>NC_134139.1:6115000-6740000 GCF_033958435.1 Carettochelys insculpta | reverse complement strand
CCTGCGCCTACAAGCATGGTTAATCCGTGGCTCAGCTCCCTAGAGAGCACATGCATGGAGGGAGTACAACAAGTCCTGGAGAGTAGCCAAAGGACCTCCACCAGGAAGACTTACAAGCAGAAATGGACTCAATTCACTGCATGGTGTTCTGCCAAGCAGTTAGACCCCCTTGATGTTCCTATACCTGTAATACTAGAATACTTACTGGACCTCAAGAGGGGCGGGCTCTCCCTATCCTCGCTAAAGGTCCACCTCGCCGCTATATCTGCTTTTTGGCATGAAGAGGAGGGGCCCACGATGTTCGCCCATCCTCTCGTTACCAGGTTCCTGAAGGGGCTAGTAAACTTGTACCCCCCTCGGAAACCGCTTCCACCATCGTGGAACTTGGACCTGGTGCTCAGCGTGCTAATGGGCTCACCTTTTGAACCCTTAGCCACAGCTCCCCTACGTCTCCTTATGATAAAAACAACCTTCCTTCTTGCAATCATGTCAGCTCGCAGGGTGAGTGAGCTCGCAGCGGTTATGGCAACACCGCCGTGCACGGTATTCTCAAAGGAGGCGGTAACCTTACGGCTGCACCCGGCCTTTGGTCCGAAAGTTTCTTCAGAGTTCCACCTTGACGAACCTATAGTTTTACCCTCGTTTTACCCGAAGCCTCACAGCTCCAGCAAGGAGGCACGCCTACATCTCCTGGACATGAGGAGGGTGTTGGCCTTCTACATAGACAGAACTAAGTCCTTCCGGAAAATGGACAGACTTCTAGTCTCTCTCGCTCCCAGGTCAAAAGGAGAGGGTCTCTCTTCACAGAGAATCTCGAAGCACATTGTGTCCTGTATAAAAATGTGCTACAAACTTTGAAAGACTCCTTTGCTAGCCCCGCCTAGGGCTCACTCCACCAGGGCAGTGGCGGCATCAACAGCCTTTTTCAAGGGCATCGCGTTAAAAGGCATCTGTAGAGCGGCAACCTGGTCATCCTATGACACCTTCGCCAAGCATTATGCTCTGCACCGGGTACTCGAAGAAGATACCCGTCTGTCAACAGCAGTCCTTTCAGGGGCAAGCTGCTCATAAACTGATTACCTACCTCCTCACTTGGGTTACTGCTGGGTAGTCACCTATTGTGGAGCACCCACGGGGACGCTTGTAGAAGAAAGAGAAGTTACTCACCGTGGTAACAATGGTTCTTCGAGATGTGTCCCCGTGGGTGCTCCACCACCCGCCCGTCCTCCCCGCTTCGGATCTCTGTTTAGTGTTTTTCAGGAGCTTCCGAGGCAGCTGGTCAAGGAACTGGCGGGGACCGGATCGCGCGCGTGGCTGGGGGCACACAAGGGAGCGGCGCGCGCCGGCGCATGCGCGGTCCAGGAGAAACTGCTGGAAAGTTTCTGATCTGCGGCGCCGGGGTGAGCCTGACACCTATTGTGGAGCACCCACGGGGACACATCTCGAAGAACAATCGTTGCCACGGTGAGTAACTTCTCTATCTCAAGCATGAAATGCATTTCAGATTTCTAATGGAAACAGAGGCAATATTTTGTATTACTTGTTAGGCGGGCATGAGTGCTGCATTGTTCCATCAAATACTTGGTGATAGTGATCATGTGTCTTTATGGATGAGACTGAATGACTTTCCTTGTCTAGATTAAAGGTGTCAGATGCACATCCTGCAGGCTGAATCCAGCCTGCATAGTGTATTTATGTGGCCTGCATGTTCCAGAATCTCAACTTTTTAAAGTAAATTTCTAGCCCTGCGACTTCAGAGTGTAACCTTCTAAACATGAACCAAATGTGCCCTGTTTTCCTGCTAGTGATGTATGCCTGAGTTTGCAGACAACTTGGAACAATGACCCAGAGGAATATACTCCTCTGTTAAATCGATTGAAGTGTCAGTTTCACAGCCCTGTGATAATACTTGTGTGGTAACCTTAAAGGCTCCATCACTGAACTCTTAGCAGTAAGTATGAGTAAACATTGGCAGTGAAGCACACTGAATAGGGGATTGAAAGTGAGAGTTGCTGCGGGGAAGGAAATGCAGAGGAAAGAACAGTGGGGCCCCACAAAGGAAGACAAAGGGGAGAGAGAAGAGGAAGGTGAATGAAGAGAAACAAAGTGCAGAAATACCAGTGGCCATAATGGGACCAGATTTTCTCATTGTTTGATGATTACAACAATACACACCAATGGTAACTAAATGTTGCTCATTTGTAGGTCACGTTGTCCTCTTGATCTCTGTGCATATTTCTCTATGATACTGTGTAGTAGGTGGTGTATATAGTCCTTACTTTATAGTCCAGGTTACAGACCGTAAACTTAGAATTTGACCATCTCTTCTGAAGGAGTGTGATGCCCTTGTTTGAGATGATTGGCTTGTCAGAAAACACTCAAAAGTGTCTTCTGAGCTGAGCTATTATAATAGTTTACTATTAGGGGCTTGTCTAATTGGGGAAATTTACAGGTACAATCATATCAGTATAGTAATATCAATGTAATTCCTGCTTGGTCACTTAATTTGAAAATAATGAGTGCACATGATGAGTTTAGAGAAGTTTAACTACAATGGTATAGTTTTACTTGTAGTTATGCCAGTAAATTTCTCCATGTAAACATGCTCAGGGGCTCAGAATAAACTCTCAAAGTTCTAGTTTGTTCTTCAGAAAGAATTATAATATGTAGCAGTTCTGCTAGATGCAGTTCCTTGAAGACGAGATCGGCATCATTGTAGATCTGACAAATGGTTTACCAGAGCCAGCAGGTGTTATTTGAGATGAAGTTATGAATGCTGTCTGATGATGGTAACATTATTTGAAATACCTATGGCACATTTCCGCACAAGAGCCTGAAGAGACCTTGGGGGCTGACAAAATCTGAGCTTCACTTATTGGTAGTTGAGAAACAAAGTATAACAGAAGTGGACCTCAAAATTCCTTCACTAAAAACTGAATTAAACAGAGATGCATCTTGCCTGGAATGGGGAGTCCCCCCTCCCTTGGGCTTTGAGCACCCCAGTAAGTATCAGCAGCTCTGTATATTTTCTTTATTTAATGGTAGTCCTGTTTGTTCTGAGTACCTTGAGATATCTTAGTATCCCAACAGGTGGCTATATTTCAAAATGACAGCAGGATATGCAGTTTTTGTGACCAAGCCAGGGTCATGCATATTGAGTCAGAAAACTCTCTTAAGTATAAGACTGGGCAGTGTCCCACAGGACACACCCTGTAGCCACTTAACTGGAAGAAGAAAGGAGAGGTTATATCAAGAGGCATTGATTGATGTATGTGCTACATGGGCAAGCATCCATTTTGTTTGAATTCAGGACAGATGCAGAGCAGCCAACATCATCTTTTCTGTGTGATTATCAAGCAGTCGTGCTTAGATTTGACTTTGAAAGAGCAATCTAGTTTTGAGCAATGAGTATTACAAATCTGTTGATTTGTCTAGCTGAGGAAATTGATGGGCATATCTGTCACTGAATTAGAACATAAAGAACATAAGAACATAAGAATGGCCATACTGGGTCAGACCAAAGGTCCATCCAGCCCAGTATCCCGTCTGCCGACAGTGGCCAATTCCAGGTGCCCCAGAGAAGGAGAACAGAAGACAATGATCAAGTGATTTATCTCCTGCCATCCATCTCCTGCCCTTGTACTGAAGGCTAGGGCACCATACTTTACCCCTGGCTAATAGCCATTTATGGACCTAACCTGCAAAAATTTATTGAGCCCACCCTTTTTTAAACCTTAATAGAGTCCTGGCCTTCACAGCCTCCTCCGGCAAGGAGTTCCACAGGTTGACTGTGCGCTGTGTGAAGAAAAATTTCCTTTTATTAGTTTTGAACCTACTACCCATCAATTTAATTTGGTGTCCCCTAGTTCTTGTATTATGGGAAAAGGTAAATAATTTTTCTATATTCACTTTCTCCACACCATTCATGATTTTATATACCTCTATCATATCTCCCCTCAATTGCCTCTTTTCCAGACTGAAAAGTCCCAGTTTCTCTAGCCTCTCCCCATATGGGACCCGTTCCAAACCCCAAATCATCTTAGTCGCCCTTTTCTGAACCTTTTCTAATGCCAATATATCTTTTTTGAGGTGAGGAGACCACATCTGCACACAGTACTCAAGATGTGGGCGTACCATAGTTTTATATAAATTATAATTCTACCATACTTTATAAATTTATAATTCTACCATACTTATTCTTCAATAATGTCCTTATGTGGAAACTCTAGTCTAAAATAAGAGAAGTGGAGTAATTATTTCATAACAAAATCATTTTTATTTTGTTGTAGTGTGTCTATAAGAGGGAGTAGCTCCTGTTGTAATAGAACAACTACAGTAGAATTGTTATTTTGCAAAAACAGTGCAGGGAGATTTCCCCTAAGTAGACAGACCTATTTGTGGGCCAGGAACATCCAGCTCTCCTGACCTCCAGCAGTTTTGCTTTGCTGGGGATGTATCTTTAATTTATTTGTCCACCTTTGTGTTTTTCTCTTTAGCCACGTCTACACTAGCAAGTACATTTGGAAAATCTGCCATTTTTCAAAAGAGCCCATGGAGCATCTAAACATAAAACATGCTCTTTCAAAAGAAAATTGAAAGAATGTGGCGCTGCTTTTGAAATCTCTCCTCCAGTCCCATTTTGGAAGAGTGCCCTCTTTCAAAAGAATCTTGTGGTAAAAAAACCTGTAGACACTCCACGAGCTTCTCTTTCGAAAGAGGAGTCTGCTATGGCACCAGCCAGTTGGGACACAGAGATGCACTGATCATCAGCAGCGGGGCTCTACGGTCTCTGCATCCAGCTGCCTTTAAAGCTGCACAGACCCAGAAACCCCGTGGCAGGGAGCTGAGAGCGTGCTAGCAGCAAAGTCATGAGCTGCTTGCAGCGTGCCCTGATGGCCACTCCTGAACAGTGACAGAGCAACATGGCCAGCAGCCAGCCACCCCAGGAGCTCTAGGGCCCCCCACTCAGAGCCCTCGCAGGAGCCCAGGCAGCCTCCCCAGAAATGGCCTCCCTCCTGGACTGAGACAGAGCTCCAGGCCCTCCTGGGACTTTGGAAGGAGGAGGAGGTCCTCTGGGAGATGGGTGGCAAGTGGCAGAATGCGGCCACCTTCATCCACCTCGCCACCAGACTGGCCACTCAGGGATACCCTGCCCAGACCCAGGAGCAGGTCCAGAGCAAAGTTAAAGGAGCTCTGGCAGGGTTATGTTGCAACCAAGGCCATGTGGGAGCCAGGACCCCAAGGCAGCCCTGCCTGGCTGGGTACTGAGCCGGAGCCACTGTCCAAGGACTCCAGTGATGGGGACCTGGTCATCGACCAGCCGTTGTGGTCATCAAGCCAGGCAACGGTCAACAGGTCATCACTGGACATCGGTGAGGAACCCTCTTGAAAGTACCTGGTGAGGTGCATGCCCAGTTCGCAGGGTGAGGGGATCAGAGCTGCCAGTGGGCCACCCACACACCCAGTGGACCCAGGCTGGACACATCCCAGATGGCCATGGTTCCGGGCATGCCGTAATGGCCACTGGTGACACCCAGTACCTGCCCCCATGGAGAGCGCTGCGAGCTGCATGAGTGGGGAGGAGGTATGTAGGGCCAGATTGCAGCTGGGGCCTGCCCCACACAGGTGAGGACCTGCCCAACTCTCGCAATACCTCATGGCCGCTGTGCCTTTGGACGGGGACTGGTGCCCACAGGGGGGTCAAGGGCACAGCCATTGGGCTGGTACTGAGGGACTGATATGTCATCTGTCTCTTGTTCTCCATCCTTGCAGCTGCCCTCCTGGACATCCCACTGGAGGTGGGAGACCCACCCCGCCAACAGCACCAAGATGGGCATGCAGCAGGAGGGCACAGTGGTTGTCTGTCAATGGCGATGCCAGTCACCACCAGGCAGAGGTGGCAGAGCAGCGCCTCCACCTGGAGGAGGATCACCTGGCGTGGCAGAGAGCAGCCTGGGAGTACCTCACGTCCAGCTTTCAGGATGTCACATCAGTCCTGCGGGAGCACCTGGCCTGTCCTTGCTGTCCCCACCACTGCCTCCCTGTTTGCCCCCCTGCTGAACCCAGCCCTGCTGAAGCCCTCCCACAGCCCTACCTCCCCGTGCTGCCTACCCCTTCCCATCCCTGCCAGGTAACCCAATCCAGGGATGGGAAGGGATCCCAAGACCAATGGAGCTTGCAGTCATCCACCCCTGCCCTGGACTAGGGCCCCCTTCTGCTCCCTGATTGAGCTGCCCTCCCTTCCCCAGCCCCCTAATGTATGTAGTTTGTCTCTGTCCCTCACTATAAATAATTCTGTTCCCTGTTGTTTGTTACTACCATAGAGTTATTAGTTTTTGGTAAACATATTTTTTCACCATTCCCATGTCTGGTGCTCATGGTGTGGTGACGGAGAGAGGTGGATGTGTGTGGGTAGGGGTTGGGGGTGGTGGTGAGGGGTGTGTGCACGGGAGGACCTGTGTGGGGTGGCTGTGGGTGGGAGTCACTGGGTCCTGTGAGCAAAGCTCTCATGGAGGGCCTCCCTAATACAGACCCCATCCCAGTGGACCTGGCGACTTGGTGCAGCTGCTAGCTGTTCATGCCTGGGGCTGGACTCAGCCACCCACCCCTGCACAAACACCTTGCACTTTCCCTCCACGATGTTGTGGAAGGCACAGCAGGCACCCACCACCTGGGGGATGTTTTGCAGCCTGACCTTCAGAGCTCCTGGTAGTAGGAGCAGGTTGTGGGACCTGCCCCTGACCAGCTGACTTCATCCTAGGGCCAGCTGTAAGGAGGCACCTGAACCAGCCCTTCAGGCACCTGAAGGCACACTTAACCACATTGCAGGCCTGTTTGAGCCCGGTATTAAAAAGCTCCTGGGTGAAGTCAGGGTAGCCAGTGTAGGGCCGCATTAGCCAGGGCTGCAGGGGGGTAAGTGGCATCCACCAGTATGCAGAGGGGCATGGTGCCATCCCCAACTGGGAGCTCCCACTGGGGGATGTATGTCCCAGCCTCTATGTGCTGGCAGAGGCCAAAGGCCCAGAACACATTGGCATTACATGTCCAGCCCACCCACCCCACACAGATGTTGATGAACAGGACCTTCAAGTCCCCCAGCACCTGGAACACTACTGAGTGGTATCATTTGCAGTTTATGTAGTGGCCAGAACTGTGTTCTGGGACATGGTTAGAGATGTGTGTCCTGTCCAGGGCATCAAAGCAATTGGGGAAGCCGACCACAGCAAATCCTGCGCCGGCCGAGTCCACATATCCCCCGCATGACTCTGTGGAGAAGCATGGCATTGATTGTATGGACGACCTGCATGGGAGGAAGGGTGTGTACCCTCATGAGGGGGTGACGTGGTGTATCCAGCTCCCACCTCCATGCACCCTCCTGGCCCCCTTTCCCGTGCCCTTTGCTACCAAGGGTCCCCTTTGCCCAGGAGCCCCCTCCTTTCTCCCTGTGGTGGGTGTGTGACCCACACATGCCTTACTTCCATGAGGACTGCCCCGCTGGTGGCCTTGCCCACCCCAAACTAGTGCTCCACAGACCGGTAGCTGTCTGGGGTGGCCAGCTTCCCCATGGCAATGGTGACCCACTTCTCTAGGGGGAAGGCAGGCTGCATGCAGGTGTTCTGGTGTCTCAGGGTGGGATCAGGCCAGTGGCAGAGCTCCTTGAAGGTCCACTCGCTTATGCGGACATTCTGGAGCCATTTGGTGTTGTCCCAGTCCCCCTCACCAGCTGCTGGGGTGGCCCTGGAGCCATGGGACTCTCAGGATGGGGGGCACAAGCAGGATCCTGGGTAGAGGGGCTCCATGGCCTCATTGGGGGGCTCACCCCCAGTAGGAGGTGGAGAGCAGCCATGATCACCATGGCCAGCTGTCTGACTGCAAGACCGAGGATGGCCAGCTCTACTGCCACGAGTTGCTGGTGGAGATCCATCAGATGTTGCAGGCTGTCTGGTCCCTGCACAGGCTCTGTGATGCTTGTGGCAGCTCTGCAGGCCTCAGCACGTGTAAAGTGGAGGCATTTGGGAGGGGCCTTTTAAGGGAGTGACTGACTGTGGCCCCCAGAAGGGCTTCTCAGCCATGTGACCCTGTCTGCAGCATTTCCTGCTCCCCTCTTTCGAGAGAGCTCCCATAGCTGTGTGGACACTCTTTCAAAGAGCAGAGTGGTTTTTCAGAAGAGTGGATTGAAGACTTGATCTGCTTTTTGTGCATAGACATGCTCTTTTGAAAGACAATTTTGGGGGAATATCTTCCAGAAGCTTGTCTTTTGAGAGCGGGCTGTAGTGGAGGCGTAGCTTTTGATGTTTCCCAGTGTCATGTAACACACCAACAGACCTGTCTGCAGGCCTCAAGGCCTGAAAAGAGGAGCCTGCAGGTCTCAGAGAGCAAGAGTGGGAACTTCCAGTCCTGTGGTACAACCAAGTTCCCATCCCTTTGTTACGACCTTTTATAGCCTTGAACCCCGTAAACATAAACATGAGATACCATATCATCTCCTGACTTCTGGGTTTAGACATGGGAGCCAGAGAAACCAGTAACCAGAGCAACCTGGGCTTCAGCCCTGTGGGAACGTTCAAAGTGGCATTGAGTCCATATGCGCACATCCAGTAAACAGCTAAGGGATAGGTCCCACCCCTAGGAGAGTATCAGCTGGGGACTCATCCTTGGGAGCACCCTGAACCTTATCCACCAGCTGGAGCAATATCTGCTGCGGCCCTGATGTGAGGCACTTTGGCTACATCTATACTAGCCCAAAACTTCGAAATGGCTATTTCGAGGTTTACTAATGAAGCGCTGAAATACATATTCAGTGCCTCATTAGCATGCGGGTGGCTGTGGCACTTCAAAATTGATGCGGCTCGCCGCTGCTTGGCTCGTCCAGATGGGGCTCCTTTTCCAAAGGACACCGTCTACTTTGAAGTGCCGCGGCCACCCGCATGCTAATGAGGAACTGAATATGTATTTCAGCACTTCATTAGTAAACTTCAGAATGGCCATTTGCATGGCCATTTCGAAGTTTTGGGCTCGTGTAGACACGGCCTTTGGGACCAGAACTCCCCACAGCCGAAAGGGGCGTAAGCATGCCAAATAGCGTCATATCCATTTTTATTTATACACACATATACACACACACATTCCTGTAGTACTTTGTTTATCATGGGTACTGTGTGAATTAATTGCAGTAACATGGAGTAGATAAGCTTATTAAAGTATTATTATCCTTAATGGCTCTGTGTTGAAGCAAATCCCATAAATCCTGTCTAGCCTTGGCAGTTGACACCCACTTCACACATGCCATTGTTGCTGCTGCTCCTGGTGTGCTTATCTTGCTTATCGTTATACATTACAGATTGCAGCTGCCTTTCTTTTTTTTCCTTACAGAACAAGAACTTCTTGTTGTTCTCGAAGATACAGACCAACATGGCTATGTCTCTGATTTTTTTCTTACAGGCATTTTTGGAATTGCTGTGTATGGTGACGAGTATCAGAGAAGTAGCCATGTTAGTCTGTATCTTCAAAATAAGAAGTCCTGTGGCACCTTGTAGACTAACATTTTGGAGTATAAGCTTACATGGGCAAAGACCCGCTTCACTCATGCATCTGATGAATAGTAACAAAGAGGAAGCCGTGCTAGTCTTTGCCCACGAAAGCTTATGCTTCAAAATATCTGTTAGTCTGTAAGGTTATTGTTGGAATTGTTCAGACTCAGAATTGTTCAGACTCTCTGGGAAAGAGATCATTACTTACTATAACTCTTCCTCTCAGATGAACATTCAAACAGCTTCTTTCCCATGGAATCATAGAATACTAGGACTGGAAGGGACCTTGAGAGGCCATCGAGTGAGTCCAGCCGCCTGCCCCAATGGCAGGACCAAGTGCTGTCTAAACCATGGGTGTCCAATCTTTTGGCTTGCCTGGGCCGCATTGAGTGAAGAGGAATTGTCTTGGGCCGCATATAAAATATA
This sequence comes from Carettochelys insculpta, assembly GCF_033958435.1. Classification (NCBI taxonomy): domain Eukaryota; kingdom Metazoa; phylum Chordata; order Testudines; family Carettochelyidae; genus Carettochelys; species Carettochelys insculpta. The sequence continues at coordinate 6,730,044 of NC_134139.1, read as the reverse complement.
TAATATAGTTAATGTATATAAATCACGTAATAATGTTAAAAGTTTACAATCTTGTGGGGCCGCACTACTAGCTGTCCAGGGCTGCAAGTTGGACACACCTGGTCTAAACCATCCCTGACAGATATCTGTCTAACCTGTTCTTAAATATCTCCAGCGATGGAGATTCCACAACCTCCCTTGGCAATTTATTCCAGTGTTTGACCACCCTTACAGTTAGGAATTTTTCCTAATGTCCAGCCTAAACCTCCCTTGCTGCAGTTTGAGTCCATTCCCTCTTGTTCTATCCTCAGAGGCCAAAAACGGACAACTTTTCTCCCTCCTCCTTATCACACCCTTATGACATGGAGTTGAGTTGCATGTAAATTTTGTGACTTCTATATATAATAATAATAATAAATTATATATATTTTTCTCTTTAATTCACTTTACTTGAGTGAATGTTTATCTCCTTTTGTGAAAGAAACTGACCATCAGAGCACTGTAGGTAGCTTAGCTATGTGAGGGGATGGCATGAGGTAACTCCAACTGGGAGTGGTATCTTAGAATTTTGTACTGAAGCAATTCCTGCCAAGCCTGCATACAAAAGCAAAAATCCAAGTCTAGTAATTTGCAGAATGTAACCATTGCAGAGTAGCAATTATGTTTTACTCCTGAAGGGGAATTCAGTAGTGAAGAATTTGTTTTATCCATTAGTTGTCAAATGTTTTCCTCTCTTTAGGTGGACTGCTAGTGAACTGGAAATTATGTATGACTGAACCAAACTGCCAGTCTATCTGGAATTAAATTATTTGATCCTTTGCTAATGACAGACAAAAATCTTATGAGTCCTCTGGTGCTGCCCCTGACTCTTGATCCTACTTCTGTCAAGAAGATACTGACTGCTGGAGAAAAGGAAATTGCATTGTCAGGGAGTTACTATGTGTGGGGGAAAAAAAGATATATCTTGGTTAAGCTTCATTACACATTGTGACAAAGTCCACCTTATTCCTGGGCCTCTGGCCTCTACTGAGTCCCCTGGACCCACTTAACAGCCCAGTTGCCCTCACCTGGGTGAGGGGTGGTCTGGGCAGAACCTGGCCCCCACACAGTCATGCCAGGTTCCAGCTCAGGGACCCTCTGCGACTGCTGGTGGGAAGGGCTGATTCCCTTAGCCCTTGGTGCAGCAGCTCTTCTCCCTGGGCCACTTCCCCCACACAATTCCCCCAGTACCTTCTCCAGGCTGCAGATGTAATGAGTCCCCCTCTCAATCTGCTGCAGCTCCTCACTTTCCCTCTGCAGTTCCTGGTGTTCCTGTTTCTTTCTTCAGCCCGTCTAACCTGCTTTCTCTCACTACTTCTCTTCTCGTCTCGTCTCGTCTCGTCTCCTCTGACTCTCTCCCCCACCCTCCCCCTGTGAAGGTCTTTTAAAGGCTTCTTATTAGGCCCTCCTTGGAGTCAGCTGGTCCCAATTAGACTGAACCATCTCCTACCCAACTGCCTGAGATTGCCCTGCTGGTGCTCCACAGGCGCTTCTGCTGGTTTGGGCTTCCTCTGAGGGGGCCCTCTGCCCTGGCCCTGTCACAACACATGCATTGTGCAGGATAGGTGAATTTGTTTACTGCAATATTTTGGTCCCACAATCCCAACATGTGGAATTATTGTATTTTTATAATATTTCATTTTTATCCACTCAGTTATGAACAACTCAGTTAAAATGATTACTCTTTCCATTCTTATTAGTACTGAAATCCCAGGAAGGTCATTTACTTCAATTGATTAACAACAATTTTGTTTGTCTTGAAGTAATTGTGTGTGTATCAAAACAAAGAGCAGTCAAGTAGCAATTTAAAGACTAGCAAAATAGTTTATTAGGTGAGTTTTTGTGGGACAGACCCACTTCTTCAGACCATAGGTAGACCAGAACAGACTCAATATTTAAGGCACAGAGAACCAAAAACAGTAAGCAAGGAGAACAAATCAGAAAAAGATAATCAAGGTATGTATGTATGTGTGTGTGTGTGTGTGTGTTGAATGCATTTAAAATACATACTTTTTTCTTTTTTTTTTGAGAAAGTAGAAATAAATCTTCCATATAACACTTGATTGGTTTATAACACTTTCATATTCCTGTGTGTAGCAGAAACAGGACAAAATAATGTTCTATTGTTTACTCAAACATTGTATTTCACTTTCATCAAGGATAAGAAAGGGGGATTATTCCAAAACAGTAGGTGAGAAGTGAAAAGAAGGAAAATGTACAAGAACAATTTTTTAAAGTATAGGTGGTCCTGTTACTTTTACAGGGTCTTCTTGATAGTCTGGCATGGATAGTAGTGGAACAGCAAGTCTCTGGTACATGGTGAAAATACCTTAGTCCATAGCTACAGCTGTTTTCACCTCCTGTGGATCATTTTAATGGGCACTAATGCTATTCTGGCAAGTCTAAATTGCAGGATGTTTCAGAGTAAACATCTTACTTTTATTTCTTCCTTTCACAGAGGAGACTTCTCTTGAGTCAACAAACTTAAATCTCAAGGTATACTGTTGCATATAGCACTGCCTTCGGTCCAGGAAAATGACAATTGAAGTGCAGCGTACAACTTCTGCAATTGTTTAGTACTGAACTAGATGGAATTTCTAATTAGAAAGTATGAAGAAGTTCTGCCTAGATGGAGGGGGAGATAAATCTTTTTAAGTATACAGTACATATTGAATATGTCTTTATTTATTCACATAAAGGTGTTTGTTCTTGGTTGCAGGTCACTGGATTTCTTGCAATATGTTTTCAACCTCTTTCCAGTACGTATAAAAATAATCTTAAGGTGAAACAAGCCTTTTCTTTGAAAGTGAATGAAAATGGCATGATAAAAAAATCAGTTTTTTTGCAAGTATCACTTGATAAGAAATGATATCGCTTTTTTGCAAGTAAAAATATAGATTTCCCTGCCCCCTTTTTTTTTCAGGGACCCCTCACTCCCCCACACACCCTAAGTTAGGGGACTGTGGAAATGAAATGTCTGTGAGGAATCACTTCTTATTATTCAGTGGTAACACCACAATGGATAAAATTGAGATTAGCTTACCATTTGGTAGCCGTTTGTTTTTTTTCAGAGTGCTCTGAAATCCACATTCTTATTCTGTCCTGAAAATTGCTGTGTTTGTGGGGATCTGGGATAGGGCTAATTGTCCAGATTTGATACTGTTTGGTCAAAGAGTTATCAAGATACAGCCCAGTCCTCCCTAAAAAATCATATACCTCAACATTTTAGAGTTCCTATATGTATATATATATATATATATATATAGAGAGAGAGAGAGAGAGAGAGAGAGAGAGAGAGAGAGTTCACCAAGAATTCAGACTTTGCCGCAGGTCCACAACAAAGAGGTTAACATCCTCTTGGGATTGATCTCAACTAAAGGTCAATAACCCCTACCTCCTTTGAGCAGCAGTGTTTTAAAAGTTATCCAAGATCAAAGTTATATCTACAAGGTGGGTTAAGCTAAGTTGATGAGACAGGAAATGTAATTTCTGTATGTGCAGCAGAATTGGGGCTCTGTTGCAGGTAAAATTATTTTCAGCTGACCTGATGTTAGAGAAGGTGGTTATCTCAAGGTTACATGTGGTCACAGTTGAACTTGGGAATCACCCATGAACTCTTGAGTTTGTGTCCTAAGTCTAAGGCCATGTCTGAGAGTGTGTTGTGCATGTTAGTTACGCTCTCTGCCTACGTTCTATAGGAGAGCCTCTGGAAGTTTTGCACTAACAAGTAAATTTCTGGCTTAAAGAGCTGATATTCCAGACTGCACTAAAATCTACAGAGACAATCTTCCATCCCACAATCTTAACTCTGTCCTGTTTGCATGAGGCCTCTATATGGTTTTGACAAACTTCATGGCACTTTATCTTTTCAGGTGGTATAGAGCACTGTACAGAAATGGCATATTGGTATAGGAAGAGAAGCTGTCAGATAGTGTCCCCAGTGAGTATTTAGGTAACCTCAAGCTCTTGCTTGCTCAGCTAAAAAAATCTGTTTGGACTTGAAGCCAGAAGTTCATCAATCTCTATATGAGGCTCATCCGCCCCTAGAGAAGGACAGAATGTCACAGAGCACAAGTGTAAATTATACCTGCAGCGTTGTATTCAATTTAAATGTTGCTCAACATATCTACATCAAGATTTTTTTTTGTGTCAGTGGAAACCTTTTTAAAATTGCTTTTTAAAATCACTAATAACCTGTTGGTGACTTATTGACCGATACAGAGTATTCTTTGTAAACCTTTTCAGGAGAAAGACTTTTGCATCATCACAGTGCCACACCTTGTGCCAGAGTTCCTCCTGATCCAGAATTTTGTTCGTGTTAATCCTTCCAGCAGTTCCACTCTTGATCACGAGCTCTATGTGTTTCACCGTGCAGGACTGCTCAAGTAAACACTTTGCTATAACAAAGCTTTTAACATAAAAGGACTGTAGAGACCATGTCTGAAGTACTTTATGTTTTAATTTACAATGAATTAATTAACGACTGTCCCTCAGTGAAATTACAAATAGGGAGATGGCTACAAGTACAAAAGCAAACCTGGCTCACTGGCTTGCAAAAATCCATATGAAATATCGTATAAAGTAATAAACACAGTAAATTCTTCAGTCAAATGTTATGTTAACAGGTTCAGATTAGTTACAGATGCAAAGTGGTATAAAGGAATTACATTCGCTGAATTATCTAGTTGTAGACTCAGAGCATGTAATAAATATGGGCAGATAAAGAATAACCAATCAATTATCCTTCTCTGACAGAATAACCAGCCAGTGGATAGTGGGAAAGCAGTAGACATGATATATCTGGACATTACTAAAGCTACTGACAGAGTTTCACAGGAGTGTCTCACGAGCAAACGATGGAAATGTGTGATCTAGATGAAATTTCCATACAGTAGATGCACACCTATCTGAAAGACCATACTCAGAGTAGTCTCGGAGGGGTAGCCATGTTAATCTGTAGCTTCCCAAAAAACAAGTGGTTCTGTAGCACTTTAAAGACTAACAATTAATAATAGTAACAAATAAAATTGTTAGTCTTTAAAGTGCCACAGGACTATTTGTTTTTTGTGATGCTCAGAGTAGTTATCTATGTTTGCTGTCAAGCTGAGAGGACATATCAAGTGGGAGCTTGCAATAGTCTTTCATGGATCCAGTTCTACTCACTGTTTTAATTAATGATTTGGCTGATGGAGAGAAGAGTGGGCTCATAAACTGTGTGGCTAACACCAAGCTGGGAGAAGTTGCCAGGGGGCTGGAGGACTGGATTAGAATTCAAAATGATCTTTATATATTGGAGAATTGGTTTGATATATATCAGAGGAAATTCAATAAAGTGCAAAGTACTGCAGTTCAGATGGAAGAATCAAATTCATAAATACAAAATGAGAAATAACTGGCTAGGCAGCAGCACTACAGTTAAGGGTTTGAGCATGGTTATCATGAGTCTATAGTGCAATACTGTTGCACTAAGGCAGATGCCATTCTAGGGAGTATTAACTGGAGTATTTTATGTAAGACACTGTACATAACTATTCTGCTCAGCTCTGGTGAGACCTCAGCTGCAGTACTGTGTCTGGTTCTGGGCAATGCACTTTACAAAAGACATGATGCAGATTGCCTGATCTGTAAAACTCTTATTCCACTTCCCTGTTTGCTGCTCTTCTGCCTTCTGGTCATTAACATATTAATCAAAGACTTCCATACCTTTGAAGCAATGGATTTCTGAAACACTCAAGAACACAATGATAACTTCATTGGGAAAATCCATTTCATTATATTATTTACATCTCAGTTTTTTCTTGTAGTACAAATACTTTGTGTCTTCTGAAATCTTTTCATGCTATGAGATTCATATCTTCTGCATCTTTTGTACTGTTACAGCCATGCTAGGCCTGTAGCTTGCCTTAAAGGGCCCAGGGCACACTGCTACAATTATATATTGTCCAACCCATGGGCTGGTTAATTCAATTGTTCATTGAATAATTGCTCAATAACACTTCCATTTTGAACTTGTACTATATCATTAAATTATGCAGTAAATAGACAGTTACTCATGAGCTTAAGCAAAACTTATTTCCAAAGAAAGCAGCCAAGTAGCACTTTAAAGACTAACAAAATAATTTATTAGGTGAGCTTTCATGGGACGGACCCATTTCTTCAGACATACCAGAATAGACTCAATATTTAAGGCATAGAGTACCAAAAACAGTAATCAAAGCTGACAAATCAGAAAAAAATTATCCAGGTGAGCAAATCAGAGAGCAGAGGAGTGGGTGGGGGGGTCAAGAATTAGATTAAGCCACGTATGCAAAAGAGCCCCTATAATGTCCCAGGAAATTTGCATCCTGGTTCAAACCACGTGTTAATATGTCAAATTTGAATATGAAAGACAGTTCAGCAGTTTCTCTTGCCAAAGCAGACTGAAAATTCTTCTTCAATAAGATGCAAACTCTTAAGTCATTAACAGAATGCCCACTCCATTAAAATATAGATTAACTGGTTTGTGGATCAGGAATGTTTTGATGTCTGTTTTGTGCCCATTAATTCTTTGTCTGAGAGAGTTTGAAGTCTGTCCAATATACAAAGCATCTGGGCATTGTTGGCACAGGATGGCATATATGATGTTAGTTGGGGAACATGAGAATGTACCCATGATTCTGTTAATAACCTGGTTAGGTCCAGTAATGGTATCACCAGAATAGAGATGTAGACAAAGCTGGCAGCGGGCTTTGTTGCAAGGAAAAGTCCCAGGACTGGTATTCCTGCAGTATAGACTGTGGCTATGGGTTAGAATCCTCATAAGGTTGGGAGGTTGTCTGTAGGAGAGAACAGTCCTGTCACCTAGGGCCTTCTGGAGTGTGGCATCCTGATTAAGGATAGGTTGAAGGTCTTTAATAATTCGTTGCAGTGGTTTGAGTTGGGGGCTGTAGGTGATGACCAGTGGTGTTCTGTTCTTGGCTTTTTTAGGCTTATCTTGAAGTAGTTGGTCTCTGGGTATTCATCTGGCCCTGTCGATTTGTTTTTTTATTTCTCCTGGTGGGTAATTCAAGTTTATGAATATTTGGTAGAGATCTTGTAGTTTTTGGTGTCTGTCAGTTGGATCAGAGCAAATGCGATTGTACCTAAGGGCTTGTCTGTAAACAATGGATCTAGTTATGTGTGCAGGATGGAAGCTAGAAGTGTGTAGTTAAGTATAACGATCAGTGGGTTTCCGGTACAGTGTGGTACCAATCAGGCCATCTTTGATTTGTACTGTAGTGTCCAGGAAATGTATCACTTGCATGGAATAATCAAGGCATAAATTGATGGTGGGGTGCAGATTCTTAAAGTCTCTGTGGAATTCTTCTAGAGTCTCTATACCATGGGTCCAAATCATAAAGATGTCATCAGTGTATCTTAAGTAGAGGAGCGGTAATAGGGGACAAGAGCTGAGGAATCATTGTTCCAGGTCAGCCATAAATATATTAGCATATTGTGGGTCCATGCGGGTGCCCATGGCAGTTCCACTAATCTGGAGGTATAAATTGTCCCCAAAACAGAAATAATTGTGGATGAGAACAAAGTTACAGAGGTCAGACACCAGATTGGCTGTGTTGACATCAGGGATGGTATTCCTGATTGCTTGTACTCTGTCTTTGTGTGGAATATTAGTGTACAGAGCCTCTACGGCCATTGTGGCAAGGATGGCATTGTCAGGAACTTTTCTGATGTTTTGTAATTTCCTCAGGAAGTCGGTGGTATCTCGCAGATTGCTGGGAGTGTTGGTGGCATAGGGTTTGAGGAGGGAGTTGATGTAACTGGATAGTTCGGTGGTAAGGGTGCCAATGCCTGAAATGATAGGGCATCCGGGGTTTCCAGGTTTGTGGATTTTGGGAAGTAAATAGAATAATTCAGGCTGGGGCTCAGATGGTGTGTCTGAGTGAATGAGGTCCCGGGTAGCAGCAGGGAGTTCCTTCAGTAGTTGTAATTTCCTTTGGAATTCCAAAGTGGGATCGGTGGAGAGAGGTCTGTAAAATGTGGTGTTGGAGAGTTGTCTGGCTGCCTCCTGTTCATAGTCTGACTTATTCTTGATGACAACAGCACCCCCTTTGTCAGCTGGTTTGATTATAATGTCTGGGTTATTTTTGAGACTGTGGACAGCATAACGTTCAGCATAGTTGAGATTATTTCTCATTTGGCATTGTTTGTGTATAATGTCAGCCTCAGCACGGTTGTGGAACCATTGTACGTAGAAATCCAGGCTTTCACTACGACCCTCAGGGGGAGTCCACATAGAGTTTTTCTTTTGCTGTTGGTAGAGGGGGTTGAGAGAATCAGACTATTGTTCATAGGTGTTCTGGAAAAATTGCTTTAGATGGAGGCGGCGAAAGAAGGCTTTAAGGTCACCACAAAATTGTATTAAGTTCGTGGAGGAAGTAGGACAGAAAGAAAGACCCCAGGATAAGAGAGGCTCTTCTGCTGAGCTGAGTTGGTAGCTGGAAAGGTTAACAATATTGTTAGTTGAGCTGTTGTTGTTGTAGTTGAAGTATCCTGAGGTATGAAGAAATGTAGAAAATTTATTCTCTTTTCTTTTTTGTAGAGAGTGGAAGTGTGTTTTATAAATTTCTTGTCTAGCAAAGGCAAAGCCTCATTCTGTGGGGGTCTTGCGTGGATGCCTGACTGTTGATGATAATTTCAAGTTCAGAGAGTTCATTTTAATTATCTTTGATAGTATATAGACTAGCATGGCTCCCTCTCTGTTACTATTTCCAAAGAAGCTGGGTGTCTGTACAGTGCCATATTAAGGCATAAGCTAACTAAGCTATTGCTTAGGGCCTCACTATATGAGGAAAAAATGTGAGGTTGGAGATGGTAGTGTCATGAAGCAATGCTGCCAAGCTCATACTCACACTGGACACCATGTGCAGCATCTTCATTTGCTGGTAATTAGCTGGAAGGCTGCCATTTTTTGTTTATGGTCCAGCATGCTGTGCCCCATACAGTCTTCACTCCTGTTTATCTTGGTTTTCTTAAGTGTTACTGTGTTCTTTCTTCTTTTGATATGTGCGTATGTGCAATGGCCGATTTTAGTGTGCGCTGTTTTCTGTTTCATGCACTATCCATGCATTGCATATTTGAGTTCACAGGGACTTGGCTGTTTGGACTTGGGTTGAGTGGATCTTGAGGAAGATAAATTTGTGTTGCTTCCCTCCATCAGTTTCAGGAGTCTTCACTGCATTTTTATAGCATGCCAAAAGATATATCCCAAACATTCATTGTTTTGTAGGGAAAATTTAAAAAAAAGAGTTGGAATAAACATTTGTAAATATATTTTACTTATAATCTGGACAAGCTCTGTATTTACCTAACAAAATTAATCGAAATTTATTCATTCATTCATATAAAAAGGATAACTTTCCTTTTTCATAGTGTAAAAATAATTGTAGATCCTATCTTTTTTTTTTCTGTGAGAATATAAAGCTTTCATGTTTATACATTCAGTGCCCTTTCTGTGAAAATAATAATTTCATTTTTTATGGCATATCACCTCTTACACTTAACGTAGGTTAGGGCTTCAGAACATTGTCACCAGCCCTTTATGTAAAGAACCTATTTCATCTTCCACTGTGCCACCTAGCAAGTTATTGAATTAATTACTGGTAATCTCAGCCATAGCTGTTTGAGTAAATTATCAGTGACACTGGTAGCCAGGTGTCCTTTTGATATTTGTGATCAAAATTAAACTGGTCTTTAAGATTTTGTAGAAGTCTCTAGAGTTCTGCATAAATCATGTTTATTTCAAGGACTATACATGTTTCTGTGAAAGCACAATAGTTAGGGCATCTGTGACCTTCCTGCATTTCTGGGGGAGAGCTTCTTTTCTGAATAGTCTCTGAAGTCAGACTTCAAAATTAGCTTGTGAGTAAAGTTCCATAATCAGAAAATCTAAAGAGGGAAATGGTTTAGGGTAGTGAGAAGATGAAAAGCAAAAGATCAGTATAACCTAGTTGCACCCATGAACTTTAAAAATGCAGGTGATTGGAGAGGGGGGTTGCATAATATCAATTTAAAAGAGAAATCACAGGGTTGAGTTACGGGGAAAAGTAGACATGAAAGGGCAAAATTAGGAAAAGGAATGGCACAAGCACAAAATGTGGTACTTATTAACAAAAACAGTAAAAGGGATAAGTAAAAAGTATGAGGTACACAAAAAAGCAAGAGGATGGCAAATGGAAGAGTAGGTCTGCTACTTAATAGGGAAGAAGTACAAATAATAGATGACAAAGAAAAGGCTTCAATGCTTAATGGATACTTTCCTTCAATTTTCACTAAAAAGCATAATAGTAATAATAGCGTCCTGGCTTTTGAGCCGTCAGAGGAATTGGTCTTTTAGAATGTGTTAATACTATACTGGGAGGGAAACGAGAAGACAGAGACCTAGGATAGTTTTATCCTAATCTATCATACTCACTATGGACCTGACTTTCTTGTTGAATGCAGCCTCCATTTTTTGCAGGTGCTATTATACTCATAACAAAAAATTGCTTCCTGCAGTTAACTGTGGGTACTAATATTACCTTTGGACATCTAATTATTTAATTTGCTTAACTAAATAAGTTAGTACAAATCTGAAATAAAAGAAGCCAAGAAGAAGGATTCAACAGAGAAACTAGGGATCCAAGAAAATAGCCAAATGAAGGACTAGGGAATAGGATTTGTTCCCTAGCTTTATTGCCTAGTCTGCCTCTGAAGCTCCTCATTTGCACATGCAAATAACTGGGTGTGTAAAAGTGCCAGAAAAAATAGCCTGAGTTAAAATTTGGAATTTGTATATAGTTTAACAGGAGTTAAGCTTGACTCTTGTTTCGAACCATAGGGCTGGTCTTCACTAGAAAGGAAATCTGTCCTAAGTTACCCAACTCCAGCTGCTATAAGAATTGTGTAGCTGGAGTTTACCTACATTAAACTGAATTTCTGGTGCAGATCTACTGCAGGAGGTCGATGGGAAAACCTCCCCCATTGACTTCCCTGACAACGTGGAGTACCACGATCAATAGGGGTACCCTCCGGCTTCAGTTAAGTGTGTTCCCACTAGGCACACTAACTCGAACCTGGAAAGATTGACTACGGCTGTGTCGGTCTTCCCTTCAGTGCAGATGTATCCATAGTCTTGTTGTCACTTTAGATCCCTCAAGTTACAAATGGCCTTGTTGAAATAGTTTGAAGGTTAGGTCTGTGATTTTCAAAACAAAATCTCAGACATAAGGTACTTTTACATTTAAATAAAAATTACTAATATTTTTCATATCTGTTTGTCACACAGCATTAATGTGGCTATATTTTAATTTGTACTATACATTATTAGCCTAAACATTAATGCGTGAAGGTTTAAATTGAAAATAAAGAAAGCTGGAATGGAAATATGCATGTTATATGCTGGGGTCTAATTCACTATGGGCTCATCTACACTACCACCTTCCTTTGAAGGGAGGATGGTAATTAGGGTATTGGGAGTTTACTAATGAAGTGCTGCCGTGCATAGGCAGCACTTCATTAAGCAAATTCCCTCCCACAGCAACTTTGAAGCGTTAAATTTTGAAGTACCGGCATGCATCTAGCTGTGGCTCACCCGCTAGTATTTCAAAGTACCCGGGCAACTTCGAAGTCCCCTTACTCCTTCGAAGTTTAAAACTTTGCAGTTGCCGTGGGGGGTGAGGTGGGGGAGGAATTTGCTTAATGAAGTGCTGCCTATGCACGGCAGCACTTCATTAGTAAACTCCCAACACCCTAATTACCATCCTTCCTTCAAAGGAAGGTGGTAGTGTAGACAAGCCCTATGAGTGTACACTACAAAAATAACTTCGAAGTTGCTTACTTCTGAGTACAACTTTGAAGCAAGCAACTTTGAAGTTAAGCATCTACACCCACCTACTTCAAAGTTAAACTTGGAAGTACGGCACTACTCCATTCCCAGGAATGGAGTAAGGACTTCGAAATTGGGCTCCCTACTTCGAAGTTAACTTTGAAGTAAGGGGAAATGTGTGTAGACTCTCTGCTGTCTACTTCGATGTGGTGCCTAACTGCGAAGTTAACTTCAAAGTTATTTCCTAGCATAGGCACATCCTGTGTGTCAGAAACCTTAACAACTGGAATTTGGTGAGTTGCAGTGTAAGTTCCTGGAGTTGCAGCAATTGTCAAATTTTACATTTTTGAACCCTTCTTCACGAAAATACATGGTTTTGTGATAGAGAAGTCTGATGTCCTCCTGTTGAGGTCTGCAGAAGCTCATGTGATGTGGAACAGAAGGCAGATCCTCAGGTGTTGTAAATTGTCATAGGTCTCTTAGGCTATGTCTACACAGCAGTGTTATTCCTGAATAAGCTATTCTGGAAGACATATGCCATAATAGCTTATTCCAAAATAGCGCAGCTACACAGAAGATGCATTTTGAGATAGGCTCTATTTTGAAATAGAGCCATTGGTCGCACTATGGCTGCGTCTACTCTACGAGATAAATTCAAATTTAAGGCAGTTAACTCACTTGTACCAAGTGACTGTCTTCACTGTAAATACCATTAGCTCGATTTAGGGAGCACTAAAATCAACTTAATATCGATATATCATCAGAACTAGGTGGGTGTAACGTTCAGTTCAAATCTAGAAGTCTGAATGAAGGTGTAGTGTGGAAACGCCATGTCTTTAAATTGAATTCATTAGCCTCCAGAGGTGTCCCATATGTGCCCCACAATGGCCGACAATGCTCTGCTCTGGCCTCTTCCATCTCCACTGCTCTCTAGGGCTACGTCTACACGTGAAGCCTACATCGAAATAGCTTATTTCGATGTAGCAACATCGAAATAGGCTATTTCGATGAGTAACGTCTACACGTCCTCCAGGGCTGGCAACGTCGATGTTCAACTTCGACGTTGTGCGGCACCACATCGAAACAGGCGCTGCGAGGGAATGTCTACATGCCAAAGTAGCACACATCGAAATAAGGGTGCCAGGCACAGCTGCAGACAGGATCACAGGGCAGACTCAACAGCAAGCCGCTCCCTTAAAGGGCCCCTCCCAGACACAGTTGCACTAAACAACACAAAATACACAGAGCTGACAACTGGTTGCAGACCCTGTGCCTGCAGCATGGATCCCCAGCTGCCGCAGCAGCAGCCAGAAGCCCTGGGCTAAGGGCTGCTGCCCACAGTGACCATAGAGCCCCGCCGGGGCTGAAGAGAGAGCGTCTCTCAACCCCTCAGCTGATGGTCGCCATGGCGGACCCCGCTATTTCGAAGTTGCGGGACGCGCAACGACGACACGGTCCCTACTTCGACGTTGAACGTTGAAGTAGGGCGCTATTCCTATCCCCTCAGCCGTGTCTACACGTGCACGCTACTTCGAAGTAGCGGCACTAACTTCGAAATAGCGCCCATCACGGCTACATGCGCCGGGCGCTATTTCGAAGTTAACTTTGACGTTAGGCGGCGAGACGTCGAAGTCGCTAACCCCATGAGGGGATAGGAATAGCGTCCTAATTCGACGTTCAACGTCGAAGTAGGGACCGTGTAGTCGTTGCACGTCCCACAACTTCGAAATAGCGGGGTCCACCATGGCGACCATCAGCTGCGGGGTTGAGAGACGCTCTCTCTCCAGCCCCTGCGGGGCTCTATGGTCACCGTGGGCAGCAGCCCTGAGCCCAGGGCTTCTGGCTGCTGCTGCGGCAGCTGGGGATCCATGCTGCCGGCACAGGGTCTGCAACCAGTTGTCAGCTCTGTGGATCTTGTGTTGTTTAGTGCAACTGTGTCTGGGAGGGGCCCTTTAAGGGAGCGGCTTGCTGTTGAGTCCACCCTGTGACCCTGTCTGCAGCTGTGCCTGGCACCCTTATTTCGATGTGTGCTACTTTGGAATGTAGACGTTCCCTCGCAGCGCCTATTTTGATGTGGTGCCGCGCAACGTCGAAGTTGAACATCGACGTTGCCAGCCCTGGAGGACGTGTAGACGTTACTCATCGAAATAGCCTATTTTGATGTTGCTACATTGAAATAAGCTATTTCGATGTAGGCTTCACGTGTAGACGTAGCCCTCATGGGGTTAGCGACTTCGACGTCTCGCCGCCTAATGTCGAAGTTAACTTCGAAATAGCGCCCGGCGCGTGTAGCCGTGACGGGTGCTATTTCGAAGTTAGTGCCGCTACTTCGAAGTAGCGTGCACGTGTAGACACGGCTTAGGTGCACAGGAATTAGGTAATAGGAAGACTGTTCCAATTAGGCGCCAGGAAGCCCGTGGCTGTGGTGTCATTCTTGTACGAGAGGTTGTGAAACTTCTTCCTTTCTTTGCTATCCTCACTGTGAGCACATCTACCCATTACAGTTATCCCCAACACAGATTTCGTGGTTCCGTATCTACCTCTGCTAGCTGGGTTTTTTTGTGCTGCCTGCTGCCAGCCACTACCCCACTGCACCCCATGGCAGCTAGGCTGTGGGTGGGAGTCATGCTTGTATGAGAGGCCAAGAAACTTATTTTCAGCCGTCTTACATTTGGTGCAGCCCACCCCACTTCCCTCTACCAGAGACGCATGCAGTCTGGAACTTTCCCGCACCCTTTCTCGTTATGTGGATTACCCCGAGCCAGTAAAGGGACGTGCCTTTTCAGTGCTGACCATGCTGCCAAAAAGCTTCCACACAGTGAGGAGCTCACTGCCCCCCGGGGAAAGTCTCCCTTGGTTGCCTAGATATTCAGGGGCTGGCAGCCCCCCAGAGGAAGTATCCCTCGGCGGCTAAAATACGCAGGGGCTGGCAGCCACCTGGGGGAAGTCTCCCTCACCGGCTAAGATATTTGGAGGCCTAACATCCGCACGGGGGAAGTCTCCCTTAGCAGCTAAGATATTCAGGGGCTGGTTGACACCTGGGGGAGGTCTCCCTCAGTGGCTAAGATATTTGGAGGCCTAGCAACCGCCCAGGGGAAGTCTCCCTGGTAAGTGAGGGCTAGCTGTCGCCAGGTGGAAGTTGGCTTTAGTTGTTAAAGTTTGCACTTACGTCAACTTTGCCCAAATCCTCTCTTTCAAAAACTGCGCTATCTGCTCACTCTTCAGTCTCTCCATTGTCCCTGCCTGGGCACAGAAGACGAGTAATGCACAGGGAAGCCAAAAACACTTTCCATTGCCTCGTGAGGCTTTCCATTGTCCCTGCCAGGGCACAGGAGACCTCTCTTTCAAAACCTGCACTGTCTTCTCTCTCTTCATGCTTGCCTGTAAAAATCTCTCCCTCACACTATCCCAGTATCCAAGATTTTTGGTGATGTGAGAACATTTCAACTGGCTCTGCAGCCACAGACGCCATGCCAAAAATCTTTCCTGGGACTTGCTGCACATATCAGACACCTGCTGCTTTCTGTAAAATCTTTGATCATTGTGTCGGGGGGCTCTCCTCACCTGGCCCTGGACTCCAAAAAGCCTGAAACCCTCTGTCTGCTGAGCACTAGCTATCACCCGGGGGAAGTTGGCTTTTGTTGTTATGGTTTGCACTTTCCTCAGTTTTGCTGTATGTTTTTCTGCCTTTTCTGTTGTCTTCCTTCTACTCTGTACGCCTTCAAGCATAGAAGAGTGGCTGGAGGGCTAGTTGAGAATGATCTTTCTGGGATACTTTAGTGTCATCACATTTTGGAAATGTGTTGGATGGGAAGCCCAACATCTTTTTCTAACCTTTCCTATCTGCTTTCTTCACCCTTTGGTCCCTCTACAATACAGAGAAGAGAGGGTGGAGGGCCAAATGACAAGAGTACGGACACCTTGCTGCCCATCTCAGACACTTGTTGCTTTTTGTAAAATCTTTAATAATTCATAGCTACAGTTTCACAGGGAGGTATATCTATGTCATAGAACTCAAAAGGTCATTGACTCCAGTGCCCTGCACTCACAGCAGGACCTATCACCATCATGCACAGATTTTTTTTTTCCAAATCTAGCTGACCCAGATCCAAACGTCCCCATCAGGGATTAAATGCACCACCCTGGGTTTAGCAGGCTAATGTGCTAATCACTGTGCTACTCCTGCCCCCAATTACAAAAAGCAAGAGGTTTCAGTTAATTTGTCAGTCTTTGGTGATGCACTACTTTCCCTTCCTTTCTCCTGGAGAAATGCCTGCTTGCTTTATATGGCAGAGGAATGAGGGCAATGCAGGGTGGGAAGATGACATTACACATCCACAACCACTTGCAGGGCATTTTTTTCCCATGCTGTACCAGCAAAAATACTCGGAATGTTATGGAGCTGAGGGAACCGTGGGATAGGTTCCCACAGTGCACTGCTGCAACAGTCGATGTTTGATGATTTGTGTGTGGCAGCAATAAGTTGAATTTATGGGGAGCCTGTGGGAAGGTGAGGATACGCAAATTCGAATTTGTAAAATCCAAGCTGCGTCTACACGTGCACGCTACTTCGAAGTAGCGGCACCAACTTCGAAATAGCGCCCGTCGCGTCTACACGCGTCGGGTGCTATTTCGAAGTTAACTTCGACGTTAGGCGGCGAGACGTCGAAGTCGCTAACCTCATGAGGAGATAGGAATAGCGCCCTACTTCGACGTTCAACGTCGAAGTAGGGACCGTGTAGACGATCCGCGTCCCGCAACGTCGAAATTGCTGGGTCCTCCATGGCGGCCATCAGCTGGGGGGTTGAGATATGCTCTCTCTCCAGCCCCTGCGGGGCTCTATGGTCACCGTGGGCAGCAGCCCTTAGCCCAGGGCTTCTGGCTGCTTCTGCGGCAGCTGGGGATCTATGCTGCAGGCACAGGGTCTGCAACCAGTTGTCAGCTCTGTGTATCTTGTGTTGTTTAGTGCAACTGTGTCTGGGAGGGGCCCTTTAAGGGAGCGGCTGGCTGTTGAGTCCGCCCTGTGACCCTGTCTGCAGCTGTGCCTGGCATCCCTATTTCGATGTGTGCTACTTTGACGTGTAGACGTTCCCTCGCTGCGCCTATTTCGATGTTGGGCTGAGCAACGTCGAAGTTGAACATCGACGTTGCCAGCCCTGGAGGACGTGTAGACGTTATTCATCGAAATAGACTATTTCGATGTCGCAACATCGAAATAAGCTATTTCGATGTTGGCTGCACGTGTAGACGTAGCCCCAGTGTTATAAAATTGGTTTTAATAAATTAAATTTTATCTCATAGTCGAGATGCAGCCTATGGCTTATTTCAAAACAGAAACTGTGTAGACAGAAAATAGAGCCTATTTTGAAATACCTGTTTAGAAATAGGCACTATTCCTCATATAGGCCACATCTACACCAAAGAGATCTTTCGAAAGAAGCCCTTCCAGAAGATCTCTTCCAAAAGAATTTCTTTGGAAAGACTGCACGCACAAAAAAGCAGATCAAAAGCATGACACAGCTCCTGCTCTTTCAAAAGAACGGGTCAGGGATTGAAGACTCACGCCCCAGGAAGACTGCTTTTTCGAAAAAAATCTCCTGCAGAGCATCTACATACATTTTCTTTTGAAAGAAGCTTTCGAAAGGGGGCACTCTTCCTGAAGTGGGAAAGGAAGAGCAGTTTCTAAAGGTGCACCACGTTCTTTCAATTTACTTTCAGAAGAACATTTTTTGTGTGTAGACCCTCTGTGGGATCTTTTGAAACAGCTCCCTTCTTTTGAAAAATCTTTCGAAAGGACTTGCTAGTGCAGATGCAGCCACAGCTACAAGTCTCTGTAGTGTAGACGTAGCCAGTGAGGTTTACCAATTTCAAAATAAGGCGTCTGTTATTTTTAAATTATTTTGAAATAGTGATTGCATTGTGAATGTGCGAGCATTGTAATTTTGAAACAGAAGCTGCTATTTCAAAATAACTTTGCTGTGTAGACATACCCTTAATGTGAATAAAGACCTATGACAAATGACACAGGGTGAAGATCTGACCCCAGGTCTTTGACTGGAGTTGGAGAGGATGTAAATCCTGGCATATTCATGTTATCCTTTGTGCCAGCTGTGAGCTCTGGAGGATATACAAGCATGTCGTTGAACAACTAACACCTCCTGGGCTCATGGGATTGCACATGTAGCAACTTGTCAGTTTCCCCGGTGAGCATTGTTAGCTGACTAGTTACAGATGAAGGAACTAGAGTTTCCCAAATGGAGAGCTACTGAGGTTACAAGGTACTAAGCTCCTAAATCTCTCAAGTTTTCCATCCCCTCCGCTTCATTTGCTGAGTTAGTAAATTTCCCTACCAAATAGCTGCACATTTAGTTAACTATGTTTGCTCATATGTGTACTGTACCTATCCCTTCTTCTCACTGATTATATTAAAATAGTAAAATGCTTCAGAAAATTACTCAGACAGGTCCCAAGTTCCTTGAGAATATGTAAGTAATAGCAACTAGGAATACTTTTTTTCCACCTCCAGAAAGCTTCATATCTTCCTTTTGGATGAGGGCATGACAACCATGAATACATTAAACTCAGTAATGGGTTGCTATCATTCCCCATACCCAGAGCTGTCTGTCAAGCTCCATCGAATTCCACCTATCCCCCTCACAACAGCCTGTGTGAGACTAAACTTCAGCGCACATCCTACATGGTATCAATCCCTCTAGTCCCTTTTCCTTTCAGGGTTCATTTCATAATCTTTATCTTTCAATATATTCTTAGGCTTAGACAAGCTTCAGTAGCACCTGCTTCTTGATCCCTAGACTGTTGTGCTTACCAGAAACCCAATGATGGAAGGGTCCAAAGGGAAACTGTCAGGGACTGGAGGCATTTTCAGTATTGGGAGGCTATGGAACAAGCTACCTAAGGAGATCAGTGCGTGTTTTCATTCTGGCCATATTCACCATGCATTTTAAAAGCCACCTCTTCGCCACAGCCGACCCAGAATGCCAGGAGCCATAACAATGATTAAAAAAATAATTTTGAGTACAAATGGCGACACCCTAGGAAGGCAAGAGTGGAATTCGCCATTTAATTCCATTTTATATCCTGTGGCACCTTATAGACTAACAGAAAAGTTTAGAGCATGAGCTTTCGTGACCAGCATCTGAAGAAGTGAGTTAACTCACGAAAGCTCATGCTCTAAACTTTTCTGTTAGTCTATAAGGTGCCACAGGACCCTTCGTTGCTGCTACAGATCCAGACTAACACAGCTACCCCTCTGATATTTTATATCCTGTAATTTTACTGTATTTCACTAGTACTCTGTAATACATGAGAGAGAGAGAGAGGAGTGTATGAAAACAGGAGAATGGAATGGAAAGGTGCTGCACCCTTGCCATTGAAGTTATCAGTAAGAGTGAAACATTGGTTTATGGTTAATTTAAGGTTTTGAATTGGGCTCATTTTCTGCTTGTATTGACCTTATTATGCCCTCACAAATGACTCTTGCTGCTTCCAATCTGCTGGACCTTCATCTCTTTTGCACATCTGCTGTTTAATGTTCCAGCCGAATCTATTTTAACTTTTAATTTAGTTTTACAAATTTAGATTTACAAGGCCTGCTATTTTAACATTTAGCCCCAAAGGAAAACTAACCCTGCAATATTTTGTTCCCCCTTTGGAATGCAGTAAGCATTCATCTTTTGCCAATGTAATTTCATTTAGTCTGTGCCATTTTTGTGACAATCTAAGGCACCTGTACAGCAACATGTGTGCTTAATATTAAATATACAAGTAGACTTTTTTACTTCAGTAAGCCTACCACCAAGCTGAGTGTGAAGCAAGTGAGAATCAAGGCCTAAAACAATGGTTCCTAGCCCTTCTTTATTGGAAACTTTTTTGTGCATCATTGATGCTCCCAGGATTCTCTTGCTCAGTGTTCCAGCATGGCTTCTTTATTCTGTTTTCTGTTTTATTCTGTTTTCTGTTTTATTCTTTTCTGTCTCTGCCTTTTTTCCTGTTTCCATCTGACTGTTTTTCACTGTGTATTTTTTCTTTATGGCCAATTTATATTTTATAAGATTCTTAGCTTCCTTACTGGGATTGCTCCATCCCCGTTCAATAGGAAGCTATGCTGCTTGTGGTGGTGGGGTTTGAGATAAATGGGCTGGGCCATGTGTTCTGAAACATGGGGATATTTTATGGAAATTATGTAAGGGGCTAATTTACAGGTTTGAAAATAATTTGCATTAGAACTGTAGATTTCGTGTTTAATGAACTGTGGAGGTAGTCCTAGTGCTAGGTCAGTGAAGTCTTGCGTTCTAGGGCAAACATTTCATTTTTATCTCCTCTAATAGGTCATTTAAGGTAAGAGCTGCAACAACCAGTGACTTACCTGCTGTTGACAAGCTCATCAAAACCCTTGACTTGAATGAAAGTATACTGGATGATTTAAAGCTCTTCATTCAGGCTCGTAGAGATCCAGTGAGTATCTGTTGCAGACATACCAGTAGTGGTCGATTGTATTGTCCAGTGTTAAAACTATCATATACTAAATAGATTTTCCTAGGGTCCAAATCCATTCCATTGAAGTCAATGGGAAAGAGGCCATTGGCTTCCAGAGGAACAAGATCAGGACAGTATATCTGACAGCATTGGAGCCTTTTTGTGCACAAGGGTCCATCTATGTGGAGCTTATGGGAGACTTGGTCACTAAGGCTACGTCTACACGTGCACCCAACTTCGAAATAGCTTATTTCGATGTTGCGACATCGAAATAGGCTATTTCGATGAATAACGTCTACACGTCCTCCAGGGCTGGCAACGTCGATGTTCAACTTCGACGTTGCTCAGCCCAACATCGAAATAGGCACAGCGAGGGAACGTCTACACGCCAAAGTAGCACACATCGAAATAAGGGAGCCAGGCACAGCTGCAGACAGGGTCACGGGGCGGACTCAACAGCAAGTCGCTCCCTTAAAGGGCCCCTCCCAGACACACTTTCATTAAACAGTGCAAGATACACAGAGCCAACAACTAGTTGCAGACCCTGTATATGCAGCACGGACCCCCAGCTGCAGCAGCAGCAGCCAGAAGCCCTGGGCTAAGGGCTGCTGCCCACGGTGACCACAGAGCCCCGCAAGGGCTGGAGAGAGAGTATCTCTCAACCCCCCAGCTGATGGCCGCCATGGAGGACCCCGCTATTTCGATGTTGCGGGACGCGGATCGTCTACACGTCCCTACTTCGATGTTGAACGTCGAAGTAGGGCGCTATTCCCATCCCCTCATGGGGTTAGCGACTTCGACATCTCGCCGCCTAACGTCGATTTCAACTTCGAAATAGCGCCCGACGCGTGTAGACGTGACGGGCGCTATTTCGAAGTTGGTGCCGCTACTTCGAAGTAGCGTGCACGTGTAGACGCAGCTTAAGTTAGGGAAAGATGACTGTAAGAATAGTGCACAAATTGTCCAAGAGGAGAAAGCACTGTAGGGTCTTAACATTCGCGAACTTAAGGTTCACAAATTCAATTATTCGCGAGCGGATGCTTCCTGGGGGCTCTGGGGCATGGACCAATGGTGGCTGCTGCTTCTCAAGGCAGAGAGTGCCAGCAGCCACCACTTCCCCAGGGCTCCATGCAGGAGCCAGGCTGCAGACAGGAGAGGCTGCCATATTCGCAAAATTCAACATTTGCAATGGTTCTCAACATGGAACCCTCGCAAATGTTGAGACTCTAGTGTATGTTAATTTTAGCACGTTATTGAAATTTATAGTTAAGATCAAATAGCAAATTCAGAATGCTGATCATCTGTGTAAATCAGTGATCATATTCTCATTTGTCTTGCAGGATGGGACACCAGTCCAGGCATTTGTAGCAGAAGTTTTGGGACAGATAGTTGGCATTTCTGTTATTAAAAATGAAATGGTAAATCTCGTTTTTTTCCCCCTTTCCCGTTTATGATATTAGCCCTGAGTTTGAACAGGGCAACATTGACTTCATTATTATTGAATTACAGTAGCTCCAGCTAAGTTCTTGGCCTTGTAAAAAGCATGGCACCTACAAAAGAAGTATAATTGCTCCTTTTTAAATATGGGAACTGGGAGAGTTTAAAGAACTTGTCCAAAGTCACACAGGGAGTCTCAGGTGAAGCAGAAAATTGAACCCAAATATCATGCATCCCAATCCAAAGCCCTAATCACAAAACCATTATTTTTCTCTCTCTGACTTGATACTCCTTTAAATTTGTTACTACAAATCTGGGTTTTGGCACATATTTTCGAAAAAAGAACATCAGCAGTTTGTCCTACCATATTGAAAATGGTACTTCTTACTCTTCTCAAACTGCCTTTTTTTGTGCCACAATAGCTTCTCAGTAAAGTGTGTCATACACATTTAACTTCAAAAAAATTATTGTTGTTTCAAAAATAGGTAATGGGGCAAGGGATGGGGGTAAGTACAGAAAGAAAAGCTGTCAACTGTAATTGGGCAGTGAAGAGAATAAATATTTCCAGTTCTGTTTCATGTTAATTGCTGCAAATTTAAAACTTTTGTGACATGTAGCTGACACTAAAAAGGGAGAAGACTTTCTTGAAACAGTCATAATACTGTTTTTAAATCATATGAAGCAAGTTAATGAACTTCCATCTCTGAAAACAGATGGTTTTTAATTCTCCCAGACACACTGAAATTAGGGTCACTGTCTGTAAGGTGGCTGACCTAGTGAAAATCCCAACTCTAAAAGGTGATGAAAGAATCCAGGCATAGGGCTGCACACAGAATTTTTCCCAAGTGGCCCCTCATTAGCTTTTACTGTGGGAGAGGCAATCTGTCCATCTCTCTGATACCTTGCAAAAGAGAAAACACATTTCTTTGAAAATGTCTGTCAAAAATGTCAGTAACTGATGCTTTATTGGTGGGGTCAGATATAGATTCAATATGGTAAATATAGCATGATGAGTTACACAAATTGATTGTCTGAAGAAGCATTTGTTTAGCTACTATGCTTGGCTAGTGAATATCTTTCAAGGTGGTCTTATTTCAGTGTTCATATTTAATCATTAATAAATATAAATGCAGCTTGCTGTCACATGTTTTATTACAAAACCACAACTCTTTCACCATCACTGATTTAAAATGTCTAATTTCCTAGGATATTGAATATATCCATTCACATTACAACATTGAAGATTTTATTTACTTCAACCATCACCAGCGGGAGGAACATGGCCATCTGTACCACTTTGCTCTAAATCCCATATTCCGTCATTATACTAAACATTTTCTGAAAGAGATCCTTCGCTTAGCCTACAAGTCTTGCCTCTACTACCCTATTTATCCACAGCCCGTGGAAGGCAAGGTAAAAGAAAACGTTGGGAGCTATTTTATGAAACATCATACAACTTGACCTTTATTTTCCTAAGGCTGTTTGTTTGTTTGTTTGTTTGGTGACTGCATATATGGCAGGTGATCGGTGTAGAGAAATTTCTTCAGAAATGTTACAAACTCTCCCTTCTAACCATACAATCTCCATTTGTATTGATGGGTGACATATGGCAGGGGTAGTTTGTGGCTTTTCTACAAGCCCTGTGTTAAGGGCAGTATCTTTAGGTGATGTCTAGATTACAGTGATTTGTTGACACAAGTTTATGT
Organism: Carettochelys insculpta; assembly: GCF_033958435.1. Taxonomy (NCBI): domain Eukaryota; kingdom Metazoa; phylum Chordata; order Testudines; family Carettochelyidae; genus Carettochelys; species Carettochelys insculpta. The sequence continues at coordinate 6,706,545 of NC_134139.1, read as the reverse complement.
TGGAAGATATCTTCTGACAAAACTTCTGCTGACAGATTGCAGCCAAATCGCCAAGTGGATCACAAGGAGCGGCTGGACTGCCCAGCTGCTCTCTGGACAATGGCCAACTGGAAGCACAACAGACAGGGCTGCCTAGTGTCCTGGAAGACCTGTAAACAGAGGGCCCCGTGGAACGTCCAGAGCTGCTTTCTGTTGGCAGATCTCTGTTGACGGAGGCGTTAACACTTTGTAAGGAGTGGGATAAGACTGCCAACAAACGTGCCGTATTCAGTCGATTTACTGTTGACAGAATGCCGTGGAAATCTGGATGTGCCCTGGGTTTTGTCGCCAAAACCATCTAGTGTAGATATAGCCTTCGTCTATTCCCTCATTGTGGGAATCATGCCTCAGAGAGGAATGATTTTCCCTTTACCTCCCCACTTGCTTCAGTGGTGGAGGTAATTGTTTTTTGTCCATACCATTACTTTCCCCTCTACTGACCAATGCATTGCAGGGCCTGTAGCCAAAGCTCCACCCCTTTACTACCTACTTCTAATGTACCTGCTCCAGGACAGATTAGTAATACCAGCCGCCCCCCGCCCCGGTCCTGGCACATCTGGACACAATGTTTTAATAGAATCAGGTTTTTCTCTACCTTTTGCCCCTGTAAGGAATCATAGTTGAAGGAACAGTCTGATCTTACCATGTATCTAATGTGCCATGATACTTTCATTGAACTGTTTAATTGAAATGCCAATGCAGTTTGTGTATCCTTATGTGACTTGCTCATCGGTTACATGGCATATTTTAAAATGTCAAGATATAAAGTTTTCATAGCCTTCTTGTCTTCACCTTGTATTTCTATTTTCTATTAATTTTTAACCAAACTTTTCTGGTTTGTCATGTTCTCCTACCACAGGTTTCTCAGACTTTACCACACAGTAATGTGGCTTAGTGGATTTCAAGATGTACAGATATTCATTTTCCCTGTTTCTACACATGCCCCTTCCTTTCAAAAGGGGCATGTTAATGAGCGGGTTTGAAAGATGCTAGTGAGGCGCTGCAGTGAATATGCAGTGCCTCATTAGCATAATGGCGGCCGCAGCAATGTGAAAGTGCAGCTTTTCAAATCGTGTGCCACCCGTGGAGACAGGGCCTTCTGAAATGACCTCCCCAGTTTTCGAAAGCCCTTCTTCCTATCGTGATCGGAAGAAGGACTTTCGAACATTGGGGGTCAGTTTCAGAAGGTCCCGTCTCCACGGGTGGCACGTGATTCGAAAAGCCGCACTTTCAAATTGCCGCGGCAGCCATTGTGCTAATGAGGCACTGCATATTCATTGCAGCGCCTCATTAGCATCTTTCAAACCCGCTCATTAACATGCCCCTTTCAAAAGGAAAAGGCAAATGTAGACCCAGCCTTTATATTTAGAAATTAAATAAAATGGCCACCCAGAACTATAGCAGACAGGGTTGCACAGCATCCCGGAGGCCTCCTCTGTTGACAGAAGGACCCACCCCCCAAAATCTGTCCAGAGTGGGGTACAGCTGTCGACAAAAGCACTGTGTTCTGTTGACTTACTGTTGAAAGAACAAGTATCAGAGAGGTAGCCGTGTTAGTCTGTAGCTTCGAGAACAACAAGAAGTCTTGTGGCACCTTACAGACTAACAGATATTTTGGAGCATAAGCTTTCGTGGGCAAAGCTTTCTTTGCCCACAAAAGCTTATGCTCCAAAATATCTGTTAGTCTATAAGGTGCCACAAGACTTCTTGTTGAAAGAACGTGCTTGGCAATCTGGATGCTCTAGAGGTTTTGTCAGCAAAACCCTGTACTCTAGACCAGTGTTTCCCAAATAGAGTTCCGTGGAACCCGGGGCTTCTGCCAAGTGAAAATAAGAGTTCTGCAAGAAAGTGATCAGGGGTTGTCAACCTGCAGCTCTAAGGAGTCATTTGCAGCTCTGGATGCTGCTGCCGCTGACTCCTCTGTGGCTCCCTGCCCTGCTGCCACTGAAACAGTAGAACTAAATTTAATTAGTTTAATGGCCAGCAGGGTAGTGGGAGAGATCCGGCCATTCCAACTGAGAGCCCCTCACTTGCAAAGTAGCCAGCACACATGCAATGTGGGCAGGGCAAGGGGAACCAGACAGGTCTTGCAGTTCCTACATTGTCCTTGCCTTTCATTGGCTGCGACTGGCCTCTCACATTGCCGTAAGGCAGCCAATGAAATTGGGCCCCCGTGACTAGAGTCAGAGGAACAGCAGTTGCAAAGGTAGGTTTGTATGCCATGTTGGGTGAAGCTATGGGAGGAGCTAACTCAGGCGAGGTTAGGCTGGGGGCCTCTTTGGGTAGATGGGTTAGTCCCTGGGGCCCATTTGGGGCTGAGGCAGGTTAATCCTGGGGACAGGTGAGCAGGTTTGGGGCTGAGAGGGGGTAAGCCTGTTATTAGGGATTCCGCAAAATTCTTTCAAGTTTGAAAGGGTTCCGTAGCCAAATAAAACTGAGAAACATTCATCTTAGACATAGCCTAAGGGCTTGTCTACACTGCCGTCCAGTTTGGTCTGCCAACAAGAATACACTAATGTGAACTAGGAGCTCTTTCGTTCACACCTGTTGCATTCACACAGGAGAGTTAATGTGCAGCACTTCAGTGTGAACTGCTTTTCACAGTAGTCAGAACTCAAGGGTAGTGTAGAAGTAGCCTCAGATGGGACTTCGCCATCTTAATCACTTTTGAAAATGGGACGTAGGCTCTTAAATCACTTAGACATGTTGAAAATTGTACCCTAATCCCCTTTTTCTTTTCTAACACAGAGCCTGTCTAGACAAAAAGCTGGTGCACAGCAAACTGGGCTGTAAATATACAGCACATCAGTGTTCGTGGCCATGTAGACCTTTCTGCTGTGCACTCAAAGTTCCCTAGTTCACATTGATCTATTCCCATTCCAAAGCAGAATAAATCAAGACTAACTAGGATACTTGTAGTATGCTGTAGTAAGTTCCATACTACCCTCCAGTGCACAGCATGCTAGAGCACTGTCAACAAACTTCCCAGCTTGCTATAGGCTAATTCTCTGTCTAGATAAACACATGATACACATGATAAATACACAGATTTTCAGAAGAATCTGTTTTGCTTCTCCGGCATCTGTTCCTCTATCCAGATTGCCACTCTGTGGACTTCTAATAATTGCCGTCTTGACAAACTAACCTCTCTGAGGAGCATTTGGCTTTTTTGCTTCTCTGCCTTCATTTCTTTGAATGACACTTACACAGGAGTGGATGGAGAAGATGAGTTAAATTTTGGCAATATTTTCTTCCTGGTCTATTTCTATGTTAAAGCAGTTTAACTTTAATTTAGCAATGCATTCTAATATGTGGCAAAACATTATTTTGTTTACCTTACATTATAGTAACATTAATTATGATTTTTGCATGAGTGTTTGTGGCTATGAGCTAGACTTAAAGGCACTTCAGTCAATATAATCTGACTTCTGTTAATATCCACTCTGTTTCTGATAATTCTCCTATTTTGTTTCTTCGTGTGGTGTGTAATTGGGCCAGTCGTAATGGATTGTGCAGGTCATTAGAAGCAGCTTTATTCCAAGTTAACATTTGGAGGGTTTGTTCATTTCAAATTTTTTCCAGTTTATTAACATTTATCACTTGGATGAAATTGACATTTCAGTCAGTATAGATTTTTCTCTATAAATTCTTACACCATAATTTGCCAAACAAGCAAAGGTTAACAGTAAGCAGATAATACAGTTTAATGAGGTCAAATCAAGCTGATTCATGATCACTGTAGAGAAAAATATCCTCCTGGGGAAAATACTTGTGCTGAAAAATCCCATAAACCAAACCACTTGTTTATCTGTCATTCCCACAGCGATAGTAATGTAATTACTCTCATAATTATCTTCATTAGTGTCAGGAATTATCTGCAATTCATTCCTCTGCTCTGAGTGTGTTTGTATGTTTGCTGATTTTTCTCTCAGATTTAGCCAACAGAGCTAAGAATTTTGTATTTGCAAAGCCATACAATAGACATCTGTGATGCACTGTTCTGACATTCTCTGTGCTAAAATATAGATTGCTGTCTTTCAGTTTCAGAATCCCTATGCCCATTCCCTGACATCTGCCCTTCATTACATGGTTCCCGTGCGACCAAGACGACAGATTGTCTATCCTCTGGAAAAGCTTGGCATAAACGCTCCATCAAAGCAGGTCTCCAAGGATCAGGTGGGTAACAGAAGCAGCAGCAGGCAAGAGGCATAGTGCCAGCTAATGCAGGGTTTGGCAGATGGGATGACATTACTGTCTTAATGTTGATAGGCTGCTTCTTAATTACATTGAATGTGGTGTTCATACCCTTACAGTCTAAGCTTTGCTAATGCCATACTGTGTCTTTTTCAAAGCATATATTTCAAGCTGAAGATTATAAACTACAGCCACTGAATTCTACAATGTTTCCCTATTAGTAAATATTTTCAGGTTTGCTGTTTTTCTTATGAGATTACTTTGAAACTCATAGATTTTAAATTATTTGAATTAAAACATAGATAGCTCTTTGTATTGCTGATTTTATCCTTTATATGATATGCTTCTGCCAACTAGTATAACAATACCATTTGTGTTTTAAATCAGTTTATTCTTAAGACTCACAGCCGGATTTGTTTAATGCTCCAGAATATCTTCCAAAGCCTCTGTAAGGTGCCAGAAATGATTTAACAGTGACGTAGATCCCCTTAGTAAAAAGAGTATATTTATAGAACTCTCATACAGTGTGGAGATGCTAAAGTGGAAGTTTGTTAAATTTAAATTTGTTACACTTTGGGGGTATTAAAATATCCTTATTTGTTTAAAAATGACTAAAATCTGTAAAGCTGTTTTCTCTGAAGTAACCAATGAAGTTAAATGTCAGGAAAAAATCCTCACATCAGTGATTGATCCAATAAAAGCAGACATGATTCTGGGACACACTAACAGGAGTGTTGTGAGCAAGACATGAGAAGTAATTCTTCTGCTCTACTCTGCACTGATTCAGCCTCAGTAGGCGTACTGCATCAAGTTCTTGGCCCCATGTTCTAGGAAGGATATGGAGAAATTGGAAAGGGTCAAAAGAAAACCAACTAAAATGATTAAAGGTGTAGAAAACATGACCTATGAGAGAAGATTAAAAGAACTGGGTTTGTTTAGTTTGGAAAATCGAACATTAAGAGGGGATATGATAGCAGCTTTCACGTACCTAAACGGGTGTTACAAGGAGGAGAGAGAAAACTTATTCTCCTTAGCGTCCGATGATAGGTCAAGAAAAAATAAGCTTTAATTGCAGCTAGGGAGGTTTAGGTTGAACATTAGGAAAAATTTCCCAACTCTCAGGATAGTTAATTACTGGACTAAATGGCCTAGGGTGGTTGTAGAATCTCCATCATTGGAGATGTTTAAGAACAGATTGGATAAATGTCTGACAGGGATGATCTAGATCATGGTTTTCCAAACTGGGGGGCGTGAAGAAATTCCGCCCACCTGAGGAAAGAGTTGGCCTTTGCTTTGCTTCTTTGCTCAGCCCCTACCATTTTATGTAGGTGACCTGGCACAGCCACTATAAAAAGCAGACAGCCAGCAAAGAGCCATGTGGAGCTAGCTGTCTTCTGCAAAGATTAGTGAGTGTGGGTTGGGGTGTGGGAGGAGGAGGATGGGATTAGATGGAAGGCTGAGGGTACCTGGCTCAGGTGAGGGGAGTGGGGTAAGAACAGGGGGGCTAGCTCGCAGGGCTCAGGTGGCCAGCTGGCTCATGGGACTCATGGTTCTTGGGCGGCTGGCCCCAGCATTGTACGGTTCAGGCGTCTCAGACTGGTGACTGGCCACAGCAGCACGGGGCTTGGGTGGCTCAGGCTGGTGGGTGGGCAGCTGGCCCCAGCAGCCTGGGGCTCAGGCAGCTTGGGTCGGCAGGTAGGTGGCTGACCCCAGCAATGTGGGGCTCAGGCGGCTGACCCTGCAGCATGGAGCTCGGGCAGCTTGGGATGGCAGGTGGGAGGCTGGCCCTGGCAGCGTGAGGCTTGGGTGGGTGGCTCAGGCAGCTGGCCTGCAGCTGTCATGGGTGGCTGGTGGGTGGGCAGCTGGTCACACCAAGGCGGGGCTCAGGCAGCTGTCGGGCAGCCGTTGGCTGGCCCGGATAGCTGCTGGGTGGCTGACTGGCTGGCCCCAGTGACGCGGGCCTTAGGTGGGCGGCTCTAGCAGTGCAGGTCTCAGGCGGGCAGGCAGTTGTTGTGGTCAGCTCTGGCGTACTTCAAGGGGCCAAGACAAGCTATTTGTGCTTGTTTTTAATTTTAAATAACATTTTTATATCAAATTTTTGTGTTTATTTAAAATTATGAATTGAATTTTTTGTTAAAGGGAGTTGGATGATGGTAAAGAAGAAGCAGGGGGTGTGAGGGTTTCTCAAAAATCAAAAGGGGGCATGATGCTGAAAAGCTTGGGAACCACTGATTTCGATGGTGCTTGGTGCTGCTGTGAGGGCATCTGACTGGACTTGATGACACCTAGATGTCCTTTCCAGTTTGATTCTGTGCTTCAATTATATTTTCTGTAAGTGGATGTAATTTACTTGGGAAAACATAATTAGAGAATTTTGCATCTATTTAATGCTAGATTGCAATTGACTGTTAGAGGATATTGTATAATATACTTTAACATTGTCCCCTCCATAGCTGGTAGGTAGTTTGTGGCACTGAATACTCTTAATTATGTAATGGTTGACAAAGTAGAATCCCAGAACCCTTCTCAGCCAATTAGATTGTGTGTTGCTCTTTGAAGCCATCTTCCCTTTCTCATGCCTGCTTATCCTTTTCCATTAAACTGCTTCCTATGTATCTTCACATTACACTGATGTTGCCTTAATGGCAGAACCATTTTTTCTGGAACCACAAAATACTGCCCTCACATCTCATTTTTGAGGGTTTTGTGTTTGTGGGGTTCATTAAACACTATGCGCAGCTCCTTCCTGAGGATTTTGGGTAGGATTAGTGACAATTGTGTGAAGTTGCCCAAACTGAAATGCTGCCTTTACATGAAAAATTGAGGACTTTTCGGGTCACGGCTAGCCTTTTGTAGAAAGACAAATGGAGCCCAGCTGCTATGTGAAGCTCCTCCAATATGCACTAATGTTCAAAAATGATTTTCAAAGGGTTATTTTCCATCTGGACTGGAAATGTGGGGGTGCTGAATCCTCAGGAACTGGAGGGTTACTCTAGTCCACTACTATTGCTTTTTGAAATAGCCACATGTAACTAACAATACTGAATTGGCTCTTCTGAATTGGCAAACTCTGACTTCTGGCTACAGTTAATTTGGTAGCAGCCTAGTGCGGTGGACTGATTGTAGGACTGAAAATAGGAGGCATCCTTTGCTTTCTGACACTGCCTCTGTCACCCTTTGTGGCCTTGGTAAAGTCACTTGCTTTCCCCACCCCAGCTCTGTGAGACTTCTCAGGTGGGAAGAACTGGAGCTGTGAATAATCCTATTCACCCTTTAGAATCTCACAGCCACATTGCCAGCACATAGAAATGAAGGGCACTGGAGGCAACAGCTAGAACTAATAAAACCAACTGACATCCAGTGGTTATGTTTATTCATTTTTATAATATGATAGCACTCAAAGGTCCCAGTCAGGCACACTGCAAGCAGAAAGATGGGTCTGCACCGAAGAGTTTAAAATCTAGACCAGACAAAGAGTGCAGAGAAGGTAGTGATTAGAGTGAAAAAATGTCATTTCTGTTCCACATTGTGTTCCTGCATTGTGAGAAGACGGGTAAGATAACTGGGGTTGGTGAAAAGGATGAGCTAACAGGAACCCAGAGTAAGAAAATAGGAAAGAGTATATTGTTAAGGGAGAAGAGAGGAAACAACCAACTAATCCCCAAAGAAATAAAAATGTCCAGTGTCCGAATTTAAAGCAGAGTTTGATGATGGTATCCCTTGCATCGAGCGGGTCTGAAGAGAGACGTCCTCCTACTCACATGAAAAGCAGAAGTAGCAGTGGATCTTTGTGTGCTGGAGTGGTGTGCCACACTTCTGGATCCAAAATAGCTGGAGGGTCCCAGTTTGAGTTTACCCACCCTTCTGCCTTCTGGTTCTCCCGGTATAAGGAGAGGTCTTTCGTCTCATTGTAAGAAGTATTTCTTATTGACCAGGGCACATGATCGTTTTGTTCCTTGATGCATGAGGATAGAGACACCTTATCATTTTTATCTTCACTTGTGTAACTGCAATTATTTTCTAATTAAATACAGCACAAAAGCTGTAGTGTCAGACAATCATAGTTTGGAAAATGGGACATTTTTCATTTGAATCCTCATCATGACCAACTACTTAGTTTTATCTGTCCATTTTTGCTATGGAAACAGTTGTACTAGCATTCTTGCTTTGGTGCCTATATGCTGCCCTCTCTTGCCCAACTGCTTTCAATGTCGAATAGTATCAGAGTGGTAGACATGTTAGTCTGTACTCTAACAAAACAAAACAAAACAAAACAAAACAGCAGAAATGTAGCACTTTAAAGACTAACAAAAAAGATTTAATCACGAATAAATCATTTTGTTACTCTTTAAAATGCTACGTTTTTGCTGTTTTGTTTTGCCTTCAATGTAGCACCTCTGCAGCTTGAGACATGTCTTCTGCCTCCCTGTTGTCTGCACTTCTCTTGCTCCAGCTGCTGGGACTAGCCTGTCTGTCTCCTGTAGTAACAGCTTCAGGCTGAGGTGCTCAGTAGTTCCCTTGCTAAGCAGACCCTTTGATTTGCATTAGGGAATACACCCACCAGTGGAGCATTAATAGCTTAGTATCTGAGGCTATGTCTACACTTACGAGGATTATCGATGACTGCTATGCAATTTTAGGTATGCCAATTGCATACCAAAATCGATTTTGCATCTGTTGATATTTGTCCCTGTCTCCACTGCAGAATGCTGACAGGAGTGCTTCTCCCATTAGGATTCCATAATCCTTGCTGCTTGCAAGGAGTTCTGGGATCGACATTGACCTTGGAACACCGTGTTTCATACATGCACAAAACAGCACCTCAGAAGATCGAACCAAAGCGTTCAATCTTCTATGATGAGTATAGGCCCAGCCTTAGAAACTTTACACACTAAGAGCCCTGGGGCCTTGTGACTTTTGCAGCCACTTTAACATATTCCAATCACCTTGTGAGACCTTGTGTGAAGTGATTCACACAACTGTTGTTCTCCTAGGAATAATTCTGACAGGGTCTGCAAGGACTCACTGCACCCTTTCATTCCTTCAGAGATGTAAACCAGATGACCCTTTGCCTCATTTAATTCACAGTGCATGGGTTTGTCAGTTCACCCCAAAGTCAGCCTTGTTGGGAAAAGACAGTTTATCTGGCAGCCTGGACTAGTTCTGTCATGTACAAATGAGGACTAGTTGTTATCTAATTTAGTTGTGTGCTAGTTTTTCTTCCTGTCTTCTCCATCAGATTTTTCTGCCACCCTTTCCGTGACTGGAAAATAAACATATCCTCATAGAATTCTAGGGCTGGGAGGAACCTCAGGAGGTCATCTAGTCCAGCTCCCTGCCTAAAGCAGGATCAACCCCAACTAAATCATCCCAGCCACGATTATGTCAAACTGGAATTAAAAAACCTCTAGGGATGGAGATTCCCTCTCTAGGTAACACGTTCTAGTCCTTCACCACCCACCTGGTGAAATAGTTTTTCCTGATATCCAATGTACACCTCCCTCTCTGTAACTTCAGACCATTGCCCCTCGTTCTGTCATCTGTCACCATTGAGGACAAACTCTCTCCATGCTCTTTAGAGCCTTCTTTCATAAAGTTGAAGACTGCTATCACATCTCCCCTCAGTCTTCTCTTCTGCAAACTAAATAAGACCAAATCTCTCAGCCTCATAGGTCATGTGCTCCAGACCCCTAATCATTTTCGTTGCCCTTCGCTGAACCCTCTCCAGTGTGTCCACATCCTTTCTATACTGTGAGGCCCAGAACTGGATGCAATACTCCTGATGAGGCCTCACCAGAGCCAAGTAGAAGGGAATAATAACTTCCTTAGATCTGCTGGAAATGTTTCTCCTAATGCACCTCAATATGTTGTTAGCCTTCTTGGTTACAAGGGCATGCTTCTGACTCCTATCCAGCCTCTCATCCACTGTAATCCTCAGGTCTTTTTCTGCTGCACTGCTACTTAGCCAGTCAGTCCCCAGCCTGTAAGAGTGGTTGGGATTCTTCCATCCCAAGTGTAGGACTCTGCACTTGTCCTTGTTGAACCTCATCAGACTTCTTTTGGCCCAGTCCTCCAATTTGTCTGTGTCACTCTGGACCCCATCCCTACCCTCCAATGTATCTACCTCACCCCCTACCTTAGTGTCATCTGCAAATTTGCTGAGGGTGCGATCCATCCCCTCATCCAGGTCATTAATAAAGATGCGGAAGGTCCACAACCTGCTCAGCATTAGGGCAGTTCAGTCTGCGTCATGCATAGAGAGAAAAAAAGCTGCTTTACGGTGTCCAGGAAACCATGGATCTGTCTCCCCTTGATCCCTTCCGAGGCAATCTCATCATTGAGATGATGAGTCTTCAGATCCAGGAGATCTGTAATTTGATTGCTTGTCTTTGAAGGACCATTACCCATGTGCGTCCATCCATCCTGTTCTGCACAGTCCTCTTTCATATTTGCCTACATCAGTATCACTTTTAGTATGGCCCTGACCTCTGAATTTTCAGGATTCCTTTGCTTGTACTCAATAATTATGGCTCCAAGGAAAAGCAGAACCCACAGGCTCAGTTCTTCACTACATTTGAGCTCTGTTGCTTGGCCCCTGTATGAAAGCAACCAAAGGACTGCTTTAACTGATGCTACTGCTTCTACACTGGTACAACCTCTATGCTTGGTCTGTCTCATGATGACTTGTCTCAGGAGGGCCAGAGCCCAGTGTTTTAAACCATGAGAAAATGTGAATCTCTGCTTTCTTATGCTGTACATAATTAGCTTCCAGGTCGAATAAATCATATAATATTGAACTTGTAGTGTAACAGTATCTTGTGTGTAACAACTGTTTTTCTTTGAGGGCTGATGTGTTCTCTCTTGTGGGATTTCACTTCCTGGTCACAAGCACATGAAACTATCTTTTGAAGCCAGGTCCATTGTGGAGCATGTGATCACACTTGCATGTGGCTTATTTCAGATGCACTGGTCAATATAAGGAAGTTCACTTTTCCATTCTTGGGCCTCACCCCTGAAAGTCAGAGGATCACAGAAGTTTTTCTTTTGAAGGGTATGTCCTTTTCAGTGATGACAAGATATTGGAGAAAATGAAGTCTTATAGGTCTCTTGACCTTTTCTGGACTGCCCTTCTTCTTAGAAGAGAGCCTTCTCCTAACCAGCCTCCAAATTCCAGAAGCAAGGAACAGCATCTTCTCAAAGCTAATGCTGTCAGAGGAGATTCCACTGACACCCAAAGCCACTTTATGGAAGGAGCCTCAGCAACAATATGAGATGAAGAACTCTGTAATGGGAGTTGTCCACATACTCTGTTTCTAAGTAGCAGACTGATAGGTCACCTGAGACACAAGGTATTTTTTCCAATACCTTTTTTTCATTCACATTTTTTCCATTCCTTCCTTTCAGTCCTTGTTTTAGACCAACTGGTGCATAATTACCTCTGATCCCTGTGTCTTAGAGGGCACCCTCAGAAGATATTCCATCCAGTTCTTCCCTAATCCCCCATCATCCTTCCTTCCTCCGTAGGGACAGTTCCAATGAGAATATACTCCTACAGAAAGTGGACTCTGCTATCAGAGGGTAATGGAAGGAATTCCTGCTCCCTCACCCCACAATCTGTCAAGAGGAGAGCTTTTATCTCTGGTATTTCCTCATCCACAAGAAGGTGGCTGTTCTGAGAACCATTCTGATCTTCAATAATCATAACAGGTATGTCTAAAAATCAAAATTCAGGATTCTCGCCTTAGGGGAGATCATTCCCACCTCAAGTAAAGTGGTGCGGCTCTCTCTTGGAAGGAGGTATAGAGGTTGAACCTCTTTCATCTGGAACTCTCTTGTCTGGGAAACTCTGTAATCTGGCATGCTTTTAGTTAGCTGGATGACCACTTATCAGAGGTATGGCCAAGTTTCCCATGGCCCTATAAAGTTTGGTTACAGCCACCAGTCCTGGCTCTCAGTGTTCTGTGCTGTTATTTAGCAGTAATTTACTGCTAAATGTCTTCTAAGAGCCCAGTAAGCAGTGAAAGTGTTGGTAATGTGCTAGAAAATATTGACCTCCTGTCATTCAGAAAATTCTCTCGTTCGGCTCCAGTCAGATCCTGAGGGTGCCGGACTAGAGAGGTTCAACCTGTACTTTCATATGGTTATTAGAAAAAACACATTACAGTTTTCTTAGTTTGTATGAAACAGATTGCACATTAAGATTTTTCCTTTTGCCCTGTCAGCAGCCTTATGGATTTTTACCCAGTGTTTAGATGGGAGTTTGTCTCCACATTGAGGAGTACATGTATACTCATACTTAGATGCTTGACTCATAAAAGCCAAATCAATACAGGACATGAGAAGAGACATTGCAACTACCTGCATCCTGTTCCACTACTCAGGATTGCAAATAAAGAAGAGAGTCATTGATGACTTCTCCCAGCAAAGGATTTTTGCATGGTGAAGTACATTAATGTTTCGGAGAGCTGCCTGCTCATCACTTTCTGATGCTCATGGTTTTCATGGACTCATCAACCTACGTGATGGCTCACACCAGATTGGTCACAACACCTGTTCAATAATGGGTAGTTCAGCATCACACCCCAAATAGAGACAACCAGCACAGAAGATTGCCAGTCCTGCCCCAGCTGTCACACAGGAATGCCTTCAGATCTCCTGTTTCCACAGTCATGAAAACCATGGTGCCTCTACTGGGAGTTGTGAGGAATGCATTACAGAGCTCTGGAGGTGCATGGGCTATGGAATTTCTGTCTGTGTTTAGACTGTGGGGAACTGTTGGCAAAAGATAAACTAAATTGCACAATGCAATTTGCGTATCCTTTGCTGACAGTTCTTTCAGGAGAGGCTTTTCTGACACTGGCCTGTCCAGTGGAACGAGGTACAGGTGTGTTGACAGAATGCTCCCCACCTGCAGATCTCTTCCATGTGATCTGCAGCTGGACGCGTGCTCTGTCGACAAAACTCCTGTCAACAGAAGTTATGTCGACTGAAGCCTGCAAGCTAAATGAAGCCTGCGATCTAGATATAGCCTTTGGGACTCAGGGTTCCATATCAATATCCCAAATCTCAGAGCAGTATGCTGAGCCTTCAAAGTGTTCCTACCCTGATTTCATCATCATGTAGTACAGGTATGTATGGACAACAGCCGGGATGTGTATTACAGCAACAAGCAAAGAGGAGTAGTCTCTGTTTTTTTGCATAGCTATAAGAATAAGTTTGGCCATGGGGCATGAAACTCCAGAAGTATCCTGTAACTTCGCATCTGGCAAGAGTATGCAAAGTAAACATGGCTGAGCTCCCCTCTAGCCCCGCTCTAGAGCTAGGGGAAGTGGATGCAGGGGCAAATATACTGATTAGAAGAGTCTCATAAAATTAGAATTCTCAGCTGTCTACTCAGGAAAGCTTTAGTCCTGTTTTGTGCTGCTGGAGTGACACAAAAGCAGAATTCAAGAGGGCTATGAGTATCTGCTCGGCTCCTTCTTCTCTGCCTCGTGGCAGGCAGCAGCTCCCTCCCACTCATGGCTCAGTCAGTGCATCAGCTCCTCCCGCCCCCAGCAGCACCACTGTGCTGCCCTTCTCCTTAACAGCAGCTCCTTCTGTTGGGCAGCCCATGGCGGTGCCCCACTGTCTCACTTCTGCTCCTGCTGTGCCTGCTCCTAATGGTGAGGCTCTTCCCTTCCCCTGAAGTCATCACTCTGCTCTCAAGCTGCCTCCAGCTTCAGCATGGCCACATACTTGTGGGCACTCATGGGGGTCTCCGGGGCCCTACTCCAGCCAGAGCAGCCTGCCCTGCACGGATAATGCAGTGCCTCCCCTGGACAGAGCTGCCTTGTCCTGGCCCACCAACTTGGGGGCACCCCATTGCCAGGATCCTCCCCGTGTGCATTGCTCCCCGGGCGGCAGCTGGATTCTGCTCTCCATGTGACCAATGGGCAGGAGAGGGGCTTGGGTGGGCAAGCTGCAAGAAGCGAAACCCCCTGGAGGAGGAGGCATAGCTGCTGGGATGGTGCATGGTGCTGGTTGTTTGAGAGTTCTGGTAGACTGATTACTGGTTAAAAGAGAGTTCATAGTAATTTATAATTATAGTAATTGGAAATTAAGCAATTTTTCAGTAATATTGCACTGTGACTCTTCAATATTTTTGTCTGATTTTGAAAACAAGCAGTTTCTAAGTGAAATGACAGGTAGGGTACACAAGACAAACCAGACTCCTGAAACGGGTACTTTAGTCTGGGAGCTACAGGACTAGGGCATTTAACTTAAGACACCATGCAAGGGTGCTTGCACACACCCAAAGAAACTGCTGTGAAAGAGTTTCACATGTCCGCTGCCTAATGGCCAGAATTGCAGTCCTGTGGATGCAGAAGTGGCTCTCAAAGACAAACAGTTACTGATGGAAAAAAACCTCTTTTTTGAAGAGTTTCAAGATTCTAAAATTAGCCACTTTGTCTCTCGCTGGCTGCAGTCTGTACAGTTACCTGCATGGTATCAAGACAATTTGGTTTTACTGGCAGACGATTATAATAAATAAAACATTTTGTAATGCTCTAAAATGTTGCCCTTTGACACACAGCTGTATTTCTCTGTTTTGACCAGCAGCAGGAAATACTGTCCTTGAAGTATTTCTAACCCAGCTGGAAACAGAAAGTATAGGAGTATTATTCAGAGTGCCTGTTCTCACAAAAGTTACAGCTCAGTTCTGCCAGCTGCAGGAGGTTTGGATATATGTTGAAACTTACAGATGCCCTTTCAAACTGAACCTCCACAACTTTTGAGGGGGCCCATCTCTTCTCAAAAATATTTTTGGTTATACATATATCACGCCTACATAGTTTTGTGACAGTTAAAACTCTTTTCTGCTCACTAACAGATAATATCATCTCCAAAAGTTTTTAAATCAAAGTGTCCAATCAATATATTCTGAATCAGTAACTTGAGTTGAACAGACAGCTATGATAGAAGGCTCAGAATTTTAACTTCCACATTATTTAGATAATAAGATAATATTGTAAAAGAGTTCTGCGTACCTTTTAGTCATTTTTAGCTATATTATATGAAAAAAATGAAAGAACCAGAATGAAAAATAAATCTGTTATCACAAGTGCTTCTTGTTTGTGAAATGCTTATAATTAATTGTAGACTAGAAAACTGTAGATAATAAAATAATTTTATAATACTATCTTCATAAATAAACAATTTATAAATTTTTGTTTACTTTCTCACCATCTGGACTCATTCTATTATCCATCTGCTCCAAGAAATTGTCAGTATAAGGAAAGAGTAGGTGATATAATTTACAAAAATAGCTGACCCACAATGAGAAATAAAAATATCACATCTGTTGAATATTTTTTTTTTGTTTCTGTCACTTTATAATTATTCTGTTGGATTTTTTTAACTGATGTTGATGTTCAAGCTTTTAGGTTTCATTGTACATTTCAGGATTATTTCTGCATCAGCTCACAAAAAGGAGGCTAAGCAATTACTAATGCATTATGGAATCCCACACAGCTGTGTGTGCATGATAAAGGACGTCTTTGTATTACCCAGATAATTCTGTGCTGTTCTAAATACACTACAGGTAAAACTACAGCAAAATGCTCAAATATAATGGGATATGATGGAGAGCAGCCATTAAAAAACATCCTTGTTCTTGGTTGATGTAAAGCAGCATAGTTATGTTGACTTCATTGGAGCTATGCTGTTTTACATCAGCTTAGAGTCTGGCTTTGGATTGATGAACTACTTAATTTGGATACAGAAATTCCTTTACCATACTGGTTCTTTTTTGAGTAGTCCCCCTTTGGTATGCCATTTAAAGTATATGCATGCCTCTAAGAGTTCTCGATCAGAGAGTTTTCTCTAGCAGAGTCCATTAAGTCTGCTCATGCACTCTATACAACCTCATGCCACACAGAGGGTATGCAGGGCTGCAAGGGTGAACCACACTCAGTTCCTTCTCTACTTCCTCGACCTGAGATGACGCTCTAGCTTGTCCTCTGGGTGCCTGACATAGAATGTTTTATAGTTATTCTTTGTTTAGTTGGTGTTATTTATTATTAATATAGACTTGATTATATAATAATGAGAGAATTGGCTTTTTCTCCTTTGAGTAGTGTCCCCAGGGGTGCTCCATTCTGGGTGTCAGTATGTCTTCATGCCAGCACTTGGATATTCTTCTGGTTTCCCATGCTGTGCATATGCAGTAGCACCGCTTCATGCTAGCTGGCATGCCAGCAGTGTGCATCCTTCAGTTCCTTCTCTACTGTCCTCGGCTGCAGATGGAGCTTCACTCTTTCACTGAAAGATAAAGAACAGTTTAGTTAGTTAGGTAGTTTAGTATTTATCCAACCCTCATCCCGCTTGATACTGGAGGAATTCTGGTACTCTGGGGACTTCTTTGTCTTAGACAAGCTGGAGTCCCTTGTACATATGGGTATTGAAAGGGTTTTGATGCTGACCCATGGTCTCCAGATTACCATTGCTTCTTGCATGCCACTTGGAGGAACTATCTATACTTTACCATGGGCTAGGAGCATTTTCAGTAGGAAGGATTTTGAATACCAATCCTCAAGGACATTCTCAAAGATTCTAGCACTAGTAGCAGCTTACTTTTGACAAGAGGCAACTTTAATGTTTCAGTTATCTTGATAATTGGTTACTCCAGGGTTGATCTTACCGAGCAGTTCTGAGCTTCGTCCAAACAGTTCTTGCTCTTTTCCAAGACTTGAGTCTCCAGCTAAACATTTAAAAAAAATCCTTGTTAGCTCCAGAATAGAAAGTACAATTTATAGCAAAATACTTATATTCACTGTCAGCCAAAGACTCCTGTATGATGGGTAGATTCATGGCTTTGACAAATCTGGTCAGGAAGTACAAAGAAGCCCCAAAACTACATGCTTCTCCTGTGGCTTCAAAATGGGTTAAGAGTTTAATGTACCTCTACTCCCAGGTTAAGAATCCTACACAGGATCTCAATCTGGTATGCAAAAACCTCCATAAAACCTCCTTTTGAACTTGTGGACCTGCTTCTTGCTTCAGTTAACTGTGTAAGTGGCCTTTCCAATAGGTATCCCATAAGCCAACAGGCTTAGAGAAATTGGGGCCTTGATGGCATACCCCCATTTATGATATTTTCAAAGATGAATTCTCTTTGAGGCCACACTGTGAATTCTTATCTAAGGTGCTACTAGATTTTCATCTTAACAGAGCCATGTATTTGCATGTGTTTTCCCTAAAGTCACATAAATCTAAGCATGAGAATTCCTTTCATGCTGCGGATGGTAGATGTATGTTGGGCTTTTGTGGAGATAGGACCAAGCAATTTCAAAAATCATTTAGATTGTCACTGTTGCAGGGGATTCCAGTCAGTCCACAGTCTCTACACAGAGATGTTCAAGGTGGATTTTGGGGTCTGTCATTGCTTGCTACGATGTAGTTGGTGCTCTGCCCTCACAAAAGGTAATGGTGCATTACCACATCTCAGACAATTTCAGAGTGCCATGCCTTGGTGCACTCTGATCTGACCTCATGCTTGGTACTGTTGTACTGTCTTCAGTTATGGACTCGGTTCCAAAGCTCCCTCATTTCTGTGGGTATACAGCTTGGGACTCACCTAGGGTGGAGTACCCATAAGGATGCTACTTGAAAAGGAAAAGATTACTCACTGCGCAGGAACTGTAGTTCTTCAAGATGTGTCCTGTGGGTGCTCCACTACTCGCTTCTCTTCCCCTCTGTTTCAGACTGTTCCTTGTTGGATGTTCAAACAGAGAAAGAACTGATGATGGTGGTTCCCCTGCACAGCCCTAAATATCTTTGGTGTGTGGTATGAGATAGTATACAGTACACACGCAGGCGGATACTGCTAGTGGAAAAGTTCTTATCAAGGCCTTGAGAGTCACTTGTGCACCTAAAATTAGAGCTCCCAGAGGAAGAGCCACATCTTGAAGAACTACAGTTACTATGTAGGGTGAATAACCCTTTGCTTTTGTTCTCCTGTTACTAGCAATGATGTAACATTTTTTTAAACCTACAGTTAGATAATCTTTCTGCAGCCAACAGTCTTCTGCTGGAAATTGTTTCCTGTGACACAAAGCTTTGTAAACAGGGGTTTAGGCTATCAGAATGAGTTATCTTCATGGAGACCATAACAGACCTCATCGAACAAAACAGTACTTTGATTAAAAAGAAAGGTTTAATCTTCCTCATGTTTACCATGAGGCCAGCACTATGATTTCCCTAATGGTGCACAAAAGTGCCTGTCTTCATCTTAAGGAACAGTAGTATTCACAAGGGTGAAATGGCATGTCCCCATAGTCACAGTTACACACATTGCTTTTGTGAGTTTGATCCCTAGTTAAGGCAGACTATTACCTTTATCAGTTATTTTACCTTTTCTGTCATTCTCTTAATTCAATACATTGCACAAGTGAAGCTTACCACTCTCTCATTTAAGAAAGGATTCTGGATCCCCACTTTGGGCAAATCCTTTAAAGTCCTCGTTCTACAAACACATCTTGCACCATGCTCTGGCACTGAAGCACTGTTAGTACTTTTCTCCCTTTAGAGAACAGGAAGCTTCTTTATCATGCTAGAGATGGTAAGTGCTTACACAAACAATGGAACTACTTGATGGGAGGGAAAATGGACTGCATACATTGTATTACCACCATGGTGTTTGGTGCTATATCACATCATGTGTATGCATTTACTTGATTCCAAACTGATGCTCATGGCACTTACACTGGGGGAATAATCCCCACCACAATCACAGAAAATTCAGAGAGATAAGAGCAATGTGAAATGAGAGAGAAACTCTGATGTGACATATATGAAATAGTTTTTGTGAAAGAAAAATTAATAATGGAGTCTTATTCTTTATTCTTTTCCTTTAAAATTACTTCAATTCAGAAAGATCCTAAGCTGCTCTACTAACAGATATACACTGTATGCAACTCAGTTTGTGCTCCACTAAAATATAGATGCTTCTGGATCCGAAGTTGACAGTTGTTGAGGAGCACAAACAACGCTATACAAGTTTGGTCCAAGAAGAGAAGGTGAATCTCCCTTGGGCATTAGGCGTGTCATCTAAACACTAAATAAATGTTGTATTCAGTTGCAAACAAATGTTTTTTTCAAACTGATGTCTGAAACAGGTCTAAGTCACCTTCCTCCCAGGCAGAATGTGTTTAATTCCCCAAACAAATAGTTGAATTAGAAAGCTGTGGCTACAAGTCAATTATTAAATAACTCATGCAAAGCAAACCATTAACCTTATGTATTGTTCCAACGCTTTTATCATTTAACCGGCTTATTGAAATATGCCCAAAGTGCCTATTGGTTTACTGTATCTCCGTCAACTTGGGACATGCTATACCTGATCAAAGGTCTTCCCAACCTTCACTCTGCCTGTGGAAAAAATCAGATCTTTAATGTATTGAATAATGGCTAGACAAGGCCAGCATAGATAGGACCCCTTGTCCCAGGGAGGTTATACTAGAAGGGCTCCACTGGGGTTATCATGCTGGAATATTCACTCCCTGCTGCTGACCTCTTTTATCCCCCTCAGGAATGAAGGTTGTAATGGGAACTAAATTAGTAACATTGGTTAGAAAAAAGGGGAGGTTTATAACCCATGGTCAGCTGAGAGACTATCTGCTCTCCAGTATGCTTTCCCTTGGGTCAAAGGGTATTTTGATTTGCAGACGTTAGCAATGGAAAGAAGATCCAGTTAATCTGCCTCCTGTCAGAGATTTAGTTTGGTGTGGCATGCCGAATGGCAAACTATGGAGCATATTCCATGCAGATGGGATATTGAGTAATTTTAGCAACAACTCTGTTAACAATCTCACTAAGCCTAACAGAGGCTGCAGTTAGTAAATTTTGAAAGTGTCTTCAGTCAAATCAGAACAGATTTTCATAGGTACAGAAGGCGGCTCCTTCCCAACCCCAGGACTTTTCCCCCTGCCATACTTCAAGAACTTTTGTAAACAACATTAAGTTTTAGAACTCTTTAAACAGTTGGACAGTGTTTTTAGTAGGAAGTGTTTGGTGGTCTTTATGAACACCCTCCCTCCCCATCAAAAACAAAATTGTAGATTTTTGGTGTTATGATTTTGTGTTGTAGGTATTTATTTAAATATCTTGCCATTTGGAGCTATTTCTTAATTATAATGCTGCAATGTATCATTTTTAACATTGAAAAATATTTGTGGATCAAGCGGTAGTAAAGAGAGGATTCTGTGACCTAATTAGAAAGTAATAGAGAGGAAGCCGTGCTAGTCTATATAGTATCAAAACAAAAAAGCAGTTCAGTAGCACTTTAAAGACTAACAAAATAATTTATTAGGTGATGAGCTCTCATGGGACAGACCCCACTTCTTCAGACCATAGCCATACCAGAACAAGAAGTGGGTCTGTCCCATGAAAGCTCATCACCTAATAAATTATTTTGTTAGTCTTTAAAGTGCTACTGGACTGCTTTTTTGTTCTAATTAGAAAGGTTATTGTTTTTACGTTAAAGTTAAAGTGAAATGAAAAAAATTCTGTGTTGTATAACATATGTATAGGATTGTGTTGAAATTGCAAATCAAAAAAGGCTCAGAGTGCATGGTTTTCATTTAACCAAAAGACAGGTATTAATTTTTAAGAGGTAGCTGTTGCTTAAGATGCAGTTGTGCATGAGTAATACATTTTTAATGATTTTCTTGTCCATGCATGGATTAAAATCCATTATTTATTGTACTTTCACTTGCCTAGTAGAGGTGCTGCTTTTATAGCACCAGCAGTCATGCAAACACATTTATTTTGAACTGATGGCTGATAATAAATTTCCTTACTGTAAATGTCAGTGGGTTTTGTGTGTTGCTGCCATTACATCTTGTTTGGAAGGCTGAATATTACACAATTATGGGAGGCACCAGATGGCATCATTAACAGGAATGCTTTGAATGTTTACCACTTACGTGCATGTGTGAAATTAAAAGTAAGCCGACCTCTTCTTACTTTGAAAGCATGATGTCAGTCGTATACAGGTGTTAATGACATTTGCAGTGAGCTAGAATATTCATTCTTGACTACAAAATTGGATGTGGGTTTTTTTTTTAGCTTTTTGAAAACAGCTTGTAGATTGGACACATGCTAAGTGTAAGAGCAGTTTTCAAAGAGGGAATAGGCATTTTTTTCCGAAGAAACTTGCTGTTCAGTATTACAAAATGAAAAGCCACAGCTGCTGTCACTAAAATGTAACTCTGTTAC
Source organism: Carettochelys insculpta (assembly GCF_033958435.1). NCBI lineage: Eukaryota > Metazoa > Chordata > Testudines > Carettochelyidae > Carettochelys > Carettochelys insculpta. Next base: position 6,685,056 of record NC_134139.1, on the reverse strand, counting down.
AGTAAGCAACAAATAAATCTCCCTGTGTATCACATTATTGCTATTTAGCCTTGCTGTGCTAATTACTGTCAATTTAGAATGTGATGGTGCTGGTTTTATTTTTACAGTATTAAGGTTTATTTTTAAAGGTTACAGGTTTAGGCCTGTTCTGAGTTTGTCAATGCATTTTGTCAATGTACTTTGATAACTCTGGAAGATGTTGTCACGTGTTTATTTACAAAATCAGTGCAAAAAGTAGGGTGTGGCAGCCTTTCATTCTGCACTGCTAACATCCAGCAATCCCATTTTGAAAGGGATGAGAATGTATTTGTGACATGGTGGACTTCTTTATGTGCCTCCTGGAGGCCATAATGCCCAGCAATCATGCTGTATCCCTCTCCAAACAGGCCTACAGGGAGACCTTACTGCACCAGACATCTATGGACTTTTCTGAGTTAAAGCCCAGCAAGTTTTCGTAGTCCCGTCTATAGTGTATTTCTGAATTGAAGCAATAAGGTGCAGCTGAGCCTGGTTAGTCTCAAGGACCTTCATTCTGTGTTTCTTTCAGGGGAGAGAATGTTTGCTCTCTAGAAGCCAGAATGGAGAGCTCTAAAGACCAGAAAATCTGCCCTGTTTATCTTATTTTGCATTTTTTACTGAGCTGCATTTAGTTTTATAGAAAGCTACATGAAGGTAATGTGACCAAAGACTGATGCCCTGTGCATGCCATATTGGATGCACAAGAACCATGTGAAATATCACATGAAACACTAGCAATAATTTTTGTAACCCAGTCTTTGTATCCATGACAATTCTCCCCACCTGCACAGACCCCGGCTCTGCCACAGAATGTTGTTCTCCATGCCCTGAACCAAAGTTCAGTGAAGTCACTGGGAGTCATTCCATTTCAGAGAGTTTGTATCAGGCTCTTAGGCCCTCTCTTCTGAAGTTTCCAATAAAGGACAAGTCTTTGTTTAAAAAATGAATTTCCAGCTCAGCTGTGTAACTAGTGGTCATATAAATTAGCAAGATGAACAAGGCTACAGAGAGCTTCCTACTCTCACTGTCTTTTTTGACATCTTGGTGACAGTCATATCTTCACATAGCCCTTGAAGACATGAGCTTTTCTTTGCCAGCAGAATCCTATGCCCATTTAGACTACTGTTGACCTCTTTATGGGTCTTCCTGGACAGAGGGGACAACCTGCAAGAAACAGCCTTCAGGATCAGAGCCCGTATCTTTTCCCCAGCAGATGCTGCCACTTTTCTACCTTAGTTAATGTTCTACATTTGTCTCAATTAATGTTCCTCACCTGTTGACTTCAACTGGAGCTAAAGGACCTCAGCATATCTCAGACAATAAGAAGAAATTTTTCAATACATTAGGAACAAAAATAATCCTGATATTGTTCCACTGTTCAGTGGAAATGGTAGAATTAAATATAATAATACAGAAGAAACAAAGGGTTTGATGCATGTTTCTGTTCTGTTTTGGGGGAATAAACAGATGTATTGTCTCATCTTCTGATGGTGATAGCACTTTCCATTCCACCATTCTTGAGGATGTGAAAGAGAAGTTACTGAAGTGAGATATTTTAAAATCAATAGATCCAGATAACTTGAGTCCAAGTATTTTAAAAGAGCTGGCTGACAAGCTCACTGGACTGTTAATGTTGATTTTCAATCCATGGTGGAACACTGCGAAGTTCCAGAAAGCAGGAAAAGAGCTAATGGTAAGACAGTTTTTTTAAAAGGGTAAATGAGCAGGCTTGGGTAATTATTAGCCTATCAGCCTGATTTAGATCCTAGGCAAGATAATGGGGTAATACGGGATTTGATTAAAGGAGGGTAGTAATTAATGCAAATCAATGTTAGTTTATGCCAAATAAATTCCGTCAGACTAACTTGATATTTTTATGCAATTTCTTGGAGGGACCCCAGGTTAATTCTCTGAGGTCCATCTCATTGAAGATGGGCATGGAATTTATTAAGTTAACCAGGTGAATGGCAAAGATTGCCTCAGATGGCAAAACCGTGGTACCCAGATTTCACTGGTCAGAGGAAGTATGGTCAGGGAGTTTTATTTGATTCAGAAACAAAGTGTGGAACTTCTGGAATTGGGAAAATACAGTATAAAACTCTTGTGCCTTTAGCTAAAGTGCATTTGGAGTTGGGGAGTGTACCTTAAAAGTAGGGTTAATGGATTGTATTTTAGTGGGAAATGATGTGTCAACTAGAACTAAAGATGTTAATGTTGTAAACCTAGTAAAAAGCAGTATTGTTTTGTAATCCCGAAAGAGAAAGACAAAGAAGCAAACTCTTACTCTTGTGTAGTGGAGGAAAGTAGCATTACTCAAGGGCTGATGGGCAGGAGTTAACCCCATCTTACCATCATTTTGGACAGGCCTGGCCAAAGAGTTTGTGAGGTGAAAAGAGCATGCTGACAGCAGGGCCTGGCCAGTGGGCAGTGGATGTCGATTGGACCATGGAGCCTTGAAGGCACGGGACCCAAGGCAACTGCCTCGCTCATCTAGCCCGAAGGCGGGGCCTGATTTTTCAGATGAGCAGAGGGCAGCCCCTACTCTAGCAAGTGCAAGGAGAAGGGAAATGAGGGAAAGTTTTCTAAAGAGAAAGCAAGATTTACAAGAAAGCTGTCATATAGAACGATAAAAGCCCTGGAAACCTTATAACCAATGCTGTTTTTTGTGCCTGTACAGGCACCAATGCCATGGCTGTGGGAGGAGGATGGGGAGCCAGCTGAGTACCAGCTCCTCTTTTCTTACAAAATAGGCACTCCATAAATGCAGGGATGCCTGCCGAAAGCCATGGGGAGTGAATATTTCTGGATCATAACTGCCCCTTTCCTGGTCACTTAGGAGCACAGAGGTCCATGATGGTTTAAAAAGGATTCTTTTAGTGGCCAGGGATTCAGAATAATGTGAGAGACTTTGTCGGATCTCATGGCTTATGTCAGAAGAGAAAGAGACCCAGAAAAGTTCCCCTACATCCCCTCCATTTGATACAAGAGCATTTTTCAGGATAGCAGTGGGCATTGTGGGCCCTATGTCTGTTCCTACCCACTATGGGAAGAAAAATAGCTTGGTTTTAATGGATTTTGCCACCAGGTATCTAGAAGCAGTGGCTCTGTTTTACAAAGAGGTTGATGCTGTCACAAAAGCCCTTTTCAGTATTTGCAGCAGAATGGGTTTCCCCAAGGAGATGTGTCAGATTGTAGGTCAGATTTCATATCCCAGCTATTCCGAGATGTATGGAAATTGTGTGGAGTGCAACAGCTAAAGGATGCTGCATATCACCCAAAGACAAATGGTTTGTAAGAGTTGTTCAATGGAATACTGAAACCTGTGCCTGGAACATGCAAACAGAAGGGTCTGAGACTGAGATAAGATTTTATGCTTATAGGGAGGTCCCACTCAAGAGTCCATAGGGTTTTCCCAGTTTGACCTATTTGTAGGAGATCTTCACTCTTGGATCCATATTCCAAGAGCGTGTCTAGTCAGGAAATGCCCATGCGGCTGCAGACAATGCATTCTGCTCCAGCTAACGACAGACATCAACGAGCATCTCTATGACTTTGATGCAGCTCTGCTTTGAGGAGCCAACTCAATAAATGGTGGAAGTACTGAAACAACACTGTTGCTCTTTTTGAACATACAACAAGGCAGGAAAACTAATACCAGTGGATGAACTAGATTCACTCAATAAATGGGTCTGGTGAGCCAGTCTTGTTTGAACTGCTGGAATATGGAGGGCCAGCACCAATGAGTAAATGGAGCACAGTGTAGCTAACACTGAGAGGAAGATGGGTGGTTACTCCCCCAACCACTTAGGAGCCATGGATGTGTTAAGGAAAGTTATTTATGGCATAGTTATTAAGGTCACCACGTGAAGCACAGAGATGTGTGCCTGATATACTGGTCACCACTACAACTGACCAAAGTAGAGAAGGGCACTGAAGAATGCCCCAGTTGAGTGGTGTCTATGGCAACCTCACTGAAACATGCTTTCTCTGTTCAGCTGACCAGCCGGCCACCATCTCCAAGTGGGCTGGCTGAAACAAAGCAACTCTGAAAGGCTCAATACCATGCATTGCCTCTTCAGATAGACCACATCTCTAGCTGTCCCCTTGGAGCTATCCTGTGCTGACTGCCTGAGAGAAACAACACACCATGCAGTAGTCCCCCTGGAGCAGCTTGGCGCGTAACAGTGTGCCATCTGAGCAGCCTACCACTGTGCAGTGCTACTTCTGAGTGGCCTGCAGACAAGTAATCACAGCTGCAATGACACTGCCAGAGCAGGGTCTCTGATACATGCCTCCACTACAGGAATGTGACAGTTACACTCTCTGGATATCGTGGACAATTACACAGTCCTAAGGATACAGTCTGGCTTCTACACATGTAGCACAATTCACATTTTTGTCAGGAGCAGAGCACTGGCAATTAGAAACAACTGCTCTTTGGTCTACAGTCAGCATTGTGCGTGTTTATAAATGCTTAGCAGCCTTCCCTACACTTCTACAGAAGAGGGAAGGTGTTTCTCTCCTCCTCAGAGGCCTGATTAATCAAAAGCAACATCTTGAATTGGGTCCCAGGGTCAGTCTGTACAACCAGTAAGCAGTATCAGCACTGGCATATTTGTCCCTGCAAGAACATGAAATGTCCATACCAACTGTTACATTCAGGGAGTAATTTAAATTAGCAATCTGTTTCTGCCTCTAAGTCCTTCAGGTGCTCTACGTTGAATCTCAGTCTCGGCGTGGTCACTGTAGCGGTGTAGCTCTTAGCTTCAACTTGAGTTTTACTGTGACCAAATGGTGGTCTGAACCTACATCTGCTCCTCTTCTAGCACAGACATCCTGCATTGATCTTCTGAAGGAACTGCTGAGACACTTGTGATCAATCTGGTTTTCTGACTGGTGGTCGGTGAAACCCAACTAACATTATGGATCCTTTTGTGTGGAAGAACACTGCCACTTATCACTAATCCCTTGAAAGAACAAAAGTCACTGAAGCGCTCTCCATTTTAATTCATGTTGCCTAGACCTTCGTTTCCCATGGTCTGTTCTCTGCCTGTATTTATGCTTCCAATTTTCACACTTAAGTCACCCATCAAAATCAACATATCCTCCTTTGCTCTCTGGTTCGCCACACTTGGTATTTTCTCACAGAAGTCTGTTTTGCATTCCTTAGCTGCTTTATTGGTTGGTGTATAACATTGCACAATTAGTACCCTTCACACTTAGATGTAGAATCTGGCTGTGATGATGTGTGATCATACGGCTGTCCATTATAGCACCAGATGCCTCTCTTGGTAACATAAAACCCACACCTTTTGTGTGGGATGAACCCTCTTCTTCATGTCCTGAATGGATGAGGGTTTCACCTGTTGCCAAGCATATCTAACCCAGATTGTGTCCATCTCATCCCAGACAAGCCCAAAACAGCAAGCTTGTACTGTTTCACCTCTGCTGCAATCAGTTCAGTGGAATCTTAGCTGGAAAAATCTTTTAAAAATACCTGTAGTATTGTGTAAATCGGCACTGCAATAAACAATGGATAAAGATGGAGAATAACTCATTCTTCTCCGAGTGTCGCTATGAGTGCTGCTCCTTTAGGTGCCTCAGCGCTGTTGCACCCATGGGCTGAAGACTTGTGTGTAGCAGTGTTGACATCCCTGGCCTCCTGCACGTGCAGGGCACAGGCATGAGACACCTGTGACACTTACTGTGCACGCGCAGGCAGCCGGCCCCTCAGTTCTTCTCCGATCGTCACCAGCTTTGGTTGCAAGCAACTGTCCTCCCTCAGTCACCTGAAGAAGAAGAAAAAGGATGATAATAGGCAAGAAATGAAAAGCAAAATGACTATTTTAAACAAGGACAAGCAAGGGAAAGCCACGGAGGCAGTTTTTTCCAAGTGGCTTGAGCCATTTTCAGCTGCTCCACCTGATTGCACAGCTTTTGTCAGTGTAACTCATGCCTGGCTCCCTGGGTTTTAAAAAGTGCTCAGCTTGTGGCCTCTCCTTTTCAGTTTTGATGTCCACTCTCTCAGCATACAGTGTCAGGGTCAGCCCCACAACACAGAAAGCTGCCCACACGGTAGAAACTGACAAATGGTCCAGGAGACCAAGGCAGCAACATCTGCAGATCTGGCAGATGGAGCAGGCTCTCACACCAATGGACTACGACGACTCCCCACTCAGGCATAATACACAGGGGGTTGAGATCTCTGTTGGGGCTTTGATGGTGACAAGCCCAAGAAATAAGGGGAAATCCCCTGGAGCTATGAATAGGTCTCACACCGCCTTGGGGTCTGTCTCTCTGGCAGAGAAATTGACCAGCTCCAAGCACTGCACTGCTGTCCTTCCTCAGGTTAAGAGGGCAGCCTTGAGTGCTTCACTGAAAAGGCGACAGGAGAGATCTTGTCCCTTCTTACGTGTGGCGGTGTGGCTCTCTGATATAGCCACTGTCCCAGTACCGCAGAGCAAGCCAGTAAAGAGAAAGCAAAAGCCAGCTTCTGAGAACACTACATTGGTACCAGCAGCTGCTAACGCTGATAAGATGGCACTGGCAAAGCGTACAAAAGCACGTAGTGCTGCTAAAACCACTTCTGGCCTCTCAGTACTGGCAGCCCAGGTACCAATGCCCCCTGCCATTTATGCTGCAGTATATCACCTCAGGGGAGCTCTCTGTCACTTCAGTACTGGGCACTTCTTGCTTAAGCAAGGCTCCTTACATGGCTCCAGGCTTTCACGTTCATTCACTGAGGCTTCGGATTCAGCAGCTTCTGACTCAGACAATGAAACCGCAAAGCGCACACCAGCTTTGGCCGTGAGTGCTGGCAAGCTGACGCTGGCAAAGTGCGCACCGGCTTCTGCTTGTGGTACACGGCTGCCATCAGTTGTAAGCACTGGCAAGCCAACAATAGCAAAAGGTGCACCAGCTTCTGTTCAGACTACACTGATGCCATCAGCTCGGAGCTTAACAGGGCTACAGCTGGTTCTGTGTTCCTGGCACCAATAGTGCAGGGGCCCTGGTACTGATGCCCCATTGCCATTTATACTGCAGTACACCACCACAGGGGAGCTTTCTGCCACCTTGGTATCAGGCCCTCTGCTTAGTGACGACTCTTTACACAGCTCAAGGATTTCGCATTCATGTACTCGAGCCTTTGATTCTGCAAGGTTCTCTGACTCAGTTGATGACATATCTCCTCAGAGAAGGGGGAGAAAATCCTCATCAAAGCCAGTGCAATTGTAATGCTGGCAATAGCAGTGGGTGCCACCACGCATGCCATCTAGCTGGCCACCCAGCTCCTTCCCCAGCTGCTACCTCCATCTCTACAGATTCACAGACCTCAATCACCCAGTATTCCAGCACAGGACATGTCGAAGTTTTCAGAAGTTGAGGACTAGGGTGCTTACGCTTCAGGAGATGATCACTTGAATTCTCCACTGCCATCACCATTTTTTCCCTCATCATCTTCCACAGGCTCAACGATACCACCATTCACCCCTCTCTTGGGTGATGACACTGAGACTCTTCAAGACCCCTTCAGGAGGGTCTCAGACAGGCTTGAGACATCCCTTTCGACCCTGAGGGATATGCATCACAAGCTGCCTAATATCTTACATTTGTCCACTCAGAACAGAATGGCAATACCAATTAATGAAGTCCTCCTGGATCCAGCCAGGTTTCTGTGGAACACCCCTGGTTCTGTTCCACCCACGTCAAAGAGGCAGGATCGACAGTACTATGTGGCCTTAAAGAGTGCTGAATTCCTCTTCTCCCACCCACCCTCTAACTCACTGAAAATAGAAGCTGAAAATCAGAGGGGTAGACAGCAGAACACCAGATCCGCCCCAGGAGACAGAGGAAATGGTTGGATGCCATGGGTGGAAAAAAGTTATACTTAATGGCCAGCATACAATTTCTCTTTGCCACTTACGGCGATTGCTTCCAAAGTACACACACCATGTCATTGACCAACTGCACACCTTTACTGAAACAATTAAAAAAAAAACCTCAATACAAAGCCTTCACGAGAGAGCGCTCCCTCATTTTACGAACAGTTTAATAGTCAGCTCTGGCTTCAGCGCAGTCACTAGGTCTCTATCATCTGCAGTGGTAATGCAGCGCATGTGTTGCCTACAACTGTCTGGTTTTTCCCAGAGTGGTCAAAACCACCATCAAGGACCTCTCCTCTGGAACGTCTCAATCCTTCGCAGAAAAAGGTCTTGGAAGTGAGAGTACTCAACCTGGCCTGCCAGGGATTCTTTCCTTAACTGAAAAGCACCTTTAGATACAAATGGGCAGTATCGCCATCATTTATTCTCTGTGCTGACAGGGGGTGGCATGTTACAGACCTCTGTCCTGGGAGGCAGTGAAGCTTTGAACTAAGGGATTCATTGTTGCCTTTTACATACCACATGTAGGAAAAGAAAATCGTAATAGATGACCTCAGAAAGAAGCTAAGTGTCTGGCACTTGTGATCTGTCAAAGCCAGCAACTTGTTCTTAAGGAGGAGATGTCCTCAGCTTACACTTTTTGCTGAAGAACATGGCACAATTAATTGCCATAGTAACTGTGATTCTTCAGGATGATTGACACCTGCCTTCCCTACTCTTGCAATTTCCCAACAAAACCATAGTGAATAACAATGGAAAGGCAAATGGGATGTGAAGACGTGGGCAAGGTGTCCATGTGTTTTCAGCGGACAACGCCTTCCAGTAAATTCTGAGGAGCCAGGCTTCACCTAAGGTGCAGATCCATTTTGCCCATCTATAAAATGGGAATAATGACACCTATGTCCTTTGAAAGTGCTTTGACGTGTATGGAGAAAAAGATCTTGTAGAAGGTGCACACCTGCCAACAGTGCCGGTTAGTGATCAGGCAGCAATTAGCAGGCCACTGAAACACAGTCCTGTCAATCAGGACCTTCAAAGATTTCCAGTCCTCTCCTTTAGCAGATAGTGTTGGGGCTGGGTCCTTGAACAGTCAGTCTTTCCCAGCTGGCCCCTCACCCTAAGTGAAGGCTCGTAGTGTTTTGTTGTCTCTCTGAGTGGGTCGGGAAGCGCAGGCCTTCCTTCTACACCAGGCGCCTGCCTAAAGCGTGTGGTAGGCAGCTATTCCCAATATCTGCAGGTTCTAAGCTTATTCCAGTCAAGTCTGACACACCCACTCTGTCACCTGCCAGTCCTTTATGGGTTTTCTCAGGTCTGTGTTGTCAGTTCCTACACAGGGAGCTCTTAGATAGTACTTCCTGCTCAGCGCAGTCACCTGCTCCCTTCCATCACTTGCCTCAGAACTTCTCATCTCCCCTCTTTCTAAAGTCTCCTGCTTGTGCAGGCTTTGTAGGCAGGGCTGCCTGGACCCAGAGCTGATTCTCAAATTCTTGTTCTCCAGTTTGGTGTTTGTATAAGCCATAACAGAGCTACGTAAGAGCTATGTGGTAGTGTTATTATCCAAGCAGACAATTGTCTCAAAGAACGGAGCTACTTTAGCAAATAACTGTTTTCTCCATCTCCATTTTTTCGTGTTTAAAAAAGAGCTATATAAATTCATGGAGGTTAGGTCTATCAATGTCTATTAGCCTTCATATTTTAAATGTACTTATAGAAATAGGCATGGTTGGGCACAGCTTTGAAAGATACACATATGTATGTTTTCTAATGTTACTTTTAATAATGAGATTTTAAAAACAGTCTTCCATTGATGTGTTTACTTAAAAGTTTGCCTCATGTAGTAGTTTTTGTGCATAGCTCTTTGGCAAACATTGATTTTTGTTTTCCATTTCTTGTGTGTTGAAATGGAGCTTGAAATTAAAATAGCTTTGTTTGTTTACTTCTTTGTTCATGTATCACCATAGCTGACCTCAGCACACTTCTAAGAAGAGGCTTGTTATGCACTTTGTATGCCTAGTTTGGTTTTATAGTAGCAGAGCCCATACAGCAGAGTAGAGGATTTTAAGTTTTGTATAATCACTGGATTTTTTTAGATGCCTGAGTACTAAAGGCAAATTAAAAGAAGAAGTATGTGGACTCTAGGGCTATGTCTAGATTCGAGAGAGCTGTTGGGAAAAGATGTGCAAATTGAACAAAGCATTTGCATATCTCCTTGCGATGGTTCTGTTGGGAAAGGCTTTCCTGACATTTGGTCCATCTGCCGGTGACTCCGTTCTTCCTCGTGGAAGGACGAAGTGGCAGATGTTAGACCTCTGGGCCCCGACAGAAGCCTGGAATCTAGACATAGCCTAGTAGAAGAGCCATAAGTCACTGAGCTGGGAAAATCCTCATAGGCCATCTACTGCAGCCTTTTGTAATGCAGTTTTTACTTCACACTTAGGACTCAATCCAGCAAGATATTATACTGAGTGTTCTGGCTCTGACCCAACAATGCATTCAAATGTGTTACCTGTAACTGCATGAGCAATAGCACTGTCAGATTACTCACATGCTTAAAATGAAGTAAGTGCTAAAATGCTTTTTGCTGGATCAGGTCCACAGTGCTTAGCACCCCACCAGATCAAGCTTTTAGTCCTTGAGTTTTCTTAGATCTGGTCTTTGGTTGGACAGTTCTAGTGACTGATTCAAAAAGCCCAACAGTTTCTTTTTACAACAAAGCAACAAAATCATTTATCCCAGTGGTTACTCTAAACCTTTTTATTTTTCTGCTGCTATGTTATCTACAATTTTAACATATTTTACAGAAGTGGGTCTTACCTATGGAAGCTTATGGCCTAATAAATTTGTTAGTCTTTAAGGTGCTACAGGACTGCTTGATATTTTACACTGTTTATCTGTTTAAATTAAGAGGCATTGTGGTCCCAAATAAATATTCTTTCAGGAAAAATGGTTTTAGGCATATCTAGTATGTATTTTTACAATTGCTTTTGTCACCCTTGTTCTTGTAGACAGTAACGATATTAGCATCCCTCATATCTTGCGGTACGCTGCCTTCTCTCCAGCATTGGCAAAGTATTCCATGCAGCTCTGAAACTAGGGTACCATTGGCGCATTTGAGGATTTCTGAGGGAATACCGTCTTTCCCTGGGGCTTTTCCAGAAGAGAGTGCTTTTAGCGTGTCACTGAGTTCCTCCAAGGTGGGCTCAGCATCGAGTTCAGTCATGGTGGGCAGAGGCTCGATGGCATTCAGAGCTGTCTCTGTAACCACGGTCTCTCTGGCGTACAACTGTGAGTAGTGTTCCACCCAGCATTCCATCTGCTTGGTTCTGTCCTTCAAGACCTTGCCTGTGGCCGACTTAAGTGGGGAAGTCTTTCTTTGTGATGGACCGATGGCCTGCTTAATCCCATCGTACATTCCTCGCATGTTACCAGTGTCCGCAGCCTGCTGAATCTTGGAGCAGAGTTGGAGCCAGTAATCGTTGGCACGCCGCCGAGCAACCTGCTGCACTTGACTCCGAGCAGACCGGAGCGCTTGCAGGTTCACCTCACTGGGAGAGGACCTGTATACAGCCAGTGCCTGTCTCTTCTTCTCAATCAGGGGTCTCAGCACTTCAGTGTGGGCTTCAAACCAATCAGCAGACTTGACTGTTTTCTTCCCAAAGGTAGATATCGCAGTATCATAAATAGCATCCCGTAGTTGTTCCCATCTCTTGCTGATATCAGTGTCATCCGGGCGGAGCAAGGCCTCTTCAAGTGCTTGGACAAATTCACATACTTTTGAAGGGTCACAAATCTTGCCAGTGTCAATGCGCGGCCTTCCTTCCTTTTTGGAGCGAAAGAATCTTCGCGGCTGGATGTGCACCTTACTACACATGAGCAAGGGGTCAGTGTCACAGTCTGCGCTGTGGTAGCTACATGTCACCCTGACACTACCTAAACGGCTGCGTTTGGTGAGGACGAGGTCAAGCTGGTGCCAATGTTTTGATCTTGGGTGTCACCATGAAACTTTGTGCTGGGGTTTGACGTTGAAGAAGGTATTGGTTACGCAGAGGTCATCGCGGCATCTCCCTTCTCAGTACCGTGGGGAAGATATTTGCACGTGTTGTTCTGAAGAGGCTCAATGTTCTTGCGGAGAGAGTCTACCCTGAGTCTCAGTGTGGGTTCAGAGATGAACGGTCCACCAGAGACATGGTTTTCTCTGTTAGGCAACTACAAGAGAAGTGCAGGGAGCAGAACAAACCTCTGTATATTGCCTTCATCAACCTGACCAAGGCATTTGACCTCGTCAGCAGAAAAGGTCTGTTCGCGATTCTGGCTAAGATCGGCTGTCCCCCAACTCTGCTCAGCATTATTAGGGCCTTCCATGAAGGCTTGAAGGGGACCGTCGTATACAATGGATCCACATCCGAACCCTTTGAGATTCTCAGCGGAGTGAAGCAGGGGGTATGTGCTGGCTCCAACATTGTTCGGCATCTTCTTTGCAGTTTTGCTCAAATATGCCTTCGGAACTGCTACAGAGGGCATCTCTCTCCGCACGAGAACGGACAGCAACCTCTTCAAACTGTTGAGGCTTAGAGCAAAGACCAGGGTGCTTACAAAGCGTCTAAGGGAGTTCCTTTTTGCAGATGATGCAGCTATTGCTGCTCACACTCAGCAGGAACTGCAGTCACTCATAACTCGCTTTGCGGATGCATGCATGGAATTTGGCCTCACAATCAGCTTAAAGAAGACCCAGGTGATGGGCCAAAACATGGGTAACGAGCCATCTATCAGCGTGCTAGACTACGAACTGGAAGTCGTCCATGAGTTCATGTACCTAGGCTCGACGATCTCGGACAACTTGTCACTTGACAGTGAGATCAACAAGCACATTGGAAAAGCCACCACAACGTTCTCCAGGCTGACAAACAGAGTATGGGCTAACAATAAGCTCACTGTACACACCAAGGTGCAGGTCTACGCAGCCTGTGTTTTGAGCACACTGCTGTATGCCAGTGAAACATGGACTTTGCGCTCAAAACAAGAGCAGGGGCTCAACGCATTCCACATGTGCTGCCTTAGGCGCATACTCGGTATCTCATGGTAGGACCAGGTCCCCAATAGCGCAGTGCTTGAGAGAGCAGGCACCACCTCCACGGTCACCCTTCTCAAACAGAGGCGTATGCGCTGGCTGGGCCATGTCTCACGTGTGACGGATGGCCCAATACCAAAGGACCTCCTCTTCGGCGAACTGGTGTCTGGAAGGAGGCCGAAAGGGCGACCTAAATTGCGCTACAAGGATACGTGCAAGCGTAACCTCAGCACTCTCTCTATCAGTGCAAACACCTGGCATTCGCTCGCCTCAGACAGGCATGCCTGGAAACAGGGAATGAAGGAAGCTCTTGCTGTGTATGAAACTACCTTGGTGGAGGAAGAGGAAGACAGGAGAGCCCTCAGGAAGATCCGTGCCTGTGATACCAGAGCGACATCTGCCTACTGCTGCTCAGTGTGGAAAGGACTGCCACTCCAGATTGGATTGCACAGCCACAGAAGACGCTGCTTGAATCAGTCCAACTGGGGTGCAAACCCATGATCCCTCGGGATTGAAGGATGCCTACTAGTATGTATTTTAGAGAGTTTGTCTGTTTGTTTGCTTGATCAAGAATTCCTCCTAAATGGTAAGAGCTAAGGCCACCAGATTTGGTATACAGCTTCCTCTTATGATAACTCAAGCAGTGTAAGGGTTTGATTGTGGCAGGATAACAGGATGTACCTGGAATGGGATTGCTTTTCATAAAACCAAACAGAAAAGAGACAATCACCAGATCAAGTACAGGCCTCAAAATGGAAATAGCTGAGCGAATGTTAAAAGAGACTGAACCAAGATAAGACTGAAAAATAAGATGAATCTGGAATAAAATTGCTTCTCAATAAACCTTACAGAAAAAAGATGAAGAAATTTGGAATACAGCTCTGTTTTGCCACAGTTAAATCAATGCTTAAGGTTTGAAAACTAAAAATGTTATTGGAAACCAAATTAACTGTATAGGCCTCTTTAAGATATCCAAAATAAAATTTAACTTCACAAAACCACTGTATTTTTAAACATGCCATCATTTAAATAAAGTATGTTAATTTTCCTTTTATTTAACACTCCCCCCAAAACAAAAAAATTGAGTAAAGGAACTGAGCAATTCTGGGTAAATCCACTAGTTCTAAGTAAACTATTGATCAGATTTTAAGAGCATGGCCTATGGATGGTGTAGCTGTTAAAATATGCTTTCCCTTGAATCTGTGCTTCCAAAGCCCCTCATGCTCATAAGCATACTTTACTTTCTCTCTTTGCACAAGCATGGGCTTTTGTACACCTGGGTGGAAGGGGATGGGGGAGAAAAGGGTGATGTTTGCTGGTGTACTTGTCATACTCTGCTTTGAATATAGGGTCCCCAAAGCACATCAGGATATGTCAGAAAAGCAAAAGGCAAATAATTTTTGTGTATATATTTTCATTGAGGATGTATATTCAGGGGACGGGGGAGTTAATACTGTAGAAGTTACCTGCTCAAGCGTAATGAAAGTATGTTCTGCTGTGAGTCCATGAGCCTGAGACATGACATACACAGGATTTGCAGTTTCACTCAAGTATAGTGCAGGCTGAATAAGTGTTTTTAATAGAGGTGAAGTTTGCAGTCTTCAAAATGGATGGAACTGGCAAAAACAACCCCCCTCCTCCCGACTGCCCTAGCCCGGTTCAATCAAGAAAAGTTACCTTTGTCAGCAGTTGCAATTGAAGCAGCAACAGGCACTCTGCCCTCCCAGGTGGAAGCAATGTGACAGATGGTACAGTAGTAGATGCTTTAAGGGTCAAGAGTAGGAGAAAAAAAAAGTATAAACCCATCCTAATAAAACAAAATGTTACTTCTGGGCAGCATATTCCCTTCTAACAGTGATAACAGTTGTTCTGCGCCTTACCCTAGTTAATGATTTCTGTTTTATTTAACAAATGGATACAAAAATAAGCAGGCTGGAGATTACTATTGACTGGTGTGTTGTGATATCTGCTTGTTCCCTGATGGTATGGTCTTTCAAGAGGTCTGTTTCTGGTTGACCCTCCTTAGTTTGCTCTTAGTCACAGCTGTTTGTGGACCCTCACTGCCAATTAAGTCTAGTAGCTCTTCAATTTTGGGCTATGCAGTCTGCTTTGGTCCTCTGGCTGTTATCTTAGACACTGCCTGATGCAGGGATGTCACTCTTTTTCAGTCCCAGGCCTTTCTGCCTCTTCCTTCTCTCTGCTATCTCCTTAATAATTGGTTGAAGGTGGGAGTGCCTGCCTCTATGACTGCCTCTATGACTGGCAGCTCTGACAATGTGGGGTTGTGATCAAAGAAGCATAGACAAGTAATGTTTTGATAATTCTCATACTTCTTTTGTCAGCTCGGATGTGAGATTAGTCCCCTGGTTTGTCAGGGAATCTTTGTGAACTCATTCCCACACTAAGACCTTCAATAGCAGTAGTTTTGCCATTCGTAGACCAGAGCAGGATGGTTCATGGTGGCATACTCTCTGGGGACAAGTATATGTTGATGTTCAGTTGCGCTCTTCACTAGGGAGCCTATCAGGTCAATTTCTGTTCTTTCAGAGGGAGTCCCCACCATGGGTGGGACGGGTACTAGTGGAGCCTGAAGGATAGCCTCAGGGGCTATTAATTGGGATTCAGGACACGATGCACAGAAATTCATAACTCTCTTTGAGGTTGGCCAAAAGTAGCAGGCCAAGATTGTCCTCCCCAAGATATCCTACAAAATGGGTTGTGTATATCAGATGCAGCGATTCTCAATGACATGCCCAAGGTACTAGAAGTTGTGTTCTTGTATCTTGTGTCTGCTTGTTTTGGTCCAAGCAACGGAGAAAGTCTGCCTTAATGGTAAAATGGGGATCCTGTCATGCTTTTAGGGGATTCATCTCTTTGTTGTCTATCATGGCTACTTGTTCAAAGGCTTAGCTCCAAGCCTTGTTATTCCTTTGCTACATACAGAAATCCAAAAGTCCAGTTAGTTAGTTTGTAGAGGTTGAGATTGTGTTTCGGCCCATAAGTAGCCCTACTCAGGGTCTTCTGCCCAGTGGCCTCAGCTCTGGTATCTGTGGTCTCTGGTATTCAGCAGGCAGGATTGTGTCACTAGCCACTCTCCATTCTTTCCTTGTTGTCCATTTTTCTTTTCACGATTTTTTTCCTTAGACCAGGAGATAAGAAATTCGGGGCCTTAAAAGTGAACAAGACTTTTAATATCTCGTCTGGGTGACTTCTTCATGCTTCTCTGTTAATGGAAGCCTCTGCAAAAGCTTGGCGAAATATGGCCAGTCTCAAAGTAATATCACAGTGTGGGGCAGTCCAGAGATATACATACTGTCATCAACAGTCAAGCTTATTTCTGTGCTGGGATAGTGTAAAATATCTCCATGAATGCATTGAATGGGGGTTTCTCTTTTCTTGGGTGTCCCTACCACTTCAGCTATCCATTCCTGGATAGATGTCTGATCACAGCCTGAGACCACAAGAGCCAGTCTCTTCTTACCTTCTGCTTTGACTAGGATTTTGAGTTTCCCTAGGTTTTTTTGCCAGTCCATATTTTCTCCTGTTCAGACCTCTCTAAAGTTATACTCTATGTGGGGACAGTCACAAAATTTATGTCCTGTTATCCACAGGAGTATCCAGCTAGTGTGTCTTTTCTTGTTTGCTAGTGGTTGAGTTATCCTATTTCTGAGCTTCACTGGGCTCTTGTTTCTGCATATGCTCGGGGGAAAGAGCTGGCCACATACTTAAAGGTATGGGCCTACTGATTCAGGGAAGTCTTACACATGGACGTGGTGTGTTCATCTTTCCCCGTTCCTGTCTGTCAACTAATGAGCAATCTATGTTTTCTTGACATTTACCCAAGAGAGGCCACCGCTCTCGGATCCTCAAACCATTTCTTTTTCCAAAGTATCTGGTGGAGTTATTTCCTCTGAAGAGGGTCCCCAAATGGCTTGAGAAGCCATAAAGTCCTACATGAGGCAGACAGCCTCTGCTAGGGTTACAAATCATTGTCTACAAACCCCAGCCATCAGATGGAAGCAGCTGTATCAACTCTTCCATGGTAGGAGTTCACCTGTCTGGGGTCCCATCCATGTCTCTGGCTTTAGCCTGCACCAGGCCTTAGTCTTTGGGCAGTCATCTGTGGTTATTCCGGGGACTGTAGTGCTCATGGTGAGAACAGTGGCACTAGATCTCTTCATCTATGCCTAACCTAATTCTGTCTGGGCTTTCCTGATGAGTGGGGCAAGCTGGCCTGCTCACTTCGCTGGAGGCTAGTGGGAAGTCAAGGCTAAGGTCAAAGGTTACCAAGAGTCATTCTAGGTCATCTGTTGTCATTGCAGTAGCTGATTCACCCCCTCAGTTCTCTTGTGTGTATGGGAGGTGGGATTGGTTTGGATTTTTGGCTTCCCTTTTCTGTAGGAATGGTAAACTGCAACTTCACTTTTGGTACAATGTTGTAACTGCTCCCTTTCAAGGGTCTCAGCTTCTGGCTGATGCTCCTCATTTTGTTCTCAGCCAGGGTAGTTCCAAGATCTTGACCTCCAGTTCTATATAGCAGCTCTTCAGGTTTAGGTCTGGCAGTCTGCTTCCAACTCCAGACTCTTTTCTTGGCAGCAGTCTGATGGAAGGTGGTTCCCCCTTTGCTGTCCCAGCCTCTTCTGTCTCCTCCTCCTTCACTGGACATAGCAGGTCTTGTTTTCAGCCTCCATGTTTGGCAGCTGCATGGGAGTGTGATCAAGCTTCTTGTTTGTAAACCAGAGAGGCTCTCCTCCCGTCACTATCTGCGCTCAGTTAGGGGTTTGTAGACCCCACGGCTGGAACATATGTAGCTATTTGCTCTGACATGTTGTTAACAGAGGCTGTTATTCTGGGACCAATTCACCTAATTCCTAACTCCTTGGAGCCAGTGGGTGTGCTTAACTGTTAGAAAGGTGGTTTTGAAGCACAACAGATGTTAGGGTTGGGTTTATTGTGTGGTGAACAAACAAGGTAATAATGTTCTCATATGCTGCCTTTGTATAATTGATACAGGAGCCATTTTACAAATTAGGTACAACTCTTCCTCAGCAAATTGCATTACTGCTTTATATTTCATTGTTGAGCTACATTGTTTTAAAAAAATAACAGCACTGTAGTGGAAAAGGATAACTGAATTTGGGCATGTCGAGTTTTGATCTCATTAACTGCTGACCTACCTATCTAGTTGTATTGGTTGATTGGATACATTTGCAGAAGTTTCCTGTGTCCTCATATGCTTTTTAGCACTTTATTAGTTTTGTGTAAAAGCAGCATTTCAGTAAATGCATTTCTAAACATTTCCCCCCCACAAGGCAGTGCTTTACAGAAAACTGCTGCTCAATCAACAATCAGTGACTCACACTGGAGAAAGCCTTCCATAGTCCACGCTTGCAAAGCACAGTTAACTCACTGGACACACACATCTCTAGCTTCGTCCCAGAACTCTACTGACAATGGAATTATTCTAAAATTGTACAGCTCTACATAGACCATTCTCAGGCCTGACATTTTTAATGGTAATGTAACAGAAAGTGCAATTGTATGTAATATCCAAGCCCTCACACACTGTCTGCGTATGTGAAATACTGGCCTCATGGAAGGGCAGGACAAAGCTACTGACATCATTGAAGCTAGAATTTCACCCCTGCTCTCTAACATATTTTACAAGTTAGAAAGACCTAGATCATCAAAAAAGTATTTAGGTGCTTAACTCCCTTGGGAGTTAAGCACCTACATGCATTTGAAGATAAGAGACAAAACGCTTCATTGTTAGAATAGAGGCATGTGTGGTAGAATATCCAAATAGTATTTTGGGTGAAAAAGATAGAGGTGACAACTGAAAAGTAGTTTTAACCCAAATCAGTGTCTTTGTTGCTTTATTTTTTTTGTTGCTATCATACCTTGCTCTAGTATAACATTTTTTAGCAGTTTCTCCTCTCTTGATGTTCACACCTCCACATTAGCTGCTGATAATGAGCCACATCCCCCCTGACTGAACTGACTTGATTTCTCCTCTCTCAAGGTTCACAACTCCACATTAACTGCCCATAATGGGCCACATCCACTCTGACTGAATAGACCTTGTGAGTTCTGGCCCTCCCCTTGACTGAGACTCTCTCTTTAAATCCTCCTCTGAACGCCCCCCCCCACACTCATGCATCTGACAAAGCAGGTGTTTGCCCATAAAATCTTATGCTGCAAAATATCTGCTAGTTTATAAGGTGCCACAGGACTTCATGTCATTTTTCATCAGTAGATCTCAAACACATTACAAAGGGAGGTATGGTATTATTAGCCCCATTTTACAGATTGGGAAACTGAGGCAGAGCATGGCAAGTGGCCTGCTTAAGGTCATTCAGCAGTCCAGTGGTAGAGATGAAAATAGAACCCAGGTCTCCTGAATCTTACTCCAGTTCTCTATCTACCAGGTCATACTGCTGTATAGTGCAGCTGTTGGTTCAAATTGCTAAAGGAATGCTCTCATCTTAAAAATCAGAGTCCTGTCTGAAACATTTTCCCCCACCATTAGTAAAAGTAACACCTAAAATAACAGCTGAATGAAATTAAAATAATGTTTTTTCTCTATTTTTTTCCAATTTGTTTACTTTGTACATCTGACAGTATATTCTGCCTAGGGTGTTCAGTTATCAATTAGGCATCTATCCCAACAAGTACCTGAAAACTCACTTAGCTTTGAATATGTAAGCATTCCTTTCACAATAAATGATGCTGCTTATCAAGGGGAAGATCTTCAGATGGCTTAATTATCATAGCTCCATTGACTTGAGTGGAGCTGTGACAGTTACAGCAGCTGAGGATCTGCCCCATATGGAAGCTGAACTTTAATGTGGATCCCTTCTTTGTTTCAGTCTTTTACAGAATGAAAAGTAAAAGGAGATCATTTTTAAAATTGTGATTGTAAAACTACAAAAATGGTCAGAGTGACTCATGGAGAGATGTAATATCTGAAGCTACATTTAGTTATTTTTTTTTAAACTCACTAGATTTGAAATTGACTGTGTCCCTTAAAGTATATTTAAAGACTCACAGGGTTCCTATCAGGAAGCTTTCCAGTTACAATTTAAAATACAAGATCTGAACTGCAGAAGTCCACATGTAGAATCGTTGAAGCCCAGTAGGAGATCACATAGAACACTTTCTGGATTGGACTCCAAAATATTACATTTATCATACTGCATAAAGGTTTTTGTTTTTTAAACAAAAATCTACTGTGAAGACTTGCCACTAAAAATTAACTTTGTTTCCTGATTTCTCAAATTTCCTTTCAAAAGATCTTCACTTTTTGTCACATTATAAATGCATTCAAACTTCTGAATTGTTAGAACATTACTTATTTTCATTTTCATAGTATCATTGGAGCAGGATTTTGGACTAGATGACCTCTTGGGGTTTCTTCCAACCCTAATCTTCTATAACTGTGTGAACAACAAGAACGATTTCTCATTGTTTTTGTGGATACAGACTAACACAGCTGCCCCTCTTATAATTGTATGATTTTCCTTAAACATGGGGGTTTATTATAACTAATCTTGCTATCACAATGTCTGAGTATGTGACAACTACTATTTCTGAGTTAAATCATTTAATATTATAAGCAGAAATTTGTGATATACTAAGTAAAGCAAAAGTTCTAACTGTTGCACTCATCTTCACAGTCAAGTCTTGATATATCAAACCATTTCTCTACGTATGGCTAGTAGTGAAACAGTTTGGATTCATATGAAGATGTGCTGGATTTGACATGTTTGATATCAGTGGTGATTCCTTCAATCCTAATCAGAATAGTAATTTACCTAGAAAGTCTTCTGGAATATTCTTAGGGGACTCCCATAACTGAGATTAAACCAAGTGGCCACTGGGTGTCGTCATTGTACCATAAAAAATTACAACTGGAGGGACATTTATCTGGCAGTAAAAAAATAAACAGTGAATACGCCAAAACATGGATTTAATGTACCTCTGGATTTCAAGGATTATAAAATACCCTTGTCTGGTACAAAAGATTTCTCCAAACATTGTACGTTTTTGTAGTTCCTGGCATGGCCATCATCTTTAAAGTCATTTTTGTTTGTTGACGTTTGTTTTTTAACACATTAAACTATTGTTTCAACTAATTTATAGGAAGAGAAAAGTTCTCTACTATAAATCCATAGAAATCTGTGTTAGAATAATGTATTTGGAAGAGTAAGCCGTGCTAGTCTATACACTATCAAAACAAAAAGCAGTCAAGTAGCACTTTAAAGACTAGCGTTACTGAAAAGAAATTATCGCTCCTTTGTAGAAAGAGAAGCGGACGAACTGACATTTATATTCAAATTCGGAACATTAACACATGGTTTAAATCGGGATGTGAACTTTCTGAGTCACTACAGGGGCTCGTCTGCATACTTAACTCAATCTAATTCTTGATCTTTCCCCCCACCCCTCCACTCTCTGATTTGCTCACCTTGATTATCTTTTTCTGATTTGTCCTCCTTGCTTACTGTTTTTAGTTCTCTGTGTCTTAAATATTGAGTCTGTTCTGGTCTGGATATGGTCTGAAGAAGTGGGTCTGTCCCACGAAAGCTCACCTAATAAACTATTTTGCTAGTCTTTAAAGTGCTACTTGACTGCTTTTTGTTTTGGTATTTGGAAGAATAAGTGTTGTTTCTCCCCTCTCGCCTCCTAGAGGTATTAGAGGGCAACCTGTTAGAAGTTTTAGATTGCATCCTGATTAAATGTGTCTGAAGAAATGTACAGCAAGAGAAAAGTGTCTGATGAATAATAAAAGTGGTTCTGTTTCCTATTTCTCTCTTCAATGCACATGTGAATCTACAATTACGCATTCTGTGGCATGTGAAATTTCTGCAACCAAAAGCAATAACTAAAATGCAAAGTGTGTAAGGCTTCAAAATGGAAAAGCCTCTCTGCTTTCAATGAGGAAAATGAAAATCAGATGTAGCACACTGCAGAAATTTTTCTGTCAAATGCACTGTTATCTCTTGACTCCTCTCTCACATATATTCTGGCATCTCTCTGCTGGCTAGTGAAACCAAAGGACAACAGAAAAGATGAGTACACCAAGTTTTACTGCCTCAAAATCAATGCCTACATTAGGAAGTAGGGAAGATGAGAAACTATGAATTAATTATTTGAACACACAGAAAAATCAAAATAATTAAAACTATATTAAATAGGTCTAGAAAACATATGAAATATAATGAAAGATACTAATGTTCTAATGTTTCTTAGCTGATTTCTCCTGAGTTTGTTTGTATGTATATATGGCCTGTTTCTGATTTCTTTTACAGTTAAGCTATGCTTTGAACCACATAAATCGGAAGCTGATGCTAGAGCCTAAAGTTTCTGTCAATGCTAGAATAGTGGTGGTTGGAGCATCAGATGTTGGAATCTCCTTCCTAGAAACACTGATTTTTTGGTAAGCTTTTACTTTGTGCTGATTTTACCACAATGAGGGGAATAAGGACCTTTTAATTTGAAAGGTCTTGATTTTGGCAATGAGTCTTTAATTCAGCTTTAATTTTGGGACAGTTTTGCATCTGCAAATAATTGAACTTGCATTTTTATGTTAACATTTAAATTATGGATGCAAAATTAAAAGTCATATCTACAAGTCTTGGATAAATTCATGTAAAGAGGTAGATTTTGCTCTGTTAATTGATGCAGCAATTCAAAAGTACTACTTGAACTGTTTGCAAGTGCAGAAGTGCCTGCAGAAATGAAAGCCATCTCTGAAAATCAGGTCCTCGCTAGCAATGGAGAGAATTGAAAATACATCCTTTATGTCAGCTACTGAAGGCCTCATAGGAGGACTGAACAATGAGAGTGCAAAACTACATTGTATTCTACCCACAAAATCTTGGCAGTAATGCTGTAGGGTGTGTCTTGTGCATTCCAAATGGTTTTGAAGTTAGCAGCTTGGTCAGGTGAATGAAAAGTCTAGAGCCTATACAAGAATATGTTTTGGCTCTGTCAACATTGGCTGGCCAATCACGTTGGAACACTGTTCAACTACAGCTGAGTCTAAATCTTCTATGAACATACATTGTTAGTTCTGAATGCAAGGAGAATATTCATGTGGCTTAAATTTCTAGCCATTTCTATATAACCCAGTGTACTGTTGATCTTTGAACTAGCTCTGCACAATACCACGGCTTTACAGGACTGACATAGTAGTAGCAGTTCTAATGTAAGGATGGCATGTGATGATCAGAATTCTTTTGAGAAGATAAATGATTCATAATGAATTGTGTTTGTTCAATGGATGGACAAATACAAAAGTTTATTCCATGATTATCATGACCTCATATATAGCTAAACAAGAATCTCATTCTCCTATAGCTCATGCAGTCTGTTTAAAGTAAAAGAAGTCTAATTTTATGTCTGTCTTAGTGTGCTTGTTCTTGCATACGCTTCATAAAGAAACCATATAATTTTGCTGTCTTAGCAGTATGAACATCTTTTCCATGTGAGTGCATTTTTAAGCAAATTAAAAATGCTTAAATGAGTGTTGAAAAACTTTTAAAACCAGTTCTAAGTTTTGGATAGCAGATTCTGTAATGAATCGTCACAGAAAAGTATTAATTAGAGAGACATTATCATGGAAAAAAAGTTGCCATTTTAACCACTGTGCCTGATGAATTCATGGTTTAATATTTCTGCTAAAAAACCTGTTGTTATCACAGTTAGAAAAATCTGTATAGTGTTAGAGGGTGGGAAATACAACACTTTATGAATGTTCTTGCATTCTTCTAAGCAGTTGACAGAACAGCTCCCTTTCCCACTCCTCCTCTGGACTGCTAATGCCTTTCTAACATTTATCCTAATGCATCCCCCAATGCCATAAGACCATTCTCCTCTGGTTCTGCCCACCACACCTTTGACTTTCTATCACATTGTATTTTTAGTTAGATTTCTCACCATGTGATTTTACTTACTAAACTCTGTAACTGAGTTATGTATGTGATTCTGCAATGTTGTTACCAAGTTATATTACAGTACCATCTGGAAAGCATACCCATTTCCAGTTCCTTGTTGTGCTAAGTATTGCAAACAAAAGTAAGGTGCAGTGCCTAACAAGCTGATAGCCTAAATAGACAGGATAGCCAATGAATGGCAGAAATGTAGTCATATTATCCTCATTTTAGAAATGAAGAACTGTTGTACGGTAAGAGTAAATGACTTGCCCAGGGTCACACAAGAAGTCTGTGACAGTGTGGGAGGTGAACCCACATCTATTGAGTTTCAGTCCAGCACTATTATCACAAGAGAATTCTTCCTATTTGTACATAATTTTTCATACAAAGAATTGTATCCTTGAAGATTTACCTTTACACCTTTTAGATAGTTCCACAGACAAGATTACTCAGATATAAGTTGTATTCCAGATGTGTTCTAATGAAGAGTTCTCACCAGATCTGTTTGTGTGATTATTTAGGAGAACTGGTCTTGAAGACAATATAATTGGAACTTTCAGATTCATGAGAACTTGAGTACTGCCACATAAAAACCATTAAGAATTCAAAGAATCAAAGGAGCTAGTACTCAACATCATATTTTACATCTTTTATATTAATGTAAAATAAGCTTAACTAAGCTAAGTTTAATTTTCATATCAGCAGTTGATAGAGAAAGTCTCCTGATCAGCACAGAGACCTTTTAATACAATTTAATCTGTTCACAATTTTCTATTATTTTTGCAAAGGTTACATGTACTAAAAATAACTAAATTGAATCAATTTATAAAGCCCCTAATCCTTAAAAGGGGAAGTAGTTTTCTCCTCATTTTTCTTGCTATCTAATTATTTTACATTAGTAGTCACCATAGAAACACACAAATATAATTCACTTACCTCATAACAGTCATTACAACTAG
This sequence comes from Carettochelys insculpta, assembly GCF_033958435.1. Lineage (NCBI taxonomy): Eukaryota > Metazoa > Chordata > Testudines > Carettochelyidae > Carettochelys > Carettochelys insculpta. Next base: position 6,660,191 of record NC_134139.1, on the reverse strand, counting down.
ATTTTAGAAGTGATTTGAACTTGTTTGAGACAGAGGAAATATATTTTTCATGAAATATTGAAAGAATAGTAATTATATCTCCTTGTTTGAAAGGTATAGAAAGCTGCCTCTTGGTGCTATTGTTGTGTAGTATTTAATGTGGCAGTAACACTGTAGTCTGTGGAAAATCCATTTGAGGCAGAGGGTTGGAGTTATGTTTTCTAGGACAGTCAGAGCTTTCACTGTTTGAACAGGGTAGATTATAGCATCAACTCTGATCAACCAAATGCAAAACAGTGCTCTCTATTCCATTCTCCAAAATGCTGAAGTATATTTTGTATGATATTTTGTTAGAAAGTACTTTTTAAATCCCTCATCTCCACTCAGAGCGATTATCAGGAGTTTGTATGAAAATCTGGAATTGCCGTACTGAGTCAGACCAGTGGTCCATATAATATATGTCCTGTCTGACAGGGAGCAGTATAAGGTGGCTTAGGGAATCACATGGTGGACTTTTACACCCTCCAGGGACATGTCTACCCAACAAAGTTATTTTGAAATAGAAGCCGCTATTTAGAAATAACTGTGTGAGTGTCTACACAACATAACCAGCATTTCAAAGTAATTTCAAAATAGCAGATACTTTATTTCAAAATTGGTAAACCTCATTGTACAAGTATCAGAGGGGTAGCTGTGTTAGCCTGGATCTGCAAAAGCGATGAGTGGTCCTGTGGCACCTTATAGACTAACAGAAATGTATGAGCATGAGCTTTCGTAGGCAAAGACCTGCATCTGATGAAGTGGGTCTTTACCCACGAAAGCTTATGCTCATACATTTCTGTTAGCCTATAAGGTGCCACAGGACCCCTCGTTGCTCATTGTACAAGGAATAGTGCATATTTCGAATTCCTATTAAACAAACTGGGAAGAAGGTTGCTGTTCGGTCTTTTGCATGCTGCTCTAGCTGATCTGGTTTTAAACCAGCATGAGCAACATTGGCCTTCGTGCAGTTTTTATACCTCTTGCGAGGCCTACCTTGATTCCTTTTGCCCTGGGAGACTTCACCATTGAGGGGTTGCTCAGGGATTCTTGACTCTTCCATTCATATGATGTGCCCTGTCCAGAGAAGCTGGGCTTTCAGAATCATGGCTTCAGTGCTTGTGGTTCCTGCTCTGTCCAGGACTTCCAGGTTCGCAACTCTGTCCTGCCATCGAATGTGCAGTATTGACCTCAGGCAGCATGTGTGGAAGCACTCCAGCAGTTTTATATGTTTTCTATACAAGGTCACAGCCATACAGAAGACTGGTCAGGAGTATAGCCTTGTACACTTTCAGCTTAGTGGACTGTCAGATATTGTGCTGATTCAACACTTGCACTTTCAAATGTCCTAGTGCCTGGCTGGCCTGGCAGATTCTGGCATTGATTTGTTTGTGAAGGGGGTCTTCTGCTTTAGCATGTAATTTTGGCTCAACTGTAATTTCGGCTTAGTCTACACAACAGTGAGACTTTTTCCTTCAAGAATTGGACAAAAAAGGGCACAATTTTCAGTCATTCCAAGGCAGCTACGCAGAAGGGTGAGGGTGAACAAGCTCCACCTTCATCAGCTGCCTGGCCTTCCCAGATTGTGAGTACAGATGCAGAAGTGAAAGGAGGCTCCCAAGGACCACTGCACCCTATCCCTAGTCAAACGTGTGGGAAGAAGCAAAAGGGAGAAAGCAAGCAGAGCCTTGGTTCTGCCCTATACATTCATCAGGTAGCAGAACTGAACTAGTGTGAGGGGGAGGTGAGTAGCGCCATAAATTGCTATAGTAATTAACTTCCCTCCAGGAACAAGAGCAACCAGGGGAGGAATTGTGACTTTCACAATTCATACCTAGGGGTCCTCCTGGCCAGTGCAAATACATGGTTCTCCTTTCACAAAGATAAGACTTAGGGTACTATCTAGGGTTAATACAACATAGTGCAAAATCACACATTTTTTTAAATCAAAACAAAAAAGCAGTAAAGTAGCACTTTAAAGACTAACAAAATAACTTATTAGATGAGCTTTTTTGGGACAGACCCACTTCTTCGGACCATAGCCATACCAGAACAGACTCAATATTTAAGGCTCAGAGAACCAAAAATAGTAATCAAGGTTGGCAAATCAGAAAAAAAAGTTATCAAGGTGAGCAAAACAGAGAACAGAGGGGCAGGAGGGGGAAGGGGGAAGTCAAGAATTAGATTAAGCCAAGTATGCAAAAGAGCCCCTATAATGACCCAGAAAATTCGCATCCCGGTTCAAACCACCTGTTAATGTGTCGAATTTGAATATAAAAGAGAGTTCAGCAGCCTCTCTTTCAAGACTGTTGTGAAAATTCCTCTTCAGTAAGACGCAGACTTTTAAGTCATTAACAGAATGGCCCACTCCATTAAAATGTTGGCTGACCAGTTTGTGGATCAGTATGGACACCAGCCCTAAAGCAAAAGCATCACATACCAATGCTCTTTTTGTGGAGTAGTTCAGCCTGACAGCATTGAGTCTCTGTTGCTATTGTTATTCCTTCTCCGTCTAAATCATGGTACTATTGCCTACTACATGGTTTGAACCGGGATGGGAATTTTCTGGGACACTATAGGGGCTTGTTTGCATACTTGGCTTAATCTAAATCTTGACTTCCCCCCACTTCTGCCCCTCTACTCTCTGATTTGCTCACTTTGATATTTTTTTTTCTGATTTGTCAACCTCGATTCCTATTTTTGGTTCTCTGTGCCTTAAATATTGAGTCTGTTCTGGTATGGCTATGGTCTGAAGAAGTGGGTCTGTCCCACAAAAGCTCACCTAATAAATTATTTTGTTAGTCTTTAAAGTGCTGCTTTACTGCTTTTTTGTTTTGCTACTAAATTTAAAATTATGAAACAAAGCTAGAGTCTGAAAGTATTTTTCAAGTGTAAATACATAGTTCACAGTTAATTTTTTAAGAAGTTGAATTTGAGCTCAAGCATGAGAAATAGCAACTTAACTTAAAAATTTGATCTGAGAAGATTCTGAGCGACTGGAAACTGGGTACAGAATGAAAATGACATCTCATTTTAATTATTGTTGCCCAACGATATTTCCATTTGAATCTAATTTACAGTGTTAAGTTTTATGCATTTTCTTAAATATTGGCTGTGTGACAAAAATATCCTAGTCCTCCGCTGCTTGGAGCACCTGATTTGTTATTTCTGTTTTTTCCAAGTTTCCCACAAACACTGACTGTCAGACAATATTTTAAGAATGGTGGTCACAGTAGTAAAGTTCAATCAGGGAAGAAGAGAATTCATGTTACGATATTTTTAGTTTATTCCAGCATATGATTCACTGATCAGCATGCCAGCTAATGCACGCTGACAACAATTGATTGTAGTTTGGCTAAAAGATCCCAGAAAAATTCCTCACAGCAGATTCTTGTCCTTGGTTCCAGTACAATGAACTAATTAGCCTTTTATACATCACTTTGCATATAGGTGAGAAAATGTTATTGTGTCCTCATTGTGGAGGAAGTCCCTTTTAATCCATTATTTTAAACACTTTTTAATCCAGCTTCTGGTGATGGCAGACTTCTGACTTATTCTCTGTAGTTTTCATACATAAATGTACTATCCAAATAACGAATAAGCAGCTAATGAGGTCATAAAATGTAGTAGTGTGACACAGAATAGAACATACTCTACTTTGCAAAGACACTGGAATTATTTTGACACTTAAGGAGCCATAGTCTTAAATTGTATTTCAGTGAGACATTAAATCTGATCTTAAAACAAATTAGATGGTCCCACTTAATTTGCTAAATCCCCAATTTCCTGTCAAAGATCAGCTTGCCTCTGAAGGTATCTAAGAATAGCTTAGAAATGCTAGGTTTTTTTTAAAAACCACTGTTTGCAACAGAACTACAGCTCCTGTTATCTGGCAGCCGGGTATTACACAATATCCTGCACATCTGTCCTGTTTGGCAATAGTGAGCATAATGCTTGCTGTTTAATTAAGCTTTTTATCTTTACATTTGTCTGAGAACATCTGAAGCTTTCCATGTTGCCTGTCACTAATTAGTTGACTAATTAAATAGTTAGTGCTTACTTGCTGATCACAGAGCTAACATGTAATGAAGGATTTAGTGATCTTTATTGTTTTATTCTGTCTGTCTTTGCCACATGAGGTGATATATGTATGCTTCCTTTTGACTGCTTTTTTTTCATACCAAGACAAATGTAAAACAATGTTGTAGTCTACCATGTGTTCAATGTCATTGGGCCAGCACCATTCAGACATTGTTGCCTTCCATCATTTCTCGTGAATAGAAATCAAGTTGTGACAGAGATAAATAGGATAGGTCATATCTTGCCTTGTTGTCAAATCAGTGTCACAATGGATACTGTCAGTGACTGATACTCACATAACCTATAGGGAAAGCTATGAGTCAGGATCATATTTCCTAGCAATCATTTGACATTTTTCTGCCAAAAAATAATACTGAACTAATATAGTTTTATTATTATTAATAATGAAATCGCTTGGTTTGGAGTCTGTTTTCAACTCAAAAACAAGAATATTTGTACTTTACACATTTGAAACATATTGTGAACACACCAGGCTGAGACCAAGCATTCTGGCATGCTTTGCATTTCTGTGTGTGTGTGTGTGTGTGTCTAGGTGCTGCTTTTTAATTTAAAAATATCCCTATACTTAGGGCAAAGAATATTATGCCTCACAAAGGGCTTGTTGCCAAGTCCAAAGCAGTCGATGGGAAGAAAAGTTGAAATTTTAATTCGGGTGGGGGTGGGGGGAGAAGCTAAGTGACTTAGCATGATAATAGCACGATCTGCTCATTGTGGAGTTTTGCATCTGAGTGCCCTGGAGTTTGTCTTCATCTGGACAAAGCAGATGAGAATAAAAATAGGAGCATTCAAACTGTACCACAAGCCATTTATATTTTTCAGTTCTTTGTTAAAATGACACTGAAAATCACTGCTTTTCAGTTCTGTTGATGATTATTTTTCCTTGTTTAAGGAAGCAAGCTTTCGAAAAGCAATTGTTCTACCCAGAATTGAGATGTAACTATTGAGATCTTCAAAACAGGCTGTCACGTGCCCATTAGTGCATTCGTGTTTTTTTGTTTTTTTTTAAAGTACTGGAGAATTTGCCAGTCGAAATGGGAGAGTTAGCTGTCTGGATGTGCTGGTAACTCTGCCCTCTAGTGTTTAACATAGGATTTGGTTCCTGCTTCTATGTTTTTTAGCATTAATGTGCAGGCTTTGTAGGGCAAACTGAGACTTTTGTTTGATGGTCTTTCATATGTCATAGACCTGGTTCTTTCATTCTTTCTTATGCCTTCGTGGAATTCAGAGATCACTTTTGGAGCATAATTACCACCTGCATCCTATGTTTCTGCAGTTCAAAGAGGAACGCTATGGATGCAATTTACACTGAAATAGAATTGAGGGTGTATAAGAAGTGGTCATGTAACACTGTATTATGTTTCCACAGCAACCTAACAGTGAACAGCATTTCTACACCACACAGGTGTGCAGTGTTGTCTCGAAGCTGAGTGCTTGGGTGACTGCCCTTGAGAGATTCAGGTGCCATCCAGCTGATAAGCAGAGCCCCCACAGCCCGCATCATGTGTTTCTATTGGTGGTGCCCGTTTGCGCTTGCATTGGTGCACATAACAAAGTTTATTTTGCCCATGGGTGGAAAATATTAAAGGGAACACTGCAGATGTGATTTAATTTGTATGAGAAATAGGAGACATGGCCTGCTGAAGGAGAAGTTGGAGAGCAGACTTTGTCATCAGCATGTTCCCCTAGTGAAAACTAGAGGTGGGTGTACCATGACTTAGTGTCACTCCATCACAGGGCTCTTCTCTTCCCAGGGGAGCCAATGCCAGCCAAGCAGCTGTGCTAGGTGATGTCGAGAGAACCAAAATGGCAGCTGCTACATGCAGTTGCCATGAGATCAGAGGATTTGGGGATAGTTTTCCTCTAGATCTGCAGCTAGCCATGGCCCCTCCCTCTATGCAGCTGTCTGCTTTGCAGTGGGACAAGATGGCATCAGTGTGACTGGAAAGAACCACACAACTTTGTGGTTAATATTCACTTTCTGTATGGAAGGTGTCTGATCGTTGTTCCCTGAGTCAACATGGAGAACAAACATAGGACTGAATCTAAAGTTAGTGGAAGTCTTTCTACTGACTTCATGCTTTGGATCAGGGCCACACTTTTTCTCTCCATCATGAGCAATATAGTCAGTATTTGTGCCAACCAATAGGAAGCATTTCAAAATATTAAATTCTGTTTTGTAACAATATTTTAAAAGGATTCTGGTTAAACATTAAGGATTCAGAAATTGACTTGCGGCATAAGGAAATAGACTATATTATTAACATGGCATGTTAAAGAGGTAGACTTTGTACTGGATGGTGCTCACTGAAATATTGGGAGCCATTCTTTTACCATGTTTTTGCAGCACAAACAGAATAGTATCAGACAAGAAACTCAAACAGACTCCCTGTTATCCTTTCTGAATCTGCAACTCATTGGTACCTTTATTTGAAAAACCTAGTAGTACAGGTTTCACCTCCCTGTTCTGGCACCCTCAGGATTTGAGTGGTCTTGGACTAGGGATTTTGCCAGACCAGGGGAGGTCAGTGCTCTCTTGATGGCTTCCAGCCTTCACTCCTAGGCTCCCTTTCTGACCCTTGCCTGTGGCTTCCTGGTCCCGTGGTCAGCAGCTTCTCTGTCTCCAGATCCATCCCCCATGGCTTCCCTGTCCCAGCCTCCAGCAGACTGGCCCCAGCCCCCACGGCTTCCTTGCCGCAGCTACCAGTTTCCTGTCCCTGGCTATAGGCTGCCAGCTTCTCAGCCTGGCTGATGTTCCTGGGCATTAGCTCCCCAGCAACTGCCAGGCCATCTGCCACCAGCCCAGCTGTGGCTGCCCTGGTGGGAGTGCCTCACTGCCAGTCTTCCAGCTGCCCCCACCCCCCACAGCCACAGGGGCTCTGTGGTCCAGCAACATCCATGGTCCTGCCAGACCAAGGGTATTACCAGACCAAAGAATATTGGATTTCAGAGGTTCAACCTGTAGTAAGCATTATTAGAATGCACCTTATTGGTGATTTTAATTCTGCTAAGATGTAGGTGATTACATTTAACAACTCAATTCACAGGATCATCATCTATGTTCAGCTGGTCCCAGTAGCTCATAGGTTCTGATGAGGACTTGAGGTTAGATAGCAAGGCACCTTGCCAGGAAATGAATTTATTTCAGAGTATGAGCAAAACCAGTTCTGCTATTTTAAAACTTATTTAAAAATAAATAAACCTAGCAGCACTTTTTACCAGCTGTAGCACTGGAACAACTGGGGAAAGGAAGCTGAAATTTTGGCACAAAGATAGTCCTTCAGAGAAGTGTTTTCTGTTGTCTTGATCAAATTCTAAACCTTTGAAAATTGCATTGTGTACTTGTGTGGTAAATTCTGCATGAGAGTATTCCACTTATAAACTCGCCAAGGACTGAAGAGCCAGGTTTTACAGAGGGAAGAAGGAAACAGGAAATAATCTGGGTGTGTCAAAATGAATGTGTTGGAGATGTAGGGGGAGTTCAGGGGGTATCAGGAGAGAACGGGAGCACAGAAGATTAGGATAAGTTTGAAGTCTGGAGTGAGAGGTCTTTCTATTGCTTCCCTAGCATTCAGAGAGGTAAAGCCTCAAGACAGGGAGAGAGGGGCACCCTCACAGCTTCCTTGAGGAGAGTCAATCATAGGTCAATGTGAAAATGTCTTAGCTTTTTGGAAGAACTGCCACTAAGATAAAGGACACAGTGATTGCTTAATGAGCTGGTGGTGCGTGGTGCTTTGCTGCTTCTGTCTGGCAGGTACAGCATCTGCCAGAGGGTTGAGGAAGAATGTCAGTAATAGAGCTGGTTGGCAGTTTTCCAACAGAAAGTTTTTCTGTTGGTGAACATCACTTTCTGACTAAATTTGGTTTTGAAAAAAAGCAATGAAGTGTTTTGCTGGTGTTCCATTTTAATGTTATTGGAACAACATTTTTGTTTCTGAATGACTTTGTTTTAAATGTTTCTGAGGTTGGAACTGGAACAAAAGTTTTGATCTCAGTCAATAATGAAACATTTGACCAACTCAAAGTGAAAGTTTTAAAAATATTGTTTTGTGGGAAATTTGAAAATTTGTTTTAATGTGAAACAAAACCAATCTTGAAATGTTGGACTTTGCCACAGAGCAGTCCCCTTTCATTTCTTTTCCCTTGTTATGATTTGTGTGAACACTCAGACAAACACGCCACTAGTGGTTGGACTCCAACCCATAGAAGAAGTATATCGGTTCACCTATCTTGGCAGCACTCTGTCTAACGACGGAGGCGTCGAGGCAGATGTTAACTGCAGAATCGGTAAGGCATCAGCAGTGTTCCAAAGATTGCGCTCAATTTGGTCTGCACCAACAATCGACACTGCAATAAAAGTTCGACTGTATAACACCATCGTCATGCCAGTTGCCATTTACGCTAGCGAAATGTGGAAAATAACGTCAAGAGTAGCACGCAAGCTCAACGTATTCCACCAGCGTTGCTTACGAAAGATCCTGGGTGTCACCTACCGCGATTGCGTTACCAATGAGGAGATACTACAAAGATGCAGGTCACGGGCACTGCAGGATATCGTGACAGAGTGCAGAGTGCGGTTTGCTGGACACATTCTGCGTCTGCCAGATCAACTGCACCCAAAGACTGCAATGAGACGAATACCGGCAGAGGGAAGAAGGAAGAGAGGCAGGACACTCAAGACCCAGCGCACCACATTTAAGGAAAACTTATTAAACATTGGTATGTCATGGGAGGAGAGGGAATTATTTGCAGCCGACCGAAATCGTTGACGAGCACTTGTTGCCCAATGTGCCCAGATGCACAGGTGGACCTAAGTCTAAGTAAGTAAGAAGACTGAAGCAAATCTGTCATTAAACACTTCAGCATTCTTCTTTCCCTGCCTGTCCTTCTTGATCCCTTTTTTACCAATATTCAGTAATGATAACAGGAGCTTATGTTGTTTCTTACATTCCAGAAAAGAATACTGGTATCTGAACAATGGGAGAAAAAGAAATATGTGTAATTGACTTCCACTCTGGGTGGAAAAGCCATAAGTTACAAAGTAGCAAGTGGCCAGGAAAATAAATAAGATAATTTATGGAATCATGACACAGATAACATGTGGAGATAGGCTCCCTTGGTGAAGGCCACTGTGCCAGATTTTAGTTGAAAAATAAAGTGTTTTCATGTGTCTGTCATAAAATGTATGATTAGATTTTCCCCATTAGGGGCCTCCAAATGAAATTAAGAGGTAGCAGGTTTAAAACAAACAAAAGAAAGTACTTTTTTACACAATGCACAGTCAGCCTGTGGAGTTCTTTGGCAAAGGGTGTCCTGAAGCCCATGACTGTAACAACTTCAAAAAGGAGCTAGATAAGTTCATGAAAGATAGGTCCATCAATGACTATCGGCCAGGATGTACAAGGGATGGTGTCCCTAGCCTGTTTTTCATAAGCTGGGAATGGGTGACACGGAGAGGTATTGCCTGTTTTGTTTGTTCCCACTGTGGCTTCTGGCAGTGGACACTGTCAGAAGACAGAATACTGGGCTAGATGGACCTTTTGTGTTGACTAGTATGGGCATTCCTAATGTTTTTATATGTCAGCTACCCTTGTTATAATGTATCATTTGCTTCTCTAGTGACAGTTCTGAATACTGCTGAAAACTGACAGTTTGTTATGCATTTTTTAGAACTGTCTCAAGCATTCATATTTAGAACCACTGTCATTTTACAAGGTTAGAGTACAATGGAATTCAGATTGCCTGTGCCTTTGTCGCTTGGTATCTCTCACAACACCAAATATTGAGGTTGTTATTTAAATACTATGTTTACTGTAAACTAGCTCACCAGGTGATCTTTTTCAGTTATTCAGAGAATATATTACTGCCTAGGAACATTTTGTTATTTACTTTAAACTACGGCATGGGTGTGAAAAATTTAGGTTCAAGTAAGTGAAATTGATACTTTTAGACCTATGTGGGCTGCTACTCTTTATTTGGGTTAAAAGGCTATTTGGATACTTATTTGTTCAAATGAGAGGTTTAATGAAAGCAGTTAATTAAATGGCTTGCTTGATAGCTTTTGCTGCAAACGGCAAAAGCTAAAGAAGAATAGTTTGGTAGATTTGAAAATGGCTTTTGCCAAGATGCCTGTAAGTAATATACTAATTTTTTTGCTTGCTTCTTTTATTATGCTTACAATAAATTGGCAAAGTGACCCCTTTTTATGTCAAGAGCAAGGATTCTTAGGCCTCCTTTTGTAGCTGTCCTCTAGAACCATGCAATGAAACCCAATACCTTTTACTTTTGTCCCTAGATACTCTAATCCCTCCCTGGTTTACAAGTATCTTTGGCCGTTCTTCCCTTTTGTATCCACAGCAACATGAATCCCTGCTGGAATTATTTGCTTCTAAATTGCAGGTGCACTTGTGTAATGTTTCGTTGGTTTGAGCTCTTAACTTGAAGACTTTTTCACAAAATAGCGACCTCTCCTTTTATAGCACCTGATGCTGGGCATTGTTTATATAAATTAGAATCATATAAACCATGCTGTCACCTAATATGAGGTACCTGTTTTTCAGTGTTTGTTGTTTTTTAATTATTGGGAGCTTCCTTCTCAACTGACAGTGAGGAACTAAAGCCAGAATGTATGAATCATTCTTTCACTGGCATATAAATAAAACTATATCAAAACAAATACCGCAAATGTGTAGATGGAAAGTATAATGATACATAGCACCATCATCGGCCAGAATTTTCAAACCTGGCTGCTTATGCATGAATCTGAAATCAAGCACTCGATTTTCATAGATATTGAGCACCTGCAGCACCTATTGACTTGCCAGGTTAATTATGTTTAGGTGCTGATATATGTATGTAGGAACCTAACTTCAGGTGCCCTGGATAAAATTTTCCAAAGTTCCTTGCTGGCTTAGACATGTTTGAAAATGGGATTTATACACCTAAATTACTCAGGGCCAGTTTTTTAAAGCAATTTATCTTCTTATAGCGGCAGATAAGGGCCTAACAGGATTTTCACAGTTGCCTAGATGTCTAAATACCTTTAAAAATTTGGCCCGTTGCCACTTTTGGAAGTCACCCATTGATGCGAACACTTTAGCCACTAAATTTGTGAAATTGACATAATTTCTATTATTGAGGGCTTATAACTTGGCTCAAAGAGATACTTCGGACACTTGACAGACAAAATCTTATTTTAGGTATGTATTTGAAAAAAATGTATTTGACTATTCTATGTAACTGAAGATCAAATAAAGCAAGAAAAGTTTACTGGTTTTCATGCTATCTGACCGTGCCTATGTCTACACTAGCCCCCGCCATTAGAAAGGGGGATGCTAATGAGACACTTCGGCAGATGCTAATGAGTCACTGCCATGAATATGCAACATCTCATCAGCATAATGCCAGCCATGGCGATTTGAAAGTGCCACTTTTGAATCATGCACTGCACATGTGGACAGGGGCCCTTCAAAAGGACCCCTCCCAGTCTTCGACAGCCCCTTCTTCCTGTTTGGCACAGGTTGCAAGTGTGGCTCCAGCCATGGCCTCAGCAACGGCTCCAGGCATCCGGTGTGGCCCAAGCCACAGCTTCCGTCACAGGCCCAGCTGTGGCCCAGCATCTCCAGTGCCAACTGCTCTGATGAGTCACCGGCAGTTTGCAGAGTTTGGTGGAGTGCCTGGCTCCGGGGATGGATGGGAGTTGTGGCAATCCTTAAATTTCTATTGGACACCACTGCTCTAAGGTGCCACAGGACTGATTGTTATTTGCAACATGTTCATATCTTCCCAGTATAAGACACCTGGGCACAGGTTTGCAGGATTGCTGAGCACAGACATCACAACCAAACTCATTTGGAGCTTTGCTTTTAATATACTAAGGGCTACAAAATGCTATAAAAGGCTAATGGAAATTCATGTTCCAACTGTCTCCCATTCAACACCAAAATTACTGAACATTTTTGACAATTTCAGCCTTAAACTCACTCTGGCCATGTCTACACTAGCCAAAAACTTCGAAATGGCCATTTCAAAGTTTACTAATGAAGTGCTGAAATATATATTCAGTGCCTCATTAGCATGCGGGCAGCTGCGGCGCTTCAAAATTGACATGGGTCGTCCCAACAGGGCTCCTTTTCGAAAGGACCCTGGCTACTTCAAAGTCCCCTTATTCCTATGAGCAGATGGGAATAGGGGGACTTCGAAGTAGGCGGGGTCCTTTTGAAAAGGAGCCCCCTCGGGATGAGCCGCATGGCGGCGAGCTGCATCAATTTCGAAGCACCGCGGCCACCTGCATGCTAATGAGGCACTGAATATGTATTTCAGTGCTTCATTAGTAAACTGGCCATTTCGAAGTTTTTGGCTAGTGTAGACATAGCCTCTGTGTGTCAGTTTCCAGTCTGTTAAATGGGAATAAAAATTTCACCCAATTTCATGGACATATTGAAAAGATAAATTAATATTTGTGAAGCACTTGGATGTTGTGGTTAGAACATCCTAGGAATGTTGAAAAGGGAATTAATATTTTATTCAGCACAGTGTTGGAATGGATAATAAGGCCTGCAGCCCCATAGTGTAGATAAAAAGCAATGTTAAATAACTCCTCATGCGTTGAACGAGGTTAGGTTTCTTGTGGGGAAAAACTTATTGGATCATGTAATTAAAGACCGTATCATGGTGGGAGGGAAGATTAAGGTTTCACAAGCAACCTTGAAACTGTCATTTCCTAACAATCAAATGCCTGATTTTACATCCTTAATGTTATTTTAACATAGTTCTTTTCATGTAATTTAGTATGTCCATTACAGTAGTACCCAGAATTGGAGCCCCCATTGTGCGACACTGGGCAGCAGGCATGAAAAAATGGTCCCTGCCACTAAGTGCTTACAGTGAAAGATAACAAATGATGTATAAAAAGATCAGAGGGACAGATTTATACATTTAAACATAAGTAATTTGTATATCAATTTCCAGTTATTGTCCTGATAACTGGATGTAAATTGCCAAGTATCTGAACTATATGGATCTTTACAATTAATTGTATTCATATACTCTCAAACCCACACTAGCAGCTCTAAATGCAGATGATGTACTGTACGGTTTACAATGCAGATGAATTGTTTGGATTTGATTGTCATTTACACTAAAACTACTTTAAAACACACTGTAAGTATAAAGCAGACTTAAAGTGGGAGAAAATGTTTATACCAGCTTGAAGGGCCTTTTGTGCTGCTGTGTAAAATGGCTTTTGTGTAAATGAAAATCAGGCCCGTAATCTGTATAAATATGGGCACTCTGTTACATTCAGGTTATTTATTACACTATGCCTAAAGCATGCATGGAAATTTACACTAGATGATCCATAATCCAGAGTTAAACTATTAATATGCATTTATAGAGTGGCAGCCATAGCCTTGAAATTCCTTGGTTTAAGTATGACCTTTCATTTTGTTTGAATATATTTTTTTAAAATGTATGAATAACAAATTAACATTAGTTGATAAAAAGCATACCATTTCCTTGTAGCACTTATATCCATCCATATTTAAGTTGTACAAAGCCTTGGAGATTATAAGGCTTAATCATTCATAATATTTATTTGTTTTTAAATGTCAGATCTAGTTTAGTTTAGTTTAATATATTGTCAGAGTCCATGCTGTTAATCAAAATGCAGTGGGACAAATTCTTTTGATGTGTGCCAAAAAATCACATGTAATTGAGAAAATGGCAGAATCTCATGGTGCTTAGATCCTGGCCCACGTAAATGAATTATGTGGACCCTGGTGGGGATGGCATGAAAAACTTTGCTGTTCCATTGACACACCCTACTTGTTCCAAAAAATCCATTGCAGGCTGTGGATGTACCCTCCTCATTGCCAGGAATCTATTATAGGAGATGGCTAGAGTATTGCAGGACACGGTGCTCTCTCATGCCAGGGTGACCTCACGGTTCATCTGTCTTTCTTTTGAAGCTAAGCCACAAACAACGTTGACAAAGACGTGGTAGCTTGATTTCTCCCACCCCACTAGCTGGACTGCTTCCTTCCTTTGTCAGCTGTCATGTAATGGCAGATTGGTAGGAACCATAACAGAGAGGGAGCTGTGCTAGTCTATATATTATCAAAACAAAAAGCAGTCAAGTAGCACTTTAAAGACTAACAAAATAATTTATTAGGTGAGCTTTCGTGGGACAGACCCACCTCTTCCAAAGTGGAATGGAGATCCATCAACTACATGAAAAAACTTGCCCAGATCCAGACAGACATCAAGGAAGAAGTGGGTCTGTCCCACGAAAGCTCACCAAATAAATTATTTTGCTTGTCTTTGAAGTGCTACTTGTCTGCTTTTGGTTTTGGTAGGAACCAGTTACTCATGAAACCACTATATCTTGCTTTGGGCAGTGCTCAACAGGTTTGGGACTCTGCTGTAAGCATAACCTGCACACTGTTGCTAAGGCTCTGTCCTTTTCCTAGTATGTACCTAAGAAGCCACATGAAAGCAGTAATTGTAGATCTTCACAGCTATTCATCAGCTGGTGGAATAGCTTCATACTTCCGGCATGTGGTGCGTCTGAATATGTGCTATGGTTGCAATCCTGCAAACCACTGAAATACATACATGATTAATCCATTCCTATTCAGCAAACGCTTAGAAAACAGTGAAAGCTGAATGTGTGCTTCAGTTGAATGCTGTGGTGAAACGGGGGGGGGACCTTATTTCTGCTTTGTCTTCTTTGCTTGCATTATCTTAATTTTGCATGGATGTGGTGAGCTATATGTTTACAAGAGAGACAGAAAGATGTAGTTATATTTGAACTCCCACATGAAGATAACATAAGGGTCTTTCTTCTGCTGTTGAGGCCCATCAGTAAAGAATAACATTAGTTTCCATCTTATTCCCAGAATAACATCTGAAGGTTCTGCTTGAGGGTCTGATGCAGGAATGTCAGTCTGGCCCCAGTTGTGAAAAACTCTGCTGAATCTGAACCTTATCACAGAACTTGAGTTAATGATACAGATTGTGGTTGTCATTAATAGAGCTGAACAGGGATTAAAAGGGTCTGAGATCCTCTTCACTTACCATCATGTTCTCCCCTAAATTTGGGTTGCAGTGTGAGGGTATTACCTGGGACTGCACCCCTGAGAAGTTGGGCCTGGAAGAGATGGAGAGGGGCAGGGAATGGCCAGGGCCTGAGTTCCATTCTCTCCATAGTGCTAGCAGGCACAGCTGAACAGCCATGAGTGAAAGCATTCTGCACCTTGCAGAGGGGTGACAAGTACAACTTTCCCAGGGCCTGGGGAGCAGAGATCTTCCAACTCAAGAGAGCTTTATTTTCCCCAGGAAAAATAGGTCATGTATGTGGGAGCACTAACTAGAGAAGCTGCAGTGACTGGTATGGTATTAATACTCAGGGCTGACAAGAACTACTGTTTTTAACTTCCTGCCACCTACTACAGCCAGCTGATGCTATGTCAAATGTAGCAGTCCTCATCTACTCACAGTGCTAAGTCAGGTTGAATATTTTGTTCTTTACTATTACTCGTCAAGGTTGTTTTCTAACAACTTAGTTTACAAGTGACCAGAGTCTGAGTCACAGTTCCTGCAATGGTTCACTTGGGGCAGCAAAGATACATGTTTCCTGATACTCAAATAATTGAATAAAGGCTCAGTCTAGCTCTAAGATTGCTTTCGCATTAAGTGGCAGCTGAGGTAATTTATGCCATGGTGTTCTAGGGACACAGATCATAATTTTTTTTATTTTATTTCTTATCTGAATTATTAGGTAGCCCAGAGATCCCCAGTCAGATTCAGGGATCCATTGTTGTGGAATCCATAAAGATAGAACAAACTTCTCAGGAGTATTTTGGGAAAAGCTATTGGATATAAACACTAATTATAACAGTACATTTCAGCTAAATCAATTTACAAGTATACATAAGTAAAGTGCAGCAATCTAATGTTGCTATATGTATTGTGTTTTGTTTTTCTTCCTTCAGTCCACATCTGAAGTTCAACAATCTGACCCTGATTTCAACTCATGGGCTTCCAGGAAAAAATCCACCAGGCTCTAAGCACAGAGGATTTTTAATTGACAGGTTTGATTTGATTTCTAAATATCTGTGATAGTTTCAAAGAAAAATATTATGCTTGTGATATATTTTTGGGAATCTGTAGTACAGCTCAGTATACATGTGTATAGAAAAAGTGTATTTTCTTCAAGTCTTAGCACTTATAACAAGAAACTAAAATAATGTAACAAAATCAGAAAAACTGTCCAGAAAAACTGGTTGGGATTCAGTCCAGTTCTGTTGTGATCCTCAGTTGCAGATGTGGTTTCTTCACATTTTGTCTCTTGAACAAGCACACTTTGTGGGTATATATATATATATATGTATCTACTAGTGATGGAAAGCCATGTTATAGAGTTCAATTTTGTCTGGAGTACAGAACATCCAGAAGTATTGATCATGTTTATCCCTTGCCAGAAGGAATTCCATTGCCAGAGTCTTTTCATGCTGTCACTCCCTGCCAGAGCCTTTCCCTGCCACATGTAGCAACATGCTACAGTATGGATGCAGCCTGCCTTTCATTAGGGCATGTACCGTAGACCTCCAAGTTACGTGAAGATCCTGTTCCTGGGCAACCTCACATAACTCAATTTTGGGGCAAGTTGGGAGGAGCTGGGAACCAGGCAGCAGCCTGGCTCCCTGCTCCCCTGCACTTGCAGGAGGTGGGAAACTGACCGATGCTGGTGCATCGGTCAGTTTCCTGGCTCTCAAAGTGGCAGGGAGCTGGGAACCAGGTGGCAGGCTGGCTCCTGGCTCCCCTCCACTGGTGCGAGCCAGGAATCTGACCAGCACATCGGTGGTCAGTTTCCCAGCTCCTGTCAGGGGCGGTAGCCAAGAGCCTGACTTGCAACTGCCACCCATGACAGAAGCAGCTGCCACCCCAACCCAAAGTGTTGCTTATGTTTATGGGAGTGAGTAGGATCCATATAGTTACAGCATTTTGTATTTTACATGATATATGCACTCAGAGGAGTGAGTGAACTGACCAGTTGCGGCGCTGGTCAATTTCCTGGCTTCTGTCAGGGGTGGGCAGCTGAAAGCCTGACTCTTGACTGCCACCCCTGACTGGAGCAGTTTCCTTGCTCCTGTCAGGGGTGGCAGCTCTCCTGTTAGGGGCGGCAATCAAGAGTCAGGCTGTCAGCTGCCACCCCTGAGGGAAGCTGGGAAACTGACCAGTGCAGCCTCTATATGGACCCTACTCACTCCCATAAATGTAGGCAATACTTTAGGTATTTGTCTTTATGGAGCATATCAGTGCAGTGCTGTGTGCAGACACAACAAATAAGCCAACATGAAGACAAAGATGAATTAAGTGTAGTAGATAAACCACATTCCTATATATATGTTCAAATATAAACAGGTATTTCCAGTAACATTTACAAAATAGCTACATTTACAGAAAACTAGTTCATAACTGTCTAAGCAGAGCTAGTTGTTTAATTTGAAAATAGATAAATAATGAATATTAATTAATTTAATTGAAGAACAGTTGAAAATTAACTGTACCTTCTCCAGAAAATACTGGTCAGCCATTAGGGAGTTTATATTTAAAACAGGCAATATGGACTTAGGAACTATAAAAATAGATCTTGGCCAAAATTTTCAAAAAGAGCCACTTATTTTGGGTGCTTACCTTGAAACACCTTTAAAAGGTTCTATTTTGAGAAAATGCTTAGAGCTGCTCACTGAAAATCAAACTCATTTAAGGTGTCTCACTTGGACATCAAAAATTGAGGCAATCAAAATCGTGGGACCCTTTTTTGAACATCTTGACCAAGCTTATCTCCAGTATCTTAGTACATACCTTCCATTATACTTTTGTAACAGTTCTAAAGGCAGTGATGTTTCAAAGGAAAGATTGAGGGTAGCAGTTGACATACAAAACAAAAAAGCAGTAAGGTAACACTTTAAAAACTAACAAAATAATTTTTAGGTGAGTTTTCGTGGGACAGACCCACTTCTTCAGACCATAGCCATACCAGAACAGACTCAATATTTAAGGCATAGAGAAACAAAAGTAGTAATCAAAGGTGACAAAGGTTCTCTATGCCTTAAATATTGAGTCTGTTCTGGTATGGCTGAAGAAGTGGGTCTGTCCCCCGAAAGCTCACCTAATATATTATTTTGTTAGTTTTTAACGTGCTACTTTACTGCTTTTTTGTTTTGACAGTATATAGACTAGCATGGCTTTCCCTCTGTTATTAGTTGACATACAGAATTTTAATTGCTTAGGCTGTGTCTACACTATGAGATAAGTTTGATTTTTAAGAAATTCGATTATTTAACCTTGATATTATGTATCAAATTAAATGTCTACAAAGATTCTTGAAATTCAGTCCACCTTTTTTTTTTGTCAAGTTTCCACATCCCCATTGCCCCATGCAAGTTCAACCGCATAGGCAGTGCATTGTGGGCACCTATCCTACAGTGCCTTAGCCCCAGTTGCTTATGGGTGTTTCATGTTTGAATCCCAGAATTCCAAGCACTGTCCCAGAATTCAGAGCACCAGTAACTGCATGAAAAACAAACTGGAGATCGCACAATTTCCTGCTGTGACATTCCAGCACAAGCATGGATCCCCAAATGCTCCAATTCATAGCACTCATTTCGGCAACCACACTGGCTGTCGCACAATTTTTCCTTTAATTACAAAGCTCAGTGATGGTTCGGTATCATAATGGTGCTGCTGCTGCTGCTGCTGCTGACGACGATGTTTTGAAACAGCAAATCTCCCAACTGCGGTCCAAGAATTCACAGCTGCAGAATGCCATGAATACATTGCTGACAGTGGAGTGGCGGTTTTGGACTCATGAGACCAACACACACTGGTGGGACCACATTGGTTTGGAGTCCTGGGATGGCCAGCAGTGGGAGCAGAACTTTCGCATGCGCAAGTCCACTTTTATGGAACTTTGTGATGTGCTGGCACCCACCTGAAGTGCAGCAATACAAAAATGAGGCTGGCTTTAACAGTTCAGAAATGAATGATAATCACACTGTGGAAGTTTGCAATGCCTGACAGTTACTGATCAGTGGCAAATCAGTTCAGGGTGGGCAGATCTACACTGGGGTCCTTGGTGATGGAGGTAGCCCGTGCAATCTGTTGGCATCTCCTCAGGAAGACTGCAGCCCTGGGAGATGTATGGGCAATAGTGGATGGCTTTACTGCCCAGGGGTTTCCTAACTGTGGTGGGGCAATTGATGGCATGCACATCCCCATCATGGTCCCAGCCCACCTGGCCTTGGAGTATATAGACCGAAAGGAGTACTTCTTGATGGTGTTGCAGGGATTGGTAGATCACAAAGGTCATTTTACCGACATCAAAGTTGGCTGGTAAGGGAGGGTTCATGAAGTGAGCATATTCTGAAATTCTGGACTGTACTGAAAGCTCCTGGATGAGACTTTTTTCCCTGATCAGAAAATCAAGATTGGTGACATGGAGATGTCTAGTGTTACACTGGGTGACCCTGCTGACCCTGTGCTCCCTTACCTTGCCCTACACAGGACCCCTGGACCCCAGCAAGGAAAAGTTTAATCACAGACTCAGCAGGTGCGGAATGGTGGTGGAATGCGCCTTTGTCCATTTAAAAGTGAGGTTCAGATGTTTATTGACGCATTTGGAGCTTTCTGAAGGTACAGTCCCCACTGTGATTACAGCGTGTGCTATTTTGCACAACATGGCTGGGTCCACACGTGAGGCTTTTCGAATCGCGTGCCGCCCGTGGAGACGGGAGCTTCCGAAAGGACCCCCCCCAGTTTTCAAAAGGTGATAGAAGAAGGGCTTTCATAGATGATCGGAAGAAGCCTCGCATTTGAATCGCCACGGCTGCAAAGCAGGGGTAGCTGCCAGGAGTCCTGGCCAGGTGTCCTGGGTGTGTCCTGTGGCAGGGAAAAAAATTTTAGGCTGTTGCTGGAGCAATCCTCCCCAGTGATCAAGCTGCATATAGAGGATGGTGGGGAAGGGATTGATTACAGACACATGGACAGCTGCGTCATACCCCGAGATACACCCATTCAGGTTATGAGAATTCAAGTTTACAAGGAGTTTGATTTAAAACTCCTACCTCGTCTTACGAGGCATTTCCTCGAATTTACGAGGACCGATTTCAATTTCGTGCACCTTAGCGGGACGCAGATGCCCTGCAGCAGGAGAAAGGCAACGGCTAACTGCAGCTGCATCCTGCCTGGCACATCTCTCTGCAGTGCTCGGCGGCGGTTTCCCAGAGTCCCCTGCCCAGCCTTTACCTGTGGCTGGTCTGGGTCTCTGCCTCGGCTCTGCAGCGCGGGCTCCCAGGTGCTCCCGCAAGACATGGCTGCTGGGCACGCAGCCCATCCCGGACCCGCCCCTGCCGCTCGCTCCCCAGGCAGCTAGGGGGCTGCCATTGCCAGCCCTGCGCAGCTGTGCCTCAGGCACCGCTTGCTGCCTGTGGTGTTCCTTTGCATTTAGTGCCTCGGCCGCTGCTGGTGGGCCCTCTCCACCGTGCAGCCCCACACAAGCAAGGCATCGCCCCTCACCAACTGGGGGCCTTCTGTGCCTGCCTAGCTCCCCGTGCAGCCAGCCCCTGACACAGGCCCCTCCCCACTTAACCTAAGCTGCGCTCAGGCCGGGCTGCCTCCTCATGCCCTGCTCTGCCCTGCCACCCCCTTGCACCAGCCCCGCTTCTGCAGCCGCAGGCAGCTACCCAGCTTTGCACCCCCCTCCCAGGCACTCTTCGATTTCCGTTCCCCTGTCTCTGCAGGTAAACAGACATATTGTAGAGTAATTAATGAAGGGGAAAATGCCTTGTTAGGTTGTGTTATGATAACTAGTGTTAACTATTGAAGTAATTGTCTTCATTTTAATGGGATTTGGTGTTGTTTTAGCGTAAATGGATGTACATTTCGGGGCTCAGGAGCGCATAAAATTTTTTCCCATTGAAATGAATGTTAATTACATTTTTGACTTACAAGAATTCGCCCTAAGAGGTGCTTTTCTGGAACAAATTACCCTCGTAAGGCGGGGGACGACTGTAATCCAAAGAGGGGCTGGATGTAAAGAGACATGGGAGGGGAAATGCTCAGCTGTGCATTGCAGCTGAGTGGTGCTGGGGAGTCCTGAAAAAGCAAAAGAAATGCTGGGGAAAGGGACATGGGAGGGGAAAAGCCCAGCAGATCCCAGCAGATGCAGCATGGGGGGAATTCCTGAAAAATCAAAACTAATGTTGCTTGGAAAGGGGCATGGGAGGAGAAACGTCCAGTACAGCACAGCAGCCACAAGGTGCCGGGGAGTCCTGAGAAATTAAAATAAATGCTGGTTGGAAAGGGACATGGGGGTGGAAACTCCCCAGAGAGCCTGGCATCCATGCAGCATGCGGGAGTCCTGAAAAATGAAAAGAAATGCTGGTTGGAAAGGGGCATGAAGGGGCAAGCTCTGCTGAGCCTGCAAACTGCATTGGGGGATGGGAAATGGAGCACCTGCCAACCGCTGCAGGCAAATGTAAAGGGGCAGGAAGCATGTTTAAAAAAAAAGAAAAAACAGATGCAAATTCCCAAAGAATCTCTGCAGGTTTCCAAAGAAGACATCACCCTCCTATAACTAATATTTTATGGAGAAAGAACAACTACTCCTGCTATGTGACCAAAAACCTGGAAAATTTGCTAAAATACTGTGTGGCACCATGACACCAGATCACTATCAGGTTGCCTTGCATGGCAAGGTGTGCTACCACGGAAGCCACAACAATTCAGGCCTACCCAAGAACTTCGTAAGAAGAAATACAAGAGTGCTTGGATGAGGGCTTCGAGGAGACTTCCAGAAAGGAGAAGCGCTCCATCCCAAGAAACATTAGCATGCTGTTCTGAGGGTCGCAGGACCATACCTAGCAAACCTGTATCTATACACAGCCCTACAGCTATACCCACGCCCGATCCACTTCTGGCATGCAGAATAAATAGAATCATAGAATCATAGAACATTAGAACTGGAAGGGACCTCAAGAGGCCATCGAGTCCAGCCCCCTGCCCCAATGGCAGGACCAAGTACTATCTAAACCATCCCTGATAGACATCTATGTAACCTGTTCTTAAATATCTCCAGTGATGGAGATTCCACAACCTCCCTTGGCAATTTATTCCACTGTTTGACCACCCTGACAGTTAGGAACTTTTTCCTAATGTCCAACCTAAACCTCTCTTGCTGCAGTTTAAGACCATTGCCTCTTGTTCTACTCACCAAACTGCTTGGTCCAGAGGCTCGGGGACCAGCGTGGAGGTGACCGGTGTGGAGGGACCCACCGTGGGGACTGGCCTGTCATAGAGGGGAATGCTGTGGAGGATCCCACCATGGAGGGGACAGGTTCCAGGTCTATGGTGAAGAGCTCCGGGCTGTCTGGCACAACTTCCTCTGTCACCTGCTTATTGCCCCATTCCTCCTCTACACTGCCGTCTTCATCCGGGCCACCCAGGTCCTCCTGGATCACACTGAACTCCCTACCAGGGCTTCTGGAACTGTCGTAATTCAGACCAGGATCTGCGATGGGGTTGCTTCCCATAAGCATGCGGAGCTGTTGATAGTTGTGGCAGGTCCGTGGAGCTGCCCCAACCACTGGTTGGCTACCCTGACCTTTTGATAGGCCTGACGGAGTTCTTTCACCTACACTCGGCATTGCATAGAGTCCCAGGAGTAACCTCTGGTTATCTCACGCAATATCTGCTTATAGATTGCTGCATTTCTCTTGGCCACTCAAAGTCTCTTCACACTGATTGGTCTCTCTAAATGGCAATAAGATCCAGAACCTCGTGGTGGATCCAAGCTGGGGCTCTCTTGCAAGTCTGAGAAGTGCTGGGCAGATCGCTACCCTGAATGCTCATGATTGCAGTAGAGGGCTACCAATAATTGCTACTGATGCAGTGCAATGGCTACCGAAGTGATGTGATACGATGGGCAAAGGAATTTTTTCATAATGGGCTCCCTTTATATTTGCAGGGCTGGGCTGCTGAATTCCAATTCCAATTCCATCAAAACTTTGTGGGCGTCCTTTGACCTTCCTCTTGCACACCTGGATGGAAAGCAGCGCACAATGAAGCGGCCATACTTGGAGGGTCACTGCGTAGCTTTATGGAATACATACTAGATGCTTCTGGATGCTAATAAATTTGAATTAAGGAACATGGTGCTTCCACACTACCCTTGATTCGAAATTTAAGTTCAAATTTGATGCTATACCCGCCCCGTAATATTGATTTTTTTGTAATCGGTATTATGGCTCAATAAATTGAGGCACTAGTGTGAACTGTGAAGACACTGATGTTTTAATGTCAAGCTAATGCCTTGAAATTTGAATTTGTCTCGTAGTGTAGATGCAGCCTAAGATAATGTGTGAACCAGAAAGAACCAGCTTCATGTTCAGGAGCCAGAGTGATTTTGCCTGCCTTGCTGTTATGTAAAAGTACTTATTAAAATGAGCAAATTTGATGTGGAGTCATTGACACTCAAAAAATGTGGTGCCCCTGAGAGAAGAGACTCATTTTTAGATTTAAGCAAACTGCACACTCAAATGAATATTTGTTGGTATTCTCCCATCTTCCAAAATAGACGAATTTCTATATACAAATGTCTTCTATGGCACAGAAGTCCCATTTTCAAAGGAACCTTACCAGGTTAAATCTCATTCACTTTCACTGACACCTAGGAGACTTAGACTCCTAAGAGCCAGATTTTCAAAGAGAGTTAGCTGCTTAAGCTGCTTAAGTGCTGTTGAAAATCTCATTAGGTATCTATATCTTTAAGTGCCTAAATACCTGTAAAATGTAGCCTTTGCACAAAATAAATAACTATATGACATTTGTTAAGAGTTAGGATAGAAGTAGTGAGTCTGTCTGAACAAAACGACTAAGTAATGTGAAGCCTCTTTAATCACCTATCACCAGACATACAATGATAAGAAAGACCTCTGTGTCTGCAACTGCAAAATGGAAGAGGACTTTGTTCATAGAACAATTACACTTAAATTGTTCCATGTTGCATTGTGTATAAATTAATGGGTTTCAGAATTCCTCTTCATAAGGAATGAATTGCTCATCAGTGGCTATGTCTACATTAGCATTCCTCTTTCAAAAGGCGTGCAAATGAAGCAAATCAAATATGCAAATGAGGCACAGATTTACATATCTGGCACCTCATTCGCATATTCTTCTTTTGGAAGAGCTTCTTTCAAAAAGCAGTATAGATATGGCTCTTTCGAAATTAATCCCCATCTTCAAAAGAACCCTTCTTCCTATTTTTCTTTTTGGAAGAAGGGTTCTTTTGAAGATGGGGTTTATTTCCGAAACAGCTGCGTTTACACTAGTTTTCTTCTTTAGAAAGAATCTCTTTTGAAAGAAGAATATGCAAATAAGGTGCCAGATATGTACATCTGTGCCTCATTTGCATTTTCGATTTCCTTCATTTGCATGCCTCTTTCAAAAGAGGAATGCTAGTACAGACGTAGCCAGTCAGTTCCTCTGCTTATCACAATTATTGTCTGCAAGAGAGAGATTTTCATTTGCCTGCTAGTTTATTTCACATAGCTAGCACATATGATAATCTTTCTCTCTCCTTTCTGTGAATGGCATCTCTTCGTTGCTACAAACAGAATTGTGAAGGTTTCTTGAATGTTACTACAATTTTTTCATCCTTAACATTTTGGAAAAGCTCATCTAGAGACTGGAAAATGGGAGAGCAGGTCTGATAATATCTCTGCCCTTTACTGACAAATCTAAGTACTGCCTTTGTAGTTTTAAGAGCTATCAGAGCAGGACTGTGTATCACAGTAGTTAATCTTTGATGCTGGTTTATGTAAGTGTTCTCACCCTAGCTGTCACTGGTGGAGTTGAACAAGTGTTAGCAGAGGTGGGAATATTTTAGCAAAAGAGCATTTTGTGGAAATAGCTAAAGAAAAGAAATTAACAGGTAAGAAAACCCGTTTCTTTTACAGGTGCCAAATACTGTACAGTGCATCAGACTGCGTGCATCAGACTGCAGATTTGAACCATAAGAAAGTATATATTTCTGACTAGTGTTTAAACTCTGTTGTAGTGTGGCCTGATGCTGGGAGGAATTATATGATGTTAACAGAAAGTTGTCAGTTTGTAACTGAGTGTTTCAGAGTGAATAACCTCTCACCATAGACTTTAGTAAGCTCACAGCACAACAACAGACTTGAACCACTAGGGGACTTCAACCAGCTCACCAGATGTCTCATTAATGCCTGCTGTGAGCTGCTAAAATGTCACTTATAGATATTCTTTCTTCACAGCCACTGTTTTAATGATAAAGATTATGCATTGATGTCACTTTGTTCCTGGGTTAATGTTGTGGTTGGTAAAATGACTGGCATAGACCGAGCTGCCAAACACGTTGTGCTTTCCAAAGGGAAAAAAGTGCCGTATGACCACCTTGTTCTCTGTACTGGCCAGCAGTACCAGGTAAGATTGCACACAGGGTGTAAAAAATGATCACTTGATGTTTACAGCGATTAACAATTAATATGTTTTGTGAAGAGTGTCACGGTTCAGAGCAGCTGCATATGAATTCCCCCCTGACAGCTCATCAGTGGCAATCACTTTAGACTCTTTAGCTCCTTAGCAATCACCTCTCTTTTTGGCGAAGGTTCTCCAAACTTCACAGTTTACTTTACACTGCGAGATGCAAGCCAGGGGGCTGAAACAGCCAGTGTCTGCATGGTGCTTTTTCCTGTGAGGCAGCAAGCAGCATAATGGTCCAAGTTAAGTTACCTCACAGCTCTTTCTAAGCAAGGACGTTTATTTTTTAAGATAAAAACATTACAGAGAAAACATATTAAAACAATAAAACAACATACAGGCATGCTATTGAGCTTACCTGAGATCACCCCCAACACCAATAAGGGTTCTGGCAGGTGATCAGTTCTACATACTACACCCAGCGGTGGTCACAAGTGCAGAATTCTTAGAAAAGACAGTCCAGTAGCACTTCAAAGACTAACAAAATAATTTATTAGGTGGTGAGCTTTCGTGGGACAGACCCACTTCTTTGTCTGCCCCACAAAAGTTCACCACCTAATAAATTACTTGGTTAGTCTTTAAAGTGCTACTGACTGCCTTTTTGTTTTGATAGAATATAGACTAGCACGGCTCCCTCTCTGTTACTATTCAGAATTCTTAGAGTCTCTCCTTTATATGCTTTGGGCTTTGATCTTGGCACCCTGGTAACAGGTAATCAGCAGACAATCACTCTGTCTTCATGGTGACAGAGAGATAGCCATGTTAGTCTGTATTCTACCAAAACAAAAAAGCAGTCATGTAGCACTTTAAAGACTAACAAAATAATTTATTAAGTGATGAGCTTTCATGGTGGGTCTGCCCCAAGAAAGCTCATCACCTAATAAATTATTTTGTTAATCTTAAAAGTGCTACGTGACTGCTTTTTTGTTTTGTCTTCATGGTGTTGTTTTGGTGAGCTGGGCTCTTGCATAACTGGAGGTTGGGGGTGGGTGAATTCTCCCTAGATATCTCCCAGGAAATCCACTTTACATGTTGTTTTGTCCAAAAGATCATTCTTGTCTGCTGCATTGTCCAATATAATCCTTTGGTCATCCTGGCCCAGAATGACACATAATCTTTTCATTTATTGCAATAGACTCCAATGATGATTAAACTGAATTCAGGAAAGTTTATGAAAGGTAATGCAGAAAATAGCCTCATCTGTCACAGCAAGTACGGAAGCATACTTCACAGCAAGGCTTTTGCCAAAGGTCAAAAGCTGCAGTTTTGTCATGCTATAACGGATTTAATTTTCATCCAATAGTCTTTAATAGAAAATTGTTATTGAATTCCCTGCTTGAATAAGGACTGAAGAACCGGGCATGATAACCATGACTCTTTTGGTTAGAGGTAACATTTTTGACCAAAATAATAATATTGGTACAACATCTAGTGGAGACATACTTACATAGCTATAAAAGTACTTTATATCAGTGTAGTTTATTCCACTTCACTAAGTCATAGTGATATAAGCACATTTATGATAGCATGACTGCATCATCTCTTGAGGCAGAGTTGCTTTGCTTTACCTACACCACTGTAGTTACAGTGATGCAATTTTAGTGTGTAGACAAGATAATTTTATCACAGACTTCCACCATCAATAGCACTGATGGGAGTTAGAGGAAGAATGAGGCTTTAGCAACTCCTAGGATTTTTATTACCATGGCAATTAAATCTGCTATAAAGCAGGTTAGTTGACATGGCAATAAAAGTAGGTCTTGCCATGGGAACCTTATCTGCACTATGCCTCTGTCCAGATAAACCTGTGGTAGCTGTAGTGGTTTTTTTTATTTTTAAATCCCTCAGCACACACAAGGTCTGAAAGAATTTCAGATGAAAATAATAATAACCTGAAATCCACATAGACATATATATATGATAGTAGCAAAAATGGGACATAATTCCATTGGAAATATAGATTCTGTTTGTTATGTCATGAAGTCATACAGCTTTTACTTTATTGGTGATAGCCCTCCCTGGGAGAGAAGGGGAGCCTTCCCGAGCTAGTTTTCAAACCAGGGTGATAAGTACTGGTGCAGCTCTAATTTGCTAAACTGGCTGTGGTCCCTAAGGGTGGGAGTTTGTGATTAGGAAGGAAGCTCTATTCTGTCCCAGATGCATGCTGCCTTGTGGGTGGCTGGGCTGCTTTCAGCTTAGACCTTTGGTGCAGTTCTCCTCTCAGAAGTGATTCTAAAAAAGGCATGATGGAGCTCCATGTTTATTGTGTCATATTTTCATATTAAATGTGCTTAGATGTCAATAAAATGGTGTTTCATACTAGCTATCAGCCCTGCATATTCAGTTCAGACTCTCTCAGCCACAATGGGTTCTTTTCTTGTGTATTGTCATAAGCCAGTAAGATTCTAAAACCAAGTTATGCCCTCAGTGATGCACGTGTAGCAACATTGCTTTCAATGAGTTTACACCACTAATGGTTTTTAGATAACCCCCCCTCAAAAATCCTATTTTTGTCACTAACATCACCAAATGTGACTGAATGTTTTTAACTTTTTATAGCACTTTTCCCCATCATCACAAATATAAATGTTAATCTTAAAACCCAGTGGGAGGTCAGGAAAGCAAAAAGGGAACAGAACAGTAAAAGAGAGATAGACGTGCTAGTCTATATACTATGAAAACAAAAAAGCCATCCAGTAGCACTTTAAAGACTAACAGAATAATTTATTAGTTGATGACCTTCCATAGGACAGACACACTTCTTCAGATCATAGCCATACCAGAACAGACTCCTGATTGTAATGGGTTTTTCACTGTCAGTCCCTTGGGTACAACATCCATTTTCTTGCATTTGGAGAGAAAAATGATGTCTGTCTGAATCTGGGCGAGTTTTTTCATGTAGTTGATGGATCTCCTTTCCAGCTGTTTGGAATGGAGATCCATCAACTACATGAAAAAAACTCACCCAGATCCAGACAGACATCATCCTTCTCTCCAAATGCAAGAAAATGGACATTGTACCCAAGCGACTGACAGTGAAAAACCCATTACAAGGAACAGAACCGTCGAGTAAAAAAAAGCCATTTTTAGTTGTCAGTGCTTTCAAGATTAGAACGCCACTTTGAACAGCTAAATATGTTCACAGTTCAACAGATGGACTAAAAAGTTAAGCCAAAATGCACCCTAAACCTGTTTGGATGTTCCTTTTCAGGTTATACAGTGTGAAAGAAACCTTTTGGAATATCCTACCAGCTGCAGAGCATGTTGGGGACAGTAGCTAAGCTGGAGGTGGGAGAGAAAAAACATGAGGGGAAAAGGAAATGTAGAGTTCATCTACCTTTGTTAAAAAATTCATTTTTTTAAAAATGTACAGAAGCTAGGGAGAAGTATTTTATCATATTTCTGGTTTATTTGTGTAGGGCTTTTTTGCCCCTTTATGAGATGTGCCTTAAGAGGAACTAGTGGTATTGATTTCAACAGGGGCTACTGACTAAGATTCTATTCAGCATGAAATGAGAGTGGCAGACAATTTCCATATTGGATTAATAAGATATGATGATTCCATAGATGTTTTATATGGCCAAGTTACATCTCAGTCAAGCCAAATGGCCATTGACAGCATTGCTCTGGACAGTTCTTGCCCAGTGCTTCATAGTCTTGATCAATTTGGTTTTTCTTTCTTCAATAAAATAATAGTTTCATTGGTTACTTTAATAGCAATGTTATACACAGTGCTTTTTTTGGGGGGGGCGGGGGGGAAAAATAGAGGAGCCAGTACTCAGCTGGCTTCCCATGGCCTCCTCCTAGCTCCTTTCACAGCTGGGGCTGCTGGTGTGCTGGTACTCAGTACTGGCACGTACCAGCACACACAAAAGAAAACCAAAACCAAACCAAACCAGTACAAAACAAAACCAAAAAATGAAATAAAATAAAACCCAACAACACTGGTTACACCATTCAAACTTTCATGCAATTTTTATCTCACTCAAAACGTTGTAGCCTGCTCTCTCACACACAAAATTTCTGCAATTTTAGTTTTGCTGTGAAAAGGAAAAAAGTGCTTATAGCTAAAATTTTGCTTATGAAAATTCCTAACTGTGAATTAATAGTTACAAAAATGCTTATCTGCATATTTACGCTGTTCTGGAGTCTAGTTACCCTTTTAGTCTGAACATTATTCACATCTGTGTTATCCATTTTTCTTATGTTCACTTCTTAACACCACTATTTTAAATGGATACTTATTAAAAATTGTGGCAGTTCAACAACTGTGAATTTACCCTACAGCCAGTTCCTGTCAGTGTCTGTTTCTGGATCACCAGGGCGCACCTGGCTTGAACAGAGTGACGTTAGACTCAGATTCTATTTTCTACCATGCCACTCTTGATCATCTTCTTTAGTTTTACCTCCCTAAGGCTGTTTAATTGCAATTGCAGGATTATTGTGGAATGTTTTAACATTCATCTTTCTCTCATTTATGAAAACTGTCAGGGATGCTTTGCATACTGATCATTGTCTCTAACGCATTATACAAAGCAATAACCATAAAGCGAGGCACAGTGTTTGTTATCCTATTACCAGCAATTTTGTTGTTTAGCAGGAAGTTTCCACAAAAATAATAGTCACAAATAGCCCATGTAATTTTTCTGGTGAAAGCCTTTTACTGTTCCAAGAGGTATTTTTAAAAATATTATTATATGCAATGGCCCAGATCCTGTTTTTCACCTGAGCTGTTCTTGTGCATGTCCTTCATACTGGCACAGATCTAGACCCTGCCTCTAATTTATGTCCAGCTGTCCTCAGGGCCAAGAGATTGTGTTGGCATAATCAGTATGTAGAGGTGCCCAAGATGCATCTTCTTTCAGCCAGACTTCCTATGCTGGGCATTAGGAGAGTGGCGGCTTGGAACGGCACTGTTATTGCTCTGCCACCTGAGGACTCTTCTAAAGTGAAAGAATCCTCTGAGGGCTGAACCCACCGTGCTTGGCTATTGTGCCCAGCCAGAGCAGGGCAAAGCGTGAACAGTATGCCCTAAGATGGGAGCCAATAACAATTCTGGTAAAAAACGATTCCCCTAAAACACAGAATTGGGGGTTCTGTCATTTCAGTTTTTAATTAACTGATAAATTTAAGCACATGATGTGTGCTGCATTATGTGTGCAATCATACACATACACATATAAAATTCTTAATCCTTGGCTTCACAGATCCTGCCAGAAACAGAAAATTAGATACAGTAACACTCCTCTGTTTTCTTTGGCTGTGTCCACACATCAGTGTTATTTCAGAATAAGATATTCCAGAAGGGATTTTCCAAAATAGCTTATTTTGAAATAGTGCGTTTACACACAAAATATATATCGAAATAGCACTCAGCTATTTCAAAATAGATTGTCCACACTGATGTGGAATTGCATTTAAGGCCACCCTCTGGGTAGGACTGGGCCCCACTATTTCAAAATAGCCCCTATTCCCTGTCTACACAGCCCCTATTCCAAAATATATATTCCTCATTGAATGAGGTTTACAGAATTCAAAATAAGATGTCCACTATTTCAAAATTACTTTGAAATAGCAGTTTTGCTGTGTAAATGTAAATGTTCACAAAATTATTTCGGAATAGCAGGCCTTATTCTGAAATAATTTTTCTGCATAGACGCATGCTTTCTGACCAATGACTTGCTTGGTTACAATTCCTATGTCCAAAAGGAGTCAGACTCACAGGGGCAGCAGTTCTTGAGTAATCAGATACTTCATGGCATTGCTATTCAGAGTCTCAGTTAACACTTACCAGTTATATGTGCTGTATATTTAAAAGGTTCCATGTCCCACTGGAGCAGAGATCAGTCAACTTGTGACTAACAGGGAAGTCATACACAGATGTAAACAAAGATATACTGGTGATGTTCCTGCCAATCTTTTTAATTTCTCTGATGACCACAACTGCTTAAAGGCAGAGCACTGGCTAAAAGAAAACTTTATCAATTCACAAGGTAAGGATTTTAGTAAACACGTGCATATTTACATAAATGAATTTAGGCTTATTGGTTCTCCACTTCATATATATAATTAGTGCCTAATTAATTCTAACAAAATCTTTCATCTGCCATGCTTTGTTTCCCAGATTAATTTACAATTTGTTGTTTTTGGATATCCAACATATTTTGCTAGAAAAAATGGCTTGAGATTACTTAATTATCTATAATTATTGTATGACACAAAGTGAATACCCTAAAAGCAAAGCCTGGCTAGAATTATTAATTAAATAATTAAATAATAATTTAATTAGTAAACATGTTTTGCAATTATATAGGAAGATATCTAGATCTGAAAAGTACTATAGAAAAAAGAAGTCTAAATTAGCATGGATATATTTTCAAATGCTATTGTGTCTGTGTTGAGTATCATCTTTAGTTACAGCCCGACAGACAGAATTGCCTGTATACTGTATTTTCTGTTAAACTTAAATTTGACTAAAATATACCTTACATTTTCTTTGAAAGCCTTTTAAAATTTCACATACCTGGTGCGGAGTTCTATGTGCATTCAACAGAATATATGTGGGATCATCTTGCTTTCCTCTACAGAAAAAGAAGTAAAATGAGCTCACATTGTAGCATTTCTGAGTTTCTAATCAGAATTAATATAGATCTAAGAGAAGGAAATTTACCTGCAGTGATAGGTACCGTAGCTGATAAATACAGCTGGAGTTCCTTAAAGAAGTAATCTAGCTTTCATCTACTCACTTTCAGTTGAGAGCCTCTTCTGTTTTGTGTCTGTCTTTATGCTTCTACACACTTTTTCCTATGTCCCTGTCCCCTCTGCCTTCTCCCTCTCACTGCCATTATTATGTCTCCTCCACTCATATTCCTTATAGATTTTGTTCTTTTATACCCCATCTCGGCAGTATATAAGATACCTTCTCTCTGAGGGGAAAAATTCCATTTTTCAACAGCTAACATATTCAGGAGACTGATAAGTGGTTATATCAGGGTAAATTTGGGAGCAGAAGACTTGCAAAGATTTGCCAGCTGATGTGGACACCTATCAACTGTCTTCAGGCCACCTGTCACTTTCACCTAGCTGCCTGCAGCTTGTGGGCATCTTTGATTTAATCTTATTTTTGTTTTCCATTTTGGGAACTTTTCCAGAACCTTGTTATCTTTAAGAGACAGCCATATGCTGAGTCATGCATTTCCTTTATTTACACATGGTTATTATAATTTTTGTTAATCAGATTTCCAATCTAAGCTATTGCTTCATTTTAAACTTTTTGAGAATTCAGAGAATACTGGAGGTTAAAAAAATTATATTAAACCACAGCTGAGAAAAAATTGATTAGCAATGGCATGGTTCATTTGTTCTTGTTTTCAACATAGAGCATATGCACTTCATTTTTCCAGTTCAGAAATATAACTTTTATTTCTTTGTACCATGTATAGATTATATGATGCATCATCCTAACCCCAGTTCTTTTCGTGCTTCTTCCTATCTAATGCATGGTACTGCTTGTATTTCAGCTATCCACTAACTTCACCTAATAAGGTTCCTTTTGTGGTTTCCAATCAAGTGTACCAGACAGAAGCTTTGATGCTTCTCATCTAGTGCAAATCGTTATAGTTCACTGAAGTCAATGCTATGCCAATTTACACTAGGTGAGAATCTAAATCAGTTATCATTTGTTACTTACTTAAAATCCCACGTCTCAAACCTGTTACTAAAAGATGGGATTGGAGGATTGGGCCCCAGATATTGTAAGATGCTCTGGAAGTGATTATGAAATTACTAACCAAATACGGGTTTAACCTGTCTGGTCCAGCACTCTTAGGACCTGATTGATACTAAACAGTTTGCCGAACCATGAGAGGTCAATATTGTCTAGCACGTTACCACCACTTCCACTGCTTACTGGGCTTTTAGAAGACGTTAGTTATGTCTATTCTAGCCCCGACCTTTCAAAAGGGGGATGCTAATGAGACACTTCAGGATATGTTAATGAGGTGCTGCCATGAATGTACAGCACCTCATTAGCAAAATGGAGGCCGCGGTGATTTGAAAGTGCCACTTTCAAATCGTGCGCTGCCCACGTAGATGAGATCCTTTGAAAAGGACTCCCCCCCCACCGGACTTTGAAAGCCCCTTTTCCTATTTGGTTTTAGGAATAAGGGGCTTCTGAAGTCTGGGGGGTCCTTTCAAAAGGCCCCCATCTACGTTGGTGGCACGCGATTTGAAAGCAGCACTTTGGAATCACCACGGTGAACATTATGCTAATGAGGCACTGCATATTCATGACAGCTCTTCATTAACATATCCTGAAGTGTCTCATTAGTGTCCCCCTTTCGAAAAGCTCATGTAGACATTGCCATTTAGCAGTAAATTGGAGTTAAATAACAGCACAGAACACTGAAAGCCAGGACTGGTGGCTGCAAACAAACTTAATTGGGCCATGGGAAATTTGGCTGCCCCCATGATAAGTGGTCATCCAGCTATCTAAAATCATGCCAGATTACAGATGTTGCTGGATGAGAGAGTTCTGGAGAAAGAGGTTCAACCTTTATAACAAAGTTTCATTTTCAAATACATTCCATGCCTGGTTTGCTGAGAAAATTGCTTCTTATCTTTTGAACTCTTGGCTAGGTTGAACAAAACAAAACATTTTTCCTGTAAGAGTATATAAGGTCACAGAGGCCAGATTTGAAAAGGCATGCCTAGTGGGGCTTTTGAAAATTCCTAGCCATGCAAAAACTAACTCCTGTTTAAATTAATGGGAGATAACCTGACAATTTTGCCAAAATCTTTCTAGGCACCTGTCTGTAGTTTTAGTCACCTAAATACTTTTGAAATTGTGGCTCATAGTTGTCTCTTTGTGATCTGTGGCAGCTGGGAGGTTTCATCTTATTCACAAAATAATGCCATCTACAATACTAATATCATAAAAGAACAACAGAAAACAGTTATCGAGTTCCATTCTGCTTTAAAGTGTGTTTCTGTCCTAATACAAAACTTCGTAACAATGCTATTGTAGAATTCTATATTCGCTGCATCTCTCTGGTTTCCACATCAGGTATGCTTCATTTGTAAGTAACAAGATATTTGTGTGTGAATGCTAACTGACCCTGATAGCGGGTCTGCATGGAGTTTACACAAGTTTATGAGAGGGCCTAATTTGCCCTTTCCATTCCTCTATTACTGGTGACAAAAAGAAGCCCATGCTGATTCTTGGATCATTGTGAGTTTGTAGGAATCTCAGTGTGTGGGGAAAGAAACATCCTTGTATTTGCAAACTGAGAATATTTGATATGGAGCCCAGGAAGGTCCAATAAATAGGGAACTTTTTAGTGCATAACATTACTTTAGTAATTAGTCACAATTATAGTTGTAACTACAGGTTGAACCTCTCTCATCCAGCACCCTTGGGACCAGATCAGTGCCAGATGAGAGAATTTGACAGACCATCAGAGGTCAATATCCTCTAGCACGTTATTAACACTTCCCCTGCTTACTGGGCTCTTAGAAGACATTTTAGGGGTAAATTTAGAGCTAAATAACTGCACAGTACGCAGAGAGCCAGGTCTGGTGGTTTGAAACAAATTTAATTGGACTGCGAGAAACTTGGCCATTCCTGTGATAAGTGGTCATCCGGCTAACCAAACAAATTTGTGAGTCAGGCTCTGAAGTAACCTTGGGCTCCATTGAGGACACAAAAACAAACAGAAAACACCTCTCTGAGAAATCATTTGGATGAGACATCTGTGCTGGAAGTGCTATTGCTGTCTTCCTTTCTGCCAAAGAATCTTCAGAGGCTGGGACCACTGGTGCCGAGCAGGATTTAATGAATAATGAGGATGCCAGCCAAGAGGATGGAGTAAATCATGCTGAACACTCTGGAGCAACTGGGGACAGTGCCAGTGAATTTGGTGCCCTGATATGATGTAATAAATGTGTCTTCACATTTCTGTGCCCCTTATTACCCAGCACTGGGGACAAATGTGGTGTTGAGAAACCAGCTTGCAGTCTAAGTTCTCAGTCTTCAGATTGCAGGGGTCCCTGACTGCTCCAATGGATTTTTGTAGTCTCATTCTGCTTCTTTATTGCTCCTAACTCAATGTCATGTCTCTAGGGTCTGTAGCGGTGGAAGGATGAGCCACTTTTTTTGATCCATGTAGACCCTGCTGGTGTGCTTTAACACAGTGATGTTTTAAAGGGTACTACATTAAAGTGCAGCAGGGTGGGTACCTTTGGTGTGTCTGAACCAAGTAATGTGGTTCATGGTGCACATTAGAAACCACATTCCTGTTCAGCTCATAACCCCCTGTGTAGACAAGCGCTTAATGGTATGCTAAGTTCTTCACCCAAACAGTAGAGACACACATCAAAGATGTCTGTCAGAGAGATAATCCCCCTAGTGTAGAGGCATGACGTGAAACCAGGTCAAAGGCCTGTCATAGGCCCTGTGCTGATCTTGTCTCTCCTCCTCATATTTATTGCCACTGGCTAAATGAAACAGTAACAATTACAGCTAGCTATAAACAAATTAAGAAGAAACTACACAGTGTTTTTCACTGCGTAGGGATGTTTGAAGGAACTGAGTGGAGGTTAGGGTCTTTACCCCTTTCATGTCCTCAGGAGAAGGGGGTGTGAAGGCATACATAGCATGTATGCGACACCTGCTGGCCACAGCCAGTGAAAATGTTATAGTGTCCTGTGCTGGGGGAAGAGACAATGTAAGTAGGACCCACTTGCACAGAACATCTCAACAAACCACTGTTACTGTACAGTAAGTAAACATTCTTTTTATGGGTAAATCCAGCAACTGAATGCAATGTAACCCATTATAACTCTAATTGAAATTCATTTGCTATTACCTTTCCACAGAAATAAAAAAGTGGGAGGGTTGTAAAGAACAAAACTTCTCTAATGGTCCAAAATGGATCAATTATTTTCCTCTTAAGGTAAAGACAGTTTACTGCCTTATTAAAAGCATGTTTGTAGAAATGCTGTAGCATTAAAATTCCAGTGCATGAATCAGCCAACAGAGCTCCTGTAGCTCTGTCTAATAGGAATGGAACTTAATTTTTCCAAGCAGAAAGCATTTAGGTCATGCTGGGGTCACAGAAACCTTGTGTTTCCACTCATAGGAAATTATGAGAATGCTCTGCAGCGGAACGTAGGCATGTAATATTATATGATAAAGTACTGCAATGGTCTTTATTTATTATTCTTGTTTTTCCACTGAATATTATTATATTATTATGTTTACTCACAGATAAATTTTCATGCCGTTAAATAATAAAAACATCTTGAGTAATTACTGTCTGGCTGTCTGATGGACATAATTTTAGTCTCTAATGAATATCTGTAATTCCTACAGTCTGAGCACTGTAATCTAAATTTTCTAATATTGTAATAAGCGGAAATCTTAAATCGTTGATTTAACTGAGGTCAGTAAAGGAACAATGTTTTCCTTAATCAAATGTATTTGCATTTAATGTTACTATATAAAACTGATTTTTATTTCTTCTTGAGAAACCCAGTGCTTAATTCTGATCTTGCATATTTGTAAATGTGAACATCTATTACAGTGGCTGACATTCCCTCTGAAAATGTTGGCCTACCAACTTGCTAGCATCTGTGGTCTTCTTGGAATTGTATGCTTTAGAGTGAGAAAGAAAATGTTGTTGACGTGGTTGTCAGTGAGTATTGCTCACTCTTGTTTTCTTGTCACTCCATCCTTCTCAACTTTTAATGTTTTTCACCTCCCCACAAATTAAAACAATTCTTAATGAAACATAGAACATGTCAGCATCAGCAAACCCACGTTCTTTACTTGCATTACTAATAATGCTTTAGATTTATTAGAACTGAAAATCAAAACTCGTATTTCATCATTTTTTCTGTTTATTTGTTCTTTCCGTTGCATTTTGCTTGGACCGTGAAAATGATGGTTCAGTCTCACTTTTTAACTTCTCATTCTGGTCTTGTATACAAGCACAATGTTGCTGTTTCGAGTCCACAAGTCGGTGTCGTAGCAAAAAAGACGAGAAAATAAATAGTTACCATGGCTTAACAAGAGTATTTTACAATCTATACTGGAAGTAAAATTTCCCATTATCTGTAATGGGCAAATAAATGTTAAGCTTAGAAAGGTGATGCAGTCTCTTGCTACTTACTGTCATAATCTCAGAATTGCACATGAACTTGTTCCTTTCCATTGATCCTTTATGTCATCAGCAAAAAACAGTTTCCCATCATTCTTGAGAGTCCATATTGATGGTGAAATACTTTTGCATTCTCATAAAACTATGAAGAAATGTATTTATTTGGCATATCAAAGAAACTGTGTAAACAATGTAATATAACATTAAAATTGAAAGGGCTTCCATAATCTGTTAGACACCCTGACATTAATATTCTTTGGAGCTGGGCTTGGTATAGTAATCCCCTCTTAGCCTCCATTACAGCACTGTGTAAGTGTCAGCATCACAAGCTTCAGTTATAAACAGTTTAGTCTATGGAATAATAAGATTTAGAGTGTAGGGATTCTCTTACCGCCAGTAACACCTAACTGGTACATCCATCCTGACACTGACATGGAACTGTATACGAGAGTCATTCCAGTCATTCACTCACCTCCTCAGATAATCACAGTGCTCCATGCAAAAACACAGCACTCCTGATCAGTCCACCAAAATACACAGGAAAAAAAATCCTACCAGAAGGCATGATCAAGACAATTGTGCGTAGAGACAGAGTTATGGGGTCAAACTCTAGTCTCACAGTTATGCACCCCCAGTGTTGCCAATGCCATCCTTTCTGTGTATTTCCAATGTAATCCCTTATTGCACTGGTTTTCAATTTGCGATCTGGAGCTCCACTGACTGTGCTGAGAGGGGCTGCAAAAAGTTGTCATTACCATAGGATAGTGGTTTTCAACCTGTGGTCCATGGAGCCAGGGGGCAGGGTGTCCATTAGAGACTAAGTCTAAGATTTCCAAACTGGTCCACACCTCCCTCTGAAATTTAGTAGGGGACCTGCAAATGCAAAAAGGTTGAAAACCATTGCATTGTTGGAATGGCTGCATTGTTTCAAGCCTCAAATTTCCTTTCATTGCATGCATTTCCTATAGATTTTTGTTGAACACCAGTTCATGGTCCAGTTCTCTGTGCACAGTGAGGATTCAAGGCACTTCTGCTCCACCATACCCCTCTTCTCATATCATGCCAAATCCCCACTATGGTGGCCAGAAATCTCACTCTGAAGGAAGAGGTTGGACAAGTTCGGATGGGGTTGGGTCTTTCTCATTACAGTCCCGTGGATGGGATCTGAAAAGATTACACGCTCGAGCTATGTTACTTTCTCTCCATATTGTTGTTCTGGGCTTCTGAAGTCCTCTGCAGCCCATTGGTTCCCTCTGACGGCATCGCTCAAATAGAGCGGTATTGCCAAGGAGCTGGGACAGGGATCTGCACTAGGAGCCAGAGCTGATACAGAGACTCTAGACCTCCCTATGGTTGCCCAGGCCTCTTGCATATCTCTAGAGATCTGCCATGTTTGAAGCTCCACCTCATATTTCACACAAGGGGAGAGGCCCTTACCCCTCTCCCACTGATGGGACAAGGAGCTGATATCTCTGTGAAGGATTCCCCTGGATAATTTTTTTCGTGCAGTCTAGTCCTGCAGCTCTTATTACAAGAGGGGACAGTTCAGACCCATTTCTGTGTAATTTTCAAAATTTAAAAAAAAGTTTTTCTGTTAAAGTGGCGTTTTTATATTGGACAGAGAAATCAGATTGTGGTTTTGATCTTGTGTCTTTAATGTGTGCTTTAAATAGGCAAGATGGGGAAGGAATGGCAAGGCACAAGATTTTTGAGATTTTCAGTCTGCAGAGTTTCAAGTTCTGGGTCATAATGCATGTCATGCTTTTGTAATAAGTGCTTGCCCACTTTATGGGATGTTTTGCACAAATTCTTCACTAAATTATCTTAGCTACTGTTGCTACATGGCATTGTTTGCTTCATAGCATCAGATCAGTAAGAGGGTCAAAGAAAGCAATTCTGTATTATCATCGTTTGAGTTAGACTGATAGAGTTCTTGGCATGTGTCTTAGAATTTTTCTTCCTTTTGTCCCCTAGGGAATGTCATTGTCTATGGGAATACCATTGACGTTTATTCCACAGCACAAACCCTCCTGTCTCTTGGAATTCATGGTTCTCGCATACATCTTGTGCAACCTCCACTTAGCTCAAATGTAACTTGCCTTAACAACAACGCAATTGAAAAAGCTGTTAAAGAAGCACTGTCAAAGAATGATGTGTGTGTCTATTGTGATAGTACACTGGCACAGTGGAATGAAGGTGACCACCCAGATCCTATAACATGTGCTTCTTTTACGACTAATACAAGACCATTCAAACTGCAATGTTCAGTAAGTATATATTTTTTATTTATTTTGTCCAGCTGCAGAGATAATCTGACCAAGCTATTTACTGGTATGTTTGGCTAGATTTCACTATATCTGGAAGATTTAGGGTTTTATTAATTTATGGCTGTTGTTCTTTTTAAATCCACATAAAACATTTCAGATTTCTAAACAGATTTGTATTATAAACTGTTTAAAGTGACAGATATACAAATTACTATTCGCTGTTAATGATAGTTTTACTATTTTTTCAAAATCATTCTTAAAATGCTTCTATTGTTTTAATACCTATAGTACTCCTACCTACAATGATCTAAATATGATTAGGAAACTGAATTCAAATCAAATTGTGAGATTGTAGTGTTAATACTGATAGGCATAACATTTAACATACTCTTATTCTAACTATTCCATGTAGAATTTTTCTTTACCAGGACAAAATATGTATCAACCCTCTAAATTAAGGACTGCAATTAAAATACAATATTGGCACTTTTTTTGTCAGTCATTTAGTAGTTACTCATCAGTTGGCTTTGTTGTCTGACTAAGCCTTGCTTATGTAAGTAAAAGATTCAGGATATGCACTGACAGACACCCACGTGAGCATCTTGACACGTCTTTGCTTTGCATGTGTTCCCCATATGTGTAGTAAGTTTATTACCAAGTTGGAGGGGCGGCCTTCCATGAGGTTCCTAACAATAAATTTCCCTTCACATTCTGTGCTCTTTGAATCTATAAAGCCCTTCCTTCTCTCCAAATATTCCCTGAAACCCTTCCTTTTCTCTTCCTAGCAACTTCCTAATTTCTCCTCCTCCTTACCATCCTTATAAACCCTTCATTCTTCCTTCCCTATCCCTTATCCTTCCTTCCTCCCCTACCCAAGCTCTTAGCCTGCTCTACACCCAACATCCTCATTTTCCCTCCATCTCCTTCCTGCTGTGTCATTCTCTCTTCCTTCCTCCCCTCAAATGGCCCTGTTGCTCCATCATTCACACTATTCACCTGTTCTAGAGTCTCCCTTACAGTTTGTTCCTCCAACACCTTTGCCTCCCACCAGCTCCCCCCTCACAATCAGCTTGCCATAGTCACTTCTCACGTCCATGCTTTTCTGCCCCCAAAGATGGGGAAAGGCGTACTCCTGTAGTTTCTGTGGATGTCAGGGACTATAGCTCCTCTCCTGCTGTTCCTGCCTCATCCCTGTTTGGCAAGGATCTACTCTGCACTCTAATTTTAGACCCACCATTGTCAGGTTGTCTTTGGTAACAGTGGCTATGTCTACACTAGCTCCCAACTTCAAAGGGAACATGGTAAGTAGGGTGTCAGGAAATTACTAATCAAGTGCTGTGGTGCATACGCAGCACTTCTTTAAGCTAATTCTCCCCCCGCGGCAACTTCGAAGTGCTGGCTTGCATGTAGCCGCGGCTAACCCGCCGGTACTTGGAAGTGCCTGCGCTACTTCAGAGTTCCTTTACACCTGGGGACTTTGAAGTTCCCGGGTGACTTCAAAGTCCCCAGGAGTAAAGGGACTTCAAAGTAGCCCAGGCACTTTGAAGTACCAGCAGGTTAGCCAC
Organism: Carettochelys insculpta; assembly: GCF_033958435.1. Lineage (NCBI taxonomy): Eukaryota > Metazoa > Chordata > Testudines > Carettochelyidae > Carettochelys > Carettochelys insculpta. The sequence goes on along the minus strand of NC_134139.1, from coordinate 6,618,518 downwards.
GGCTACACGCAAGCCAGCACTTCAAAGTTCACCGCTTCAAAGTTTGCCGGGGGAGGGGGGGGGGAGAATTAGCTTAATGAAGTGCTGCATATGCACTGCAGCACTTCATTAGTAATCTCCCGACACCCTACTTACCATGTTCCCTTTGAAGTTGGGAGCTAGTGCAGACACAGCCACTGTGTTAAATGTTTTGGTGTATGAAGAAACATAAATACATCATAGCAACTCCTGTTTCCTTTAGCAGTGCCGGGATGACAAACTCCATGCTCCCTTCATTTCCCTCTTCCATTGCATCCTCCATGTTGTCTTTCATGCCTCACCTCCCCATGTGCATGGAATATTTTCTCCCAATCTTAAGGCCAAGTCACAACCCTCTTCTCAATAACATTCTTTCAGAAATCTCATTTCTAGCATGTTGAATCGTAACAGAGAGAAAGAAAGCCATGCTAGTCTATATACTATGAAAACAAAAAGCAGTCAAGTAGCACTTTAAAGACTAACAAAATAATTTATTAGGTGAGCTTTCATGGGAAAGCCCCCAAAAGCTCACCTAAAAATTATTTTGTTAGTCTTTAAAGTGCTACTTGACAGCTTTTTTTGTTTTCATTTCTAGCATGTCACCTATGTTAAAAACTCTGGGACAATCAAGATGTGTTCATATTTTAATTGTGTAACTGTTTAGTCTTCTTAGGCCACGTCTAGATTCAGTCCAGCTGCTGGCAGCATGAGGCAAATGAGGGTTCACAAAATTGCAAATGGCCTCTCATTTGCGTATTCATATGACTCATTTGCATGTTCACAGCAGAAAGCAAGCACTGTGGGCATGGTTCTGCTGGCAAAAACCCACTCTGTTGCCAGACCCTTATCCCTGAAAAACTAACGTACAAATATTAAAATATAGTACACCAAGATAACCAGAAAATAGAAAATTTAGAATACTCATAGCTTAATAAATCTCAGCTCTTGGGGTCCCTTTTTAATTTTAATTTCAAAATTTAATCAATAGACCACATCAGGATATACTGTACAAATCTCATTATATTTTGTTCTGGAGTTTGTAAAATAAGTCACAGAACCTATTTATTGTAGTAGACAGTGACTAATGTATTATGACCTACATTTATTGCATCTTTTCTAGGCATTTTTTAACTTTTCCAACAAGGGAGTGGATTATGAAACCTTCAAGGCGATTAATGATGCATGTCTGGTTTATGATGGGAGACTTGTGATTGATACCAACTTCCATACTAATGATGTTACTATCAGAGCAGCTGGTCCTTTAACTAAGTTTTCCAATATCTATTATGCAAATGAATGGACACATACTAATTTCAGTTCAAAAGAGGTTGGTTTCCAGCTTGCTGCAGCTATGCTGAATCTCTTTGATCCAACCCTTGAGCCACTTTCCGAGCCACCAGAAGATCTGGATAGATTGATCCCTATGTACAAGGGATGTAAAATTCAAGGTGTGTCAGAAACAAATTCTTCTGTTTGTTACACTACTATTTTTTTCAGTACTTCTGTACCACAAAATGCCATGGTATGGTATGAATTACATCAGTGATTGTTGGAAGCTTTTATGTAAGTAATATTATGTAATACATTGTTGATCTGTGGGAAATTTTATGCTATACCCATGAGCTAATGAGTACATGAAATAGGTTTAATGCAACTCTATTTAAAGTTAGCCATGTTAGTGAAAGAAGACTCCATGTCCTCACATTTTGTCACTACCATCAAACTTGTTCTCTGTTCCATTTGTTTACTGTTAATTCTTAACCTCTATCTTTAGACTCACTTCTTGATTATAAAGGTGTGCTCAGCTAAACACTGTTAGATGAGAACATGTAGTGCAGCTAATTAGATCACTTTGCTTGTAACAATGCATCCTAGTTTTTAGCTTACAGTGCTTGAAACCTTTCAATTCCCCACTCCCTAACTGGCAGTTTACACCTTTGGCCAAATGAATTTTCTGACAATTCCATACTGGTGATACTGTTAGCAACAAACTCCTATAAAAAACTTAGTTTCTATATGTCCGTGATTTATCCTTATCCTTATTAGGGACTGAGGCAACAAGTTCAATAAACTTTCATCTTTTTCTCAAATCTTTGTCCCGAAGGAGTCAGTTTTGATACTGAAATCCCACAGTACCGATTCCCAGTAATACATAGAAGGTTAGATTTTGGTCCATCTCTGCACATCCTGGTTTGGTCCCAAAACAGAAGTATCAGAATATGCCAATTCTTATGTTAGTTCGCATTGAGACAAATCATGGAATGTTGTTATTTTTAAAAAGCTTAGTCTTGTGAGACTGACAAAATAAAGTTCATCAGAAACAAACTGGGAATCTGACATTTTAAAGTGACAAGATATCACATTCCTCCACCCCACTTTAAAGAACTTCAAAAACATATATAAATTATCATGTACACAGATAACAATTAAAAAAATTCTATAATCCAATTAAAAATTGCAGGTGGACTACCTCAGACTCTTAAATAGCAACAGATTAGTTTTCCTAGGAATAGCAACTCAATGGCTAAACAATGTATAAATTCAGGTGCTCCACCGTGTTCATACATTTTGGTGGTAACAGGGTGGGGTAGCAGTGTCCTGAACAACAACAACAGTTGATAACATGGAATCAGTTGGACATTGAACCCAAGTTTCTTCTGCTAAGTCATCAAAATTAGTGGTTTTAACTGAAGATAATTTGATCAGAGGAACAGAAATTTGTACTGGAATAGTTCCAGATTCTGATGTTTGCTGTGGGCTGCAGCTGATTCATATGTTGATTCATAGAGTTTCACTGGATAATTTCCCCTCAAGCAAACCCAGTCCCATGCATTTTACAAGAGCTCCAGGTACCCATTTCATTTCAAAGCCAAAGTTTTGAGTCCACACTAATTCTCATACTTCAAAAGAAATGACAACAAGTCTCATGTAATTGATCAGTAGCTTGGGATTCATCTGAGTAGGGTGCACCATCAGGATGCAAAGATCTCTTTAAAGAAAAAGTTGCAGTAGATAAGTCCTGGATAGCAGCATGTTGAGCATTTCTGTATACAAGAATGAAGGGTCTGATGTCTGCTAATGACTCAAAATAGACTTGCTGTCTCACAAGGAAAGCCAATGTGTCTGAGTAAAATGTTTCACTAGCCCATTTGTAGCAGGATGGTGTGAATGGAATGTATGCGATAATCCCATTTGAAGCTAGAAACCTCTGAAATTCTCCAGAACACACTTGAGGTCCACTGGTGCTCACCAACTGTAATGATAAACCAGGTTGATTAAATGAAGTATGAAGATGTCCAATGGTCTTGGCAGCTGTAACAGAAGTCATTCTGAAAACTAGTGGCTGTTTCAAAAAGGCATCAACTAGAGCCAAAAGCATGTAACCACAGTAAAGCCTATGTGGCTATGTATCCAAGGAGTTTGAGGCCAAAACAAAGGATATAGATAATCTGGGCCAGGATCATGATGAATTTGCGGGCACACAGTGTAGTATTTGATCTTCTTCCCAATGTCTTTGTTGCTCCCTGGCCAGCAGAGTTGAACTATAGTCTTCCTCTATACAACACCAAAATTATCTTTGTGACAACCTAAAGCCTGAGTTTGAAGTGATTACGGAAAGATCATACATACTCCCCATTTGATGCAACCATGGTTTACATATAATTCTCATTGAGTTGACATGAATTGTGTAAACTGGGGATTCTTATGATCCAAAACTACATCCTTTCTTACCATTCATTTCACAAGAGAAAGCACATCATCCTTAGCTGTTTTTTCGCTCAATCATAGGTAGCCAATCTAATAAATTGAGATAAATCACTCTGTTGGAACTATCTCTGGGTTGAGAAGAGCATGAGCAAGGCATGCATGACAGGCTATCATCACTGCCATGCTGAGTATCTTTACAAAGCTGAATAGTATAGGAATAAACTGAAAGTAGCAATGCCCATTGCATATGAGGAGAAGCTAATGACAGCATTCCATGTTTCAATGCAAAACTTGAAAGTAACAGCCATTGATTAGAAGCAAAAAGCCCACCAACAGCAATTCTGAGCAGGAGTCTATGGGCCCCCTGCATCCCTCCCTCAGCTGGTGCCAAGAAGCTCCATCCCTGACTGGGAGACCCTCCCCAAAAGGAGCCTTCAGATGGCCCAGCCACATCCCCTACTGACTGGGATTAACCCCATGGCAGCTGCACCGTGCCTCCCTCTCTTCCCCAAGACCCAACCTGTTTGCTCATTGGAAAGCTGCAGCAGTGTCTCTTGATTAAAAGAGGGTTTTGATATGCCCCATGTGGGGTCTATGGCCAAGTAACCCCACTCCAGAACCTGTCTGGGGCATATCAAATGCTTCTTTCAACCAAGAGATGCTTTTTGGCAGAGCTACCATGGCAGTGACTGGGGGCCACAGGCCCTTTAAATTTCCTCCAGGACAAGGGCAATTGCGCCCTTTGCCCTCTCGTGTTGGTGGGCCTGGTCATCAAGTCAAATGCCTACCATACAATACGTATGGAACTTCTGAATTCTGGAGATAACGCTGAGAGCTTCTTGCTCTGTTTGCATATAGCTCTTCTCAGAGGTGGTGAATATTTGGGAAGCCATTAGTTTTTTCCATGCTATTAGAAAAAAATGTGTGAAAGAATGTACCCATTGCTTAAGATGAAGCATCACAAAACACTTGCAAGGGTGGCAAGGCATTAAAGTGAATAAGAACTTGTGTCAACAACTTCTTTGTGCAGTTAAAACAGTTAAAGTAGCAGTCACCGTCTTTAGCCTGTTTTAATGTTTGTTTGTCAATGTTCATGTGATGGTGTGAATACCAGATTGTCAGATTAGCCAGACGTTTACCATAATAATTAAGCAGTCCTAAGAATAAATGTAACTAGGCCACATTCTCTGGCACTGGCACCTGAAGAAAAATCTTTACTAGTGATATAGTTAAGCTCATAGTGTGTTTAATGTATTCAAATGAAAAATTCATGTCTCTGTTTATGTAATCCATAGTCTTCCAAACGTTGCCAGATAGGATCCAAATTCAAAAGATAATCCTTTCCTGTAACAAGAGTGTCATCCAAAAAGCACTGAACTTCATTCTCTTCCTTCAGAAACTCATCCCTGTCTTTGTGGAACAGGTCATGTGCCCGAGTGATAGTGAAAGGCAATCTGTTGCAGCAAAATAAGCCTTCTTGTATATTATTTGTAAAATATTTGTGAAATGCCAGATCAATCTCCATTTCTAGATGTGCCTTGAGGAAACCCAATGTACTCAAATTGTGTCTCCAGCTAAGAATACCAAACAAATTTTCAAAATAAGATAGTGGATTCAGGACTGCAAATAAAACCAAATTTACTATCACATTGAAATCTCCACAGATGTGGAGGGAGCCATCTTTCTTTATCACTCGTATGATAGGTGTGGCCTAGTCACACTTTAAAATAGGTGACAAGAATCCAGTTTTCACTAAACTGTCCAAATCAGCTTGTACCGAGACTTTTTGGAGCACAAGGCACAACTCTGGCCTTCTGATGTTTTGGCTGACTGCCAGACTTAACACTAAGCTTCACTGACATATTAATGTTAATGACATATTAATGAACATATTAATGTTCAAATTCTTTCACAGAAACTATGGCATATATGTTCATTATTTCTTGGAGACTTTCAGGAGCTTTCACAGTCACCTTGATCTCAGTTCAATTCACCTTGAGCTTCTTGAGTCAGATAATGGTGGATACTTTGCCTTGCTTACTTACAAGGCTGAAACGACTGATTGTACATCTAGTAGAGCTTTCACCTGGAGTATGCTTTCTGGGACTAACTTTTCATTGGTGCAAAGACTTGAGACAAATTCCAGTGGAAAGGAAATAGCAAACCTGTGAGACAGCAGCTCCACTTTTAAGCTTCATCCTTGTATGAGCGTCCTCAATGAAGGATGTGACCCAGATGCCATCTATGACTCCAACTTCTGATAGCAAGTGTTGTGCTAGATATTGATTAGTGTCATTAGAGTCCTTGCCTTTTTACACATTATGAATTCCAAGCTTAGGTCCTTTTCTTAGGTTCATTCTTCACTGGTGTCTTCTTGGATGGATGTTCCTTTGTGCTGCAGATCAATGAACTGTGCAACAGTTGATGGCAACATGTCCCTTCTTTTGGTTCTTCTTAAAAATGACCTGCTGTGCCCAGCAAACCTTCTCAGTATGTGTATTTTATCCACAACAGCCACACAGAATTGCCTTATGTTCCTGTAATCCCCTGTCTTGCTGACTGAGGAGTTGAAATTTTTGGCTCATACTGAATTCCAGATCATCCTTCTCTAGTGGCTTCCTTGGCAATCGCTAGATCAGTAGCTTTACTGAATGTAAGCACTTGTACAGTCATTATTTTTTCCAAATCTGGGCATTGCATAAGCCAGAGATAGACATAATGTTTGTGTCATCAATGGGCAGGATAAAAATGTCCCTGCATTGCTCCAGTCATTGTGGCATATGAGGATGTTCCAGACCCATCACTGTCAGCAAGACTGAAACATCTTCTGCACCTGGAACAGAGTTGGAAGTTAGAAATTGCTCAAAATGTTTGAGGTGTATCATCGAGGGTTTTCATCAAACTAACCAATGTTGCCAGAGAAGTTGCCATTTCCGTGCTCTCCTCTTAGACATCATGTCATCCAGGAGGTCTTCACTTCCACAGGAAAGTTTTTTCTTCTTTTTCCTTTTTTTTTTTTTTTAATGAATGCTGTCTGGGCTTGATCTTGATCTGGTTGCCAAGTGCCTACACTGCAGAATTCTTCCTTTGGCTGCAGTTGGCTTCCTGCCAGTGGCTGAAGGCCTCAATGTAGAAAAAATGTGTCTTCCTACTTGCTTGCACAGCCAAGATAGCTGCTTGTTTCCCCACCACTGCTCTGTTTGAACAACTCTGGCAGCTCAGCAGCAATGGCACAGACCTGGTCCTTTGTTCTAGTTCTAATTACCTATTTCATCCTCCTTAGCTGGCTTGTTCCAGCTATGCCTGAAGCAGAATGCAGCAGCAGTCTGCCACTTTGTCTCTAGGGGAAGATTTTTCCTTTAGATCTTACCTGCTTACCTTTTCTTCTTCTTGTTAAGGCAGTGGGAGCACTGGACACTTGTTGGAAAGAAGATCCTCTTAAGAATTATTTTATATTTTGACCCAGCAGAGAAAGAGGTAGACACAGAGGGTGCTCATAGAAAAACAGATGCCTGCTATGATGGCAGCTTTATCATTCTGGCAAAAAAAAATGGAAGCTAACATGAAAGTGAGGCCACTGGGAAGGGAGAAATCCAGTGTCTAAACCTTTAAAGAGACAGGATATCACACTATATATGCATAAATCCTTTGCTTTTTCTGTGCATATTTGTGCATGAGTGTGCATGTTCTTTGCAAGAGTTAAATGCTGCATAGGTAATTGAAAATGTTTCCTTTAAGATCCATCATCCCTAGTTTGTCTTTAGCTGCATACTACATATTACCAGTTGCCAAAAGAAATATAAACAATATATTCTTTGTTAATAGTAGAGCAGATTATGATGTCACTTACAGGGTTACAAATCTGGAATAATTCAATTAAATCAGTAGCTATATTCCATTTTAACACCAATATAATTGGCCCCGTGTGACTATTGCACTGAAATACACAAAAATGCAAAAGATACACCATATAATACAAAAGATACACCATATAAATATTATCAAAAAAGCAACATTCTCTCTCTCTCTCTCTCTCTCTCTCGCTGTCTCTCAGGAATTGTTTGCTAAATAACATATGACTTGCGGGAGGCAGTTGGTTTTTTCTATGGGTGAATAAATACACTGTGATTTACAACATTAACAAAGATATTAATCTTAGCTGTTTTGTCTGTGGTAGGAGGTGTTCTTCCTGGAGGTTATAATTACTTGCATATTTCAAAGCCAGGAATCCCTACACGCTTGGATGTACAAATTGCACAGCCTAATTATGTGAGTATTGCTACTGAATTTTCTTTGCTTTGGCCTTGTTTTGGGAATGCATTTATTTAGGACATTATGCAAGTACCATGTGCTTGAATAGCAATGGACTTACGTACGCAGTTAAAAACTTTCCTGAGTCAGGGCTTTTATTAATAGATCCATGAACTATGTTTCTTTATTGCCATTATCTTTAAGGCACTTTCGGGTTTTCATTTGCCAGAAGTCTAAGATTACAGTTATACCACAAATCTACATATTTTATAGATGTGCATCGGTTTATCTGTCCATCCATCTGCAAGGCCATTTGTTCAATAACTCCACCTGAACAGTAAGAGCTAGGACCACCACATTTGGCATGCAGCTTCCTTTTATGATAACTTAAAGCAAGATCAGGTTTTGGTTGTGCCAGGATAATGGGAAGTGTACATGGAATGTGATTGTTTCATATTAAATGGAAAGTGAGGGGTATGAGATCAGGGACAGTAAAACTCACCCATGACCATAGGGGTGGGGGTGCAAGCACTAGTGACAGTTTTGCTCACAAATGATGACAGGGATTTAGCAAGCAAGCTAGTGATCACTTGCTGTCTGGCAGCATGGCCCCACCTTCCCAGCCTGCCCTGGGGAGCATCTGCCAGCTGTCTCATGGCTCTGCCTTATATGGCTCCGGACGACCCCAGGAGAAGCCAGTGACTGTTGTGCTTCCTCCCGCTACTCCAGGGACCAGCCAACAGGTGCGATGCTTGTCCCCCTCTGGCTGACCTCCCCGGAGAAACCATCCGGCTAGGTGCAAAGCCTGCCCCCCAACACACACCTTGGGCCAGCCATGGGGAGCACCAGTGTGTGGCCTTTATGGTTCCCATCGGCACTGGGAGAAGCCAGCGCTGTCACACTTGCCTCCCCGCACCTGCCCTGGGTAGCAGCCAGTGAGCGGGATTTGTAGCTTTCCCCCCTTCCCAGGCCAATCCCACGGAGAAGCTGGAGTGTGGGCTGCACAGTCCTTCCCCCTCATCCTGGATCTGGTCAATGCTGGGTAAGTGTACAAGTAGAATATACACACAGACACATCTGTGCAAGGCCTTTACCTACGGCCAACAGAACCCCCATAGCTTTTCATTGGCTTTTTTGTTCTCTGAGTTTGGAGATCTTTAATAAGAACAGAGTTCAAAGGACGGTTATTGACTTAGAAGAAGCCATGAAAATTAAACCCTGTCTTTTTAGGTTCTGGTGCTAGATCTTGGAGGAACCTTATAACAGCCCTTTTGGGAAATAGAGGAGGCCTGTTAAGGAGTGGCTTCTCTGCTCTCAATACTGAAAGCATTATTAGAACTCCTTCATTCTACCTTTTGACTTGTTCACAGTCTTCGTAAAAGGGAGCATCTTTTAAAACCTTCTGAGCACTTCATGCACATCATCAAAGAACATACTGCAGAACGAAATGAGAAAAACTAGCAAAATATATTAGCAGAGTGCTGTGGGAATAACAGAGCTTGCTGTAACCTAGCAACTAATTTTACAAAACTAGAACATGAGCACAGCTCAAAATATACCTGTGAAATATTTGGCCACGACATTGAAATATGAGATTTAAAATGTACAATTACCTCTTGTCCATTCATCCAGTAGCTGGCTGATTTGTCTTAGCTAGCAATTCTCAAACTGTGGGTCAGGACCCCAAAGTGGGTTATGAATCCTTTTGAATGGAGTCCCCAGGGTAGTCTTAGACTTGCTGGGGCCCAACGCTGAAGCCCAAGGGCTGGGGACCCAGAGGGCTGGGAGTTCCAGAAAAATGTAGTAAGAGACAGTCTTTGCCATGAGGCACTTTGATATAAATAGATCAAACAGACAACATCTGGGAAGGACAGTGGATGAGTAATTTAGCCAAATTCACATGGCATGTCAGTAGTAGAGCTGGGAGTAGGGCCAGGTTTCCCCATCCCAATAGAGTGCCGTATCCATTGGCCCACACTATCTCTTGGTAATTTAAAAGGCTGTCCTGCAGGCTTCTATCTCACAAAATTCTAGGAAAATAGAAACAACAAACCTCCTCTGCCGTCTAGAAGGAAAAGAGAGTTCAATAAGTAAACCCTCATTTGTATCCTTTTGGGGACAGATCCTCAGCTTGCACAAATCTGCATAGTATCACCCTTTTCAATACAGCTATGTTGATTTATAGAAGCTGAAGATTTGGCTTTGTAACTTTAGGAGCAGCTCTAGCATTGCAGGCTTGGAGGCTGTAGAAAAACCTATACAGATGCAGCACCTGACTGGATGAATATTGTGAAAGAATTGCATGAATAGATTGTAACTACCCTTGCAGTTGATTAAAATGAAGTATCATTTTTAAATACTGTAGGTGGTAAATACAATTTAACTCTATAACCTTGAATGGGTAAATGTGCAATATGCAATTCTGTAGTACAGCTGTATCAATGTAATAATAATAAACAGTGATTTACCAAAGAGAATATTATTAATGTGGTCTAATGTTTATATGAGGTCACTTTTATCTAGGGCGAATAGCAATTCCAAATCAACTTCAGCCAAAAACAAAACAAAGCAAAACAAAAAAGGGAAAAAAAACCCTCTTGTATCAAGGTTGTTGCACAAGCAAATTACAGCGGAAAACCAAAATCCTTTATTAAGAGATATTTGCTCAATGCACCTGTTCTAACCTTTACCTTCTTTTGTAATTCAGTACATTTATGTGCTATTTAATTATGTTAATAGGCTGCACTTTGTACCTTTTCTTGCACTATTAGAAATGTTAAATGTGTTTCATTTAATTTCTGTTAGGTTACTGGCTTGGCTATTCTTGCATCATAATCGTAGTTTTAAAAATCCTCTTTCCTTGTGTTTCTTTAAACTGTTTTTAATATTAAAGTAAATTAAAAAGCTTAAGTCTGGATCTTCCAATTGATAGCAAGCAGGCAGACCTCTGTAGCTATAAAGATCCCACTGACTTCATAAGGGTGCCACAGTCTAGATCAGGAAAACTGCCATTTTTAGACTCCATTCTGACTCACAAGAAAGAAGAGGTTGCAAATCTGAAAAGTTGATGGCAGTTTGGTGAAACTGAGCACGAGAAGATAGATTTCATGGTATTAAGGAAAGGAAGGCGTGAGAGCAGCAGATTAAGGACAGCTGTCATCAAAAAAGCAGACTTTAACAAATTTACAGATCTGACGGGTGAGGTGCCCTGGGAAGAAAATCTACAGTAGAAAGTTATTCAGAAGATCCGTTAGTTTCTCAAAGATACATTATTAAAGACGCAACAGTAAGCTATCCTGTTGCAAAAGAAAGATGGAGTGAATAGTAAGAAGCCAATGTGGCTCCATCAAGAAGTCTTTAATGATCTGAAGATCAAAAAGGAGCGCTACAAATATTGGAAATCTGGACAGATTGCTGAAGAGTTCAAAGGAATGGCAGGGACAAAATCAAAAAGTCTAAGTCATGAAATCAGAAAAGCTCAGGCACACCTAGCAACAGGCATGTAAAAGTCAATAAGACATTCTATAAAAATATTAGCAACAAGAGAAAAGAAAAGTTTGGTTATTTTACTTAATGGGGAAGGAGAGAGTAGATGACATCAAGAACGTTAATTTGTTTAATGCCTGTTTTGCTTCAGTCTTCTCTAAAAAGGGGGAAGGAATGAAAACTAAAATAAGGCACGAGCAAGTTAAAATATTTGGAATGGTTAGAGGAATTCAAGTTAACAGGCCTGAAGAAATTGATTTTAGGATACTTATGGAACCAGTGGAAGCAATCTTGGATTAATTTTTAGACCCCGGGGAGAATGAGGCACGTCTATACTTACCTGAAGATAGACGCTCTGGAGATTGATCTTCCATGGTTCAATTTATTGTGCCCAGTAGGAATGTGTAATATACTTGGACTGGCAGAGATGCGTTGGATGGCATCAGGAGAGATAAGCAGTTGCGAAGTCATTTGGTCAGGAAATGAAACGAAGCATGAAGCAGGAGTTGTCTTCCTTCTTAGCAAAACAGCTAGAAGAGCATTAGTAGGATACAAACCAGTGAGTGTAAGAATGATGGTAGTGAGATTCGAAGCAAAACCGTTCAACATCTCAGTCATTCAGGTGTATGCGTCCACATTGGACAGTATGGAGGAAGAGATTGGGCTATTCTATAAAGACTTGACAAAGACAGCGAAGGAGATACTGAAGAAAGATATGTTGATCATTGTAGGAGATTGGAACATGAAGGTTGGAACAGATAACAAAGGTTGAGAGAGAATCATGGGAAAGTTTGGATATGGAGAAAGAAACAAACGAGGTGAGAAACTACTAGAGTTTGCTACAGAGCATGAGATGGTGATCTGCAACATGAGATTCCAACAAAAGGACTGTAGGCAGTGGACATGGTGATCAAATGATGGGAAGTCCAAGAACATGATAGATATGATTTTGATAAGAAGAAGATGGGTAACATCAGCATAACAGTACCGAACTTTCCAAGGAGCGAATATAGGCTCAGACCACAGTCTAGTGATCGCACCCACCAAGATAAAACTCGAAAGAAAGTGTAAGACAGTTTAAGAAAAGAAGAGATATGGCGAGGCTATGTGAGGAAGAAACAGGGGATGCATACAGAGCAGTACTCGAAGAGAAGATTAAGAATATAATCACAGAGAAAGACCTAGATAAGAGAGTCGCAGGGATAGCCACCATTATAGAAGAGGCAGTTGAGCAGACTGTTTCAGAAGAAGAGAAGATCAATAAGTGGATTACTCAGAAGACACTGAAGTTGGTTCAAGAGAAGGGAGCACTGAAGATCAGAAGAGATGTTTCTGAGTTGGTGGAATAGCAATATAAGGTGAAATGCAATGAGGTAAGGAAAGCAGCCAGAAAGGATAAGGAGAAATGGCTAGAGGAGCAATGTGAAGGTATAGAGAGGCATTACAGTGAATGTAAGACCAGGGAGGTGTATAAGACGATGAGGAATATTAATAGGAAATGGCAAGTAAAGCAGATGGCGATCAAAGATGAGAACAAAGAAGTGCTCGTGAATAAGGAGAAGATTGTGCGGTGGTGGACGAGATATTGCACCTATCTATACAAAGCACAGTTGGACTGAGTGTCTCAGAGAGACTGATTGAAGAACTGAAAGAGATATCTCCGCCAAGCATCAAGAGCAAGACCGATATTTCTAAGGAGGAGGTAGAAAAAGCAGTGAAACGACTAAAGAACAACAAGAGCTCTGGAAATGACAAGATCATGGGAAAGGTGATCAAATATGGCGGAGAAAGCATGATTCAGTAAATACACCGACTATGTAATATAGCATGGAAAGAAGGGAAAGCACCTAAGGAAATGGAGAAGATCTGTGCTAGTGACAATACACAGGAAAGGAAGTGCATTGAAGTGAAAGAACTACAGAACAATTGACCTAACGAGTCATCTGGGTAAGGTGCTGACGATCATACTGACTGAGAGACTAAAGCCGTGTCTACACGTGCATGCTACTTCGAAGTAGCGGCACTAACTTCGAAATAGCGCCCGTCACGGCTACACGTGTTGGGCGCTATTTCGATGTTAACATCGACGTTAGGCGGCGAGACGTCGAAGACACTAACCCCATGAGGGGATGGGAATAGCGCCCTACTTCAACGTTCAACGTCGAAGTAGGGACTGTGTAGTTGTTGCGCGTCCCGCAACTTCGAAATTGTGGGGTCCGCCATGGCGGCCATCAGCTGAGGGGTTGGGAGACGCTCTCTCTCCAGCCCCTGCGGGGCTCTATGGTCACTGTGTGCAGCAGCCCTTAGCCCAGGGCTTCTGGCTGCTGCTGCCACAGCTGGGGATCCATGCTGCATGCACAGGGTCTGCAACCAGTTGTCGGCTCTGTGGATCTTGTGTTGTTTAGCGCAACTGTGTCTGGGAGGGGCCCTTTAAGGGAGCGGCTTGCTGTTGAGTCCGCCCTATGACCCTGTCTGCAGCTGTGCCTGGCACCCTTATTTTGATGTGTGCTACTTTGGCGTGTAGACGTTCCCTCGCTGCGCCTATTTTGATGTGGTGCTACGCAACGTCGATGTTGAACATCGATGTTGCCAGCCCTGGAGGACGTGTAGATGTTATTCATCGAAATAGCCTATTTTGGTGTCGCCACATCGAAATAGGCTACTTCGATGTAGCTTCACGTGTAGACGTAGCCTAAGATTGCAGATAGAAGAACATATAGCAGATGAGCAAGCAGGGTTCAGAAAAGATAGAAGTAACACCGCAGATACTGGCATGAAGACTAATAATGGAGAAAGCTCAACGAAAGAACAAGAACGTATAGACTTGCTTCATCGATTTTCAAAAGGCATTTGACAGTATAGATCAGAAAGTGACTTGGGGGGTGTTGGAGTCATATAGAGTGGTTAGCAGACTGATACGGTTGTTGAAGGATATCAATGGCAATGCAGAGGCAGCAGTAAGAACATGCAGGGAGGTGGGAAGTTGGTTTAAAACAAGTAGAGGTATGAGACAAGGAGATCCAATATCGCCAAGTATCTTCACTGCACATCTGGAGAGAGCGATGGACAAGATCAAGGAAGAGATAGAAGGGATATCTGTGCACAGGAAAAGAATTAACAACTTGAGGTTTGCAGATGATATAGTTATTGAGGAAGATGAAGAGAAGCTAGCGAAAATGGTGCAGGTGCTAAGCGAAGAAGGGAAGCAGAACAGACTGATTATGAACATCAATAAAACAAAAACAATGGTATTTGGAGATAAGGAAATAGGAAGGAAGATCAGCGTTGATGGTATTGAACTAGAAAATGTAGAGAAATTCACATATCTGGGAAGCAACATAACATATGATCTAGACTGTAAGAAGGAAATAGCGACTAGAACAGCGAAAGCAAGAGCAAGTTTGAAGGAGATGGATAATATCTGAAAAAGCAAAGCAATTAGCTTAGGAATGAAGCTGAGCATCTTGAAAACGTGTATTCAGCAGCATGTTGTATGGATGTGAGACATGGGTGATAACGAAAGATTCAAAAAGAAGAATATTGGCGTTCGAAAGGAGTTGTTGCAGAAAGAATAGGAGAATAGGATGGATGCAGAAGGTCACCAATGAGGAATTATATAGAAAGATACAGCCAAAAGAGAACCTGCTGCAGATGGTTATAAAATGGAAGCTACAACTATTTGGGCTAACAGAAAAGTTTTGAGCATGAGCTTTCGTGAGCACAGACTCACTTCATCAGATGTCTGTGCTCATGAAAGCTCATGCTCAAAACTTTTCTGTTAGTATGTAAGGTGCCACAGGACCCTTCGTTGCTGTTACAGATCCAGACTAACACGGCTACCCCTCCGATACTTAACTATGTGGGCATATTTGCAGAATGAACGACAAATGAAAAATCAAGACCCTCGTATTCGGCATAATGGACGGTTCTAATAGGTGAGGCAGACGGCAAGGGGAATGGATAGATGATATAGCAGATTGATGCAGAGCTACTCTACAGAAGCTAAGCCACTCTGCACTGGACAGGGAAGCACGGAAGGAAGTAGTGAGAGAGGCATCAAACACCAACGGTTGCTGAGCCCACAGTTATTGATGATGATGATGATGATGATGATGAGTAGGGATGCACTAAATTGAACCGTGGGAGTGTCCACATCTAATGAGGTACGCATCAGTCATGAGAAGTAAGGGAAGTTGACAGGGCCTTCCCATTGGGGTCTCATCAGTAGTTTGACATAAGGTAGGTTGACTCCAGCTATGCAGTTCTTGTAGCTGGAGTTAAGTATGTTAGGTTGAATTTCTTTTAGGCCGCATCTATGCTAGGAAGTACTTTCGAAAAGATCTTCAAAAGAAGGGCCTCCTTCGAAATTCCCCGCGGAGTGCCTACACACAAAGCATGGCCTTTCAAAATTAACTTCAAGAGAATGGAGCCATTCCGTCGAAGTAGGTCCTCCATTCCCATGGTTGGAAGTGTGCCCCGTTTTGAAATACTCTTTCAAAAGAGAGTGTGTAGATGCTCTGCTGACAGCTATTTCGAAAGAGGGAGTCCTACATGGCGCCGATCAGCTGATAGCCAGACACGCCACTCATACTGCAAGTGGAGCTCTATGGCTCCTGCGTCTGCCCACATTTAAAGATGCAGGTTCCCACAAACCCTCATGCAGGGAACTGAGAACATGCTGGTAGCAGGGAGCACACAGTGCTTATCAGCACGCTGCAGCCAGCAATACCTCAGTCACAACCCCTCGTTCCCTGGACCAATGGCCAGCACCCTGGATCCCTGCTCACCCCAGGGGCCCCCCAGGGACAGCAGGGACCCCCCCAGCAGCTATGCCAGGCCCTGAAAAAACAGGCCCCCCTCCTAGATGGAGGCTGAACTCAGGGACGTCCTCTCTTTCTGGGAGGATGAGGAGGTCCTGCACCAGACAGGGTTCCAGCACAGGAACGTAGCCCCCTTCTAGTGGCTCTTAAAAGCACTCACCAGATGGGGCCACCCCACCCGCACCACGGACCAGGTCAGGTCCAAGGTAAAGGAACTGAGGTGGGGGTACTGCAAGGCCTGGGATGCAGCCAGACAGTCAGGGGCAGCGCCCACCAGGTGCCCCTATTTCAAGGAGATGGACCAACTCCTCAGCCTCACAGAGGCAGCACCCCCAGCCACGGTCCTTGACCAGAGCCAGAGATGGAGTCAGAGTTGGGTATGGACAGCGAGAAGTGCCCGGGACCACCAGCCACCACCAGGTCCCAGCAGATGGGCTGGCACCTGGAAACTACCAGCAATGAGGAGGGCTCAAGAGAGGTGGCCCTTGTCATTGATATCCTGTCGGGGCCACCCAACTGGGCCCCCTCCACCTGTGTCTTGCCCAAGTTCCTGGAGGAATCCTCGGGTAGGTGTTATGTGTTCCAGTTGCCCTGGCACCCGGGGGAGGGGAGCTTGGTCCTGCCTGGGGTGGCTGCAGCCCACCCACATGGCCACTGGCCCCAGTCGAGTTACTACCTGGATGGCCATGTGCCCAGGGCCCTGGAGGGGGCTGTGCACGGCACTCAGCACCACCCATCCTGGACAGCACCCCAGGCCGCACAGCCATGGAGGGACCAGGGAATGGGGTCGGACAGAGGCCCGCTCCCACTCCATCCAGGTGGGGAACCCTGGGATCCGCACGTCACAGGGCCCCTGGGACAGTGGAAGGAGGGGTGGGGATGCAGGGGCCATCACATTGGACTAATGGCCCATTCCTCTGTCCCCTTCTGTCTCCACAGCTCCAGCACCTGGGAGAAAGCCAAGCCCCACCATGTGCCCGGGAGCCCCACCATGGAGGGTGACAGGGAGCGGCCCATACCTCAACCAGGGATGGCACTGCCAGGCCCTACGCCGGTGCCACCAGCATAGGGAGGAGGACATGAGGGACCCTGTGCACACCACAGCCCTGCAGGACCTCACAGGCGTGCTGTGGGAGTGGCGGGCCTGGGACAGGATGGCGGCCAACCTGGATGTGCTAACCCAGGCTGCGACTGCCAACCTGGCCTCGCCTGCCACCCCTGCGGAAACCCCTCCTGCACCTGCCCCTCCTGTGTCCTGGCCCCCTTTGCTCAGCCCCTCTTCACCTGGCCCCTCTTCACCCAGTCCCCTGCCAAACTCACCCCGACTAGACCCTCCCCCCAACTTCCTCCTTGCACCAGCCACCCCAACCTCCCCCCCGACACTCGCTGCCCTAATCCCAACCAACCTACCACTGGCCAGCCTCCTCCAGCTGGCACTCCTCCCATGCAGACCCCGGCAAAGCAGTGAACGCTGCAGCCCAGCAACACCCCTACCTCCTTGTGCTCCCAGCCCCAACAGGGACCCTGAGCGCAAGGGTGTAGAGGCTCATGTGGGTGACAGGGATCCTGTCCCTCAACCTCCATTGAGGGTTAAGGCCCCCCACCACAACCCCTGGCCCTTCTGGGGCATTGATGTTCACACCCCCCCCACCCCAGACTGTACATAGTTCCTCCCACCCCCCTGCACATAGTTCCACATATTATGTAGATGCATAGTTTTGTGTTACTTGCAAAGTTAAATTCTTATTTGTGGTTATCCCTGTGTCCTCTGTGTATGTGTGTTGGGAGGTGTGTGTGTGTGTGTGTGTGTGTGTGTGTGTGCAGGTGGTGGGGGGAGTGGGTAGGAGGGTCATTGTGGCTCTTGGGTGAAGGCAGGACCTCCCATACCTACATCCCATCCTGCTGGGCCTGTTGGCATTGGGAGGGGGAGGTGGCTGGTTGCTCATAGCTGTGCCTGGCCTTGGCAGCCCATCCCTGCACAAAGGGCTTGTGCTTCATCTCCACAAGGTTGTGCAGGGTGCAGCATGCCCTGACCAGCATCAGAATGTTGGGGAGGCCCACCTCCAATCTCATTAGGAGGCAGTGGAAGCGCCCCTTGAGGTGGCTGCACACCAACTCCACTGTATTCTGGGGCCCAGTTGAGCTGCTCATTAAAAATATCCTGGGTAGGCTGTATGTGTCCCATGTAGGGCTGCATGAGCCAGGGCTGCAGGGTGTAGGCCACGTTGGCCACAATGCAGGGTGACATCATGGTGTCCCCAACGTGGAGTTCCCACTGGGGGATGTAGGTCCTCTCATCCATCCAGAAGCCAAGCCATGAGTTCTGGAACACTTGGGTATCATGGGCGCAGCTGGACCAGCCCACACATATGTCCATGAACTGGTCCTTTGTGTTGACAAGTGCCTGCAGTACCACAGAGTGGTAGCCCTTGCAATTCACGTAAGCCCTACCACTGGGCTCTGGGGCCAGATGGCAACGTGGATGCCACCCTTTTCCCCGAAGCAGTTGGGGAAGCCCAACTCCTCAAACTCTGTGAAGGTGACATCGAGGTCCCCAGCATGAATGAGCTGTCAGAGTAGGACGTTGTTGATGGCCTGGATGACCTGAGGGGCATGGGGAGAGAACATGCTCTTGAATGTGGATTGGGGAACTGCGTGCCTACCTACCCCATCTCCACTGCCCTGTCCCCACCCCCATCCCCTGTGGGGCATTCCTCCTTGGGACACCTTCACCCTGCCCTCTGCAAGTGCACCGTCCCCTTCCCCATCCTTGCCAGAGGCCAGCGCCCCTGATCCCCGAAGATGCCCCTTGTCAGGGGCCCACTCCCCCCTTCCCCCAGCCTGTGGTGGGAGTGAGACCAAGCATGGCTTACCTCGATAAGGCTGGCCCTGACAGTGGCCTTGCCCACCCAGAACTGTTGGCTGATGGATCGGTGGCTATCTGGGGTGGCCAGTTTCCATAGGGTGATGGCCACCCTTTTTTGTAGAGGAAGCACAGGCCTCATCCGGGTGTTGCAGTGCTGGAGAGCTGAGGCGAGCTGGTGGCACAGCACTAGGAATGTTCACTTGGTCATCCTGAAGTTCTGCAGCCACTGGTCATCACCACAGTCCTCCAGCACCAGCTGGTCCCAGCAGTCCGTGCTTGTGGGGTAGTCCCACAAGTGGTGGATGGCCCAGAGGACTGGATGGGGGTTTTGCACCATGAGGACTGCTTGCAGGATGGTGGCTAGCAGGGTAACCACTTGGAGCTGCTGCAGGACTGCAGCCAGCACTGCGGCCAGTGCGCTGGCCACAGCCTGGATGGGTGGCAGGAATCTGGGGGGGTCTGCTCTATGTCCATGGTGTGCCCTGTGGTGCCTTCTCTGCACGGTCTCCCTCTGCATGCTTGTGGATGGCTAGCCAGACCTCAGCATGTGTAGGGGGAGGGTCTTGGGGATGGGCTCTTTAAAGGAGCGGCTGGCGATAGCCCTGGAAGGGCTTGTCCGCCATGCGACCTTGCTTGTGGCATTTCCTGGCCCTTTGCCTTCAAAAGGGTACCCTGTGACGTGTGAACAGTCTCTTTTGAAAGGCCGATTGGGTCTTTCGAAGGGGTGGGTCAGTCCTTCAATCCATGTTTGTCTGTGTGGATTCTCCATTTCAAAAGGATGTCTTTCAAAATGTGTTTTCTTAAGATGCCCTTTCAAATCTGCATTGTAGTATAGATGTAGCCTTATAGTGTAGACCTGCCTGGAGTGAGAGTCTAGACTAAGAACCGCAGAAGAACAAATATACTGCCATTCTTTAATATGGGAATGGCCAGGAAATGATAGACCAACTTAAATAAATGGAAAGTGACTGGAACAACATATTAAACAATCAACATGTAAGCACTTAGAGGATAATAGAATTTAAGTAATAACAAGCATGCCAAACCAGCCTAATTTCCTTCTTTGACCGGGATACTGGCCTAGTGGATAGGTGGAGTACTGTGGAAGTCTCTTTCTCTCTCTCTCTCTCTGTCACACACACACACACACACACAAAACCCTACTTGGCTTTCTCATAAGCAAACTAGGGAAGTGTGTTCTAGATGGAATTACTGTAAGAAAAGCACACAACTGATTGACAGACCATACTGAAAGACAAGTATCAGAGAGGTAGCCGTGTTAGTCTGTAGCTTTGAGAACAACAAGAAGCACCTTACCTGTCAGATGAAGTGGGTCTTTGCCCATGAAAGCTTATGCTCCAAAATATCTATCAAAACAAAAAAGCAGTCAAGTAGCACTTTAAAGACTAACAAAATAATTTATTAGGTGAGCTTTCGTGGGGCAGACCCACTTCTTCAGACCATAACCGTACCAGAACAGACTCAATATTTAAGGCATAGAGAACCAAAAACAGTAATCAAAGTTGACAAATCAAAAAAAAATTACCAAGGTGAGCAAATCAGAGAGCAGAGGGGCGGGGAAGGGGGAAGTCAAGAATTAGACTAATCCAAGTATGCCAAAGAGCCCCTATAATGTCCCAGAAAATTTGCATCGTGGTTCAAACCACGGAACCGGTTTGTCAAATTTGAATATGAAAGAGAGTTCAGCAGCTTCTCTTTCCAAAGAAAACTGAAAATTCTTCAATATGATGCAAACTCTTAAGTCATTAACAGAATGGCCCACTCCATTAAAATGTAGACTAACTGGTTTGTGGATCAGGAATGTTTTGATGTCTGTTTTGTGCCCATTAACTCTTTGTCTAAGAGAGTTTGAAGTCTGTCCAATATACAAAGCATCTGGGCATTGTTGGCACATGATGGCATATATGTTAGTTAAGGAGCATGAGAATGTGCCCATGATTCTGTGACTAACCTGGTTATGTCCAGTGATGGTATCGCCAGAATGGATATGTGGCCAAGGCTGGCAGTGGGCAAGTTCTAAGACTGGTATTCCTGCTGTATAGACAGTGGCTATTGGTTAGAATCCTCATAAAGTTGGGAGGTTGTCTGTAGGAGAGAACAGGCCTGTCACCAAGGGCCTTCTGGAGTATGGCATCCTGATTAATGATAGGTCTGTTACTATCCAAAATATCTGTTAGTCTATAAAGTGCCACAAGACTTCTTGTTATTCTCCGTACTGAAAGAGTAACTATCAGTTGGTACTGGGAACATGTCTAGTGAAGTCTTACAGTGGGCTGTCCTGGGTCAAATACAGTCAATATTTTTAACAACATGAATAGTGGATTAGGGAGATAGTGCTTATATAACTTATGGCTGACCCCACTCTGGAGGGCGTATTGCTAGTACTTTGGAAGACAAGATTAGAATTCAAAATGACTTTGATAATTTGCAGATTTGATCTGCAGCAACAAGATGAAATGCAATACAGATAAGTGCAGAGTACAACACTCAGGAAAGAAAAATCAAATGCATAATTGCAAAATAGGAAATGACTGGCTAGACAGTAGCAGTGCTAAAAAGGCTCTGAGGGCTGTGCTCTGTCTCAAACTGAATATGAGGAAACAAAGTAATGTGCTTGCAAAAAGGCTACTATCCTTCTGAAGTGTATTAACAGCAGTGTCATATGTAAGACATGGGAAGTAATTGTGCCTCTCTGTTTGCCATTAGTGAGTGCTCAGCTGGAGTACTGTGTCCAGGTCCAGTCTCCACGCTTTAAGAAAGATTAGTAACAGAGAGAAAGCCGTGCTAGTCTATATACTATCAAAACAATAAAGCAGTAAAGCAGCACTTTAAAGACTAACAAAATAATTTATTAGGTGAGCTTTTGTGGGACAGATCCACTTCTTCAGACCAGAGCCAGACCAGAACAGACTCAATATTTAAGGCACAGAGAACCAAAAATAGTAATTGAGGTTGACAAATCAGAAAAGAAATTATCAAGGTGAGCAAATCAGAGAGTAGAGGGGTGTGGGGGTGGAGGTCAAGAATTAGATTAATCCAAGTATGCAAAAGATCCCCTATAATGACCCAAAAAATTCACATCCCGGTTCAAACAATGTGTTGTGTCGAATTTGAATATAAAAGAGAGTTCAGCAGCCTCTCTTTCCAAAGTAGTGTGAAAATTCCTCTTTGGTAACCTGCAAGCTCTTAAGTCATTAACAGAATGGCCCACTCCATTAAAATGTCGGCTGACCAGTTTGTGGATCAGGAGGGTTTTTATGTCTCTTTTGTGCCCATTAACTCTTTGTCTAAGAGTGTTTGAAGTCTGTCCAATATACAAAGCATTTGGGCATTGTTGGCACATGATGGCATAAATGATGTTAGTTGGGGAACATGAGAGTGTGCCCATGATTCTGTGACTAACCTGGTTAGGTCCAGTGATGGTATCCCCAGAATAAATATGTGGACAAAACTGGTAGCGGGCTTTGTTGCAAGGAAAGTCCCAGGACCGGTGTTCCTGTGGTATAGACTGTGGCTGTTGGTGAGAATCCTCATAAGATTGAGAGGCTGTCTGGAGGAGACAACAGGCCTGTCACCTAGGGCCTTCTGGAGTGTGGCATCCTGATTAAGGATAGGTTGAAGGTCTTTAATAATTCGTTGCAGTGGTTTGAAGGGCTGTAGGTAATTACCAGGTGTGTTCTGTTCTTGGCTTTTTTAGTCTTTAAAGTGCTACTTTACTGCCTTTTTGTTTTGATAGTATATATACTAGCACGGCTTTCTCTCTGTTACTAATCAACATGCAAGGCACTACTTTTAGCCGTTTGGAGTGGAGATCCATCAACTACATGAAATAACTCGCCCGGATCCAGACAGACATCATCTTTCTCTCCAAATGCAAGAAAATGGGTAATGTACCCAAGTGACTGACAGTGAAAAACCCATTACAATCAACATACTACACTGACTACAGCAAGGATCTATGCAACATGCTCTCTAAGAAACTGCGGAGCCACTTGATCAAAATTCTTTACAATAAACAAAAGATGATTAAAAATGAACTCTCTGAACTTGAAATTCTCATCAACAATCAGGCATCCATGCAAGACCCCACAGAACAAGGTTTTACTTGTACTAGGCAAGAAATTTATAAAACACACTTCCATTTCCTACAAAAAAGAAAAGAGAATAAATTTTCTACATTACTTCATACCTCAGGATACTACAACTACAATAATGACAGCTCAACTAACAATATTGTTAACCTTTCCCGCTACCAACTCAGCCCAGCAGAAGAGTCTCTCTTATCTCGGGGTCTTTCATTCTGCCCTACTTCCTCCACGAACTTAATACAATTCTGTGGTGACCCTGAAGCCTTCTTTCTCCACCTCCGTCTAAAGGAATTTTTCCAACACAACTACGAACAACAGTCTGACTCTCTTGACCTCCCCCCACCAATACCAAAAGAAGAAGATCTCTATGTGGACTCCTCCTGAGGGTCATAGTGAAAGTCTGGATTTCTATGTACAATGCTTCCGCAACTCTGCTCAGACTGACATTATACGCAAACAATGAGACACAATCTCAACTATGCTGAACGCTATGCTGTCCAGAGACTCAAAAATAACCCAGACATTATAATTAAACCAGCTGACAAAGGGGGTGCTGTTGTCATCATGAATAAGTCAGACTATGAACAGGAGGCAGCCAGACAACACTCCAACACCAAGGCTACGTCTACACTAGCCCAAAACCTCAAAATGGCCTGTTCTGTCCTACAGACAACCTCCCAACGTTATGAGCATTCTCACCAACAGCCACAATCTATACCGCAAGAACACCAGTCCTGGGACTTTTCCTTGCAACAAAGCCTGTTACCAGCTTTGTCCACATATCTTTTCTGGGGATACCATCACTGGACCTAACCAGGTTAGTCACAGAATCACAGGCACATTCTCATGTTCCTCAACTAACATCATATATGCCATCATGTACCAACAATGCCCAGATGCTTTGTATATTGGACAGACTTCAAACTCTCTTAGACGAAGTGTTAATGGGCACAAAACAGACATAAAAACCCTCCTGATCCACAAACTGGTCAGCCGACATTTTAATGGAGTGGGTCATTCTGTTAATGACTTCAGAGTTTGCGTGTTACTATAGAGGAATTTTCACACTACTTTGGAAAGAGAGGCTGCTGAACTCTCTTTCCTATTCAAATTCGACACATTAACACGTGGTTTGAACAGGGATGTGTATTTTCTGGGTCATTATAGGGGCTCTTTTGCAAACTTGGCTTAATCTAATTCTTGACTCACCCCCTCCCCCCACCCCTCTTCTCTCTGATTTGCTCACCTTGATAATTTTTTTTCTGATTTGTCAATCTTGATTACTATTTTTGGTTCTCTATGTCTGAAATATTGAGTCTGTTCTGATATGGCTATGGTCTGAAGAAGTGGGTCTGTCTCATGAAAGCTCACCTAATAAATTATGTTTTTAGTCTTTGAAGTGCTACTTTACTGCTTTTTTGTTTTAAGAAGGATGTTAACAAACTGGAGAGAATGCAGAGGAAAACAGAAATGTTAAAGGTTTAGAAAACATGACCTGCAAGGAAAGGTTATAATAAGCTGAGCATGTTTAGTCTTGAGAAAAGAAGGTGGAGTGGAGATGTGATAGCAGTCTCCAAATATGTTAAGGACTGTTATAAAGAATACAGTGATCAATTATTCATCTGGTCCACTGAAGATGGAACAATTCAATAAGTAAGACACTAAAGCTGCAGTAAAGGAGATTTAAATTAGATATTAGGGAAAATATTTTAATTATAATGCTAGTTCAGCACTGGAATAGGCTCCCAAGGGAATCCCTGTGAGAAGTTTTCAAGTATAGATTACACAAACACCTGTCAGAGATGGTCTCACTTCAGGTGAGGGGGCTGGATTGGATGACCTCTTGAGATCATTTCCACTCCTACATTTCTGACATTCTGTGTGGTTGTGCCATCAACCTTACTCAGGTGCCTTGCTTTATAAGCCACATTTCATAAAGCTGCTATCTGCTGCTAAAATATTAGTAGGTTCAGGAAGAGCTAATATAAATATCAAAATGCGTAATTAGCTGGTACGGCACATGTGCCAATTAGAATGACCCCTCAGTCTAAATAATTTTCTTTCTATTCATATTATTTTTATTCCAGGGGATGGAAATCATAACTGGTGATGCAATTAAGGGGAATTACTTCAGGATACATGTCAATCAGTACAGTATGGTAGAAGCCATTACCTGCTTTTCAAGGGAGCCCTTCCCTGCCTCCAACTACATTTGTTTGTTTGGACAGCATGAGCGGGTCCTTAACAATCTTTGTTCTCGCTGGAAGGAGGGATTGATCAAGGATCTTTACAGGTAAGATGAGAGCAAATTCTGCTTTCTGACTAAAATTACTGTTTCCTTTTATTACAGTATGTATTCTATGCCTAACTATTCTGTTTGCTGCTATGGAATACCTGAAAAACTATGGTTCTTTATGCTCAGAGTCAGAACATTCTGTTTCTCTCTCTAAAATCATTCAGGGAGTTGGCTAAGTAATTTATTGCTGACCAGCAACACAAGTAGTCCAAAGAGAGATCAGATCCTTAAATTTTATGATAGATGAGTGCTAGCCGCTGTGTTAATAAAGTTGCAACCAACTTTTTTTTTAAAAAACCTAATTCTAACACCCCGTAACTTTGGCTTGGAAAATTAATTTAGCCTCAGTGTTACCATACTTAATCTGAAGGCAAAAGAGGATGTTCATGGAAAATTTGGGTGAATTTCATGAAACAGTTTTTAGTCACAGGTCATTGCACTTACTTACACCTTCCCTTCCCTCCCATCGCTTTCAGAGCGCCATGAATCACCTGAGTCACACTTCATCACTGCTCCTCCCCCTCCCTCCCTCCCTTAGCTTGAACACTGTGAATCAGCTGACTTGTAGCATTCAAGCTTGTGGGGTGGGTGGGGGGAAGGAAAGGTGTAGGGACAGAGCATGAATCAGCAGATTCATGGAGCTCCGAAAATGCTGGGAGGGAGGATTGACTAGGTAAGAGCGTGGCTCCAGTGCTGTTGAGCAGAGTTGGGAATTTGGGCAGAAGTATTAATTTGGGTAACAGCTCGCCAGTCTGACCTAAGACTCTCCTGGTTCACCCTAAACTCCAGACTATAGATATTAAGAGTGAAAAGAGCACTGTGTCTGGAGGTAGGACTTGGGATCGCAGCAATCACACATGTATTGTGAACAATATATAGCAGCATGATTGTATTACACTCTGTAGTGCAATTTCACACAATCAAATGCCTGAGATAATGAACACATACAGATTAGACCATCCTGGTTAGTTACCTAACTGCAGTTTGAGCATACAATTACACATATGCCTAGTATAACATCAAGCTCATGCTCTCTCCTGAGAACTAAGGAGTTGAAGGACCAGCCTCACTCTGCAGGTGGTGAGAGAGTATTATAGAAGGGATACGGTTGTAGAATTTCTCTATGAAGCTGATCTGCTTGTGCCAGCTGTGGCAAGGTGTGAGGAAATCCTTTGGGCATGGAATTCCAAGACAGAGCTCAGTTCCAAAATTCTCCTCTTCACTGGTAGGAGATAGTAAACCCTGTTTTGGAAGAAAGGCCTTGTTATTTATGCCTACAGCTTCTTCCATCTCCTTCCAGAGAACTTTTGTTGCTTTTGAAAAAAGTGACTTAATATGAGTGTTTGAAAAATGAGAGGAACAGTGTTTTCAAAGTCTGCAGTGTCATGTCTGCCTTGGCCTGTAGATAGGGTAACTACATTGCCTTGTGGCAAATTTGAGACACCGGCCTCCGGGGATGGGGGCTGCTGCTCCAGGGTGAGGCTCCAGGGATGGGGGCTCTGCAGCCTCCAATGGGGAGGCACCAGGGATGAAGGGGAGTGCAGGATGAGGGCTTCAGAACCCCCTGGTGGTGGGGGGGTGGGTTCCAAAGTCTCCTGGCGGGGAGGGGGAAGGGAATGAAGCTGCCTCCTGGATGTGTGGAAGGCCAGGGAACAAGGCAACTGACCCATGAAGGGTCTCCCTAGCAGTGGGGGATGCTTCCCTAAGCGTAGGGCACCAGGGAAGGAGGCAGAGAATGGTGCAGCTGCCCTTACAGAGGAGTTCCTGTCACAAGAGCTGCGTCTACACGTGCACGCTACTTCGAAGTAGCGGCACCAACTTCGAAATAGCGCCCGTCGCGTCTACACACATCGGGCGCTATTTCGAAGTTAACTTCGACGTTAGGCGGCGAGATGTCGAAGTCGCTAACCTCATGAGGAGATAGGAATAGCGCCCTACTTCGACGTTCAATGTCGAAGTAGGGACCGTGTAGACGATCCGCGTCCCGCAACGTCGAAATTGCCGGGTCCTCCATGGCGGCCATCAGCTGGGGGGTTGAGAGATGCTCTCTCTCCAGCCCCTGCGGGGCTCTATGGTCACCGTGGGCAGCAGCCCTTAGCCCAGGGCTTCTGGCTGCTTCTGCGGCAGCTGGGGATCTATGCTGCAGGCACAGGGTCTGCAACCAGTTGTCAGCTCTGTGGATCTTGTGTTGTTTAGTGCAACTGTGTCTGGGAGGGGCCCTTTAAGGGAGCGGCTTGCTGTTGAGTCCGCCCTGTGACCCTGTCTGCAGCTGTGCCTGGCATCCCTATTTTGATGTGTGCTACTTTGACGTGTAGACGTTCCCTCGCTGCGCCTATTTCGATGTTGGGCTGAGCAACGTCGAAGTTGAACATTGACGTTGCCGGCCCTGGAGGACGTGTAGACGTTATTCATCGAAATAGACTATTTCGATGTCGCAACATCGAAATAAGCTATTTCGATGTTGGCTGCACGTGTAGACGTAGCCAAGGTGTAGAGCTCTGAAGAACAGGGCAGCCACCCAGTGAAGGAGCTACCTGGCAGGAGAGGCTGTCACCCCAAGATACAGGGTGCCAGGGACAATATGCCTTTTTTCTTAAAAAAGTTGGGACACCTGTGATACAAAACTTAAATAAGGGACTGTCCCAGTAAAAATAAGATTGATGATCACCCTACCTATAGACATTCCAGATGTATTTATCTAGTAGTCCTCTGTCAGTGTCAGTGCTTTCAGAGACAGCTTCAGCAAAGGAGCACTGTGCTTCAGTACTTTATTAGAATTGTTTGACTATTTATCAGTAAAAAAGTGGATAAAGGAATACTAGTTCACATATTTTATTTGAACTTTCTAAAAGTCGGTGACAAAGTCCATCACAAGAGTCTAGGAAAGAACCTAAATAGTCATGGAATGAGAGGCACCAAGTACTGTCTTGAAACAGAAACTGCCTAAGAGAAAAAAAAGAAACAGTAGCAGTGGATAGTAAATTTTCACTATGGTAAAGGGTTAACAGTGGGAGTGCCACAAGGTTCCAAACCAGGTCTGGTCTAGTTTAGTATATTTAAAAATGAGTTGGCAAAATTTGCAGAAAAAACAAAATTATTTGGTTAATCAAGAATACAGAAGACCCAAGAGTAACTTCACAGGCACACGGACAAGCGTGTGAATGGGCAGCATAGTGGAAGATGAAATTTAATTACAACAACTTGAAAATAATTAACATCGGAAAGAATAACCTGAACTACGCATACACCTTAATGGGTGTTAAATTAGCTGCTACAACTTGAGAAAAAGGCCAGGGCTTCGCAGAAGACTGTTCACTGAAAAACGTTTACTCAGTGTGCACTAGCAGTTACAAATACCAGCTCTTGGGGTGCATAAGCAATGGGATAAAGCATAATACTGTATATATTACAATGTCAGTACACAAATCAAAGGTGAGTCCTTCCCAGGATAACTGTGTTCAGTTCTAGTCACTCTGTTTCAAACAACATCTGTCAGAAAAGGAGGACTTCCGAGATGGGCAGTGAGAATCGTTAGAGGCATGGGAAAACAAATATGAAGGGTGATTGAAAAGACTGGAACTATGTATCATGGAAAGGAGATGAATAAGAGGGTTAAAGATTTTAAAAAAAACTAAGTATTCAGAAAGTTGATTGGGAACATCTGTTTGCCTTTTCTCCAAACACAAGAACAAAAGAGAATTCAATTAAATTGAAAAGTGGCAAATTCAAAACTGAAAAAGGAAGTATTTCTTCACACAATGCACAATTAGCTCATAGTTATCACTGCCACAAGATAACATTGAAGCCAGAAGCTCAGCAGGATTCAAAAAAGTATTGGGCATTTATTTATTTATTCAATAGTAAGAATTAAACATTTATTTATTTATTTATTTATTTATTCGATAGTAAGAATTAAAATTGAAGCGTTTTGGAAGGGAAGGGCTTTTAACTAACGAACTAATGAGCATTTACAAGCTTAACTCCATTTTAAATGAATATTTTGTTTTTGAAGTTGAGTGGTAATTTCAGTTGTGCTGCCTGTGATAATGGTAACCAGATTCAATTCTTCAGGGCATAAAACTGATTCTCTCTTTCAGGAAATACTTGCCTATTTCAGGGTTACTTGCCTATTAAACTTTAAGGGCTCACTACTGCAAAGGGCAGAATCAGATGAGTTGGACCAATGAACTGATTTGGTATTGCCATCCTGTGGGTACTGAAGTTACCTTCCTAGGGTTACATTTCTACAAGCATTTGGGGCAGTTTCATTTCTGCCAATAGACAGGCTTTTGCCTCTTGCTCAGGCAGTATTTTGTGTTTAGAAAGATGTAAAGATATAAAGGTTTTCCAAGTAGTCTGATACCAGCCCACTTTATTATTAATGTTACTTATGTATTTATTTATATTATTGTAGTGACTATGAGATCTAGTCAAGGACAGGACCCTACTGTGTTAGGCACTGTTGCATGAGAATGCTGGGTGATGTAGCATCATGTATCTTTGGTTAGCTAAGAAACATCCTCCTCTTCAGTTAATGGAGGAAGGGTTTTTTTGGTATTCATTTTTGGGGGACTCTATTACTGTGTCACCTTAAGTACCAAAGTCTTTTGAAAAAGATTTATATTCCGTTAAGGAAAGCCTGGACCTGCATCTTGTCAAGGAACCTTAGATGTGTGGGGTGTGATTTCTTCACCTGAGATTTCTTTTCCATGTAAATATGCTGATGTTTAGTTACTTGGCCGGTCAGTTCTCCCTATTCTGTGCAGGAAGATAGGGTTGAACCAGATGAAAAGAAAACAAAAACAAAAACAAAAAACCCTACAGTCATGTATTACTT
Source organism: Carettochelys insculpta (assembly GCF_033958435.1). NCBI lineage: Eukaryota > Metazoa > Chordata > Testudines > Carettochelyidae > Carettochelys > Carettochelys insculpta. Next base: position 6,588,127 of record NC_134139.1, on the reverse strand, counting down.
GACAGTTTAAGATTTTAATGTTTTTATCAAATGTTTCAATGTTTCTATCCAAGTTCAAAACATTTTTCTCTAAGGAAATCTTTCCTATGTCAATCTGCATAGGGGGTGGTGAAATTTCTGTTTTACTGCTATAACAAAGATTTGTTTTGATTTACAGAAAATATTGATTTTCCTTTAAAGAAAAGGAATGGCACATAGCAAATGTAACGTTAGAGCAAAGAGTGCATTACTAATAGCAGCTAGAGAGTAAGATGCAGAGGGAAAATGAGATCACAATTATAGAGATGGACTGAGATGGCAACATTCCTTACATTTTCACTGCTACTGCTCAGTTAATACATTTTTAGATCTGCCGTGAAAGTAACTCAATAACCTGGTCACAGTTAGTTGTCATCAGGGTTTTTCTTTTCCATTATTTTTGTGTTACAGTGTATGCAGGCAGCTGTGGCCACTTCTTGACTATGAACCACAAATTGTTCCCGACATGTTTGCCTTTGTTGTGGTGCCAGACATGGTGATAGTGTCACTTGCTGTTAGACATGCTAGCAAGGTTCAGATCAGTGGCAGCAAAAAGAAAGATGAATGGTTAGCAATTGTTTTTGACCTTGCCAGAAGAAGCCATTGTTCTTTTTCTTTTCCTCTGCTGCTGTCTAAAGTGCCTATAAAGGTCTACAGCATGGTTTCCCAACCTGGAGGGCGTGAAGAAATTCCAGGGGGGCACAAGGTGACCCAGCCCTCCCCATCATTCCCCCCACCCGAAGAAAGAGCCAGCCTTTGCTTCCGGCTCTCAGCCCCTGCCACTTTACATGAGTGACCTGGCGCAGCTGCTATAAAAAGCAGGCAGCTGGTGAACACCCACGTGGAGCTAGATGCCTCCTGCAAAGATGACTAAGTGTTGGTTGTGGCGGGGAGGTGGGAGAACGGGGTTAGATGTGGGGCTGGGGGTGCCTGGCTCAGTTGAGAGGGTTCGGGATGAGGTAAGAACAGGGGGCTGGTGGTGCCTGGCTTTGTGGGATGGGAAGGGTCGGGCGGTGGCTTGTGGGGCTCGGGCAGTGGCCCTGGCATCGCAGAGTTCAGATGGCTCGGGCTGGCGGCTGGCCCTGGCAGCGCAGGGTGCGGGTGGCTCAGGCTGGCGGGTGGGCAGCTGGCCCCAGAAGCACGGGGCTCAGGTGGCTTTGGCTGACAGGCAGGTGGCTGGCCCCAGCAATGTGGGTGATGGGCAGCTTGGGATGGCAGGCAAGTGGCTGGCCCTGGCAGCGTGGGGCTTGGATGGACGGCTTGAGCAGCGGGCCCACAGCTGGGTTGGGCGGCTGGTAGGTGGGCAGCTGGTCCCGGCAGCAAGGGGCTCAAGCAGCTGGTGAGCAGGCAGGTGGCTGTCCCAGGCGGGTGGGTGCCTGGTCCCGGTGGCATGGGGCTCAGGTGCGCAGCTCTGGTAGCGCAGGTCTCAGGCAGGCAGGCAGGCAGGCAGGCAGGCAGCTGTTGTGGTCAGCTCTGGTGGCTGGCATGAGGTTCAGGTAACTGGGCAGCTGAGGCTGCACCAGGCACCTTCAAGGGGACAAGAAAAACAATCTGTGCTCATTTTTAATTTTAAATAACATTTTCATATCAAGTTTTTGTGCTTATTTTAAATTACAAATTGAATTTTTGTTAAAAGGCGGGTTGGATGATGGTAAAGAAGAGGCCGGGAGGCATGAGGGTTTCTCAAAAATCCAAAGGGGGCCATGATGCCGAAAAGTTTGGGGACCACTGGTCTACAGCAATTTGGAGAAGAAATGAGCATTTGCTTACATGTGTTTTGTTGTCTTTCATTCTCTCATGTTAGACATGGTTTCATATATACCACTCAGCTAAGTTCAGGATTCCTTCTGGTTCCTCTTTGTCACCATCTGCTGAGTCATTCTCTCTCTTTGAAGGATTCAGCAGTATTTGTGGAGATGCTGGGATCCGAAGACAGTCCTATCAGAAGTGACAGTGACTGGCAGAATAACAATTTCAATAGGAACATGTTAGCTAAGGCTTTTTCCATGGGAGGAGGCAACTGACAGGTTCAGCAGAATGTGTAGTAGTGGTAGAAAGGCTACAGCTACCGTTTTGGTCAAACTTATAATTCCTACTTATGAGCTTCCCACAGACATGTTCTGTATGCCAAAATGCACAAATGAACAAATACATGCTGCAGTGAAAGGATGACTCCCTTCTGATTTGCACAGTTTTGGAGTTACTCTATGGGACCCATGAAGAAGAGAGAGAATTCTTACCATGTAATTAAAAAACAAAACAAAGCAGTAAAATGTCTCTATTAGAGCTCTTCAGAACCCCAAATTCCCATTCCATGGGAAATTCCAAAATGTCAAAACTTGAAAATTGTGATTTTTTTCCACACAACAAAGTTCCAAAATTTCATTTAAAAATCAATTTTGTTTTGACCTTATCAAAACGTTTTCTTTTGGTAAGGTCTAAACTGTTCAACCATTAGACACCCTGACCAGCTTGCGCGCTAACCAGCTCCTCAGCAAGTTGGCCAGGGAGCCCAGTCACCAAGCGGGGATCCGGGAAGCCAGCCATGCAGACCACCAACCAGGCAGCTGGGAAGCTGGCAGGCTTGCCTGCTGTCCAGCTCCTGCACAGGTGCTGTTCACCTTGTGGAAGGGCAGGTGCTCTGGCTGCCCACCTTGTTTGTTCATCTGGACATGTCAGCTCCTTGTCTCTCCACCTGCTCAGCAGTTTGCTAGCTGGCCCTCAAGGCAGCCAGCCAGACAGCCAGCAAACTGGGAATCTTGGTTAACTAGGGAACCCAGCAGCCTGCCATGCTGGACAGCTGGACTGCCTGCCTGGCTTCCATTGAAAGTTTTGACAGCATCACCGTGTTTCTGTGGAACGTTCCATTTCCAGTGCATCAGCATTTTCCACAAGAGAATTGTTTCAGCAGAAAATTTTCAGCTATTTCAAAAATTTTTCAAAAAGTTCAACTCGTGCACTTGCTGTTTAACGTACACTTGTATTCAGGCTGTTGGGTGAAATTCAATCACTACCACAGGTTCCAACTGCTAACATCAATTGAATTGGTTTTGCTGTTTTTAAAATTAAGGATTCACTCTGTCTATATCGTATGGATCTTACACTGGGAAGCCCAGGGGAAGGAATGACATAGGGATTGGTGTTTGCCTTCACTAAAGTAAAGGTGCCTTTACTCTGTACCTAAGTATCTCCATCCTCCAGAGACAGCAGTATCTCAGCACTGTTGAATCCTTTGGGGCTGATGGAGACATTATATGAATGCACAAGTAATAACAGGAAGAAGATATTACTGGCCTAGCAATCTCCAGACAGTGTTTCTTGGACCGGCCCCAAAGTACGATGGTTGAAATTTCATATAGGAAAACCTGTGGCTGTGAAATACAGTAACAGTAGCCTACTGCTAAGTAGGAATTATCAGTAAAAGTGTGAGAGAGAGAGAGAGCAAGAGATAGCTATTTCTGAAGCATGGCAAAGGCTCTTGACTGCCATCAGACAACAGCATTGTTTACTTTGTGCTTGCACAGATCACCTCAGCAGCGCCCCCGCCGCTGCACAAACAGGAACTCGCTAATAACCTTTTGAAATAAACCTTCATGAATATCTGGTGTAAACTTCTTTGAGATTTAATTCTTTGTCTTGCATTGTATCTGGAGCCTGCAGTGTGAACAGGTCTTGCCCAAGATTCTTTGTTTGTGCCCATCAAGTACTTACACAAAATCCTTAAGTCCCCTCTCAATCACTCTTTTTCAAGGCAACTTATTCATCACATGAAGTCTAGGCCCATAAGGCCAGGTCCTTCCCCCCTGCACCTCAGACTCTCCCTTTAATAAGCTTTGCTATCTTCATCCACAGTTTGACAAACGCTTGAACACCCTGTGCAAACAACATGACACACAGTACTCCAGATATGGTTGGGGTTAATGAGACATTAATTCATGTGTAGGTCAATGTGTAGGTCATTTCTTTGTAATCACACCCACAAATGGGTAGACCTCCCTCACTTCTAAAGCTCCTGTGTCCTTATCTTCATGCTAGGATCTTGGGATCCCTCTAGAAAGAACACCATAGAAACCACAAACCAGTTGTCAGGGTTGCGAATAAGGATAAGGCACAAAAATGTTATGTGAGGTACAAGGGGTGGATGAAAGCTCCTTGAGTGAACACATTGAGTAGGAGGATTTGGAGCAGTCGGTATCTTACAGGTACCGGACTGGGCAAACAAAGTTACAGTAGACCCTCGATTTGTGTGAGAATTACGTTCCTGGGAAGCCAGCTGTAATTTCAAACTTGTGCAAGTCAAGAGGGGAGGGGCTGGCAGCTCAGACTAGCAGCCACTGCTCCAGCTGGGGGCAGGGGATCCTCCTCTGAAGAGGGAAGAGAGGTGATGGAGCACTTTGCTCCACCAGCTCTGTCCTGGGGTGCCACCACCAGGGGGGCGGGGATCCCCTTGTTAAGGGGGACCCCCCATTAAAGACCTTCACAGGGGGGATAGCCACCCCCCCATGCCATGGCAGTGATTCCCTGGGGCTGGAGCTTCCTGGGGTCCCCCTCTAACTGTGCAAATACAAGCTCCGTGCATGTCAAATGCACATATCCCAGGGGTTCACTGTACCTTATCTTATCCCAGGAGGAGCAAGGCTTACATCTCTAGCAAAAATCTGCAGCTTCAGTTAAGTTATGGCCCAGGGGCCTTGCCTTTCTCTGTGTAACTGTGGATTATCTGGTGGCTGAAACTCCTTCACATCATGAACTAAGCCACATGCTCAAACTGCTTGTTGAGAAACCAAGGGAAGGGCAGTCTGCTGCACCAGGGGAAATGAGGTGTTAGCAGAGAGAACTCAGCTGCTCTTGCCTTCTTTCACTGTAGTCCATTCCTCCCTCTGCAGCCTGACAGGTAAGAGGGTGGTCTGAGGCAACAGAGATGATATAATAAGTGAGAAAAAGATGGAAACAAATTATCTTCGAATACCAAAGTGGCAGGCCTTGCTCATAGGGAGCTGCTACTGTCAGATGAAGGTAGAACAACTGTCTTGCAGGGCAGACCCTGACTATAGAGAGAGCTCTGAGGTGCTAAACTTACTATTTGGTGAGCTGATTACAGAAGTGCAGGTGGACATAGTTACCCAGTAATGTGTTTCCAACTTGGAGAATTCCTTGTGTGTGAAAATGTATAAAAAAAGTCTATGATACACTATTGCCATTTCAAAAAGACGCTGTCTAGCCACAGAAAACACAAGTTAAGAGCTTTTTTGTTCCAGGAAGTACTACTACATCTTAGTAACCCTTTTTATTTTTTTGAAAAACTTGAAATATCTTAATCTTCTATAAAGTCAAAGGCAGCATTGTTGACTTGTTGCAGAAGGTGAATGTGTAATAAAAGAGGAGTGTAATTTGTGGTATTAATGAATTCAATTTCCCAATCTGTACATGTACCAATGAATTCCTGCCTGCTATCACTGGCTGTGTCTACACATGCCCCAAACTTCGAAATGGCCATGCAAATGGCCATTTCGAAGTTTACTAATGAAGCGCTGAAATGCATATTCAGCGCTTCATTAGCATGCGGGCGGCAGCCGCGCTTCGAAATTGACGCTCCTTGCCGCCGCGCGGTGCGTCCAGACGGGGCTCCTTTTCGAAAGGACGCCGCCTACTTCGAAGTCCCCTTATTCCCATGAGCTCATGGGAATAAGGGGACTTCGAAGTAGGCAGCATCCTTTCGAAAAGGAGCCCCGTCTGGACGCGCCGCGCGGCGGCAAGGAGCGTCAATTTCGAAGCGCGGCTGCCGCCCGCATGCTAATGAAGCGCTGAATATGCATTTCAGCGCTTCATTAGTAAACTTCGAAATGGCCATTTGCATGGCCATTTCGAAGTTTGGGGCACGTGTAGACATAGCCAGTGTGTGAATGAGCAGAAAGTTAGGAGCACAAAGTCTCCATAGTTATTACTATAGTCTCTCAGGTATTTTATAGTACACAACACACACACTCAAATATACGTGTACATTAGAAGAACATCATTAGAGTTGAAAGTCAAGAACTCCAAAATTAGGACATGCCAGAATTAGAGGTCGTTGTGCCCCCTTTTGTATAAGCATTATGATATAGACTTTAAACACATGATCACATACTATTTTGTTGCACAGGACCCTGGGTCAGTCCATGCTCTGGATAGATTGTGTTCCCTTAATGAGCAGCTTTTTGATATTATGTTTTCCCCTCAATGATCATTGTGTGGCTCTGGGTCTCATTTACTTCACACTATTCAAACCTTGCTCTGAAGATAGAATTATTAATTTCCTCATGGGCTTTTCTGTGTCACTCATCACTAGAGTATCTGAGTGCTTCATAAACATTAATTAATTCATTTTCACAAGACCCCAGTGGGGGTGATGGTGGTAGTATTATGCTCAGTGCCAACCCTCTGCCAAATTTTAATGCTCCGACACAAAGCATGGGGGCACTGGAGCTTCTCAAGGAAAGGTTTAACATTGGCAAAACAAATATTTTCCCCTAGACTCATTCTTGGCAATAACTGAACTGTTTTGCCTGAAATTTTCCAAAAAAGTCAATCCCAACAGACATAGAAGAATTAACTCCAAACTTTGAAAGTGTGAAAAAATTGTAAGCAAATGAAAATTGTAAGCAAGTGAAGACAAGATCATACCATGGAAGGAGTTGGGGGGTAATTTTAGTACCCGGTGGTGCTACCAGCTTCACATATAACAAATGATTCTATTTGTGTTCAGTCAATCTGCAACTATCCCTGATATGCCTGTCAGTCACTCATCTTTCCATAGAATACCCTACTTGCCTAAAACTTTTAAAATATCCCATAATATATATACACATCTTTAAAAGCTACCCATCAGAAAGAAAGAAAATATAAAGTGTTATATTTCTGTGGCTCTTGAGAGATTAAGTCTTAAGTCCAGAGGCTTATATCCAAAGAAAAAAATAGTCTGTGTTTTTGAGGAGGATAATAATTTTACATTACTACAAACAGAGAGCATGAGATTCTGATTTGCACCAAGTAAATTACATTTATATCCCACTGTAAGGTCCCTTCACATGGCCAGATTGGGGTAATGGGGTATAAATGAGAAAGTGCTCACAGTCTAATCAGTTACCTTTTTCATACTTACTATAATTTTGCAATATGTGTTTTCCCTCTCTTTTCTTTTTATATGATAACTCTGACTTGGGAAAATCCCTTATTGTAAAGTAAGAATGTCCGAGCTCTGTTTTATTCCCTTTCTGTCTGTGTTCAGATTTTCTTGGCATGATATCCATTGCCAGGAATGGTCACAGTGAAACAGCTGTCACCTGGGAGATGATTTGTCTCTGTGTAACATGCAAATTATCTTTTAAATAATTAGAGACAGCACCTAGCAATGAATTTCCTCACTGCCTTGCATTCAATAAAAAGGCGGATGGTTAACCCTGTGGTACTGGATTTCCTGAACATAATGTGCCAGCGCAGTTTTCAAATTAGCATTAACAACAGGCCCTCAAAATCCTGCTAGGTCTAAGAAGTAGCCTCTTTCTGATGTGTGCATGAAACTGCCACTAATGCTAATAACAGGATAAATCTTGCACTTTGCATCCAGCCAAGACTCCAATTGATTTCAACAGGAGTCCTGCCTGAGTGAGGATTGAGAGTTACACATACGAATCAAGGACAAAATCCCTGCTCCACATTCATACGCAAACAGGAATAAATTTGCTTTGTGCAGGAAACTATGTGGGGTTGTGGTATGTCCATCTTCTAGAACAGGGGCAGGTTCTGGGACTCCAAGTCCAGCCTTTCCATGACCACTCTTCCAACCTAGAGACCGGAAGAGCAGCTGTTGTCCTGCCAAGACCCAGATAGGATTTCCCATCACTAGATCCAAATACTTAGCAATCCAGGATTACAGAACAACCCCACCCCCAACACTTTTTTCCATGCTGGCCTATTCCAAGCAAACGTGAAGCCCACTTCTTCAATGAAGATGGAGAGAGATCTCCTTTGTGCAGCTGCTGCGTTCATACCCATGTCCCTTTCTTGAGCAGGCTTGGCAGTTCTGGATCAGCAAAGAGGACAGATAGAATTCACCCCCAAAAGAACTCTGTTGTGACTCTACCGTCTTCTGAAAATTGTATTCTCTTAAGTTTAGTTGCCATGGAAAACATAAGTGAATTTAAGAGCACAAGAATGGCCATACTGAAAGTGCATCAAGTCCAGTTTCTTGTCTTCCAAGAGCAGCCAGTGCCAGGAGCCCAAGAGGGAATGAAAAGAACAAGTAAATCCTCAAGTGATCCATGCAGTTGTCCTTTCCCAGCTTTTGGCAAATGGTGTTAGGGACACCATCGCTGCCTATCTTGGCTGAAGTCATTGATGGGCCAACCCTCCATGGACAGATTACATTTGTTAAATCTTGAACCTAGCAGCCTCCACAACCCAGAGCTGAGAAAGCTGCCTGGCCTTGCACCCGCAGAAAAATGCTCTGCTTTTCCTAAGGGTCATGACACTCCTCATCCACACTGTGTAGTCTGGATCTGACTGAATCTGACAGTCCATACTGGCTGCTTCTGCACAGGGAGTCATAGAGTCAGTCCCTAGTGTGCACTTGGGAGTTGTGTCAGGGAGGCCCTGTGCATATGTAGTGCCAATGTCCATAAGGCTTGGCTGTTTGCAGGCAGTCTGCGTGACCCTGAAAGGCCTGTGTCAATCAATGTCACTCTCTCAGGCTGACAACTAAGGTTGTTGGAGAGTTGTCAGCCACAGAGATATTCAAGCCCTGGTGGCTCCTCCATGGATAAAGATGGGCCTGATTAGCCAAGAAGACATCCTTGAGAATGGAGTCTTGCCATTTAGTCTTTGAGGGGGGTACATACCCTATTCTGGTAAGGTGGTTTTCTGCCCCTTCTGCAATGCCTGCTGCACTGAGGGTCTTGTCCAAAGCCTGTCAAAATTCATGGGAATTGTTCCATTGTGTTCAGTGGGCTTTGACTGTCCCCAGATCAGGGTTGCATGGCCCAGTGGATTTACATAGCTAAATAACAGAGAAGTAGAAAATATTCTTGCAGTATCTCTTGTGATAGTAGCTGTCTGTAAAACACTGATGATGTTAAGACTTTAAATTCATGAACCGTCTAAGCAATAATTTCAAAATAGCATAAGATCATCTGGCTGTATTTACACAAGCATTTAATTAGAAGTTGCTCTTAGTACAGGGGTGTGCACAGTGGGGGGCAGGCCTCCCTGGTGGGGAGAGGGGGGCATGAAATTTTGCCAGAAGGGGGCAGCATAATTGGCTGGTAGGTCTCAGACTCATCCATCTTGTTAAAAATGTTGAAATTTGTTACTGTTTGTATGGATGTGTATTCACATTTAGATACCAATTAATAAAGTTTTTACATTCTACACATTTTCTTACATGTGCTGAAAGAGGATGTGAACATAAGTAAAATTTCCATTGGTTTGGATTATGTTAGCCAGATTGGCGGCCCTGCTGTTGGCAGGGATGAAAAGTGGGGCCCAACATAAAAAGTTTGCTCACCCCCTGCTCTGTACTGTTATTTAGCTGGAATTTACCCATACGTGTCTTCTAAGAGCCCAGTAAGCAGTGGAAGTGTTGGTAATGTGCTAGACAATATCGACCTCCTGTGGTCCAGCAAATTCTCTTGTCCAGCACTGGTCAGGTCCCGAGGGTGCCAGACAAGAGAGGTTCAACCTGTATTAACCTAGAAGATGAGACTCTTCTGATTAGACTGCTGCCACTTCGATAACCAGTCAGCAGAGGCAATCTCATGAGCTTTTCCTCCTGGCAGTTTTGGAAAATTCCAGAATCTACTGGGGGAAAATTGCAGATCTGTTATTGTGCTGTTTGTATGAAGAAATGCCGTTATATCTGTCAAAGGTGGCCTGCTTAATCCAACTTGAGTAGTGCTGGGTGATGATATAGTAAATTTCCTGAAAAATGCATGTGAGGTGGCACCAAAATTATTTGTGCAGTCCACAACTAGGTTTAGGAAGGAAAAAAAGTTTTGACGATGTGGAAATGTTTGGGTTCAACATTTTCATTTTGAAACATTTTCCTTTAACCTTTTGTTTTGAAGCAGCATTTTGTTTTGAATCAGGCCAATTTAAATAAAACAAGAGTGAAAAAACACATAGGAACAACCAAAGCAAAAAAAAAAAAAAAGGTTCAGTTTTTGCTCAACCAAATATTTCTGGTAAAGCCAAAACAAGTTTTAGTTATTTTGATTTGGTGAAAAGAAAAATAAGTCAGATTTCACTTGAATTTAAATGATTTTTATTTACTTATTTATTTATTTTTGTTTGACCCTTGAAACAAAATACCAATGATTTTCCATCTGACCTCCAGGGCTGTCACTAATACCTGTCTCATCTCCTCCAAGATGTAAAAGACATAATAGGCCCTATTGGGTGCCCTAAATTTGGTTGCAAGACCCCCTATGTCCTATGGCACAGGGGAAAATGGGTTTTAGATGACCTTGAATAATACCAGGGCAGTGAAGAGCTGGAAGAGGAAACACCGAAAACGAAGATTTTGTATACAGACCTGTTGTGCTCAGTACCCCAGAATCTAAGACAGCAACGAAGGGTCCTGTGGCACCTTATAGACTAACAGAAAAGTTTTGAGCACGAGCTTTCGTGAGCACAGGCTCACTTCATCAGATGCTGGTCTTGGAAATCTGCGGGGCCAGACCAGACCAGCATCTAATAAAGTGAGTCTGTGCTCATGAAAGCTCATGCTCAAAACTTTTCTGTTAGTCTGTAAGGTGCCACAGGACCCTTCGTTGCTGTTACAGATCCAGACTAACACAGCTACCCCTCTGATACCAGAATCTAAGGACACATTTCACAAGGAATAACCAGGCAGAGAAAAATACCCATCACAAAAATATATATGGCTTCTACCTAGGGGGACCACACTGCCCTATGGCAAATATGGGACACTGGCCAATGGGGGGGTGGGGCTGCTGTCCCATGTCAGGGCGCTTTGGCAATGGGAGCTGCTGTTCTAGGGTGAGGCACCAGGGGTGGGTGCTGTGCAGCCTCTGGTGGGATGGAGTGGAGGATGGGGGCTCCAGAACCCCCTGGTGATGGGGTGTTCCAAAGCCTGCTGGCAGTGGGAGGTGGGTGGGGAATGAAGCAGGAGCTGCCTCCCTGAGGTGTGGGAGACTAAGGAACAAGGCAACAGGTGCTTAGGAGTTGCCAGGGAAGGAGGCAGCCACCTCGTGGTGGAGTTTGCCAGCAGTGGAGGCTACCAGTGTGGGGTGCCAGAGAATGGGGCAGCTGCCCAACAGAGAAGCTGCCCTGCAGCAGCAGCTGCTGCCACAAGGTGCAGAGCTCCAGGGAACAGGGCAGCCACCCAGAGGAGGAGGTCCCTGGCAGGAGATGCTGCCACCCCAAGACACAGGGTGCCAGGGAACAGGAGCCCCACTAAATATGAGACAGCTTAAATAAGGGACTGTCCTGGGAAAAAGGGGGATGGATGGTCACCCTACTTCTGCCTGAAGCTTTATTAATAGTTTTACAAAATTAGTTTCGTAGGCTATATCTAGATTGCAGGGTTTTGTCAACAAAACGTCTATTTTGTTGACAAAACCTGCAGACCATCCAGATTGTGACGTGTGTTCTGCCACCAGCTAGTTGACAGAATGGAGTACTATTGTAGACAGCCATACCCTGCTCACCACGAGGAAGAATGAGAGAGATCTTTCCACAAAACACAGGCCTGAACATTCCAGGGGTCCTTCTGTCGACAGAAGAGGCTTCTGGGATGCTGCACAGGTACCCCAGTGGACACAGCATTCAGCACCCTCAGGGCAGGTGCCGATAGACTGACAATTACGGCCACATGGCCAAGGACGTGGCTGAATGGAGCCACCCCCACCGCACCCCTGAGCAAGTGAGGGCTAAAGTTAAAGATTTCAGGCTGGGGTACACTGGGGCCTGGGATGCAGCTGGCCAGTTGAGGATAGAACCATCATCCTTTCCCTACTACTGGGAGCTCAATTGGATCCTGGTGGGGGGCACCTCGCCCCCTGGCCTGAACCTCGACTCAGAACTCAAGGCCCCCGCCATTGAAGTGGAAGCCCATGGAAGAGGAGGAGCAGCCAACAGAAGGCTAACCCCTGCAGGAGCTGGAATCTGAGAGCAGCAGTCTCATGATGGTGCTGGGCCCGGTCCCTGGCAGCCAGGCCACCTCCTGGGCCTCCTTTGAGCTTGACAAGAGTCCCTCCAGTGAGTGCCCCATGTGTCACACATCCCAGGGCACGGGGTGTGGGAACAGATGGGGAGCACTGTGAGCATCACTCAGCTGGGACCTCACACTGTGTTCCCAGTACATGGAGCCATATGCAGCAGAAGTGTGCACCACCTGAACCCAGCAGGCAGCTCAAGAGCATGGGTGGCATCCTGCTGCCAGGCTCATGGGAGGCCAGATAAGCATCACTCCCCAGGGAAGGGACGGCCCTCCCAGCACCTTCCTCAGCTGAAAATAGGCTAGTCACAAGGGTGCCAGCCTGGTCCCAGACACACCGAGGAGAGTGGCCCCCAGCACACAGGCATGCCCCCAGGATCAAGGCAGCAACCACTCCTGCAGGAAGCACTTGAAGCCGCAGGTGTGTGAGTGGGCCCCTGGGAGGGCTAGGCTGCTCCCAGGTCACCCACCATCTATGAAGGGTCCTCTCTGTGGCTGGACACCCACCTTGGCCTCTACCCCATTGACTGGGGGTGGGGGTGCACAGCTCTCAGCATGGTCCTGAAGGCACCTCAGAGCCCCTGTGCAGCAGGGTCCACTGCACAAGCCACACATGGCCTAGCTCCCAGGACTTCCCCATCCCTTGACCCACGGGGTGTTGGTCAGTGCTCATGGTGGAGGGAACGGCCTCAGGGGCTGCATTGCATGAATGACTCACTGTCTCTTCCTCTTTGTCTTCCGTATGGCTGGGCCTGCATCAACTGACCACGATGCCACCAGGCCACCCTTGGAGCTGGTGAAGTTGCTGGAAGGTGCATGAGGAGCCCATGTCACAGCACATTGCAATGCTCCAGGACATCCACTGCACGCTGGAATACTGTATCAGGTTGGATGTGGAGTGGCAGTCGTGGGCATGGGAACAGTTAATGTCCCACTGTGATGCTGCAACCAGTGTCTGGCAGGACATACCAGCCCAGCTGCCTGCAACCACTCCCACCACTCTGCACCCACCTGCCCTCCTGCAAGGTGCCCTGGACACCCACCTGATCCCCTGGGCAATGATCATGGCCCCTTCCCCTGTCTGCTAGGCTCCTGTGTTCCCCCTGCCCACCCAGACCCCACTGCAGCCCCTCCTCATCCATACCACCCCCTGGTCCTGGCCCCAGCCCACTGCTGTCAGGAGCCCCAAACCCACTGTGGGAGGAGATCCTGAGGCAGATGCTGCTCAGGGTCCTGCTCTCCCTCGGGGTCATGCCCCCCTCCCATGTTCTGAGGCCCCCCCTCCCCTGGCTCAAGCTCCCCACACGTTCTGGGGCCCCCACCACTATCCCAACCCCCATCCCCCCCGCTGTAAATATTCCACACTTCGACCATTTTTAATGTTGCACATCTCTTTTTGGTAAACAGTTTTACAAGGCGGTTTTTCTTTTGTACACATCACTTTTTTGTTTATTAAACCCAGTTAATTGTTCACCACATGTGCATCCATCTTCATTGCGCGGGGGCTTGGAAAGGGTGAGGGGGCAAAGGGAGAGGTTATGGTGAGGATGGGCTAGGCTTGTGGGCCTGAGGTCCCTGCTGGAGGAGCTCTGGGGAGGTTTACTGTGGTCCTTGGGAGAAGGTCTCCCTCAGGGCCTCATGGATCCACAACCTATCATATGGGCCTGGTGGATAGCGGCTGTGCTTGGCTGCTCATAGGCATGCCCCTTGCAACCAGCCACTGCCCCCTACCACAGGAGGAAGGCCTCTCCTACTCCTCCACGATGTTGTGTAGGACACAGGGAGCCCCCACAATCTGGTGGATGTTGCACTCCCCCACATCGAGGCAGGTCAGCAGGTATCTGAATCATGCCTTGAGGTGGCTGAAGGCGCAATTGAACCACATCCTGGCATGGTTCAGGCACTCATTGAATAGTTTCTTGCTGAGGTCCAGCTGTCCATTATATGACTTCATCAGCCACAACATGAGGGGGTAGGCCACATCCCCCATGATGCAGACTGGCATCTTGATGTCCCCAACCACCAGCTCACAAGCAGGGGGCAAATGTGCCCGCCTTCAGATTCCAGCACAGGCTGGAATTGTGGAATGCATGGGCGTTCTGTGCTCTACCCATCCACCTAACATAAATGTCCAGGAACTGTCCACGATGGTCAACCAGGGCCTGCAGCACCATGAAGAAGTGGTCGTTCTGGTTGATAACTTGGCCACACGATGCTCTGGGACCTGCAACGGTATGTGGGTCCCATGGATGGCTCTGACACAGTTTGGGAACCCCAGGGCAGCAAATCTGTCCACGACCTAGTCAGTGTCCTCCAGATGGATGACCCTCTGCATCAGGATCAAGTTGTTGGCCCTCACAGCCTGCAGAGGGAGGTGACTGAACACATGACAGGAGGGAGTACCTGGGTTCTTGAGGGGTCCCTGGCCCCTCCTGTCTGCTTTCCCCCCGATCTTTGCAGGAGCTCCCCCTGTGAGGCTGCCCTCCCAGCAGCAGGGATGTGCGAGGGTGGGATATCATGAAGCTGTGTAGACAAGGCTACCTCCTCTTCCCCCCTCCAACCCTCATTCCCCCAGCCTTGCTTCCCAAGGGCCCGCTTTTAGCAGGACATCTCCCCCTCCTTGTGTGGGGACCACTGCCCAAGAGTGTATTACTTCCATAAGGAGAGTCCCAACAGTGGGCTTCCCCATGCCAAACTGGTTGCCTATTGACCAGTAGCTTTCAGGAGTTGTGAGCTTCTAGAGGGCCGTTGTGACCCAGTTCTCCATGGGGATGGTGGGCCGCAGCCAGGTGTTGTCTCTGGAGGGCAGGGGCCAGGCACAGAGCTCCAAGAAGGTGGCCTTCCATGTACAGAAGTTTTGGAGCCACTGCTGGTCGTTCCACTGTTCCATGACCAGCCACTCCCACCAGTCGGATCTGGTTTGGTGACGTGGTTGGGGGGCGGGTGCAGCTGTGAAAGTCCTTCAACTAGGGTGAAAGTCCTTCAGCCAGGGTGCCAGCCCAGAGAGTGGTCTCAGGGTCAACCTTGGTGAGGAATAGGAGGGCAACCACCAGAAAGTTCAGCACTAGCTGCAGCATGTCCATGTGGGACCATCACATGCCCAGAGGCAGCTCCAGTGGCATGGCACCAAGGGACTGGCTGTGTCACCCACAAACAAAAGGCAAGCACAGCAGGCACAATGAGAGATCTGCTGTCCCTGGCAGGATGGCGAACCTGCAGCTGGGGCAGAGTTATGGCTGTCCGGAGCGGTTCCTTTAGGTGCTTTTCTTCGCAGGGCTCCGGCACCAGCACCCTGAAGGAACGGGTGACCTGCAATCCGGACTGACATGGTTCTGGGTGGTGGTTTTGTTGAGAAAGCAGCTGGGCTGTCTGGCTGCTCTCTGTCAACAGAGCAGATCACTCTTTCAATGTGCCCTGCTGTCTGGACATGCTCTGTCGACAAAAATTTTGTTGCAATGTATCTTCCAACACACTTCTGCCAACAAATCCCGGGAGTCTGGACATAGTCTTAGTATGTGGGCTACATCTGGTGCCCATGTCAAGAAGGAGATTCTTCAAGCTTTAATTAAATAATTCTCACTGCTCAGCCATACGTGGGTGAAGCTAATCCACTGGATAAATAATTTTAAAAGCCATTGGGCCAGAGAGAGAGAGAAAGCACTCACCTGGTATGTGGGACAGCCAGGATCCAGTCTTCCCGTCTCCAAATATTGTCCTTTTACTCTCTTTTTTATTTATGCATTAGTGCTTTAAGATTAGAGGCTGAGGAAACCCTACAGCAGAATATACAATAACCCAGTGGCTAGGACCCTCACTAAAGAGGTGTCAGATTATGAATTCAAATCCCTTTTGGCCCTCAGGTGATGAGGGGACTTGATCCAGAGATCTCCAACATTCCTGAGGAGCATCCTAATCACTGGGCTAAAAGCTGTGTGCAGCAGCTGCTTGCAAAAACAGCACAGGTACTTAACTCCAGTAGAGGATTTGCATCTGAGAATCCTAAACAGAGGGATCCTCAAGCACCTATTTCAGTGAAAATGGTAGGGAATGAAAAAACAACCCTTGGCAAAATACCTCACATTGGCTAGTTTAGGCAAAGAGCCAGCCCGCATGTTAGCTTTGTAAATCCCATTCTCAGGCAGCTCTTTCTCCCCATTCATTATTTAGGGAACCAACATGCCTAACTCATTTTTGTGAACCATAGTGATTTTCTAGGTGCCAAAAGTTAGGTGTGGCAATGCTGTGTGTTACCTCAATGAATGCCCTTTGTGACTCTGGCTGTAGATATTTACAGTCATTCCCTAACCAAGAGGGGGTGAATTTTTTCTGGCTGATTAAACCATTTGTTCCTGAGCTCCTCCCCTTCATTCTTCTGCAATAAAACAACCACTGAGAAAGCCATAAAACACAGTTGCTAAGTTATGGACTGTACCCTTAGAAAAGCAGCATCTCTAGCTGCTGAATCATAAGTACCAAATAGATTATTAGAGGGTCCTTCTGATACTTGGCAACCAATTGAATATACTTTGATATCAGGGCATTAATATCCTGTGAAAGTGATTCATATAAACTTCATTTTGCATTAATGAAAATTGCATCTGTTAATATAATACACAAAAATCTCTCCTTTATAGCTAGTTTCTAAAATGCTTCAGTCGGTTATTTAATGAATTAAGTGTGAGTGATTTGCATACGTGAGATTTGTAAAGTATCAGATGAGTGAGTTTGTTTTCAATCAGAGTATGTTCAAGTTGATCACCATCGTATGATGCAGTGATGTTGATCTCAAGGCAAGGCACCACAGCTTCTGAGATCCAGCCCTGGTACCAATAAATAGAGTGTGTATGTCATAATGGGAAAGAATAAGCTGACTTTGGACAATGGTGAGACGTATGATGGCCTTTGTTCTCCATAGTACATTACAAAAGAGCACTTTTGCAGATGACCTTACTGAAATTACTGTCGTGGGAAGTTGTGCCATGCCAGTCTTTCTTCAAAAGCTGAAAAGGTTTTTTTTGAAAATGTAATGACAAAGGACAGTGTTTATTGCCCTTGTGATTGGTAATAGCAGATGTGATTAGCTGCTTATAAATCAAGATGATTATTAACATGGTACAGCTCTTTAGTTACACTATTTCTTATCATTATCTGATTAATCATTAATGTAATATATCTAATATTTTCAGTAAAGGATTAAATTAGTTTTTTACTGCTGCCAAATTTCCCTTTAATTTTAGTGTTTACATTTATCAAGGCTAAAGGTGTCTTCCTGCATCCTTCTAATATATTGACTTTCATGCTTGGAAAGTGGTCACGTTACACGCTATGCCCTTCCCCTCCAGCCTCTTTTTATAAACTAATGCCATTTAAAATTTGTGTAGGGCTCGTCTATACTAGCTTCCTACTTCAAAGGGAGCATGGTAAGTAGGGTGTTGGGAGGTTATTAATGAAGTGCTGCACTGCATATGCAGTGCTTCGTTAAGCTAATTCTCCCTCCGTGGCAACTCCAAAGTGCCAGATTGTGTGTAGCTGTGGCACACCCACCAGTACTTCAAAGCACCTGGGCAACTTTGAAGTCCCTTTGCTCCTCAAATTTTAGCACTGAAGTTGCCACAGAGGAGAATTAGCTTAATGAAGTGCTGCATATGCATCACAGCACTTCATTAATAATCTCCCAACACCTTACTTACCATGCTTCCTTTGAAGTAGGAAGCTAGTGTAGACAAGCCTGTAGTGGCTTAGGAAGACTTTTCTCAGATCAGAGATTTGGGTATAAATCCTTGTAGTTCGGTAACTGCGCCAAGGCAGGCTCAAACCTGGGACTTCTTGTGTATCATGCAGGTGCCTCTACAGTTTGAGCTGAAAGCTAGTTGGTTCTCAGTTTAGGCTGGAGAGGATGATTATTCTTTCTCTGAAGTGGTCTAGGTGCCACCACTTGGGACAGTGAAGCACACATAGGTATGCGGGTTACACTTCCACAGACTTTATGTATGGCTGTTGCCAAGTCACTTCACCTCTTTAGTCAACTCCATCTGTAATAAAATAAACCAAGTAAGAAATAGAAGACCAGTCAGAATGCTCTGTTTGCTCTGTTAAGAACTGCACTGGCTATCAGTTACTTTCTGGATGAAATTTAATGTTCTTTTGGACCCATAAAACCTTGGTTATTTTGGAAACCTCTGTGTGTTGTATAGAGGCAGACATAGTTCAAGTGCTCAGACTAACATCCTCCTGGTTTAAACAGAAGAGGTACTGAGGTCTGAGGTTTCTTGATATGTTCCTTCAACTCTGGAACCCATTTTCCTTGCCTTGCTCTGCAGAGCTGTGTTGTCTTTCAGGATGTACTTAACTAAGTCTTTTCCACAGACAAAGCATGCAGATTTCGATCTTCAGAGGTTATAGCCATGTCCACTCATCAGCAGGTTACAAGCTCAGGAGGCTACGATCCTAAATGACCAAAAATTTCAGAAATGTATAAATAATATTGACATTTTAAAAATATAATCAGTTGGACTTTTCAGATTCAATTTTCACACAGTACATTTTGCAGTAGGTTAGAATTAATTCATTAATGTAATTTTTATGAGATTGTAAGTAAAACACTAGCCCCCAGCCACAATTCTAATGTATTCTCAAAACTTAATAGGGACATTAGGAAGGAAAAGAAATGCTGGTTGTTTTAAATTTTGTTTTTAAAAGGACTAGTAAAATATATTGATTAAAAAGGACTTATGGACAGGATAATCATTGCACATCAGGGATTATACTAGACATGGTATATGCACTGCATATAACTATTTAGACCAGCCTTTCAAAAATTAAGAGCACTTGTTTATTAAAAGAAATATTAGACTGCATTGCTTTCTGGAATTTGTTGGATCCTGTCACATTAGCATACTGCAGTTTCATAAAAGGGATTCCACCTTACTCGTTTGTTAACCCCACAGATTTGTGTAAGATATTTTTCCCCTGCAGGGAAAGAAAGAAAGAAAGAAAGAAAAGAAAGAAAATGGGGAAGGCTGTGAGTGTGGCTGAGTGGACCTAATGCTACTCAGTGCCTTTTTCAGCCTAATTAGAGGTAAATAGGTGTGCTTTTTATGAAGAGAGAACCAGAATAAGAGGAATTCATGAAGGGATGGATATTGAAGCCCTGACAGCTTCTCTTTTCTACTGGAATTAAATGCTAGCCATGATTCACACGGTTAAAGTTATACTTATATAACAAATCAATATAAATAGCCAGGCATCTTTAGGTGGCATACATTTATTTTATTTATTTAATTAATGTAATTTTTAATGAGCAACTAAGCTTCTAATGAACACCAAAGTTACTAAGAAACCCCCAAGGCCAGAATTAATAGGAAAAGGCTAGTCACTAAATCTTCACTTATGATAGAACTTTGCTAATGCATATTGATAATTAGACAAACTATTGTGAAATATTGAATGTTCTGAATCTGTAAATGAACATGTAATTTTAGGAAAGCAATCACACTACATCCCAAAGTGTATTTTATTGATTTTGTTTGACAGTTTTAGTTCCCTTTTAAGTTTCATAATATATATCGTTCAGTATGTTTTGTAGAAACACACAAAACTTTTATACATCTGCTTTTAATTTTTTTAGAGAGAATAGGGTTTTGGGTACCAGCTGTAAGGTGTTTGGATTAGCACACTGTAGTTTAGCAAGGCTCTATTGTGCAGTAGCCATTGTTTAAAAAGTAAACATTTACCAACTGCTATAATCTGTGGTACTGAGGTAGCACAGAATATCTGTATAGTGTAGTTAGAATAGGAAATAACTGCAGAACCTCAGTTACTGGGAAACATTCCTAAATGTTTCCTTTTTTAATGGTGACCACTGTCTGTGGTAATACAGGTTGAACCTCTCTAATTTGGAACCCTCTCATCCACTAACATCCGTAATCTGGCAAGATTTCAGTTAACTGAACGACCACTTCAAGGTCTACACTAGGAACTAACTTTGAAGTTAGGCACTACTTCAAAGTAGCCAGTAGAGAATCTACACACATTTTCCATTACTTCAAAGTTAAGTAGGGAGCCCATCTTTGAAGTCCTTGCTCCATTCCTGGGAATGGAGTAGTGCCCTGCTTTGAAGTAGGGTGTATGTAGATGCTCCACATCAAAGTTATTTTTGTAGTGTAGACACAGCCATCATGACTGTAGCCAAGTTTTCTGGGGTCCTATAAAGTTTGTTCGTAGCCACCCGTCCTGGCTGTCAGTGTTCTGTGCTGTTATTTAGCTCTAATTTTCCTCTAAATGTCTTCTAGGAGCCCAGTAAGCAGTGGAAGTGTTGGTAATGTGCTAGACAATATTGACCTCTCACAGTCCAGCAAATTCTCTCCTGCACCAGTCAGGTCCTGAGGGTGGCATCGAGAGTGGTTCAATCTGTATATCGTAATATTCTTTCTATATTAAAATATAATAAATAAAAATGAGAAATCGTAATAGGAAGAATGAATAGTTTTTACAGTGTGAGGATGCTGACACAATATAAATAGGTACAAGTATAGAACTCTCTGACTTACTCAATAATGTCCATTTCAATCTGTTAAATTTAGTCGCTATTTGATGGCCACTGTCAGAGTCAGTAACCCTGATCTTCTAGCAAGGTTGATTTTTTGAATATTTTTTTACAATTGTCTAGTTTTACTTTTAGATGTGGAGTTTGTTAGTAAGGTTTTTTGTTTGTTTTTTTGTTTTTTAGAAAACCTTCTTACTTTAAAAATAAAATCTCTTTTGAAAGATCGTGCCTAAATCTTGTTCAAGTTAGGCACCTAGTTGTACATGCCTCAATGGCATATAAAAATCATTTTTTTTTTCCTGTGGCAGAATAGTAATTTTTCGCTAGCTCTTAATGTCTTTGTACTAAGCAAAGACCTTAACTATTTAAATATTTAAACTCAGTGTCACTGTGAAAACATACATATCTGGGTAACAGCATAATGATAACCCATGGATTTAATACAGTGCTTCAGAGTTAATAAAGCTTTATATTTCATCTATAAAATACAGGTTGAACCTATAAAATCCGGGACTCTCTGGTCCAGCAATAGCTGTGGTTCAGGGTGACCATGGGCGCTGCTGAACCAGAGAGCCATGGAGCCCTGAGAGTTGGGGGCTGGTAGATAGGTTGACCGCAGCATCCGGCCACAGATCCCAGGCCCTGCCATGGACCGCCTCTTCCCTAGTCCCAGATGTGGGCCATAGCTCCCCAGTCCCTCTGTAGTCTGCTGCTCTCTGGCCCCTGCCACAGTCTGCTGTTCTCCGACTCCAAAGGGACCGGAGAGAGGTGTTGTATGGTGGGACCGCTGAGTGGTGAACCACAGCCAGGGCTGGGGAGCTGGGGCTGGGGCTGGGGCCAGGGAGTGGCATCCTGCGGTGGGGCTGGGGAGTGGCGTCATTATCTGCCTCAGAGTTTGAGGGTGTAGGGGGGTTGATGTGCTAGCTAACTATACATTGATGTACTTTGAGTGTTAGGTGATGAAGGGGAGAGAGGACAGCTTCCTAGCAACAAAAAGGATGTTGCATATTGTCTTAAAAAGGAGATAATTTCAGTCTCATCTAGTTACAAGTGCCTTCCAATGATAGCTTCTGTAAATATAAAGGTCTACCAGCAGGGGATCCCCCTTAAGAAGTGACCAACTTTTAAAATCTGTTATGCCCCTGGCAAACATTGTTGTCATGTACGTATTTTGCTTGATCATTTTGGCAGGTTATGAAAGACTAAATGGTGCAAACATGTGGCAGATGCTGTCCTCATGATAGTTGAGGAGCCTCTGAGCCTCTCTTGGTAGCATGCCAGGTTCATCTTGTACACCGAAGAGCATTATACTTTCAAGCTTTCTACAGCTTGCCCTTAGGGACTACTGTTGAAGTGGTAATAAAATTTAAAATGAGGCTCAGAAAGTCAGCTTGTTGGTTTGGCTTCAAGTAATCTTTTTCATTATTAAACTTCACCTTAATGGAACATGTGTTGTATCTTGAGAAAGTAAAACTAAATATGCTTGTTAGAAAGGTGTTTCTGTCTTAAGGATAAACTTCCACTGTCAGAGATGGAAGACCGGCTGATAGGAATAAGGGGATTTCAACATTTGTGGGGTCCTTTCGAAAAGGGTCCCATGTAGACGAGCCATGCGCAGTCCAAATGCGACAGTTTTGAAGTGCTGTGGCCGGCAGCATGCTAATTAGGCTTTGAATATTCATTTCAGCGCCTCATTGGCATTCTCTGATTTGGCCAATAGCATGGCCCTTTCAAAATTTTGGCCAAATGTAGACACAGCCTCTGTGATGGTTGCATTTCTCCACTTGAAATGAGGCAAAGTAATTTCTGTATTAAATAGATGGCTATTGATAACTCTAGTGAGCCAAGCATGAAAATAGAGACAGGAACTGTCCACTTCCCAAGTAAACACACTTCTGTCTGAGCACATACTGTAGGTTGATGAAAAATTTTAGGCCTTAAGCTGCCAGACCTAGAAATGTTGGAATGAACTGTAACAGTATGAGTATCTGAAAATGTAGTTGTCAACTCAACTGGTAATAATAACACTTATACTCAATATCCTCAAAGCATTGTACACACATAATTTAATCCTTGGAACATCTCAGCAAGGTAGGTCAGCAGTTTCATAAAAGCAGAGTGTCTAAAAGGCAAGCCTCAATCACAAGATAAAATCAGTGTCAGGGCCAGAATTAAAACTTGGTATTTCCAAACTCCCAGGCTGGGGCTCAGATTACTGCAATTTTTTTCTTGCTTAATCGCTGTCTCTCTGTTCAAGCAGATTTGCCAGTAGTAATTACATAACTAGAACTAAGACACTCGAGCTGCATCTACACTAGAAGCATCTGTCTACAGAAATTACTGTTGGAAGAGATGTTCCAACAAAACTTCTGTCGGCAGATTGTGTCTACACATAAAAGCAGATCGATCTTTTGATCTGCTCTGTTGACCAAAGAGCTCCCCCCCCCGAGTGTCTACATAGCTTTTTTGTTGATAGTTTCTGTCGACAAAATGCATTTTGTGTGTAGGCACTCTGCGAGTTTTGTCGACAAAACCCTTTTTGTCTACAAAACTCTCTAGTGTAGACATAGCCCATATGAAAATACAGGAAAAATAGGTGGGTATAACTATAGGCGGATTTGGCAGTGCATGTTAGAGTAATATGGGCATCTTTAATTATCTTGGCATATTTTTCTTTCCCATTTAATTTTTGACATTAAATGAAAAAAAAGTTGAGATGAGTTAATTGTTTAAGGACTTGTCTACACTAGCTCCCTACTTCCAAGGGAGGATGGTAAGTAGGATGTTGGGAGTATATTTAACAAAGTGGTGCAGTGCATATGCAGCACTTCATTAAGCAAATTCCCTGCCCCACCCCCCGGCAACTCCAAAGTGTTAAAGTTCGAAGTGCTGGCTTGCATGTAGCTGCGGCTCAACCACTGGTACGTTGAAGTGCCCGGGGTACTTTGAAGTCCCTTTACTCCTCAAAATTTTGAGGAGTAAAGGGACTTCAAAGTTGCCCAGGCACTTTGAAGTACCAGCAGTTGAGCCGTGGCTACACATGAGCTGGAACTTTGAAGTTTAACACTTCGGAGTTGCCGCGGGGCAGAATCTGCCTAATGAAGTGCTGCATACGCACTGCAGCACTTCATTAATAAACTCCCAACACCCTACTTACCATCCTCCCTTCGAAGTAGGGAGGCAGTGTAGACACAGCCTAAATGTTTTGGGAAATTGTTCATTACTATATATATATATATATACACCTTATAGGGATCCGATGAATGTATCTTAAAGTATGTTTTTAAAAGAGGCTCATGGAACTGAGTTCAGCTCTCATAAGATTTCACACCCAAATATAGAGATGAATTCAGCCTTGGTAACATGTCAGCAGTGCACAGCAAGGTGCTCCCATGTTTGTCAAAATGGAAAGATAAAGATGAGTAACAGTAGCAGTAAATAATTACATTGTGGAAACATCCTTCATTTTCTTTGGGGCTTTATTGTGCTGGGTGCTGTACAAATACAACAGAGACAACCCTTTACCTAGAGGGCTTATCATCTAAAGAAACAAGAAGATGTAGGGAAGGAGATGACCATATAACACACAAGTGGGTAGGTATGGTGAAGAACTGGCAGTTATCTGCTTGGGTGTTGATTGATTCATTTATAATTGAAGTCCAATGTAGTTTTATTTATAGAACAGTTGCTGATAGGAAATACCACAATTCAAAATTTTAAAGATTAGTCCTTTTACAAAGCAATGAAATGTATATTTTCTGTGCAAATTGTCATTAAAATTATGTAGAAACAAATATATTTATTGAAAGGACATTAGACCAAATCCCACCAGAGTTACACATGCAATATCACTTATTCATGGAAGCTGATGTGAATGGACCACCAACTTCCAATGGCACAGTTCATACCTAAGGATTGTGGCCATAATCTTGCAAACATGTACATGATTATTATTATGCCCTTCATTAATCTGAGTGAAATGAATTTGACAGAAGCAAAGCTAAAGATTTGCATAAGTGTTTGTAGGATCAGATTATTTATCTGATGTCTGCTTCAATAATAAGTCACACTTAGTCTTGTTCTTTCTCCAGTGGATCCTTTTAACTGCCATTAATAGTAATACGGTAAGCATGCACACATTACACAAGGTATTTTCTTTGGTTGATCTACATCTTAATGATACCACAGCAATTATATTTATTATGTAGGACATACAAATAAACATTTTTCTTTGTCATCCAGTTGTCTCTAGCTGTATTTACAGCATCTATTTATATATCTCATTATGCCATTGTGATAAATAGATACTTCCATTTTTCCAACTTTTCACAGAAAAAAGTGTAATGAATGCTTTCTTTCAATAGATAAAATATGAATGTTAAAATAGTTCGTCATAGAATAGATTCAATTTGGCTTCAGTGAACTAGTGGAAAGAACATAATGCAACACTTGTGGTGGCCTGTTTTTCTGTCCTTTATTAATCCAGAAACCTTAATGATGCACAACATTTGTGTCATTGTCTACACAAATTTAATTTGTTTATGCAGGAGTTCAGTTAATCCTGCAATCTGCTTTTCTCAAATGAGGGCAGATAATGGAGACACCGTTCTTTACAGGTCTTCAGGCTTTTAAATTCTGATAAAATCAGGATTCTTCACTGGGTCTTGCCACAGCTCTGAATTAAGCCACTTTAAATGTAATTACTGAAGCTGGCTGTACATCAGGAACATCCATTAAAAGAATTGATTGACCATGCTGTTACAGGAGGCATTTTATGAACAAACGATCATGATGGGTCCAGAACTGTAATTTATAAAAGCAAAAAAGCAGGTAAATACTTTATTAGTGGTTAATGAGAGGTTCACTAGATAACTAAATTTCTTCTTTTTCAAACAGCTATTTCAGGGAACCTTGGTCCATGGCTATCTATCATGATCGGTTTATTGATCTTAAGAAAGAACTGCGCCAAATCCTAATATCCAGCCAGGTAAGAAAAATGAATAGCAAATGTGTTTTGTTGTTGGAGTAATTTATTATTGTTGAGCACTTAGGTTTTTGCTCCCATCTTCTGCCCTAAGTTTTACCTGTTTTCTGTTTTTACGCAATTTGGAAAGCCCAAATAGACATAAAGTCCATGCAGCATAAAGGGAGATTCAGTAAATAGTGAAAAAAGCTAATTTTAATTATTTTTACAAATCTCAATGATGCTGATGAGGTTTTTTACGTTGTTTAAATTGCTCCCATTTCCTATGCAGAGTTTTTATGCCACTTACATATTTGTAGTGCAAACTTGACATGGAGACTTGGAATTCCCGTTGCTTTAGCAAACTCTGCTTTCCATACAGTTAGTTTTGTTTAGTTTTGTGTGTAATGATAGCACCCTAAAATGGCAGATCCTGTGAGCTGTAAATCTTTCTATAAATACCAATGGCCACAAGCTATGTAGTTGATAAAGTGACACAAAATGGCTTTCCTGTGATAGGTGAAATTCCCAAATATAGAGGTGAGGAAAATTATGGCATTTGCTAATGCCATTTACACTGTAAACCTGAGCATAAACGCATAGTCATTTCTCTCTTTTTGCAAGTGTCTGCCCTGAGGCCATTGAAGCCAATGGACAGGTTGCCACTCAAGTCAGTGGACTGTAGATCAGTCCCAAAAGGCACAAAGTTGTTAACATATAATTGTCTCTAAACAGAATTTTTTTGACAATCTAAAGCTTGGTGCTGCCTACTGGGTGATTTAGTGCTCTTCTACACACCCCTCTACCCACCCCTTTTGCTTCTGTTTTACATATTGTGATTCTGTATTGCTGTACTATTTTAATGGGATGGCTGCTTGCTGCAAAGTTAACTATGTACTGAAGCAACATCAGCCTAGTCCCTAAGAAAGGTTAAAATAAAATACAAAGGGGCTAGATAGTATTGATTCTTCTGTTGTCATATCAAAAGTACTTAAGTGAAGTATTATTTTTAGACTTTCTTGAAAAAAATGTATAAAGAACAGAATATGAAATTCGAAACAAAATATTATGCCTGATGGATAGTAATTTTTTGCTCTGATTGAGCTGTGCTTCCTATATTTTAATGTAAACAGCTGATCTCTTCTGTGCTATCTGTATTATTGTTTATGGTCAGCCTGGAAAGGATGTCTTACGTATGTCAGAATTATAGACTCAGTCATACAACCTGTCTCTCATGTGAATTAGTACATGTACACATGCACCTTCCTTCCCATTCAGATGATTGGTACGACTCTGATGAATCAGGATTACTGACATGAGAAAGGGGTTACATGATTGGGTCCTATGTACCTGACAGGGCAAATGCACATTTGTCATTCTCTTTGTCTATTTTTATTTTAATTGGTATGTTTCTATTTGTATTGGTATATTAGAATCAATAGAGTGTGTGTCTATCCACACTAGCAACTCACGTCAAAGTTAACTTCGAAGTTAGGCACTACATCGAAGTAGCCAGCAGAGAGTCTACGCATATTTTCCCTTATGTCAAAGTAGGGAGTCCAACTTCAAAGTCCTTCCTCCATTCCCAGGAACAGAGTAGTGCCTGACTTCGAAGAGTGGGTGTAGATGCTCAGCTTCGAAGTTGTATTTCAAAGTAAGCAACTTTGAAATTATTTTTGTAGTGTAGCCACAGCTCAGGTGTAGTTAATGTATCTCGAATGAGTGTGTGTGTGTGTACAGCACTGACACGCTATCACGGGCTGAATAAACACATACTGCACCCTTGGAATATAACAGAAGTGTCTTTAAATTGTCTTTATATAATTTGGGAC
Source organism: Carettochelys insculpta (assembly GCF_033958435.1). NCBI lineage: Eukaryota > Metazoa > Chordata > Testudines > Carettochelyidae > Carettochelys > Carettochelys insculpta. The sequence goes on along the minus strand of NC_134139.1, from coordinate 6,560,555 downwards.
TTGTACAACCAGGACCGTTATTGTCTGTTGCTCATATTCCAGTTGACCAAGACATTTAAATATCTGTTCAATCAGATGCAACAAATAAGTAACGTAGTAAGTGAGAATGTTTGAAGAGCATTGTTACAGCTGAGAACATCCGAATTTCTATGTTGTGGTTAGAAAGTGGAAGTCACTTATGTATCCTAAAATATAAAACTTGACAAGAAGTATGGTAAGAGAAATTAAGATATGCAGAAGAAACAAATTAGAGTCATTGTGTGGACCATTTCTGTGAACTTCCGTTTAAATTCTCTGCCATAACATTGTATTTATTTTATGAGTCTCTTACGCATAATGTTCTTTGTCTTTAAAAGACTGCTTATCATGCGTTCAATATTTACCTATTGTGTGGGATACCTGCAGGTATTTCAACATGTGGAGCTCCATCAATGCAACATCTCCCCTTGCTTGGGATTCTCAGTGGCAAACCCTCTCCTGGAGTTAGGTACCTAGGCTGATTATATTAGAAGTTGTGAGGGAAGAATAGAGAACATCCTGCATGACTTTAAGCCCCATGGTTAGGGTGAGATGTGGGAATCTCCAACTTCAAGGAGGACAAAGAAATTTGAACAGAACTCACAAGGTGTATGCCCTAACTAATGGACAATGAGATATTCTGGTGTTGGGTTTCCTCAGTCTCTCCTGTTGAAGTTTTTGCATTGGGGATAAATAATGTTTTAAAAAGTAATTGGAGCAGGAAAACTAGATCCTGAATCTTCCACCTTTCAGTGACTACCAGCCTCGTTATCTGATGCTTGTGTGTGCTCTCTCTCCCCCTCTGGCCCAGTGAATCTTTCATTATTTATCCATACGAACGACTTCAACAGAAGAACCTTGGGGAGTGTTACATCAAAATATATAGCAGTTAGGACACTCACCTAAGAGATGGCAGATATCTGTTCAAACCGCATCCTTCCTTTAACCATGATGTTAAAAATTATGAGGGAAATTCTCTCCAAGTCACTTTGTGTAAGCTTCCATGTTGTGGCCTGATCTGACAGGCAAATTCTTAGTGTGTTTTACAGATGGGGACCTGCAAGTGAGTTAAGCAGAGGAATGTTTACCTTCCCTGAATTCATGTATTGCTCTGGGGCTTACATGTCCAGACATTTAAAGCAGGGCTGCAGTGCATATGCACAGATAGAGAAACATAAGTTCCTGGGGAACTTTCATTGCAAAACATAGGCACTAAGTGAGTTCAGGCTCTTACAAGGTTCAGTGGTCATTGAGCGGGGATTTTGTGAATCCCAGTGGGACCAGATTCTGGGATTTAGGCACCTAACATGGCAGTTATGGCACCTTTAGTCAGACTGTGAATCTAGACACAGCTGTTAAAGTATTAATAGTAAATTGTATAGTCTACATGTGCAATATTAGCTTTTCAAGCATTTATTCTCAGTAAGAACTACTAGCCTGATTTTCAGGTGGCAGCTGAAGTTGATTGGAAAATCAGGTTATACATTACTAGCAAATTTGACATTAAAAACATATCTGGAAATTCATTTGCTGAGAAGTTCAACCATTAAAATTGTTGTTTCTTGCCCAAGATCTTTGTCAGTGATATTTGTATCCATCTATATACACACAGACATGGTTGTCTTTTGAACTGTTAATTGGTGAAAGTTTTCAGTTCAACAGATCAATTTTAAACAAATTAACACCAGTTTATGACTTTACAAAGTATCCTTTGAGCCATTAATGACACCAGTGGGACCAGATCAATATGGTGTATTGCAGAGCTGCCTTTCACAGAGGTGCTCTCCCCCGCCCCTCCTAGCTAGGGGCAAAACCATGTCATGAGCTCTCCCTTTGTGTTCCCGATGGCCATTGCCACCAACCACCCCCTTCCTCGTGCAAGGAATGTGGCAATCATTGTCGCTATATTTATTGCCAGGATTTTGATGGACCAGCCAACAGGGAGAATGAAGGTGAAAGGCAGGGTTAGTTGTCTGCTTCAACCTATTGGCCTCATATTTCCAAAGCAACCATTCCTACTTTATCTGGTGCCTGAACCTCTAAGACTGTTGCTGACCTAGGGCCACCCAGTTGTAGACACCATTTCCATCTCTTACATTTGTTTTTCCAGTGCTGTTGGACATAGTGGTGTGCATCCAGCTTGCCTGTCACTGCAATGGAAGCTGGGGTAGCGATACCTGCTGGCCATGTTTTATCAAGACAGTCAGTGTTAATTCCTCTGTTCTACAGGGGGATGGCCCTCCTTCCTTGGAACAGCTCGTGCATCAGATAGTGGATGGCGAACTCAGTCTTTCTGAGAAACCCAAGAAATACCTGAAGAGGGTCTTTCAGCAAAGCATCTGCAAGAGACTGGTGGAGGAAACCATCCTCGGGTATCTGAACTACAACCGTTACCATCTGCCTATGTATGCGTGGCCAGGGATTGTGTAGCCCTGATTGGCGGAGGCTGACTTGGCAGGGCCCCCAGCCTCCCTGCAGCGTGAGCACGAAGGCGCCTTCCAGCCAGCGCGATGCCGCCTTCCCCTGGTTTCCCACTCAGCCGGAAGCGCGGCGCGATCCCCATGCAAAGCCGGCCTGGCTGGCGGGCAACAATAAACGCCCGCTCCGCCCCGCGCTGCCTGGCTCGCGTTTCTCTGCTCCGCCGCGCGCCTGGGTCCCTCGCGGGGCCCGGGCGCGGGCCCGGCCGGCAGCCCCCGCCCCGCTGGCAGATGGCCGGTGGGGGCCGCACGCCGCTGCTGAATTGTTCAGTCCCCGCGCGCCTGCCGGGCCAGAAGGTGCCTGCGGCGGGGGGAGGCGCCGACGTGACCCAGCAGCTGCGGGGTTAACTCCCCGGCTTCAGGCGCCTCGGCAACCCGCCGGCCAATCGCTGCTGGCGCCGCGCTCCGCCGCCGGCCAATCCGGTGGCGAGCAGCCGAGGCGGGAAAGAGGAAGCCGGGCTCTGTCAGGGAGACGTCGCCTGGGCGCCATTGGCAGTCGGGGCCCTGCGCGGCTACCCGAGCCAGCCGCTGTCTGCGTGTCGCTGGCACGGGACGGACTCTCCCCCTCCCCCAAGGGTGCCTTTGTCCCGCGCAGTGCGCGCCCGGCCGGCGTAGTAATGACTCAGCCGGGGAGGCCCACTTCGCGGGGCCGTTTGCCACGGCCGAGGGAATGAGGCACACGCGCCCGGGGCGGGGGGAGCGCGGGGCGGCCGTGCCGGGCGTCGGTTCGCGAGCACCCCCGAGCCCGTTGTCCCGGCCGACGGTCGTCGCTGAGTTGCGTTTCACCGGTATCCCAGAGGCGCTGTCCAGGCCACCGGAGAAGCCCCGACAGACACCTCGGGGGTTCACCCGAGCCGCGCAGCGCCACAAGCGGGGCTGTGTTTCCCCAGCGCGGCTGCCGTGTGGCCCGCCCCGCCGCGCCCCGCCGGCAGGGGGCGCGCGTGGGCAGCCGAAGTCGGCCTCAGCCCTGGTCTCGTTGCGCCCTTGGCGCTGCTGCCGCGTGTGCGCCTTTGTTCCGCTCGTGGCCACGCGGTGCGCGGAAAGCTGGGCGTGCGCGCACCCTGCGCGGTTCAGCTGGCCCGCGAGAACCACGTGCCCAGCAGGGACAAAGCGAAGGCCCGGGCCGTCGAGGAGCCGGCCGGCTGCTGGCCGTGGACACTACGCTGTGGGGGAGAAGCTGCTGGATAGTAACGCCGCCGATGGGAAGTCTCCTGGCCTCGGCTGAGGGCACCAGTGTTTGTGGCGGGGCTCTTTGCGGCAAACGCAGAGCTGTTGGAGCTAGTCTGCGCCGCAAGCGCTATGAACTCCCGCCACACGAGGAGACACGTGGGGACAGCTGCGCGGGGTTTCTTTTTTTTTTTTTTTAAAAGCGTGGCTCATGGAACTAGCCGCTCGGCTGTTCCCGTCTAAAACAAGGATGGCGCTAAATGAATTGCACCGCGGCAGGCATTTCAGTGTAAGTGAAGAAGATGCTGCCAGAACCCCATCACGCCCGTTTTTTTCCTCTGGACAAGTTAGAAAGCGAAAAAATGGGAGATGAAAAAGTGAAAATATTCTTTTCTGCGGAAGCTGTAGGACACGCCTATCAGTATTCAGACATCGCAGGGGAGGGGGGATAGCTAAGAACCGAGTGGGTGGGGGGCGTAGCCATGTGTGAGTAGCTGTTGATTGTTTTCTGGTTGAGAGAAGTGATGATAAGGTTGGGCTGAAGTGTACATTGCTCGTGTGGGGATTGCTCGTGTAACCTGCAGCTGTATGCTAATGATAATAGAAACAAATCCACTGCCTCCCCCATTAAACAGGGGGGAGGCAGGGAAGCACACATCACTGAACAAATACACTCGCACTAGACAAAATACACATATACACATACACCAAAACCAAGAGAGAAAGAAACAAAAAAGGGGCAGCCCAGTCTCCAGCATGTGGCTCGATGTGCCTCTCAGCTAGTCTCTCCCACTTGTCTTTACAGGGTATTGGCTGATCATTTGGTTTTAGGACGTGCTTATTGGGGAGGCTAAAGGAAATCAATGCTGGATTGCTGTGTGGCACCACTGAAAGGTAACATAATCTTTAGGCGTTTGTCATGCTGGTCCTACAACAAATGCCGTCGAGTACTAACCTCTCACACTGGCGTGTTTGCCTTCTCCTTTTCTGCCCAGAAACGGGGATCAATTACCCACCTTGGGCTGAAAAGAACCCAAAACTTTCCGTTCATTTGGGCCTTTGGGCACCCCTCCCTGAATAGCATAAACAAGTCCTCCATAAATGCGCCACTTAACAGAAAGCTCTTCTACCCAGTATACTTTGTGTAATAAAAGAACTGCTCCCCCCCCAAGCATCAGCCTCCCCCCAATAAAAAGCTGAATAATGGGAGCAGATTGCCATTGGGGATACTTGAAACTTAAGCAATAGAAAATACTTCAGGTCTTTTTCTTTTGGTAGCTGGGTGAAATGGAACAGACTCGTGGGCTCTTTCTTGTTTTCTCTCGCTTTCATGTAGTATTCTTTTGTGTGTAATTATTTAAACGGAAGATCCATAGCAGCTTTATGCTAATCTGCTGAACAAAGGCAGCTGGGCGGGGGGAAGGCGGGGGAGAGGGAAGGTGAATAGAAGGCGCTGGAGGGCGGGGGGCGGGTCTGAGGGATTCGCGTGTCTCTCGCGTGGCCCTCAGACAGACACAACAATCGCTAATTCCTGCAAACGCTGTGCGCTCGCTCCCGAGCCCCTACGCGACCCGGGTCAAACAGTAGCAACCTAGCCCATTGTTTATGCGTCATGCAACAATGGCGTTAAAAACCTAATGAACCGCTCTGATTGCAACCTACAAAGCGGGGGCTGAGGAGTGGGGAGCGGGAGGTGGTGTTTGTGAGGGTGTGTGTGTAAAACAATCTCCAATCAACTTGATACTTACAACTCTGGGATTTAGTAGAAGTCTGAGGTCCTTTCCTGACTGTAACCTGCAAGGTACACGTAAAACATTCTTTCATGAGCTTGCACATGGGGTTTGTGAAACTGACGAGCCTCTCTGACTGCAACCGACGACTGTTGGTGTAAAAAAATCTGTAATCAACTTGATACTTACATCAGGAAAGGAGAAAAAGTTTAAAAAAAAAAAACAACTAATCGGAGGTGGCGCTGTTCGTCATGGGCCACTTCAGCCCAGCTGCAGTCCCGAGGCTGTGTTCTGTCAGGTCGCTAAGGGATGGATCATTTAATCACATTTTTCTGTTAATTGCCCACCTTGGGGTGGGGGGCATTTGCCCTGTCGGAAGGCAGGATCCTGAGCTAGGTGTACCTGTGGTCTGCGAACAGTTATAGCTGTTCCCATATTCAGCTCCGGGGTTGTTCTTCCAAACGGGGAGGGGTGGGGCTGGGGCAGGGCAGTACTATTTGGATGCTGGGAAGCGGGCTGACTGAGTAATCAAAGGCTTTCTGCTCCTGTGGGCTGGTTCGGGGAGGCAGGATAAAGTCACATGTCCGAGTAAAGTAGGCAAAGCGATACAACTGAGGGCTGGCCAAACTGTTCAGCTGGTCGCTTCGATGCTTTGGCAAGAACGTTCGACCTTGCAAACGCCTCGGGCCCTGTGCTGCCGCTACAACTTCACCCCAAAGGCCTGCTTACGGGACAGGGTAATAGGGGCTCTTGTAGGGCGGCGTCGCCCCAGCAAGCTTCGCCAAAAGGCAAGCGCAGTTGTGGTCTGCTGCCATTGATTCCCCAGGTTGGCAGACTGCAAGCGAAACAGGGCGAGACTACCGCAACGCGCCTTCTTCCTTTCCAAAGGAGATGGCCAGTCGTGGTGCTGAAGTGGCTCAGGACGGGAATCTCTTTGTCAAAACCGAGCTCGGTTTCAAACAGGAATTCGTTTGGGGGATGCGTGTGGCCTGTGTCGCTCCGGAGGTCAGGCTAGAAGATGACAGCGATCTCCCCGGGCCTTAGGCGCCATGAAATACTCCCTGTGCAAATTCCCTCATACGCCGTTGGCTTCGCCTTGCTCGTGAAGGGAACTTGGCGCAAAGAACGTGGTTTGGGAGGGGCGGGGAGAGTGGACTCAGCTGGGAATCCCCGGGAGGAAACGTGGAAGTTTGCCGCTGAAAGCAAAGAGTTAACCAGGGCTGGAGGAGAAGCTGGGCTGTAGCCGTAGAGGGACACTCACTCAGCGAAAACGCTTCGAAAATGACTGTCGCGCTTTGCCTTTCAGACACTAATATCTCATTTTTCAAAGACTCCGTTGAGTACAGCTGAGCAGCCAGAGCTGCTCCCCACAGCTCAGTGCTGAAGTCATTAGCAGTAGCACGTTACGCTGCCCAATTCACATTGCAGTATCGTAAGTGCCGCTGTCCAAACAGAAAGGCGAGCCCAGCCGTAGCCCCGAAGCGTCCCCCAGTCGCATGCGGCTGGGGGGGTTAAATCCAAGCCTTTTTGTAGCGTGCGCCATAGCTGCAGTGCTAGCTGTCGCATGCGGTCTGCATAGCCCGACAGCAGCTCCAACTGTCAGCTCAAACACTAGCTGCAAAATGCTGCACCTGCTTTTGCAGACGTGTTTCTCTTTCCCGCGCTCCCCAACATTTTTTCCCTCACGCCGTTGTTGTGAAAATTAGTTTAGAATATTTGTACCTTTCAAGTTTCAATTAATCTGCACCGTACAGGACTGAAAGCAAAGAGGGGGGGCTTTATTCAGCTGGCAGGAGGTAGCAAAACAACAAAAAAGAAACGGATCCTTTGACTCTAAGTATCTCAATAGGGCTCAATAGATTCCCTTAATTCTTAGCACTGTTTGAATTCGCTGTACCGCGGCGGGTTTTTGTTTTTGTGTGTGTGTGTGTGTGTGTCGTCATTTTACGTTCAGCTTTTTAAGGTTATGTGTTCAGCTCATGCTATAATTGTAAATGAAGAAAAAGAGTGCATCTATGGATAGATGAAGATAGAGCCGGAGCAACTACAAAACTAGCAAAGTTGGACCCTGTAGAGTAATAACAATCGGAGAAAGTAATTGGAGGGGGACTGTCCAAGTCAGGCTTAGAACTAGTAAAGAACAACAATTGCCTTTGGCTTAGCGGGCATTTCTGGATGTTTGCTGTAGCGCCAGGCGAAAGGACGGGTGTAGTAGAGCCAACGTGAGACTGCTGAAGGCAGATGCATATAACGTGTGCGCGCGGGCACATAGACGCGTTAAACTGAGGTGCTACCCGCCTCTCGTTTTGTACAATGGGCTCGTTAAATAGTTGTGTGATCACGGCCGGCAGGCACCGTGTGCATTATTACACTAGCGCCAGCGTGCATTAGGCGCTCAGAGCGCCCTTAAATGCCCAGTTCAGCCGCCACGCACGTGCTCCCCTTAACTTTGTCACCGCGCTAATAATGTCTTGGCGGCACGAGCGCCCTGAAACTTCAGCCCCCTTTATTCTGGGGGACGGTCCGTGCCCAGCACTGGCAGTGCGCAAATAAGGGCAATCAGGGACTTGCAAAGAGAAAATACCACCATGTAGCGCAGCTAACAAACTTCAGCGTTGGGGCAGGGGGTGGAGGCGAATCCATTCCCTTTGATTAGGAGCAGACACGAGAACCACACGGGGAGGCTGAGTGAGGCTGGATGGTTTTCGATCCACTTCTTCTAAGCGTGGGGGGGGGGGCGGGGGACGACAATCATGGCCACTTTCTAAAAATCCCTCACCTACGTTTCCCTCCGGACCGGATTAAAGGGCAAGGAGCTCTGGGGGGATTTTATCCCAGCCCCATGTAACAGGTATACTTGCCTAAGACTTTGGTCCATGATGTTCTTTGCGCAACCGTGTGGGAGAGGCAGGCTTTAGAACTATAACGCCCTTTGCGTCCCAAACGTAGAGGCTACCGGCGAGTGGGGCGGGCTATGGGGACGAGTTGTTTGTTTTTTGGTTCTCATGACTTTTGCTGGGGGTGGGCTGGGGGGGGGGGGTTGGGGAAGCAGCATCTTGTGTTATTGCAGCCGTTGCCTTGCTTGCCTTGGTGGACAGATTTCTCGACCCCCCTCGCTGTTTCATCCCCCCTCCCGCGCTTCAGCACGCGTCTCTTTTCTCGTCCAGATTGGCCGCGGGTCGCATTCAATAGAAAGAGGTTAATTTCCTTCACAAAGGTGAAGGGGGTGAGGCTTTGGGAAGCTACTGTGCGGAGACAGACAGACCCTTTCTTTATTTTTTAGCTACTTGATTAGACCCCTTGATTTAGCATCTGATGTCAAACAGCAGACAAAATGCACCAACTGAATTAAAATGCATGAGGCCGCAAAGGATTATGTAAAAGAAGTTAGCCAGACTGGGGAGCATGATAGATAGACAGACAGATAACGATGAACCAGAGATGCGTTTTATTTTCAAGAAATAACACCGAGGTTGTCCCATTATATTAATTTACCAGAATGCGCAATTGCATTTTCAGTAACTCAAGAGTTTTTTTTTAATTAAAACCCCCACCCCCCAAAGGTCAAATACTCCTCCCCAGCCTGCAACTCCAAAATGCACCAGATCAACAATTTGCTTTACCGACAAACAGTTTATTTAAGATCATAACTTTTGGGGGAGATTCTGGACAATTTAGCGCTGGATGTTATGACTAGAATAACCAGCCGTCAACCCCTTGAAGAATCCTCTGCTAATCAAAATACCAGCATGTATGTTTCTCCTGGAAATGGCTTCCCCTCATTTCCCGAGGATTCTTCCTTGGCAGTACAGTTAAGGTTCTGATTTTCAGACTCCCGTGGCAATCTCCTAAAATGTTTCCTTTGCAATTACTTTCCCCCGCACCTTCCCCCCCCCCCCCCGCCCAGCACCATTTCAGCATTTCCTCGGGCTTGGGAGCTTTTAAACAATTCACAACCTACATTTTCTTTCTCTTCCCCCCTCCCCCCCCGCCCCATCGCCAGTTTGCATATTGAACCCTCCTGACATATTTCTGACCATTCTTCTCCTTTGTTGCTATTTTGCTCCAGAACCGCGGGTAATCCCCCCGATTGGAGATGCTGCTCATTGTCATGCTGATGGACATTTCCATTTGGCAGATCTGTGCCCCCCGGAGGAGACACACAAAGGCCAGGCACGTGTGCCTTCCTATAGAAAACCATCAGACCGTGAAAAGAGGAGGGGCCAGGCGTGTGCCTTTAGCCGGGAGGGGCCAGGAGTAAAGGGTGGGGGGATCGGAGGAGGGGGCGAGAGGAAAGAACGAGCGAGGCCGGGAGAAACCCCTCAGGTACATCTGCCATACCTAGCAAGCGACCCCGCTGTCCCTGCCCCTTTCTGCAGCCTGCACCCTCCCACACTCACCCAATCCATCGGAGCCGCGGGGCGCGCTGATTGGCTCGGGGATGGAGCAGCAGGCTCGAACAATGGCATCCTCTCCCCTTAAAAAGAGTGCAGCGATCCGGGCAGGGGCAGACGGGGCGCCCGGCAGACAAGTGCAAAGGGGACGGGCCGCGGCGCGCCGCTCGGGAGTCTGTGCCGGCTGCGGAGCCCTGGCCGGATGGCAGGAGCCGGCAGCAGCAGCACCAGCCGCAGCGCCTGAGCAAGGCAGCCGGCCGGAGCCAGACGCGCCAGCCTTCCCCGCAGATCCGCGCCCCTGCCGCCGCCCCTAGTGCCTTGCCCGCCGGCCCAGCCGCCAAAGATGCCCCGGGGCTTCCTGGTGAAACGCAACCGGAGGGCCACGCCGATCTCCTACCGCGTCCGCTGCGGCCAGGAGGGCGAGGCCGAGCTGCTGCTGTTTGCCGGCGGCCAGCAGCGCTGCTCCCCGCCCCTCCCCTCCAACGGCCCCGATCCGGGGGCCCCCGCCGCGCCCCGGGGGCCGCCGCCGCCCCCCAAGCCGGTGCAGTTCGGCACCCCCGAGGCCGCGTGCCAGGCGCTGTACAGCCCCACCCGCCCGGTCAGCAAGGAGCACGAGAGGAAATCCCTGGAGCGCAGCTTCAACCTGGGCTCGCCGGTCTCCGCCGAGTCCTTCCCGGCGCCGGCCGTGCCGGGCCCCATGGACCCGCTGCTCTTCGCCCCGGCCGACCTCAAGCTGTGGGCCGCCGCCGCCGCCTCCTCTTCCTCCTCGGGCCCAGCGGAGACCAGCGGCCCCCGCAGGGACTCCCAGGGCTCGCGCGGCAGCCCCCCCAGCGACGCCCCCTGCAGCGGCCCGGCCAGCGCCAGCAGCCTGTCCGCCCTGCTGCCCGCCTCCTCGGGCCGCCCCCAGCCCAAGCGGCCCCCCGCCGGCCCGGAGCCCGCCAAGCACAAGCCCCCGGCCGCCAAGAAAGCCAAAGCCATCCGCAAGCTGAACTTCGAGGACGAGGTGACCACGTCGCCGGTGCTGGGGCTGAAGATCAAGGAGGGGCCGGTGGAGCCGCCGCGGGCGCGGGGGGCGGGCGGGCCGGGCCCGCGGCCGCTGGGCGAGTTCATCTGCCAGCTGTGCAAGGAAGAGTACGCGGACCCCTTCGCCCTGGCGCAGCACAAGTGCTCGCGCATCGTGCGCGTGGAGTACCGCTGCCCCGAGTGCGACAAGGTCTTCAGCTGCCCGGCCAACCTGGCCTCGCACCGCCGCTGGCACAAGCCGCGGCCGGCCCCGCCGCCCGCCGCCAAGGCGCCCGAGGAGCCGCCCAAGGAGGCCGGCGGCAGCTGCAGCGGCAGCGAGCGGGACACGCCCAGCCCCGGCGGCGGCGGCGGCGGCGGCTCGGAGTCGGGCTCCGAGGAGGGGCTGTACGAGTGCCCCACCTGCGCCCGCCGCTTCCGCCGCCAGGCCTACCTCCGCAAGCACCTGCTGGGCCACGAGCCGGGGCCCGGCCCGGCGGAGAGCCCCGGACCCGCCTCCAGCGAGTGCCACCTGTGCCCCGTGTGCGGCGAGACCTTCCCCAGCAAGGGCGGCCAGGAGCGGCACCTGCGCCTGCTGCACTCGGCGCAGGTCTTCCCCTGCAAGTACTGCCCGGCCTCCTTCTACAGCTCGCCCGGCCTCACCCGCCACATCAACAAGTGCCACCCCTCGGAGAACCGGCAGGTCATCCTGCTGCAGCTGCCCGTGCGCCCGGCCTGCTAGGCCCCCGCGCCGCGGCCGTGCCTTCGGCCCCTGGCCCGTTCCGACGTGACCACACCGGCGCTGGGGGCAGTGAGACTCGAACCCACGTGTGCCAGTGTCTGCTGGGTGGGGATCCGTCCGCCCTGCGCTCGGCCCCCGAACAGCGGCCCCTGTCGGATCGCTAGGGACCTCTTAGAAAGTCCTGGTCCCCCTCTGCCCCCACCCCCTCTCTGTGTACGTAGCCTAGGGGTGCAGTTGGTTGGGGTCCCCCACCCCCCTTTCTGTCAATCTCCGAGAATAATGCCTTTATATTTCACAGGCTGTAAATTGAATTTACCACATGATTAGCTTTATTATGGCTTGTGAACTGCTGGAAGCTGGCTTTACCCCCGCCCCTCCCCCTTTTATGTGAACAAATAAAGCGGCTTGGTTTTGTTTTCCTTAGTAGAGCCACGAATGCCTTGACTCCACTGCTGATGGTCTCCAGAAAATGCTGTAGAAACTGCCTTAACTATATGACCTGCCAACTTTCTTTTTCCGGTGGTTTGTTTGTCCTTAGCGAGGTAGAATCACGCGCTGCCTATATGTATATGTTGATTTAAGTAATTGTTATTTATTCTTTATTTATTTATATTAATTATGAAGATGGATATTATTTGATGGTGAATATTTTAATGCGCTTGCCCCTCCCCCTTCCTACCATTTCACTGTGCATTTTAGAAGAAGATCTTGTTTCTAAAGGGATCTGCTAAAAGGTTTTAACTTTTCTACCTAGAATACCACACAATCTTGATCATTTTATCCTGCCTCAAGGGCACAGACCGCCCCTGTGTGCAACCGACAGCTCTTACTTTTAGATGCAATCTCTTTTCTACACACATTATTTTCTTAACTGTTAGCTATTTATAGAATGCTTCGATAGAACTGTTTCAACTGTATAACTATTTACTATTCAAATAAAAATATTTTCAAATGCAAATGCACATCCTGTCGCGTCTCCTGTTTCTCATTTAGTCCGGCTGGAAAGGACACCCTCCCCGCGCCCCTTAAACCGAAGACAGGGCTGTTCTTCGGGTCTCCGGAAAAGAAGCTGCAACAGTGTGTGTGTGTCTCCGACGGTAACTTGCACAGGCGGGCTGGCTACAGCCTTTCAGGGGTGCGGGGGGTGATTTTTTTCCCCTTCCCCTGCGGGTGTTGTGAGTGAACCTGCAAAGCCGGCATTTCATGCAAACCGCCCGGGGAGCGCAGCGGCTCCCCTCCTCCCGGCACCTGGGTTTCCGTGGGCAGCTTTAACCCCCCGCAAGAGGAACACAAGGTTGGAGCCATTGGCTACCTGGCCATTGCTCTGCGCGCGGGGTGGGGGTTGTCGTTCCTATTGCAAAGGCACCAGGCAGCCCATGACTGTCACCCCCAAGTGCTGCAAGGAAGGACGAACCTGGCGGTCCGCCTGCTCCCGCCCCCTGGCGCTTGCTGCTTTCCCGGCCCGCTCCCCCAGTGCTGCAGGGGAACATAGCGGAATATCAGCCCCGGAGCAGGAAGAAGCCGAGCCGCGAGCTCCCGCCCCATGTCGCGGGGCCGGAAGCCCTGGGACGTAGCACAGCAGCGCTTGCTGCACGTGGCTTGTTAGTGCTGAGCTGAGCGGTGATTTGGATGGGCGCGGGCGCCCCGGCCAGCTCCGCCTTCATTTCCTTGGCTGTCGGCCGGGCCAGCCCCATTGCAGAAGCGGGCTCCACACGTGCGGCTTGGGGGTCCCAGCCAGGTGAGACAGGCCCGGCTGAAGCGGGAGAGGAGGCGAGACGCTGCCCACGAAATGGAGGCCCCTGTGCTAAAGGGTCTTAACCAGGCAGTCTGGAAAAACTCTGGGGTAACGCCTAGTTCCCCGCACAGCCCCTGCCCTTAGCCCTGGCTGCGACAATATGCCCAGGGGCTGAGGCTTTTCTGAGGCCTCAGCTGGGTGACACCTGCAGCCCCCAGCGCATCACGGGAAATAGGCATGGCCCAGTTTGCTGCTTGCCTGCCTGTGCGTTAACCTAGGTCTTCCCTCCCGCCTCGCTGCCCCAAAGTAGCACCTGGCCTACAACGGAGACCACTTTGAGCCCTAAGCTTCACAGGACCTGGACTAGCCCATTCCGCAGAGCAGCCTTCAGAAACCAGCCCTGGGGCAGAGCAGCCTAGTCTGCATACCCAACCCCAGGGCTGGGCCCAAAAGCTATGGGGGAGCCAGTGTCCAGGGTGCCCTACTGGAAAGTATTGTGGAAGAGGTAGGGTAGTGATTGGGTGAGGACATTTCAAATGGCTGTAGCTACACCCTTAGGTGTGGGCCACCACCACTTCCACTGGTGCTGAGTTACTCAACAGCTCCTAAAGTGTTACACAAACACCCCACCTCTCCCAGCACTGCACCACCAGCATGTAGGAGGGCTACTGTTAAGCTTCGCACACCAGCACTGCACAGGTCAGGAGCAAGGGAATGAGGACACTGGGGAGAGATGTTTACTGGTAGAGAAAACTCAAGCCCTTTAAGGAGACAGTGCAGCCTTTGTGGCCTAGTGTGGCTGCCTTACTGCTGTAATTTTCCCATTACAGAATCACACAGAATCATAGGGCTGGAAGGGACCTCAGGAGGTCATCTAGTCCAGCCCCCTGCTTCAAGCAGGATCAACGCCCACAAAGTCATCCCAGCCAGGACCTTGTCCGGCTGAGACTTAAAAACCTCAAGAGATGGAGAAACCACCACCTCTCTAGGCAACGGATTCCAATGCTTCACCATCCTGGTGAAGTAGTTTTTCCTAATATCCAACCCACACCTCTGCCTCTTCAACTTCTGACCATTACTCCTTGTTCTGCCATCTGACACCACTGAGAACAGTTTCTCACCCTCTTTTTTAGAGCTCCCCTTCAGGAAGTTGAAGGCTGCTATTAAGTTACCTCTAAGTCTTCTCTTCTGTAAACTAAACAAGCCCAAATCCCTCAGCCTATCCTCATAGGTCTTGTGCTCCAGACCCTTAATCATTTTTGTTGCCCTTTGCTGAACCTGTTCCAGAAAATCCACATCCTTTTTATACTGGGGGCCCAAAACTGGACACAATATTCCAGATGTGGCCTCACAAGTGCCAAATAAAGAGGAATAACTTCTTCTCTAGATCTGCTTGAAATGCTCCTCCTAATGCACCCTAGTATGCCGTTAGCCTTCTTGGCTACAAGGCCACACTGTTTACTCATATCCAGCCTTTCATCCACCATAACCCCTTGGTCCCTTTCCATTGTACTGCTGCTGAGGCAGTCGGTCCCCAGCCTATAACAATGCTTGGGATTCTTCCGCCCCCAGGTGCAGGACTCTACACTTCTCCTTACTGAACTGCATCAGATTTCTTTTGGCCCAGTCCTCCAATTTATCCAGGTCCCTCTGGATTCTCTCTCTACCCTCCAACAACTCTACCTCTCACCCAGTTTTGTGTCATCCACAAACTTGCTGAGGGCGCAATCCAATCCCCCATCCAGGTCATTAATAAAGATGTTGAATAACACCGGCCCCAGAACCGAGCCTTGCGGCACTCCGCTTGAAACAGACGGCCAGCCAGATGATGAGCTATTGACCACTACCCATTGGGCTCGCCCATCAAGCCAGCTTTCTATCCATCTTATAGTCCAAAGATCCAATCCATATTTCCTTAACTTATGGATAAGAATGTTGTGGGAGACCGTATCAAAAGCCTTGCTGAAGTCAAAGTCTATCACATCAACTGACTTCCCCATGTCCACAGAGCTTGTTACCTCGTCATAGAAGCTAATCAGATTGGTCAGGCAGGACTTGCCCCTGGTGAATCCATGTTGGCTACTTTTGATCACTTTCCCCTCTTCCAAGTGCTCCAAAATGGATTCCTTGAGGATTCCCTCCATTATTTTCCCAGGGATTGAGGTAAGGCTGATGGACCTATAGTTCCCTGGATTGTCGTTCTTTCCTTTTTTAAAGATGGGCACTACGTTTGCCTTGTTCCAGTCATCTGGTGTCTCCCGTGATCTCCAAGAGTCTTCAAGGACAATGGCCAAAGGTTGAGCAGTGACTTCTGCCAATTCCCTCAGCACCCTAGGGTGCATTAAATCCAGACACATGGACGTGTGCACATCTAGTTTTTCTAGATAGCTCAGAACTTGTTCCTTCCCCACAGATGGCTGCCCTCTACCTTCCCACACTGCATTGTCTAGGACCATCATGGGGAAGTTGACTTTGTCCGTGAAGACTGAAGCAAAAAAAAGCATTGAGTACTTCAGCTTTTCCTGTAGCATCTGTCACTAGGTTACCTCCCTCATCCAGTAATGGCCCCACACCTTCTCTGATAACCTGTTTATTGTTCACATGCCTGTAGAAACCCTGCTTGTTACTCTTCACATCCCTTGTCAGCTGCAGTTCCAATTGTGCTTTCGCTTTCCTGATTACTGCCCAGAATTCTCCAGCCATATGTTTATACTCCTCCTTAGTCAACTGTCCATGTTTCCATTTCCTGTATGCATCCTTTTTGAATTTAAGCTGACTAAGGCGTTCTCTGTTAAGCCAAGCTGGTTGCCTACCACATTTGCATTTCTTACTATGCAGTGGGATTGTTTGTTCCTGTGCCTTCAGTAAGACTTCTTTAAAATACTGCCAGTTCTCTTGAACTCTTTTCCCCTTTGTCTTCCTTTCCCAAGGGATCCTGCTTATCCATTCTCTCAGGGTGTCGAAGTCTGCTCTTCTGAAATCAAGGGTCTTTGTGTTACTGCTCACCTTTCTTACTTTTGTCTGGATCATGAAATATATGGTCTCATGGTCGCTGCAGCCCAGGTTCCCTCCCACTTCCCTTTCTTCTACTAGTTCTTCCCTGTTTGGCCGTGTCTACATTAGCCCCAACCTTTGAAATGGCCATGCAAATGGCCATTTCAAAGTTTACTAATGAAGCGCTGAAATGCATATTCAGTGCTTCATTAGCCTGCGGGCGGCCGCGGCACTTCAAAATTGACGCGCCTCGCTGTCGCGCGGCTCGTCCTGACAGGGCTCCTTTTCAAAAGGACCCTGCCTTCTTCGAAGTCCCCTTATTCCCATGAGCTGATGGGAATAAGGGGACTTCGAAGTAGGTGGGGTCCTTTAGAAAAGGAGCCCTGTCGGAACGAGCTGTGTGGCGGCGAGGCGCGTCAATTTCGAAGTGCCGCGGCCGCCCGAATGCTAATGAAGCACTGAATATGCATTTCAGCACTTCATTAGTAAACTTCGAAATGGCCATTTGCGTGGCCATTTAGAAGTTTGGGGCTAGTGTAGACGTAGCCTTTGTGAGCAGCAGCTCAAGCTGTGCACGGTCCCTGGTCGGTTCCTTCAGCACTTCTACCAAGAAGTTATCCCCAACATTCTCCAAAAACTTCCTGGATTGTCTGTGTGCTGATGTATCGGTCTCCCAACAAATGTCCCAACAAATATTCCAAGATCTTATTGTGCATTTAGGACTTAGGGCCTGACCCAAAGCTTGTGGGAGACAAATGTGTAGAGGAAATAGTTATAGTGACATCCATGGGCACTGCATCCCACCCCCTAAATCCTCTGAGCAAATCTGAGATAAGCAGTAGGCACGGACAGTTATCTGGGTAGAACATGAGGGAGAAATAGTGAGTTTCTAGCTGCTTCCTGTTCCAAAGAGGAATATGAGCCTATGGGCAATTTAGTTTGGGCTCATTTTGTTCTGGGCTTAGCTGTTAGGGCTGCTCAGGAGCAAAATATAGTGAATTCCTTTGGGGGAGAGTCCCTGAGGAAGTGGGTGGCTCAGTGTACTTCACTGTATCCCTTCATGGAATCGCAAGATTGGACGAGGCCTCAGGAGGCCATCAAATCCAATGCCCTGCTAAAAGCAGGACAGTCTCAACTGTCATTCCAGCCAGAGCTTTCCATCACCAGGTGATCCATTCCAGTGCTTCACCATGCTTCTAATGAAAAAGCATTCCTAATATCCAACCTTGAAATCCCCCCACTGCAACTTGAGACCATTGCTCCTCATTCCGGCATTTGCCACCACTGAGAACAGTTTCTCTTCATCCTCTTTGGAACCTTCCTTTCAGGTAGTTGGAGACTGCTATCAAATTGCCCCTCATTGCATGTGGCTAATGCACCAAAGCATTGGCAAGCCCACAGAAACGTAGACAGACGACATCCTATAGGCAAGCAGCACTGTCCAAATACTTCCTGTGTGGTCAAACAGCTTTGCCACATCTTTGGTCTGTCTATAGATCAGGGCTTTGCTGTTACACATGCCTAGAGCCATGTGGCCTTGGGTGGGGAAGGAGAGTTTCTGAGCAATGGGTGGTGGCAGGCATCTGTTCATGCTGCTACAACTCTCTGGGCCCAGAGCTCTTCTCTACACAGAAAGGTTACACTGATTTAATCAATTCTTTTGGTTTATGACCCTGCTAAGCTAAATCATTAGCAGCCTGTTGTATACTGAGAGAAAGGTGCCCACAGCAAGGAGTTGCATCCATTTAACTTGAATTAGAAAATTATTTCAATTCAAAGTGGCACAACTTTTGTCTCACTGGGGCAGCGAGAGAAGCCACAGATCCAATCTCACTCAATTCCCATTGTGCAGTTTTAATATTTTACGTTTTTGACTACTGAATCCATTTTGAAAAATGATTTAGGCTCTTGCGGTAGGTGGTGGGCCTAAAGAGAAAACGCCGTGTTTAAGATACAAATGGATTCCAGAACCTGCTACTGGAGGGCAGACTGGGAGATTCTCCAGGCATGAATAGTGTGGTTGCTGAAATGTCCTTTGATGAAGAAGCCTGATACAAAAATTAGTGTTTAAAAAGGGTCATTTTCAAATAAAGTCTGACAAAAAACAAAGGCACCAGGCTTAGAGGATTTGGGTTTGTTTGATGGTTCCAGTGGTTGCGTGGCAAGGAAAGATGTTTTTACAAGGATCCTGTTGTTGGATCGATCCAGACTTCTTATGGATCCTGACTTATCTGATGAGTCATCCATGTCCTTTGGTCCCTCCTCTCCCTCTACTCAGTTCCCAGAAAATCTCCTCCAAAGAAGGTGAAAGTTCCTATGGGAATCCCTTGGCTGCTTACACTTGAGAATTCTGGATCAGTTGTTCTGGATGTTGTTGAGCAAGACTGTTTCTCAGTGGAGGAGGACAAGTGGGACAGACCTCATGTCTGTCTCATCCTTAGAAGAGGTTGTCTTAACTATGTCCACATTTTCTCCAAAGGACACCAGGAGCTTCCAGAACATGGTGGGCAGAAATAGCTGTAGCATAGGAGAGTCTTTAAGAAGATTTTTTTTTACTTTCAAGAAGCCTTGTAAGTTGTTTGATGATGTGTCGAGCTGCAGGAAAAAGAGAAATAAGCCCTGCTTAACAATGTGTCTGCTGGAACTGGCCAAAGAGGACTACAGCCATGCTGCCTCAGTTGCTAGGAAATTAGATTAATTACATCACATCCCAAACATCAGCTCACTTGTGGTCTTGACTGAAAACTGGTGACGTAGCACCTCTCTGTGTGGCCAGGGCTGGACATGTTTGGCTGGAGAGCTTCTCTCTTCACACCTCCGATCCTGGGAATTCCTGTCAGGGTGTCATGATCTACTGTAACTTCTTACCAGCCAAAAGGGCATCTAGGACCCATTTCATTTGCAGAAGACAAAATGCAGTAGATCTTCAAGAGAGCTCTTGACTGATGTATCCAGTGCAGCTATCAGATTTTGGCCCAGCAATGTCTTTCAAAAGATCTTCTACGTTCCAAAATTCAGGTCTTGGCTTTCGTATAGTATGTGAAAGTTCTTGATTTCACCCTCTCTAGGTCGACAGGAAACTTACTGCCAACGCTTAGTCACTACATAGCATCAGTGAGCAGCAAGGGAATTAATTGGCAGTATCATCAGTGTCCTGTGTCTTGGGAATCCAGCTATGTTTCTGTAGAAGGCAGATGATATCCATTGCAGTGAAACACATTTCTGTAGGATGAAGGTAAAATGAAGCTGCAAACATCACGCCCTTTGTGCTTGCATTGTGTGTAGAATGCCTCCCCCCACATTCACATGTTTTGAATGGGACTAGTGGTTTTGAAAGCCTCTGTTTTTTTGGAGGGGGGGGGGGGCAGCTTGAGTCAGGTTCAAGTGCTCTGACTTTCAGAAAGTGTGGAGTACCTTAAAAACTAGGCCCTGAATTTGTCTTAGGTCAGGCAGCCCAAATCACCTTTGCAAATTTATGGTCCCAATGGTTTGCACTTTGGTACATAGCTGCTGTCAGCAACAGCTAATTTTTATTTTCAGTCACTTCAACACTACAAAGCTAAGTCAACCTATGTTGCATACAGCTGCTGCAGTAAGTACATAGCGTGTGCATGTCTGTACCGCTTTGTGTGACACTGGTGCCCTTGTAATGATTACAGTGTCATTGTGTGATGGCTTCTGGAAGCCACTAGCAGCCAACATAAGCAAAATGGTGTCTACATTGACATTGCCTAGCTGTAGCACCATGTGAACCTTGACGCGATGCTGCTCCTGGAGGTGGAGTTATACCATCAGTGTAGCAGGCAGTTATGCTGCCAGAAGCAGGAATCCCTGTAAGCTGTGCGCATGCAGGAAAAACTCAAATCTCACCCGCCTGCTTTGCAAAGCAGCCACCACTAGGGTTTTTTTTTTTCCTCCTATAGATGAGGCATATGCTCTGGAGCCCCCTTTAGTGCACATAAACACTTGGGTGAAAAAAACTGTATGTGGATGCTGGCGAACACCAGCCAGAAGTCAGGTTTAAGTGTAGTGCATGCCCCCACCCCTCTTTTTTTTTTTTTTTTAATTAAAAAAAGATAATGGTCCCATATTCCCACCTCCTACTGCCCTGGCTGAGCTGCCCTCCCCACGTGTCAATGCAGCTTCAGCTGCGGGTAAAATCAATCAGGAGCTGGCCAGCCAGCACATGTTGCCCAGGCAGTAGCAGGAACCTGGGGGTGGGGGCGGCGCGCTGCCCTAGGGGTAAGGCAGAGTATGTTGCAAGGCCCTGATGGGTGTTTTGTTTCCCCACGCTTAAGGGGTGGGGGGTGGGGGGGAACCTGATGCCCCAGCAGTGCTGAGGGGCCCCTTCATGGGGTAGGTGCCCCTGCAGCCAGGCAGACTACTGCAGAGAGGTAGCCCAAGCCCCACTGCAGGCCAGCCGCCAGGGTAGCCAGGGACACCTGTCGCCACAGCTAGGGAGCCCCCCCCCCCCCCCCCCACACACACACAGAGTCAGCAAGCTCTTCCGTGGGGCGGGGGGAGGGGGTTGCAGCACTATTGCTGGCATCCCAAGGCATGGGGCAGCCATGGAGCTCTCGCTTGGGGGGGGGGGGGCAGCCCCATTGCCAGTGCCCTAAGGTGTAGGGCAGTTGGGGAGCAGCACCCATGGGGCAACCACCATTCACAGCCAGGGAGCCGCCCCCCCCCCAGTGCTGGCACCCCCTTTGCTGCTGTTCCAAAGCATGGGGCAGCTGGGGAGGGCCCCTGCAGGCGGGGTGGGCAGCCCCACTGCCCAGAGAAGTGGGACAGCTGGGAGCTACAGCGCCCCCCCCCCCCAGCAGGGTGCCAACCCCCACAGGGCAGCCATGGAGCAGCCCTAGAGGGCAGCTGCCCCATTCCTGTAACCCAATGGTGTGGGCAGCTGGTGATGACCACCCCCCCCCCCCGCCCCCACCCCGCCCATGGCAGCACTTAGTGGGCTCAGTGAAATTTGGTCACCCTAAAAATGTAGCACATTAAAAGAATCTAGGGTACTACTTGCAAGAACACAAGAATGGCTGTACTGGTCCAGCCCAATGGTACCTCTAGCCCAGTAGCCTGGCTACCAAGGGTGGCCAGTGCCAGACCCTTCACAACAGGGTAAGTTATTTAATGATCCGTCTGCTCTCATCCCATCCTAGCTTCTCAGAGGCAAGAGGATTAGGGGCACCCAGCACATGGATTTGCATCCCTGACCATCTTAGCTAACAGCCGTTGCTGGAGCTCCAATTATTTTTTGACCCCAGTTGCACTTTTGCGCATCATACCCTCTCCAGGCACTGAGTTCCACTGGTTGGCTCGGCGCCGTGTGAAGTGGGGCTTCCACTTGGTGGTTTTCACCTTGCTGACTGTTAATCTCCTTTGTGCCCCCCCCGCCCCTGGGTGTCGTGTTATATGAAGAAATAATTAGCACTTCCCTTTTCATCTTCTCCACATCATTCACAGTAATGCGGGCCGCTAACATAATCCCCCTTAGTTGCCTTTGTCTTAAACCAAAGCGTCTCAGTCTTCTTAATCTCCTGTCAGAGGGCATTTGATGTTTTCAGGGGCAGGAGGGACAGCTCAGTGCTTTGGGCACTGGCCTGCTAAATGCAGGGTGGTGAGCTCCATCCTTGAGGAGGCCATTTAGGGATCTGGGGGCAAATACTTTAAAAAAAAAAAAAAAAAAAATTTGTCAGTGATGGTGATCAGTCCTGCTGCGAGGACAGGGGACTGGACCCAATGACCTCTGAAGGGCCCTTCCAGCTCTATGAACTAGATGCAATTTAACAGTTCTACACTTTCTTATTTGAGCGCCTTCAGAACTTTTGAGTGAATACAGACTGGTCTTGATGACTTATTGACGTGCACCTGTTTATTCCAAAACCTGCGCTCTTGCCGTGTTAGGGCTGAGGAAGTTCCTCAGCTATCACCTAAATAAGAATGGCTCAGGTGTGGGAGTCTGCCTCTCATCTTCTGCAGCAAAAAATCTATGCAAAGAATTCATTTAGCTCCTGTACCGTGGCAGAGTCTCTCCTGAGTGTACTTATAGTGCCTCAATTTTCCAGCGGCCCCACCAGTGGTTGTCAAGCTTTTGGCTTCTGACATTTTTTTTTTTTTGGCATTTGGTGTCTCTCTTTTGCTAATTGCTCTTTAAATTCTTTTTTTGCCTTGTCCTATTATACTTTTATAATTATATACAAGGAGCTTTGGAATCCTGCACCTGAGATTTGAAATGTGTGTGCAATGTTAGCAGGAGGTTGAAAGGTGCGATACGCTTATGACAATTCATGCTCCATACAGTATGCTCTTAAATTCAGCATTCCTTTCATGGACGACAGCCTACTTAAGTGAAGAAGGGGAGTGTCTCTGCTACAACTGGGCAATGCTGCAAACGTGGCATTCTAGATAACACTGCATCAGTGAGGTTACTTTCTTTATTTTGCTAATATTCCTAGAGTTCGTGTACACTTGTGATCCAAACAATAAAAATCCCTAGGAAGTGGTTTGTGTGTCATCATGCTTCTATTGCTACGTTATGATGAGCCTCAGGTAGGATTTTGGGGGCATGATCTGTTGCAGCTGGAAAACTGCATGTTCAAGCCATAAATGCTTTCTTCTGGCATGTACAAATGGTGAGCAGATGGGCTTGAGGGTTAGTATTGACATGCATCTTCTTGTTTTATGATTTGTACGCAGCTTTGTTTGATCGTTGAGGTCTCTGCATAACCTCTTTTCCTGGTTGTTAGGTGCACGTGCCCATGGTGACAAGCCAATCTGGCCTAATGAGAACGCACACCAGGATGACACTTAGTTGCAGCGCATGTCTATTGAAAAAGTACAGACCTCAGATCTCTGCAGCATCTTTTCTCTCAGGTAACATTACAGGTTTAAATTTAACCCCCCACATGGGATTTTCAGAAGTGCATAGTGTTATCCTAAAACTTTGCTTCCACTGCAGTCAAGTGGGACCAATACATGCTATTTATACCCACTTTAAGGCCTTTTACTGCAGCACACTAGTGTAAAATGATCTCAGGACAAATAAGAATTAGGTCTCAGGTATCTTACTACAGAGTTTACAGCATAATTTACTTTGTATTTCATTACTTGGAATAGCACAGTGGGTTTCTTAATGCTAGTTCTGGTAAAGTAACACCACATTTGGACTTGTTGCATATAGCACTTTTCTTCCAAACATCTCAACATTTCACACACAAAGGTCGAGTTACAGTTTTAAATAATTTTAATTGAACATAGTTCTGTGTACAACTTGCATAACAAAGATTTCAGATTTGCATCATACAAAACTTTGACATGATATCCAGAAACATGGGCATTTCAAGCACGGGTTTTCCTCTTACAAATATTATAATACAGATAAATACAGCAGATTGTAGGATCTGCTGTTTATAACTGAACAAGTGATTTTATGCAGCCTAAGATAGATATTAGACATACCAACATAACTGTACTTCTGGATTCTGATTTTTCCATTGTTGTTCAGCAGTACAATCAAGAAATGAGAACCATATTGCCCATATAATCCCACTACAGAATACAGCATGATCACAATCAACACCTTACCTCACCTGACACTGCAGAAAGTTTACCATTGGAAAAATTTTCAGAACCCACCCTTCAGTTATGAAGCTTTTCATTTTAAATGATTTTTAAAACAGCACATGCCCACTCTCCAGTGTAACACATCTTTGCCTAAGATGACTTTTAGAAAACAATCAGTTATTGTTTCTAGAAATGAGAAGGCTACTATGAAGCTATCATAGTCTAGTATAAACAAACACAACTTGATATTTTTCACAATGACCTGGGAAGTTCAGGGGATTAGTGTGAAGTGTTAATTTTATATCACCTGTCCTCTTACGTTAGAAAGTTAACTTCTTTGTCCTCAGTCTACACATAAAACTATTTTAAAGCAAACAAAATGTTCTCTCCCATCTTTGATTTGCCTGGCTTTTGTCAGTTTAAAGCTGAAAGTCCACTAGTTTGGTTTACTGTAGTAACTGATGACATATCTTCTGTAATACCAAGGCTAAGCACAGTAGGTTAATGACATACATCAGCATCAGTTCAGAATGGTCTTTTAATTGTTAGGCTAAGCCAGCATGCTATTGCTCTTTTCTATAGTTTTTCATATGTAAATTATATATTAATTCAAAAGAAAAAAAATCTCAAAATGTCTGACACCTCCATCTGGTGGGTACTTAGCTTCTTTTTAACAATGCTATTTACTTGGCAGACTTTAGAGGTCTGGTCTATTGTATACATGTCTATTTAGGGACATTTATGCTAATATTATCATCGTTGATCATATAGGCCCTGACCGAGGAAACACAAATGTTCAAGTCAAACACATACTTAAATGCTTCTGTTCATCTTTACTCCATGGAACATTTAAAGCACAAATAGCTGACTCTGAGGGGACTTCACATGATGGTAGATCCAATGGGTCTGACTGAAAGCCCACTAAAATCTATGGAAAGAATAGTAACAGAGAGTAAGCCGTGCTAGTCTATACACTATCAAAACAAAAAGCAGTCAAGTAGTACTTTAAAGACTAGCAAAATAGTTTATTAGGTGAGCTTTCGTGGGACAGACCCACTTCTTCAGACCATAGCCAGACCAGAACAGACTCAATATTTAAGACACAGAGAACCAAAAACAGTAAGCAAGGAGGACAAATCAGAAAAAGATAATCAAGGTGAGCAAATCAGAGAGTGGAGGGGTAGGGGGGAAGATCAAGAATTAGATTGAGTCAAGTATGCAGACGAGCCCCTATAGTGACTCAGAAAGTTCCGGGAACTTTCTGAGTCACTATAGGGGCTCGTCTGCATACTTGACTCAATCTAATTCTTGATCTTCCCCCCTACCCCTCCACTCTCTGATTTGCTCACCTTGATTATCTTTTTCTGATTTGTCCTCCTTGCTTACTGTTTTTGGTTCTCTGTGTCTTAAATATTGAGTCTGTTCTGGTCTGGCTATGGTCTGAAGAAGTGGGTCTGTCCCACGAAAGCTCACCTAATAAACTATTTTGCTAGTCTTTAAAGTACTACGTGACTGCTTTTTGTATGGAAAGAATGTGCACCAACTCGAATGAGCTTTTGCTCAGGCCCTCTATCTGATTGCAGGTGTTTATAGGATCAGGCCCATAATCAGTACAGGACTCAGTGCTGATCTTCACTATCTGGGTGATTGCTTAAGCAATAAAAGATCATGACATGGGTCATTTCTCAGGGAGCGATGTAAATGGGAGAAGTTGATGGACCGAAGCACAGTTAAGAGACTCTAGGTGATCATTAATCCTGAGCATCCAACTTATTGCTGTTTGTGCATGCTGAAAAAGAAGAAAAACATTCCCTGGGTGGACAAGACTTGTTATGGGTCAAATGATGCAGCTTCAACTGGAACGTACAATTACAGCCCCGTGAATTAGCTATCGCGGCATTCATGTTACAGTGCTGCTCATCCTACAGAATTAGCTACTGCTCAGCTCTATGCAAATGTGCTAGCAAAAGGCTGGTCTACACTTGCCCAGAAGATTGACCCATGCAGGATCAATCTTCCAGAGTTCCATTTCCTGGGTCTGGTAAAGACACGTGAAATCAATCTCTCTGGTATCAGCAGTCGACCCCTGTATTCCTCCTCTCGCGAGCAATAAGGGAGGTCGATGGTAGAGATGCTCCCTTTGACCTCCCTCACTGAGGACAGACCTTACAGTCAACTGCAGACACCTTGATTCTAGCTACGCATTTGCCTTAGCTACAACTGTGTATCTGCAGTCAGTTGTAAGGCCTGTTGTCGACCTGCCCTAAGATTTATGGCAATGTGGACTAGAGTATCTGAAACCGGACCTAAGCTGTTTTTTTCTTTTGACTACTCAAATGGGTTAGTTAAGAATAGAAGAATGACCATAGTAGGTCAGACCTATGATCCGTCTAGCCTGTCTTCCAGCAGCTGATGCAAAATACTGCAGAGGGAATGAACATAAAGGGGCTATTTTGAATTCTCCATCCCTATCGTTCAGTCTCAGCTTCTGGCAGTCATAGGTTTAGGGACACTCGGAGCATGGGGTTGTGTCCCTGATCTTGGCTGATAGCCATTGATGGACATATCCTCCAGGAACCTATCAAATTCTTTTTTGAATCCAGTTACACTTCTGGCCTTCACTGCATTGCCCGGTAAGGAGTTCCACAGGTTGAGTGGACGTTGTATGAAGTACTTCCTTACATTTATTTTAAGCCTGCTGCCTTTTATGTTATGTGAAGGAGTTGATATCACTTCCCTATTCACTTTCTCCATATTATTCATAATTTTATAGACCACTGCCAAAGTCCCCCTTAGTTTTTTTTTCTAAGTTGAACAGTCCAAGTCTTTTTAATCTCTCCTCATAGGGAAGCTTTTCTATACACCTAAATTATTTTTCTTGCCCTTTGATGTACTTTTTCCAATTATCACATATTTAATACTAAGTCACCCACTTGTAAATCAAAGATATTTTGGAGCCATACGAGAGCAAAGTATTCCTGAAAGAATGGCAGGCTACAACTTCCTGATGGGAAGGTTGACAAATACCAGTTCCATAGTAACAATGTTAAGACCCCAGTCCTGCAAACACTTAAGGGCCGTGTCTACACGTGCCCCAAACTTCGAAATGGCCATGCAAATGGCCATTTCAAAGTTTACTAATGAAGCGCTGAAATGCATATTCAGCGCTTCATTAGCATGCGGGCTGCCGCGGCGCTTCAAAATTGATGCGCCTTGCCGCCGCGCGGCGCATCCAGACAGGGCTCCTTTTCGAAAGGACGCCGCCTACTTCGATGTCCCCTTATTCCCATGAGGTCACATTAGTCCATGAGGTCATGGGAATAAGGGGACTTCGAAGCAGGCGGCGTCCTTTCGAAAAGGAGCCGTCTGGATGCGCCGCGCGGCGGCGAGGCGCGTCAATTTTGAAGCGCCGCAGCAGCCCGCATGCTAATGAAGCGCTGAATATGCATTTCAGCGCTTCATTAGTAAACTTTGAAATGGCCATTTGCATGGCCATTTCGAAGTTTGGGGCACGTGTAGACGTAGCCAATAGGTGCTAGTCTTGATTTAAATGGGATTATTCATCTATGTAAATCTAAGCAGTGTGCAAATGTTGGCAGGATTGAGGTCTCTCCATTTTGATCAACATCTCATGCATGTTACATGCATGTGGGGAAGGGAGAGGAAAGGTGAGATTTTCAAAAGCACAAAGATGACAACTTAGGTGTTCAAATACCACTGACTTGCCAGAGGTGGTGGCCAACAAAGCACCCTCTGAAAATTTCCCTCATTCCTGCATATGGCAAATTATTTTAAAAAAATCAAGGCCCCGTGTTTAAGTGTGCATCGCATCAGGGCCTTTATCTCCACCAGCGTCTGGGAAAACAAATGTTTTACACAGTTTCTCAACTCTGTTGTATCTTGCAATTATTTTAACTCTTTTCTTATTCCCTTAAGAAATAGGTAGTGTGCCTGATAGTGTTGACTCTGCTTTCCAGCTATTGGCTGATTACACATTGTTTACTATGCAGGAAATAATCATCAAACTATTATTTCCCAAGAGAAACTTCCAGGGTGGGTGCCTGAAATTAGTCACATATATCCATATTAAGTACCCTAAATCAATGACCAGCTTTTCAGAGACTCTTACTGACTTGAATTAACAGTGAGAAGTCCTGTGGCACCTTACAGACTAACAGATTTATCAGAGCATATACTTTTGTGGGCAAGGACCCACTTTGCCAGATGCATGTCACTGACGTGATTCTGGCAGGCACTACTTTTGAAAATCTCATCACTTATTTAGGAGCCTAATAATAAGCTTCCATTTAAAAATATCTTGGCCCAGTAGAACAGTATATTTTAAACTAAAATGAATTTAAACGGCTTTGCTAACATTATAGCATCACACAAACAGAACATGTGTAATGCATTCTTGGCAACTCAGTTAACTCTCAGATCACAATCAATTTTACAAACACAATGTCTTCAGCACTCATCTCCTACTATGCAGGATCAACTTTGATTTCAGTATCAAGAGTTCCCCCAAAGGCTATTTACGGGATATTTCTGTCACCCCCTCATGTCTCCAAAGTAGACACTGTGGAGGTCCCCTTTCCCACCAACAAATAACCATATCACATTTCTATTGTGACAGAGAACTCCCCTTCTTCATTTTTCCTGTGTAAACTCTGCACAGTAGAAAATAAGCATTAGAAACAGATTCTGAATGTTCATGTAACTCACTCTGCAGCAAGACATTCTGAGGCTTCAAACAGGAGGAACTCTCTTCTAGCAAGTCTTACAACGAATGGTACATAAATAATGTCTTTGGTAATGGTCTGCAATTATTATTAGCAAAACGCTGCAAAATCCCCTTCAGAGGAGGCTGAAGCTAATGCCTCTGTTTCACAGCCTCTGCTGGTTCAAACCTTGCCAGAGGCTATGGCTGAGAAAGCTTGCCACATTCAGTATAGTGGGAGTGCTCTCATGAGGGCACCACTTCTGCATTTATCTGATGGGCCATTTCTTTGAAAATATTGATCAAATGTACTTACTACTGGCAGCTGAGTGCTGCAATGAACGCTCCTAAATATGATCTAGAGAAAGGATGCCGGTGGCAGTGCTGGCTCTAAGTTCAGTAGTCAGAGATCCTTTGGGGGAGGCAAGGCTTACTGACAGCAAGAGGAAAAATAGATAAAGGAGCAAATTTCACTTGGAGTTGCCTATATGCATCAAGGACACAGCCACCTGTGTGAATACAAGAGGTAGCATTCCAGTGAAGAATCAGTTTGATTATCTTGAGGGCCCTGTCTGGGCTCAGTTTGGAACTCCTGAGTCAAATGTCTCTGACATAGGGATGGTTAGGGGCCTTGCTGAACAGGTCACATCAAAGCAATCCAAGAACTAAAAAGAGTTGTCCAAATGGGGAGAGAGGCTTTCCCAGTGGCAGCCCTGTCAATTTGTTTGGGAGCAGGCTGCATTTGGAAATGGAAATCATTATTGTCACACATTATTAGCTGATAAGGCTCAAACCCCGTATTCTTACTGAATATTCCTTGCTCCCATAAAGTCTTACAGAATTAGACCGGTTGCATTCATCCCTACGTTATTTCCTGTGACTTTGACAGTTGCGTAAGGAATGACTCTGACCTTCCTCGTAAGAGTTGCATGGCCCAAAACAATCTGAGAAACTTTCTGAATCTAGTCCTAAAAGGAGCAAAGGTTGTAATTCCCATCCAGTGAAACTCACCATTAGGGCTGTTTACACGTTCTCCCAGAAATCACCAGAGGACATGTATTAAATGGCTCCCAATGAGGCAGTTCCTAAGAAGTTATATAACCTGCCTTTTTTCTGAACAATTCAGGATGTGTGAATGCATCTGTTTGTGGATGGGATTATATCATATGTGGACTGTGTCACTTTCCACCTCCATTCCAGGAAGTTTCATTCAGCCCCAAGCTAAGAGCACAAATGCAGATTTGCTAACATTTCAAACCCTTTCAAAGGCCAGACTGCTTTGTAAGCCAGAAGCCACATGGGGTGTATGTATAAGAGGCTCCACACCATAGTATGACCCCAAAATGGAAATTCAAGTAGGGCTTTTTGGAAAGCACATGCTACAATTACTCACTGCCATGCTGTTTAAAAGTATAGTGTACACTGTGGGCTGTGCCAAACCACAGTGGGGTTGGGATGCCTGGGGTGGGACGCTCTTACTATGATTCCTTTCAGGATGTTAGTACTGCTGCCAGCATGAGCTGGGAGTAGTGCCCCTCTCTTCGAGGGGATTATTCTTGGCCCCTGCTCCAGAGTGCAAAGACGTCAATGTTCTCTGTATCATCACATTTTAGAGCACCAGCACTTAGAGTAGGAGAGGATTTAGTGTGGTGGCTGATGGCATGTTGGAATCCAGTCTCGGAGGGGACAGTTTATTTTCCAGAATTCTAGTGTTTGACTTCTGTTAGGATGATGAACTGGGAAGATTGTTTGGTGTGTTCAATGAAGAGAAGTACAATGCATAGCCATTTCCACTTCAGCTCTGCTTCTGCCCAGCTCCATATACTGGACATTACAGATGGATGCTTTTCCTGTACCCATTTCTAGCAAAAGCAATAAGAGCTGTGACTCTGTAGCCTGTGATAAAAACAAAACCAGTGTTGTGCAAATATCCATGTAACCAGTTGTATATTAGGACTCCCTTCCTAATCAGCAGAGATTTTAACATGTTGCATTTTACTGGTTCCTAGAGGTATTCTGAAGACTCCCAATTTTCCTGCTTTATTGGTGCTGAGGTTGCAAAATTGCCCCTTCACTATGAAGAATGTAGCACACTTATCTTCAAGGGTAACAGAGAGGGAGCTGTGCTAGTCTTTAAAGTGCTACTTGACTGCTTTTTTATCTTCAAGAGACGCTTCCTGCATTTTTCAGAAGAGAATTCTAATATTGGAGGAAGCATTTACAAAGGAAATATTATATATGCACAATTCACTTACACTATAACAACCTTTACACTTCGGGGAAGGTATCCACCCAACACATATGAAAGTGTAGCTAGGTAGTAAAAAATCCTTGGACATCTTGTGCTTGTAAGTGATCTTACTGGCAAGCGAAGAGTAAAAATACATTCCCTACAGCACCTTTGTCAAATGACACATGCAACTGCAATATGGTAATGTGTTCTTGCATCACAACAGCACACATTTCTGAAGTAATTTTTTCCCAGTTAAGGACACTAGCATGCACCCAGTGAAGAGAACTGGAGTGGGAGAGCATTTTCTGCAACAGCTGTTGTAGAGTTTGGTCCACCACAAACAGAAAATACCTTTAGTCTCACATCTTTAAAAAGACTGATCTCCCCCACAAAAGTTTACAAACTTTTTACACACAAGTTTTACTATTATTCCTCTAATAGTCATTGTATGAAAAGGTTAATTAGTGCTCCTCTAATGTCATCAGATACTGAAGATGTTCCGGGGTTTCCCTTGCATACCGAAATCAGTGTATTTGTAACAATAGTTGTCAAATTTCTAAGAAGCTCTATGGAAATACTGTTAGCATGAGGGGCTGGGAGTGAACTGTTCTTAGGTCAAATTAAATCTAGTTGTTGGTGTTTATGGCAAATGGAACCTGGTGAGGCAAGTATGTTGCTGTGTAGCTGAATAGTTTTCACAGCTAAAAGCTAAACAAACAAAAACTTCAACCTGTCAGAAACCACCTCATACATAAAGTACACTCTTTAAAAAGTCTGACATTGCTGTCAGGTGACTTGACAAGGACCTGCATGTGCAGATGTGATAGAATAGTCTGCCCCCCTATACTTTTGTTGATTAGCAATGTATATGTCTGTCTGAAGCCTACAATGAGCCAAATTCAGCAATAGCTTAAGAATGGTGCATGTGGGACAGAAAAAAGTATTAACTGTTTTGTATTCAGCAGGTGTCCAATCTATCCTCCACTCCCTATCTTACAGCTTCATGTTAGAAGTTCTTCCTGCTATATACAGTCCATTCTGCTGCCAGATTAGTGTCAATTACATTGCTTTACCTTTCACACTGGATCTGTAACTTATCTCACCAGGGACGCCACTAATGAAATTGTCCAGAGCTTTCCATAAAAACTGCATTAATTTATACCAAGTCTGAATTTTGGCAATTAGCTCTGTTTTTATAAAAGGTATGGGTAAGCAAATAGTGCTCTATTCTATTCATATTCATCCAGTGCTTTAAAATCTAAATGTATTATTGAAATATTGGAATTAAAATCTATTCCCATAGGAGTAATGCATCTTGTTTTCATTTGCAATCTAAATGAAGGCCCAGAGTAGCTATATATACTGGAAAAATACTTTCTTTCTACGTTAATTCTTTTGATCAAAATTACGCTGTGAACTGAGATTTACTTGATTTCTGAGGAGTTAAGAAAAGAGCATAAGTATTTGTTTTACACTACCAAAACCTTCAGATTCTAAGGGTATACATCAATACTATGTGGATGATAGACCCGCTCAGGGTCTATCTTCTGCAGTTCGATTTCCTGTGCTTGGTAGCTATGCGCAAAATTGAATTATACAGGGTTAGCAGTTGACCCAGGTACTCTTCAATATCGTGAGGAGTAAGGGAGATTGAGAGGAGAGGTTGTCTCATCAACCTCCTTCTGTGAGGATGTCCAGGTAAGTTGATTGCAGGTAAGTTGATTCTAGCTACACAATTGCCAAAACTAGAATTGCATATCTATAGTCAACTTTAATGCCTAGTGTAGAGCTGGCATAATTTTCCTTTTTAAAGGAAAAGAAAATATTTTTACAGCACTTCTGCACTTCCATTCTTCCCTGAATTAGAGATTGGTGTCATTTTAGAAGGAAAGATTTTGTCTCATTCAGAAAAAACACCCCTCATCTATTTCACTTGGTGTGTATTTGACACACATTTTATTGTGTAACTAAGCACAGTCATGGCCTCCTTACCCAACGATGAAAATGAACACACATTAGATAATACAATGTACTTTTTTTTTCTAACTCATTTTATGGACACAATCAGAAAGGTGCAAAGAACAAGCTCTGAAAAGACAAATGGCAGTCAGAAATGCTAGCAATTCAATTATGCTCTGTGCCAGAAGGCTGACTGCATTTACCTGTACACTGTAAATGCTAGTTAGTGCAGTCTATGTCCTAGCATCACAATGATTGCTAGTTTCTGATCTGGATGATGAGTGCATCCCATTTTAATTTTTCCCTGATAAATTCGTTATCACTAGAACCAAATAAACTAATGCATTAACTCAATCACAAAACTCCAAAATGTAACTTATTATGTAAAGATGTATCAAACAACATTCATTATTTACAGAGAATAAACACAGATCATTGCCAACATGGAAATAAACTTTCACTTAACAGATACACAGTAACTGAGTGCAACAAAAAATTACAACCAAATAAAAAATAGGTACGTAATGGTTTATATAGCTTTACTTAAAATAGTTCTCCTTCTGTTAAGGTAAGAAGTCACATTAAGATTTTCAGCTCAGCACCCATTGTAATAAACACCAAGAAACAAACAGGGACTATGTTCAGTAGACCTGCGGCTGATAGGAAGGTCACAGGGGTATAATACAGACCTCTACACTCGGGGCGGGGTGTGTGTGTGTGTGTGTGTGTGTGTCCGTCCAAAACCCAAACATTAAGATAGCATTAGATCTTTCAACTATTCCGTCCTTCCACCAAACAAAATTCAGTTTTGAAACCCCACCCTTTTCATACCCTGTTGTTCCTAGGTATTACAGCATTATCAGATGGAAAATTAACATCTGTTTAGAGACCTTCATGCTATGTTGTCATAATGGATTCGAATTTCAGCCTTAAATCTGAATTTCCTACCTTCTATTAAGTGTTTAAGTGGTTACAGTATGTGTCTCTTATTTTCCTTGATGTAGGGTAGTATTTATTTTCTAAAAGTACAAAACATAGGCCTTAATTCCTCAAATCTTCTATTCACTGAAATTGTACAATTTTTTTTTATATCCAAAACATTTCCACAATATGCAGATCACCAAAAATTCAAAATGTAATGCGTCTTTGGAAGGTTCTTCAATATCTAGGACTCATTCAGGATACTTCATTTTGCAGATTATTGCCCTGTTGATGTGCTGCATTAGCGTAGCTACCAAGTTTATGTACTGGCTCCAACTTATACAAATCTGGGTAAAAAGCAATTATTACAGATGTGCTATATTTGCTTTTCTAAACAAAATCACTGAACATTCTATTTTCCACACAATCAGAAAAAAGGTGACTAGCTCACATTATGCATTAATCATCAGCAACATTTCTTATGACAAAACGACCACCTAGCCAAAGATAGAAATCATCTTTTTTAAAATAAATATGGACAGATCAAAATGGAATGATTGGAACCAAACTGCATACTTTAGCATTTAACCTGTATTACATTTTATGGTATAAGTATGAATTTTTGTTAATAGTTACAAATAATGCCAAAAACTGCAAACCTAAAGTACAGCAGCATTGGCATGTGGTTGTAACATAGCACTAAGAGAGAGAATGCAAAGGTCTTAATTCTGCTCTCTAGTATGTTAATATGTAGCAACCCACAAAGGACCCAATCCTGGGAGGATCAGTGCAAGCTTGTCTTCAGGATTATACTAAATGTATTGTGACATGCAGCCCTGAAAAAAAACTAGATTAAGACAAGTGACTTTAATCCAGATCTTGGTGATATATGCAACAGGCAGCACTTTCCTACGTTACAAATAAATTACCTAAACCAGTTATTTCAGAACATAAGAATGGCCATACTGGGTCAGACCAAAGGTCCATCCAGCCCAGTATCCCGTCTGCCAACAGTGGCCAATGCCAGGTGCCCCAGAGAAGGAGAACAGAAGACAATGATCAGTGATTTATCTCCTGCCATCCATCTCCTGCCCTTGTACTGAAGGCTAGGGATACCATACTTTACCCCTGGCTAATAGCCATTTATGGACCTAACCTGCAAAAATTTATCGAGCTCTTTTTTAAACCCTAATAGAGTCCTGGCCTTCACAGCCTCCTCTGGCAAGGAGTTCCACAGGTTGACTGTGCGCTGTGTGAAGAAAAATTTCCTTTTATTAGTTTTGAACCTACTACCCATCAATTTCATTTGGTGTCCCCTAGTTCTTGTATTATGGGAAAAGGTAAATAATTTTTCTATATGCACTTTCTCCACACCATTCATGATTTTATATACCTCTATCATATCGCCCCTCAATCGCCTCTTTTCCAGACTGAAAAGTCCCAGTCTCTCTAGCCTCTCCCCATACCTGTTCCAAACCCGTAATCATCTTGGTCACCCTTTTCTGAACCTTTTCTAATGCCAATATATCTTTTTTTGAGGTGAGACCACATCTGCACGCAGTACTCAAGATGTGGGCGTACCATAGTTTTATATAGGGGAAGTATGATATCTTTTGTCTTATTATCGATCCCTTTTTTAATAATTCCTAACATCCTATTTGCTTTACCAACTGCCGCTGCACACTGCGTGGATGTCTTCAGAGAAC
Source organism: Carettochelys insculpta (assembly GCF_033958435.1). NCBI lineage: Eukaryota > Metazoa > Chordata > Testudines > Carettochelyidae > Carettochelys > Carettochelys insculpta. The sequence continues at coordinate 6,525,194 of NC_134139.1, read as the reverse complement.
TATCCACTATAACTCCAAGATCCCTTTCCTGATCTGTCGTAGCTAAATTTGACCCCATCATGTTGTACGTGTAATTTGGGTTATTTTTTCCAATGTGCATTACCTTACACTTACCCACTTTAAATTTCATTTGCCATTTTGCTGCCCAATCACTCAGTTTGCTGAGATCTTTTTGTAGTTCTTCACAATCCCTTTTGCTTTTGACTGTCCTGAACAACTTGGTGTCATCTGCAAACTTTGCCACCTCACTGCTTACCTCATTTTCTAGATCATTGATGAACAAGTTGAAGAGGATCGGTCCCAGGACTGACCCCTGGGGAACACCACTAGTTACCCACCTCCATTGTGAAAATTTACCATTTATTCCAACCCTTTGTTTTCTGTCTTTTAACCAATTCCCGATCCATGAAAGGATCTTTCCTCCTATCCCACGACCGCCTAATTTACATAAAAGCCTTTGGTGTGGGACCGTGTCAAAGGCTTTCTGGAAATCTAGGTATATTATGTCCACTGGGTGCCCCTTGTCCGCATGTTTATTAACCCCTTCAAAGAATTCTAATAGATTAGTTATACACGACTTCCCTCTGCAGAAACCATGCTGACTTTTGCCCAACAATTCGTGCTCTTCTACGTGCCTTGCAATTTTATTCTTTACTATTGTTTCTACTAATTTGCCTGGTACTGATGTTAGACTTACCGGTCTATAATTGCCAGGGTCTCCTCTAGAGCCTTTTTTAAATATTGGCATTATATTGGTATATTGGTTATATTTGCTACTTCTGCTTTTTATGCACAAGAACTGTATGGGTGGATCAATTCAAAACCAGAAAGGAACTGATGACATACTGAAAAGGACCCACGTCATTCATCCATACTTAAAAGAAAAAGTTCATCATACATTTAATTAAATGAAAACTTGTTTTCCATTTAGATACAACTTGCTAATAGACAAATTGGTGTTAAGCTATAATTGGAATGATAAAATAATCAACACAATGAAACTAAATTAAATAATTGGTATCGGTACTTGCTTTGCACCTTTTTCTGTTACATCTGTACTTGCATCTACAGATTCCAAGGGACAAATAGGTGAGGTTACCTCATTTTAGTTTAATGCCTTCCACAATGAAAAACATTCAGTTTTGATTCAGTGACAAAATAAAGTGTAATGCATGATGGGTAAATCATGTAATATCTGTCCATCAATAATTTAAGTTTTACTACATAAGGGAACTGTACATAAGTTTATAGCAAAAACTACTGCCTTATGTGCTCATCCAAAGCAGCTTCTAGTGATACAGTAAATCATTTAATATATTCTGATTTTTTTTTCTCAAATTTCCTCCAAGAGCTTCCCTTTCCAAAGTGCTTTAATTTGAAGATTTGCTGAGTGCGCTAGCAGAGTGACGAAGTTTTGCAGAGGCTCTGCTTTTTGTAGCATGGGGTAGTGTTGGAGAGGTCTGCTCTGCTAACTCCACTCCCGTACTTACAGTAAGATCAGCGCTTGCACTTGTAGTGAGACAGCCTGAAAAGCAAGTGGACAAAGAAAATAAAACGTATTATTGGAATGAATGGAATGCATCCAATGACAAAAGTGCTTCATAGGATACAAAAAAATGACACCAAAATTCATCCCATATGACTCCATTGAATTGAACAAAGTTGCACTAGGAATGTGCTTGGCCCAAGGAACCTAGCATTGTGTCTACACTACAAGATAAAACTGAATTTAAAGGACTTAGCTCAATAGTACAACGCCACTGTCTTCACAGTTAATACTATTAGCTCTATTTCCTGAGCCATAATACCGGTAACAAAATGTCGATATTATGGGATGGGTATAGTGTCAATTTCAAATTTAAAATCTCAAATAAAGGGTAGTGTGGAAGTCCTTAATTTGAATGTATTAGCCTCCAGAAGTGTCCTGTATGTATCCCACAAAGCTACACTGTGACCCTCCATGTATGGCTGCTTCCTTGTAAGCTGCTCTCTGTTGAGGTACACAGGAAGAAGGTCACAGGAAGTCCACAAAGTTTTGATTGAATTTTAATTGGAATTCAGCAGCGCCCAGCCCTGCAAATATAAAGGGTACCTATTATGAAAAAATTCCTTTGCCCATCCCATTGCACTGCACCCTGTCGGTAGCCATCTTCTGCAATCATGAGCATTCAGGGAAATGATCTGCCTAGTTCTTCTCAGGTTGCAAGAGAGCGCCAGGGTGGACCCACCAAGAGATTCTGGATCTTCTTGCAATTTGGGGAGACCAATCGGTGGTGAAGAGACTTTGGGTGGCCAAGGGAAATGCAGCACTCTGTGATCAGATGTCATATGAGATGACCACCTGAGGTTACTCCTGGGACTCAATGCAATGCCGGGCAAAGGTTAAAGAACTCTGTCAGTCTTATCAAAAAGTCCAGGAAGCCAACCAATGGTTAGGGACAGCTCCATGGACCTGCCACTATTAGCAACACCTGCACATACTTATGGGGAGCGACCCCACCACGGAGCCCAGTGTTAATTACAACACTTCTGGAGGCCCTGGTATGGAGTTCAGGGTGAGCCCAGAGGAGCTGTGTGCTCTGGAGGCAGAGGGCAATGGAGAGGAGGAAGGGGGCAACAAGCAGAGGACCAAGGAAGTTCTTCCCAACATCCTGGAGTGTTTCACGAGAAACCTGGATCCAGTCCCCTCCATGGCAGTCTCCGAGTCCTCCTGGACCAAGCTGTTTGGGTTAGTATTTATTTTGCAAGCTAGAAGCAGATTGCAGGTGGGTATAGGTATTGGGTTGTGTATGGATACAGGTTTGCTAGCTGTAGTTCTGCACCCCTCAGAACAGCGTGTTAATGTTTCTTGGGATGGCGCACTTCTCCTTTGTGGAAATCTCCTTGAAGGCGTCATCCAGGCACTCTTGTATTTTTTTTTTTAAACTAGGTTCTTGGCACTCCTGATGTTGTGGCTTCCACAGTAGCACACCTTGCCCCACCAGGCAACCAGATAGTGATCTGGTGTGATGGCACCACAAAGCATTTTGGCAAATTTTCCAGGCTTTTGGTCACACAGCATAAGCAGGTGTTCTTTGTCCACATCTGTTAGTTTTATGAGGGTGATGTCTTCTTTGGCAACCTGCAGAAGCATGGGAATTTGCATCGTATTTTTTTAATGTGCTTCCTGCCCCTTTACATTTGCTTGCAGCAGCTGGCGGGTGCTCCATTCCCCACCCCCAACGTGGTTTGTAGGCTCTGCAGGGCTTCTCCCTTCCCATGCCCCTTTCCAACCAGCAGTTCTTTTCATTTTTCAGGAATCCCCGCATCGTGGAGCTGCTGGGCTCTCCGAGGAGTTCCCCCCATACCCTGCACTCCCACGTCTCCTTCCAGCCAGCATCTCTTTCTATTTTTCAGGAATTCCCCCATGCCACACGGCTGCTGGGCTCTGATGGGCGTCTTCCCTCCCATGTCCCTTTCCACCCAACATTTTTTCTCATTTCTCAGGACTCTCTGACACCATGCGGCTGCCTAGCTCTGATGGGCGTCTCCCTTATCATGTCCTTTTCCACCCAGCATATCTTTTCATTTTTCAGAACTCTTCAGGACCCCATCATTTCTTTGAGGTATTTAATGTTTTTTTTTTTAAATTAAATTTTATTTAACACCTCCCCCCAAGCTCCAAGCAGCCATCCTTGAGGCTCTAATCGAACCCTTCCTCACCATCTCGTCTGTGTGGCTTGATCATTCTGTAGGATGGCTCCAGGAATGGCCAACTTTTTTTTTCCTGCTGCAGGAAACCTGGCCAAGACACCTGGTGGCTTCCCCTGAAAGGTGGACAATTTCTTATAGCTTACCATGTCCACAAAGAAATGTGATGGATAATGGTGTATTGTGAAATGCATGCTTATTATCCCATCCTTAATAAGCCTTTAGCAGCCTTCAAAAAGGCAACTTTCCTTGATAGTAGCTACAGAGACCCTTCCATTCCATTTGAAAGCACATTATGTGAATCGTATCTTAATTTTGATCTTCTGTTTCCAGAGGCAATGCCCAGCATAGCAGAGAACGGTGGGAGAAAGAGGTACAAACAGGATGTTATCCTGCAGCACATGGAGCAGAATGATGCAGAGCACACCAAGCTGACAAAGGACACTGCTCAGTGGCATCATCATACAGCTCAGTGGTGTCAGATTCAAGCTGAGTTGGAACAGAGAATGCTTTACTTGCAGCAACAGCAAGCAGCAAAGCAGAGTGAGGCCATGGCAAAGCTCATAATGGCAGTTATGGAGCAAACGGAGGTCCTGCACTCCCTGCTGCAGCTGCAGAAGGACTCCCAACACAGCAGTGCAGGAGCTGATATCTGCTGCCTGTAGTTCCCTCAGAGTTTGCCCATCCCATCATCGCAGTCCCTGCATGTGGGGATGGAGTGCAAGAATAGCCCACTGCTCCAGCCCCATGGGCCACTGCAAAAGGCTAATCAAACACCCCGAGAAGACTTCTTTTCCTGGCCACTTAAAACACCCCTCCCCCGAAAATAAAACCATTCCTTTGAGCTCAGTATGATTTTGTGGTGTGTAGGAGTGGTGGGAAACACAAATCGTAATGTGGGTTAGGGGAGGGCTGAAGGTACAGCTGCCCACTGATACTCCCTGGTCCACAGCAGACATGCAGCTGACAGAACTGGGTGGGTTGCAGGCGGACTGAAGGCACAGCTGCCCACCACATGCATTTTACGTACTGCAACTTAACCCCCTCCTACCAAGAAAAAGCATTCATTCATTAAGAGGCAGTATGATTTATTGGCATTATCTCAGAGAAATACATTGATATTATGTGTGTTACAGATCACGTATGAAGCTATTTTTAAAAGCATCTCTTATTGCTGCTGCCTCAGCGTGGCTACTGGTGGATGGTTGTACAGGAGGCTGCGAGTAAGCCCTGCCTATGGCCTCAGTTTCAGCATTCCAGATTGACGAGAAAGTCTCCCACCTGGATTCACATATGTTGTGCAAAATAGCACACGCCACAATCACTGTGGGGACATTAGGTTCAGAAAGATCCAAACGGTCAATAAACATCCGAACCTCACTTTTAAATGGACAAAGGCGCATTCCACCACCATTCTGCACCTGCAAAGTCTGTGACTGAAGTTTTCCTTGCTGAGGTTCAGTGTAGGGCTTCCCAAGGCAAGGGAGCAGAGAGTAAGCAGGGTCACCCAACATAATAGGTATCTCCACATTGCCAATTGTGATTTTCCGACCAGGGAAAAAGGTCCCATCCAGGAGCTTTCTGTACAGGCCAGCATTTTGGAAGGTGCACACATCATGAACCCTCACGGACCATCCCATGTTGATGTCAGTGAAACGAACTTTGTTATCTACCAACCCCTGCAAAACTATGGAGAAGTACCCCTTTCAGTTTACATACTCAGAGGCCAGATGGTCCAAGGCCATGATGGGGATGTGCATGGCATCTATTGCCCCACCATATTTAGGAAACCCCCTGGGCAGCAAAGCCATCCACTATAGCCTGTACATCTTCTAGGGTCATGGTCTTCCTGAGGAGACTCCGACAGATTGCATGGTCCACCTGCAACACCACAGATCCCACTGTAGATCTGCCCACCCTGAATTGATTTGCCACTGACTGGTAACTGTTGGGCATTGCAAATTTCCACAGTGATTGAACTGTTAAAGCTGGCTTGCTTCATTCTTGTGTTGCTGTGCTTCAGTGGTTACTTACCCTTCTAACTCATACAAATCATTGTGTGTGCACTGTTCTTAAAAGAGGGGTGACAAAAAGTACGGGTTGACATTATTTATTAAGGACTGTCTCGTATGTGCATGCATTGCAGATCTTGAAGGACTGATTTTGTAACTGAATTAGAAAAAAATGGCTCTTCTTACTGTTTCGGCTGCAGACCCCTGGGCTAGGCCGAGACATGGAGTAAGTGCCCAAGCAGGGTCCTTCTTCACACTGGGCTCCCCAGATCTTGAGGCTGAGTGTGCGGGAATAAGCAGAAGCGGCTTGTAGTTCCCATCTCAGAACAGGTGTGTGGTTGACTTGGCTCCACTCTCTCAAAGTGCTGGCCAGTTCAGCTGAGCTGGCACACAGGGGCTACGTCTACACGTGCCCCAAACTTCGAAATGGCCATGCAAATGGCCATTTCGAAGTTTACTAATGAAGCGCTGAAATGCATATTCAGCGCTTCATTAGCATGCGGGCGGCAGCGGCGCTTCGAAATTGACGAGCCTTGCCGCCGCGCGGCGCGTCCAGACGGGGCTCCTTTTCGAAAGCACGCCGCCTACTTCGAAGTCCCCTTATTCCCGTGAGCTCATGGGAATAAGGGGACTTCGAAGTAGGTGGCGTCCTTTCGAAAAGGAGCCCCGTCTGGACGCGCCGCGCGGCGGCAAGGCTCGTCAATTTCGAAGCGCCGCTGCCGCCCGCATGCTAATGAAGCGCTGAATATGCATTTCAGCGCTTCATTAGTAAACTTCGAAATGGCCATTTGCATGGCCATTTCGAAGTTTGGGGCACGTGTAGACACAGCCCTCGTGTTACGACTTACTGCTGCCCCCAAAACAAGGAGGAAGCTGGGAAGGAACTGTGGCTCAGAGGGGTGTTTCTGGGCCACATTGTCTCTGCTGGGGCCACTCCTGGGCTGGCTCAAAGGGACAATCTAGCTCTAATTCCATGTTCATTATTGAAGAGTTAGTTTCTGTTGTTGAGCCATTCAGTGAAATATAGTATTTCTTTTCCCCCTTCTGACAGCTGAACAGTAGTTTCCTCGGTGTTAATATTTCTGATCCAAGTGCACCAGTGATGTGCCTGGACTGCTGATGCATGTAGAGTTAAAAAAAACTCAATGTTTTCTTAACAATTTCGCTAAGGAAGCAATAAATGAAATCACCGTCATTTCTGTTGTGTGCAAGAAGGCTATTTAAGAACTTTTATGCAAAGCTTAGCAAATCCCAGTTGGCTATCACGTAGTCCATGTGTATTTACACACTGTTATTTTATACATTTAAGTTACAACTCATTTATTCCCAAAAGGTGATTACAAGAAGAGGTCAGGACTAAATAGCTTGTCTGAATGAGAACAGATGAGGACACAGCTTTTAAACTCAGAAGTAAATGAATAAAATTAAAGCATGTGTGCAACTCCTGTCTTTCCCCAGTGCAATTATAATCATGCTCGGAGGAATACAAAAATGCATGCTGCAACACAGCTCTGTTGTTGCTACTGTCGTTTTGACTTGTCCCAGGATATTTCTGTAAGCGTGAATGCCATTTCATCAGCTCTCTCTTGGCACAATATTTTTAAACAATGGTATACTTCTCCTTGAAAATCCTCAATATATTTGTCTTAGAGATGGGACTGAAGTAGAGCCCCAGATCTAAACACCTCCAAATCTCTAGGTTTGGAGAAAGAAGATTAAAAATTCAAACTTGAATATAAATGTAAATTTCACAGTTGGCCTCTATGTCTATAAAGTGCTGAGCATCCACAAATTTCAGACCTAGAGCTACATTTTGCAGTGTAAGCACATCTCTGATTTCTCAGTATATTGTATTTTCAGATTTCTTCTGTACATGGTGTTACTGGTATTAGGATAATGTTTTACATGTCTATAAGACCTTGTATGCTGAGCAAACCCCAAACTCTGCAGATAATTGTGCACAAACATCACCACTGACATGCATCCGCTGCTTTATTATATCTGCAGTGGAGGTTGGCAACCTATTGGTTGAATAGCATGTTACACAACAGTGTAAAGAGGGGAAAAATTGGCCCACAAACCAAGAGCTAAACTGTGCCTTTATGAAAACTGTCAGGAAATCTTCAATATCCAAAAAAAGAAAACAGGACATCTGTTAGTAACATATTAACTGAAAGATTCCATTTGCCTCGAAAGGACAAAGGACTAAGCTGATATTCTGCTGGGATTTGAACACGTGCATCCAGGTATTCTAAACCTGATGCTTAGGGCAACTAACCCCCTCTTCCCATCCCTTCTTGTAGTGACCATAAAACTAATGAGGCAGACTCCCCCACATGCTATGGATGAGTAGAGGAGCTGTAAACCCAGTCTAATGGGTGTTTCGCTTTACTGGAGCAGTGGAAAGCAGCCGCAATGCATTGGTCAACCTAGCTCAGTATGATTCTAAAGCATTTTCATTTGAATTGTTCTTTCCTGATGCCTGACAGAAGGGACCCATTCTAATGATTGCAGCTGCCAGTCTAACCAGGACTCCACAGCTCTATTTGCTCTCTAAAGGGGTTAGGATATTTTACAGAAAGTATAGTTCATAAAAAGAGAAGTTACTCACCGTAGTAACGATGGTTCTTCGAGATGTGTCCCTGTGGGTGCTCCACGATAGGTGTTGGGCTCGCCCCGGCGCCGCAGATCGGATCTTTCCAGCAGTTTCTGCCGGACCGCACCACTCCCTTGCGCGCTCCCGGCCACGTGTGCGATCCGGTCCCCGCCAGTTCCTTGACCAACCGCCTCGGATGCTCCTGAAAAACACTAAACAGAGATCCGAAGCGGAGAGGATGGGCGGGTGGTGGAGCACCCATGGGGACACATCTCGAAGAACCATCGTTACTACGGTGAGTAACTTCTCTTTCTTCCTCGAGTGTCCCCGTGGGTACTCCATGATAGGTGACTACCCAGCAGTAACCCAAGAAAGGAGGTGGGTAATCGGGTTATGTGCAGCTTGCCCCTGAAAGGACTACTGTCGACAGACGGGTATCCTCTTGGAATACCCTGTGTAGGGCATAATGCTTGGCGAAGGTGTCATAGGATGACCATGTCGCCGCTCTGCAGATGTCTTTTAGCGCAACGCCCTTGAAAAAGGCTGTTGATGCCGCCACCGCCCTGGTGGAGTGAGCCCTAGGTGGGGCCAGTAAAGGAGTCTTTCTAAGTTCATAGCACATTTTTATACAGGATACGATGTGCTTCGAGATTCTCTGCGAAGAGAGACCTTCTCCTTTTGATCTGGGAGCGAGAAAGACTAGGAGTCTATCCGTTTTTCGGAAGGACTTAGTCCTGTCTATATAAAAAGCCAATGCCCTCCTCACGTCCAGGAGGTGTAGGCGCGCCTCTTTGTTGGAGTTATGAGGTTTTGGATAAAACGAGGGTAAGACTATAGGTTCGTTAATATGAAACTCTGAAGAAACTTTCGGAACAAAGGCTGGATGCAGCCATAAGGTTACCGCCTCCTTCGAAAATAGCGTGCAGGGTGGCGTTGCCATAACTGCCATGAGCTCGCTCACCCTGCGAGCTGATGTGATTGCAAGAAGGAAGGTCGTCTTTATCGTAAGGAGACGGAGGGAAACTGTGGCTAAGGGTTCAAACGGTGGTCCCGTTAGTGCGTTAAGCACCAGGTCCAAGCTCCACGAAGGTGGAAGCGGTTTCCGAGGGGGGTACAAGTTTACCAGCCCCTTCAGAAACCTGCTAATCATGGGATGGGCGAACACCGTGGGCCCTTCCTCTTCGTGTCAGAAAGCCGATATAGCGGCAAGGTGGACCTTCAATGAGGATAGGGAGAGTCCGCCTCTCTTGAGGTCCAGTAAGTATTCTAATATTACAGGTATAGGCACAGCAAGGGGAGCTAATTGCTTGGTAGAACACCATGCAGTGAATCGAGTCCATTTCTGCTTGTAGGTCTTCCTGGTGGAAGTCCTTCTGCTACTTTCTAGGACTTGTTGCACTCCCTCCGTACATGTGCTCTCTAGGGAGCTGAGCCATGGATTAACTATGCTTGCAGTCGCAGGCCTCAGGTGTGTGGGTGCACTATAGACCCCTGGGCTTGCGTGAGCAGGTCCGGCGCCACCGGAAGGGGCATCGGTGGGCGGTCCGACATGCGCAGGAGTAAGGGGAACCATTGCTGTCGATCCCAAGTTGGGACTACTAGGATCACGCGGGCTCTTTCTCTCCTGGCTTTCTGCAAGACCTTGTGGATGAGCACTGCGGGAGGAAATGCGTAGAGCAGGGGGCCCTTCCATGAGATCGCGAATGCGTCCCCCAGGGACCCCCATCCCAGTCCTGCCCTGGAGCAGTATTGTGGGCACTTCTTGTTGCGATGAGTGGCAAACAGGTCTATCCGGGGAAACCCCCATGCATGAAAAATCGGTCGTAACAGATCGGAACGGATCTGCCACTCGTGCGTGAGTGCGAAGTGCCTGCTCAACTGGTCTGCCTGCACGTTGTGAACACCTGGTAAATACGAGGCTTTCAAAGTTACATTGTTGGCAATGCACCAGTTCCACAGGCAGACTGCTTCCGCACATAAGGCACGGGACCAAGCTCCTCCTTGTCGATTTATATAAAACATGGTGGAGGTATTGTCTGTATGATCCCGACTACTTTGCCTTGTATATGGTCTCGAAAGTGTTTGCAGGCATTGAACACTACTCTGAGCTCCAGTATATTTATGTGCAGCGACTGTTCCGTGGGGGACCACAGTCCCTGCGTCACCTTTTTGCCCATGTGTGCTCCCCACCCTATGTGGGAGGTGTCGGTGGTGAGAAAGATATTTGTGGTTGATGAAAGGGTACCCCTGTTAGCATGTTCTTGGGGTTCACCCACCATTGCAGGGATCTGCGCACCTCTGTCGTGGGCGACACCACCCTGTGGATGGTGTGTGCTGCTGGTTTGTAGACGCTCGCCAGCCAGTGCTGCACGCTGCGCATATGCAATCTGGCGTTCTGTACTACGAACGTTGCTGCTGCCATATGGCCTAGCAGCTGTAAGCATGTTAGAACCGGCACTGTGGGGCTAAAGGTGATGACTTGTACGAGGGAACCAATGGCACGAAAGTGGGCATCTGGTAGATAAACCCTTGCTGTGATGGAGTTTATGCGTGCCCCTATGAACTCTACGTCCTGTGTGGGGTCGATCTTTGACTTCGCCAGGTTGATGACCAGGCCCAGCAAAGAGAACGTGCCTGCTGTAACGCGTATCATGCATAGTACCTCTTCCTTGGAAGCCCCTTTCAGTAGGCAGTCATCCAGATATGGGAATATAAACACCCCGTCTGTGCAGGTAGATTGACACCACTGCCAGGGTCTTGGTAAAAACTCTGGGGACCGAGGAGAGGCCGAACGGCAGAACCTTGTATTGGAAATGTTCTTTGCCGACCATAAATCGGAGAAAACGTCTGTGAGCCGGGTGGATTGTTATATGGAAATACGCGTCTTGTAAGTCGAGGGCTGCGAACCAATCTCCATCGTCCAGTGCCATAAGTATAGAGGTGACTGTGATCATCCGAAAGCGTTGTTTGCGCAAGTACTGATTGAGGCCTCGAAGATTTAGGATGGGCCTCCAGCCTCCTGTTTTCTTCTCTGTAAGGAAGTATCTTGAATAGAACCCTTTCCCTTGGAGTTGCTCCGGCACTCTTTCCACTGCCCCTATAAGCGTAAGATGGTCCACCTCCTGCTTGAGTCTCGCTTCGTGGGAGGCGTCCTTTAGATGGGGCCTGGGTGGAGGTCGTGGCGGTGGGAGCGACTGGAAGGGGATGGCGTAACCCATGGTTATGATCTCCAGTACCCATTTGTCTGAGGTGATCTTTTGCCACTGGGCGTAGAATGGTCGGAGGCGATGATGGAACATTAGCTTTGGATGACACTGCGCGATGGTAGTGATAGTGCAGCCCTCGGTCTGTCCGTCAAACTTGTTGCCTTTGGCCCTGCCCCGAGGAGGCACGGCTCTGTTGGGAACGTCGCCTGGGAGTTCTGTACTGTTGGTGCTGTTGATGCCGCCCTTGCTCGTAGCCCCTTTGGTAGTGAGCACGCTGGGGTTGATATGGGTATCGTCTTTGCTGAGGGTAATACTTTTTCTTCCTGTATGGAAGGGTATAAATCTCCAAGGTTCTGAGAGTAGCCCTTGAGTCCTTACTGGAATGAAGGACCGAATCAGTTGATTCAGCAAACAACTTCTGTGTGTCAAAGGGGAGATCAACGACCTTCGCCTGCAGATCCCTCGGGATACCCGATGTCTGAAGCCAGGATTCCCTGCGCATGACCACTGCCGTAGCTGTTGAGCACGCTGCTGTATCTGCTACATCGAGGGCGATCTGAACTCCTGTCCTCGAGGCTGCGTAGCCTTCCTGCACGATGGCCTTCAGCACCGGCTTCTTATCCTCTGGAAGCGAGTCCATGAGGGAAGTCAGCCTGGAGTAATTGTCAAAGTTATGGTTCGCTAGATGTGCTGCATAATTTGCCATTCTCAACAGTAGGGTAGAGGAGGAGTAGACCTTTCTGCCGAATAACTCTAGCTTCTTGGCATCTTTGTCCGTTCCCCCTGTCTTGTACTGAGAAGTTTTCGACCTCTGTTGAGACGATTCCACCACCAGAGAATTTGGTTGTGGGTGACTGAATAGGAACTCCATGCCCTTCGCCGGGACGAAGTATTTCTTATCCGCTCTCTTGTTTATAGGCGGAGCGGACGCAGGGGTCTGCCATATCGTGGTGGCGGACTCCATAATTGCTTCGTTGAGCGGAATAGCTATTTTGGAAGAGGCCAGAGGTCTCAGGTTTTTGAGGAGCTTATGGTGCTTCTCCTGCACCTCTGCTGTTTGGATGCCTTGCGTAAAGGCCACCCTTTTAAACAGCTCTTGAAACTGTTTGAGATCGTCCGGGGGGTGGACATCCCCTGGTGCCGTAGCCTCTTCAGGGGAGGATAGAGAGGAACCACTAGGGTAAGCCTCTCTGGATCCCTCTGGGGCCTGTTGACAGTGATATATCTTCTTGCTGGAGGCTTGTGAGGGGAAATCTCGGGGTTCCAGAATCGACTCCCCCTGAGATATCTGCGTTTCCGTCCCCGTCCGCAATTGCCCTCGGGGATAGGGAACCGTCTGAGGGGACCTGTCCCTGGGGGTATGCCTATGGTGTCTATGCCCCGCATGATAGGGGCGACCATGGCAACATGGGCACGGTTCCTGGGATGGAGACCTGGACCACTCTTGAGACGCATATCCCCGGCGTCTGGGGGAGCGAGATTGCCGAGTTGATTGAGACAATGGTGAGACTGATTTGTGATAGTACTCCAGGGGGTCAAATCCCAGAAAAGGTGAGGGTGGCCTGAGCCATGGTGAGGCTGGCTGGAGGAACAGGGAGGGAGGCTCAGGGTAGACTGGGGGAAACCCCTGCCTCCTTGTTGGAGTTCGCAGCATAAGGGGAGGGCTTAGGGAGAGCAGCCCTGCCTGGAGAAGGGCTGCGGTGCCAGGTTTTCTCTGCTGCCTTTCCCCTCCCCTGTGGGGCTGACTCCGCCCCTTTCCACGCCAGGGATCTCGGCCCTGCTGTCGGCGCCACGCTCAGCATGCTTTGCTGCAGTGCCGCGCGGGTGGTCTCCCCCGGCGCCTGCAGGCCGCATGCCTGCGAGCTCTCCACTGTTGGCGCCCCTGGGGTCTGTGCTGCTAGCTGCGGTCCCGCCAGTTCTGGCGCTTCCCTGGCTGCTGCTCTGCCCGCGGTGCGGGCCGGCTGTTTGATTATTGGAGGCTCAGCCTCTGCCACGTGCGCTTCCGTGCCGCCGCCACTCGTCTGTGATTGCGGCTGGGGGCTATGTGCTGCACCCGTCCCGCTCGCTGTGGCTGCCGGCAGGGATCGGGTTGGCGAGATTTTCCTCCGTTTCTGCACTGATGGGGTGAAGGAAGCCGCCTTTCTTTTATGACCCCCTGTGGGTCCCTCTTGTTGGGGCCGCTCCGGCACGTCTGGCTGGAGGGCCTTGTCAAAGAGCAGCATTTTTAGCCGCATTTCTCTGTCCTTCCTTGCTCTAGCCGTGAGCTTTGTGCAGAAGGGGCATTTTTGGGTGACGAGAGATTCCCCCAGGCACCTAATACACTGACTGTGCCCATCGGAGGCCGGCATAGCCTCGCGGCATGACTCACACTTCTTGAATCCTGAAGAGGACATTGCGGTGAGTCTTTGAGGTGTTAATAGGGTACTTAGCACCTTTTCTGTGTGTGTTCCCCTCTCAGACCCAGCCTGCTGCGGCGGGAGGCCTAATGGCCTTACGTCCCTGTGCCTCCGCTGCTCCTCTTGTTAGTAAGGCTTTTATATGCTTTTTTTTTTTTTTTTTTGCAATAAGAAAAATAACAAGCTAACTTAAAGACTGAAAGGAAATTCTAAAAACACTTAAAACATTAAATATGCTGACTCTGGCCGCAGCCTGAGCGGATTCCGTCTGCAGCCGATGGCGGTTAAGAAGGAACTGGCGGGGACCGGATCGCGCACGTGGCCGGGAGTGTGTAAGGGAGCGGTGCGCGCCAGCGCATGCGCGGTCCGGCAGAAACTGCTGGAAAGATCCGATCTGCGGCGCCGGGGCGAGCCCGACACCTATCGTGGAGCACCCACGGGGACACTCGAGGAAGAATTATAATTTTAGGAGACAGATTCTCATAAACCAATTGCACAAAAAGCAACTCCCAGCGGGGTAGCTTTAAATCTTGGCAGTATCTTCTTGGTACTTCTTGAAATTCAGCTGTACCACTGTGAGCTAGAAGCCTGTGTTAATCTTACTCCTTCCCAGAAACCAAGTCTCAAAATTCAACAGCATGGTCAGGTTCTCAATATATTTCTTAACTATAAGGTTTAAAACAGCATTCATGAGAAGAGTGAAACTTGTGATCATTAAATGCAGCTATGTTAATAAATATAGTAATGCATGACAAACAAAACAAAAGAAAGAATGATTCAGTTGCTGGTAATCTGAAAGCATTTATCGGTCATTTGAAATTCTTAAACTACTTAACAAACCTGGTACTCACATTTCAAATTATGCTTTTTACTTACCAGTTTTATATTTTAAGTCAGCTGTGTGGAGCAGAAAAAAAGTACTTCCAAATAAGTCATGCAAAGACATTTCCTATGAAAAATGTGGAGCCATTATTTTGGGCTTAGAACTGGAAAACTGCTGCGTTTTCTCTAAGAAAGCAAGCAGGGTGTGTGTGTGTTGGGGGTGGGGGGGAGGTGCTGTATTTTACATTCCTGAAGCTAAGCAGAATGGCAGATGGTCAAAATAATACAATTTTCACTGAACAGGCAAGCTGAAGCAATATTCATGCAAGCTCTCCACAATACAGGCCTGTGCATAAGAAAAGCAGTGCAGTTCAAACAGTATGTAAGAAGGCCTAGCCCCACCTAACCCTTTAGAATCATCCCCAACATTCCATTAGCCTTTAGAGTTTGTACATTCCATCAGTCAAAACTTTCTTCTGGTGAGTCCTTAACTATGCAATCAAGCTTGAAGCTCCCTCTAAACCATCTTGATTGATAGGGAGACAGCAGCTGCAGAATGAGCAAGTAATAACCACAAAAGATAAAGGCTTTCATACAAATATTATAATTCCACTTGCAAGCTGTCTGGCACGAACTCAAATTATTTAGCCTTCTTCTTGCAATGGAAGCCTGGAACCTTATTAGATAACATACTGTAGCACACATAAATATGCATCACTTTAGTGAGAATAAACAGGACAATAAATACACACAGAAAATACACCATAAATTCATAAGGTTAGACTGTTTGTGGGAGATTTAAAGATGTTCATACAGCCCCAAGGAGATTATTGTAAATCTATATTCTAATTTTTTTCGGAAGAAGGGGAGGAAAAAATTGGAAGCACAATATTTATAACTCATCAAAGCATTTATAAGAATGGCTGGTTGAAGGCCATCACTAAATAATGAACCTTACTGTCTGAGATTCTGATTCACAAATGGCTCCATTTTCATCCTCGAAAATAAGCGTGAGCAACCTTTTAACGTCAGGCCTCACTTTTCATCCCTGCAATGAGCAGTCCCCACAGTCTAACAGAATCCAAACTGATGAAATTTGGTTTTGTTCATATGTGGTAAAAAAACCAAAAAACTTTTGGCACATGTAAGAAAATAAGCATGCAGAATGTAGAAACTTTATTAATCGGGATATAAATGTGAATACACATATATAAAAACTAATATATTTCAACATTTTTGATGAGATAGATGAGCCTGAAACCCAGCAGCTGATCATGCTGTGCACCCCGTATGGAATTTCATGCCCCTCCCGGGGGGGGTCACCCCCCACTTTGCACACCCCTGCTCTAAAATACACAATTCAAACACAAACACCTACCAAAGTACTCTAAGCGCAAAACCACTGTGTCAGGTAAAGTGGAACAATCATTTAGAAGCAAGCAACACTTTTCAGATATACAATATGGGTTATAAGTAACCATTCATCAAATCCATTGAGCTGGTATTTTGACAGGTTATTATTTAAAACCTCTCAGAGTTGCATCCATCCGTGAATCAGGATTCAAGGAGTTAATTCAGTGCTTCAAGCCTTCTTTGCCTAGGCCCAACCTACCACTGAGCGTATCCAGCCAGCATGCTGCTGTCAGGCTGCTTCCTTCTATTCGATCAGTGCATTGGAAATTGCCCAGACAAACAAGCAGAACCGAGGAGCCTGCAAAGGTCACACCTGGCGTGTGGCCGGCCCGCCTGCTCTCTGGGTCCTAAACCGCACCGCCGATCGCCAGGTTCAGGGCACTCTGTGTTTCCCTTCTTTTGTTTTCTTTTCCTCCCCCAGCTGTTCCATTCAGAGGCCCAAGTTCAGCAATCTGCCCTCCCCAGAAAGGGAGGCCCTTATTAAGCTGCGCTAACTCAAAGGGCCAGCACAGCACGTGCCGCTCCTTATCGGCCCCATCTCAAGATCCTATTCCATGGTGCTTAGCCAACAAAAAAGTAAATGGACTTAACTCCCATTGGCTCCCCTGCAGCAATTCAAACAAAAGTGCAAAGCAACAAAGACATTTTCCACTATGGCAGGTGTTGGTGTCAGATT
This sequence comes from Carettochelys insculpta, assembly GCF_033958435.1. NCBI lineage: Eukaryota > Metazoa > Chordata > Testudines > Carettochelyidae > Carettochelys > Carettochelys insculpta. The sequence continues at coordinate 6,508,383 of NC_134139.1, read as the reverse complement.
CCGCCTGCAGCAAACAGGAGCGGGGAGGGGGTGAAGTATGTGCTTCTCAGACATGCAGGGAGATGCTAACAGGGCAGGCAGCCTGGTGCTCAGAGCAACTATTCAGTAGTTAGAGTCCCTCTTTTCCAGAATGCAGCTTGAAATTCATGTTTTGGGCAATGAGAGAGAGACCCAGCCTGAAAGCGAGCGACTAGAGAGTGACAGACAGACACCCATTCAAACCAGGAGCAGTTTCAGCTTTAAATTAGCAACAGAAGGAAGGAAGCTGGTTAGTAAATCTAATGTGATGCCAGTGCTGTAGCCTGCTTGAGGTGTCACTCTTACCTTTCTCAATTACTGTAATGAGACCTTTACATATTTTAATCTAAAGGGAAAAAACACAAAAGTTGTATAAATAAAAGAACAGCACATCAGCTGCACTGTTATGAGGATCACAGACTTTACTTACATCCGCTTAATTGTCCAAGAATGCTAATTAGGTATTTTAATGCAAATGAAACTTTCAGAAAGTAACTCTAAGATACCTTTCATAAATTGAAAATAATGATATTCTTTAGAGTTCACATTACTACTGTTATCTGGTGAGATGTTAGTGGGACCAGCACACTCACACTTCTCTCTAATGTTGGTTGAAAGATGAAAAAGCTTGAGCATGCAATCATTTCCCTTCAACTTAAGGACATATAACATGCATATTACTATGATATTATAGAAATTCTAGTGCTCTGTTATTGCAATTGCATATCCAGCACAGACAGTGGATGTGTACTTTCCAGCAGCTGTAAACGCTAAAGTTTTATGAAGAATAGAATAGCTTTTTCCTGCTGGTCAAGGTAAAAATCAGCAAGTACGAATATACATTAATCTCTTTGGAGTATAGTTTCATAATGTAGGAGCCCAGTTGTGCATGCAAAAAATGTATGTACAGTTGTGTGCCTGGGTGCATACAACTACATGTACAAATAAGGTATTGGCATTAGCAAATAGTTCAGACACCTCTAATAATTTGCATATGCAAATATTTGATTTGTGTGCAATTGCACAACTTTCTGTGCATGGATTTCAGGGTTTGTATTTCTGTTGCATTATATCTAAAAGGGATTACAACATTTGATTTGTAATAAAGAGGAAATTTATGCTTCTAATGAATCGTGTGATTCCTGGAAAATTAAAAGGAGTCAGTTTAAAACAATTCAAATTTCTGATACAGCACCCTTTAAAGTGCATGTGGATTTTCAAAAATCCTTTAAATAAGGAAAATTTTCAAGATTCTTTCCATCTGGAGAGAGAGGGAAGTCTTGAAAGCAGCACCATTAAATATACCTTGACCTATTCCTTTTAACCACTCCTCCTTCTGCGTGTATGCCTGCCTGCTGCTTCAATTTGAGTTTTTCTGCCAGCACCCTTTTGAGTTTGCTGTAGAACAGCGTACATGTGAGTGCTTCTACTTTATAAGGGTGATCTCACCTGCTAGCACATGAGACAGGAAGTGCAACTGACCAACACCAGACCAGTGAAACTCACTAGACAGGAAGGGATGTTAAATGCACAAAATAATCTGGAAAATATTTTTCTTTCTAATCTCTCTCCATTCCAATAATTTTAGGTGTTATTGTAAAATGAGAAACACGCTATTCAGTGGAAAATGTGGTTTTCCAGTGGAAGGAACCCTTTTAGTAGTATCTACAACAACTACATTTTACATGAACATAGTGTGTCATTTTGAAGAGTTTGACAAATGATACACAAACAGGAAAGCAAATTTTTTTACCATGAGCCTTGCAATATCAGATGGGGAATTTTTGACAAAGATGATTTTTTTTACCCAAGAAAAGCTTGCAGAGTTGATCTGAGTGTAGCTGATGGAGCAATATCTGCCTTGGTCTGCAGAAAGCCTGAAACATTAGTTCAGGAGTCTAAAGGAATGTTAACACTCACACTTGCTGCTTTGTCGGGAGCACTGAAAATGCCCTCTCAGCAGTTAGCTGATCATAGCTCTGGGAAACTGGCGTTTCCAAGGCCCCTAATATCTGCTTCAGTGGGTAGCCACTGAGTTCTCCACACCTCTGGGATAGAACTCAATCTGCCAACTCAGGGAGAGCTGGTAGAGAAGGACAAGGCCTACCTGAAGAGGAGTGGTGGAGTGCTCCCCACCAGATAGTTTACTGCATTGCTCTTGCCATATTTCAAGGAAGACCAGAACCATGAGGTGGCCTCATTTAGGATGCTTGATTGTCTAACTCTGGTCCTTCAAACTAGTAGTTCCAGGGTGTTGAAGTGTTTTGCACCTGATGTTTGGGTATCTAAGAGTATGTCTACCTTGCATTTAAAAAACATGGTTGACCTGTGCCAGCTGACTCAGTCTAAGGGGCTGTTTAACTGTAGGGCAGATGCATGGACTCAGGTTGGAGCTCAGGCTCAAGGACCCTGCAAAGTGAGAGCGTCCCAGACTTCAGACAGCAGACTGAGTGTGAATGTCTACACTAGTTACATGCCCCATAAATTAAGGCCTAGTCAGCTGGCAGTGCAGATCTATCTACCCTTTTGGCCATTCTGTAGTGGTTGTTTCTTTTAGGTGGTTGTCTCATCAGAGTGCTCCAGACTTGGAACTATTATCTCCCCAAATATTGCGCAAGAGATTAGAAGATGGTCTTGCCTTCAAGGCAATCATCAGTGACTTTAATTCAAAACAATTCAAAACGCATAAGAAGGTAACAGTGACATGCTGAGTCAGACCATGATCCCTCTTGCCCAATATGCAATCTCAGAGAGTGATTTGTACCTAAGCAAAACAGGGCACTTATGAAGTGATCTGCTTGTCTTTCAGTCCTAGTTTCTGGTAGAGATTTAAGTCATCCTGAGGATGCAACTGCATCCCTGACCATCTTGATTAATAGCCATCAATGAACCTCTCTTCTATGAACTTATCCAGTTCTCTTTTGCATTCAAGTTGTACTTTTGGCCATCACAACATCCCATAGCCACGAGTTCCACAATTTAGTTGTGCATTGTGTAATAAAGTGCTTTCTCTTGTGTGTATTAAAACTGCTGCCGATACATTCAGTCAATTGCCCTGGTTTTTGTACTGCTTGAAATGGTAAATAACGCTTCTCAATTCGCTTTTCGCACGTCATTCATGATTACGTCTGTAATATCCATCCCCTTAGCTGTCCCTTTTCTAAAGTGGAATAGACTCTATGTACACCGTATGGTTTCAGAGTATATATCTTTTTTCCCTTCTGACCTTTTCAGCATGTGGCATGTCAGGTACATTTCCTTTCAAACGTCTCGTGTCTTGGCCCCCTCCCTGACTCACAGCTCTGTTACACTTTTCAGGATTCTTTGACGTGCCTGATTTTCAGACCAGATATCTCCCCAGAGAACTGTCCTATGGTGTCTTTAAAGAGGAAGAGTTTAGTCTCTTCCTGCTGCCAAGGCCTCAACAATTATAATCACTGTGCTGGAAAAGCAGTTTAGGGCTACATTTTTCAGAACGACTTTGGGGTTGCCTACACGAACCCTGAGATAGCAGCAAGCTGGGGTGCAAATCTACCCTGCATTAGGCTGCCAAGCACTATGATCAGTATGGACCCTGCTGCCATATGCTAACTGCTCCCTAATGGACTATGATGAACCCTACTTGGAAAGGGGAGAAGACCAAAGTGCACGACAGCAGGGTCCACAGGGACTTACTGCATAGCATGCTGGCACAGGGGAGACTCACATCCCAGCTTGCCATATACTAAACGTTTTGTATTTTTTGTAGGTGTTTCTACATGGGATTGTTTCACAGACCCTCTCCTTTTTATTAGCCAAAATGTGTCCCTTGCTCTGAGTGCCTTCTGCTCTTTGATCTAACCTAACAATCGTGATTTCACTCACTGATTGGACTTTCTGGTCTTGTTAACCTAAACCCAGAACACTGTTTTCCACCTAACATTTAGCAAGAAAAGGGTCATAGAATTATGTCTCAATATTAATTCTAATCTAATATGGATTATTCACAGTTTAAATGTAATCTGTCACATATCTGAGGTAATTAAAATTTAGTTGTACATTTGCCTTGCTTTAATTTTACTTTGAAATTGGAATTATGCAAGAATTTAAGCTTTATTATGATGAACAGATTTATCCAGTGATTCTAACTGTTAAAAATTAAATTGTTATAAAGATTCTGACACTTACAGAGTAGGTTGGAACAAAGGAACTGAGATATACCCTACCTACAGGCGAAAGAGTAGGGCCAGGTCACCACGACAAGTCTTTCTCAATGATAGCAATGTTAGTCAGGGATGTGATGATGTGTGGTGTAGCTGTGCCCACAGAAGCCACTGGTATAGATATGGGCCTAAGATATTTAAGGCCTATGAACTACTCCCCAGTTCTCTGGGAAAGCATTAAAATTACTTATCCAAAACTATGCTAAAGAAACCCCACTGTACTTTGTATTCAGAGCTGGCCTTTTGTTGACAGTTTCTAAGAAGTAAGATGGCTTGAGTTACAAGAATTCTAAAAATCTCTGGAAAAAGAGTGCTATGGACCTCTGTCAAAAGCCAAGTCTACACTAGACCTCAAAGTCTATTTCAGATACGCAGTTCTAGCTAGGGCAATGGCATAGCCAGAACTGACATATTGGAAAGTGACTTATATGACTGTCTTCACTAACGAAGGTCGACTGGACCATTTCTCCCCATGACCTCCCTTACTCCTTGTGCTGGAGAGGAGTACACGGATTGACTGCCAAACCCAGACAGATCAATTTTGCATGTCTTCACCAGATGCACAAAACTGAATGTCTGAAGATTGACCCTGATGGGTTGATCTCCTCAGAAGCGTAGACAAGCCCTCAGAGTGTACAACTTAGGAATGACCTGTAGATTCATTCTGTCTGTCCTTTTCTTTGCTTTCCTTTATTTCCTTCTCCAACCTGTCAGTACAACATCTGTCATATCGAATGAACCTGAGGTTATGTTGTCCTATAGGTTTAAGAATGGATCCTAGAGAGTTCTGATTTGGTCTTTATCTTCTTGTCTGATACCTTTCCCACTGGATCATGCTACTGGGAAGGCGGAGAAAACGTACTTTAACAACAGGACTTTGCCTCCAGTCCAGCCATCCAGAATGACCTAAGATGGACCAGGGAGTCTTCCTGTCAAAGAAAAGCACAACTCCTACCTGAACCTGACAACAGTCACTACTTATCTACTTCAGCTGGACCATGAAAAGGAGTATATATTTATTTTTTCTCTTTCCTTTCTTGAAAACTGATTGGCAAAACTAACAGAGTGTTTTATTTGTAATTGTGTAAACATTTCCTCCATTTAAGGAAAAGACTGAAAAAGAAAAGCTTGGCTTGTTTCATGCAATGCTTAAGTAAATAAAGACTGAAGGATTAATATCAGGAGTGGTGATTCAAGAGTTTAAAACCTTCAATTATGAGACTGAAACCTAACCTAAGTCTGCTATTATCCTTTATTTTGCGTTACTGTAGTCATGGACCAGGAGTCCTTGCCCCAAGGAGCTTACAAACTAAGTATAAGATATGAGACAAGAGATGGATCTACACAGACAGGGAGAATACTGGTCTGGATGAGGGTCGGCAGTCACTGCACATCAACAGTTTAACCATTGTTAATATTTTTTCTAGGATACCATGGCAAACGAGAGGGCTGAGGAAGGCTAGAAACTTTTAGCCTACATCAGGGGTCAGCAACCTGCAGCTCTGAGTGCTGCCACCACTGACTCCTCTTGTGGCTCCAGAGGCTGCTGCCACTTAATTTTTCTGTTTAAGCAGTGGCAGCCTCCAGAGCCACTGAGCAGTCAGCTGTGGTGTGGGTGGGGAGGAGAATCCAGCAGGACAGGGAGCCCCGAAGGAGGAAGCTGGCAGGAAGGCAGCCTGCTGAAGCTGCACATCATGCTGAGAAGGAGGCAGCAGGGGTGAGCAGCATCAGTGTGCAGAGCTTGTCAGCTGAGGCAGGTAAATCCTAGGGTTGGAGGGGCAGTTTGGGGCTGAAGGGGTTAGACCTGGGGCTGAAGAGGCAGGATTGTGGGATGGTAAAGCTTGGGAATAGGGTAGTGGATTTGGGGGTAGAAGCGGGTAAAGCCTGGAAATGGGGGTAACAACTTTCTAAATGATACAAATCACCGGGTGTGCGCTGTTCTTAAAATACGGGTGACAAGAAGTACAATTTAATGTGATTTACTAAGGACCGTCTCATATTCATGTGCATTGCGTCTCTTGAATCATTGATTTTGCAACTGAGTTTGAAAAAAATGGATCTTCTTGCTATTTCGGTTGCACATCCCTGGCCTACATATTCAGCTTAGTCTATTTTGAAGACAACATCAACTTAACAGACAATTGTGGCTGCATTCACTCAGAAACAAACCTGTTTTAAACACATTGGCTACATCTACACTAAATGCATCTGTCTACCGAAGTTATTGTTGGAAGAGATGTTCCGACAAAACTTCTGTCAACAGATCCTGTCTACACATAAAAGCAGATCAATCTTTTGATCTGCTCTTTTGACAAAAGGGCCCCCCAGAGCATCTACACAGCTTTTTTGTCGACTGTTTCTGTTGACAAAACACATTGTGTGTAGACGCACCACGAGTTTTGTCAACAAAACGCCAGTGTTGTCTACAAAACTCTCTAGTGTAAACATAGCCATTATGGATCAGAAATGCAGACCTACAGTAATTAGCTCCAGGAAAGTAGAAAAGAAAAACACTAGAATTCCACTGTCACAATGTGTTAAGAATGTCGTGTCAGGTATAACCTGCTAACTCATTTGATAATATTTAAATTTTACATGATAACTCATTTAAATTTTACTTGGAGCTCTGTCATAGCAATTTGCTCAAAATCATTAAACCACATAGTCGTTATGCAAGCTAACTTTTGGTTGTATTTAAAGATTTTTTCAAAAACTAGTTGAATTTAAACTGAAAAGAATATACATCCTGCATGTGCTATCTTGTTCCTTATGCCCAGCTATGACAGCTGTTATGTACCACATTTCTTTGGGCCAGCAGAATACAAAGCATATGGTGGATGTCAATCCAAAAGGACAGCTTGACCTTGACTCTGTTGGATACTCAAATACAATAGGCGTCAACCTTTACTTTTATGGTCAGGTGCAAAGCTGACCAAAATCAGTGGGATTCTTTCCAGTGACTTCAGTTGGCTTTGGAGCAGGCCATTGATAAATGTCCACAGGAGGATCTAAAATTACCGTACAATAGGGTTTAAGGTAATAATACCTAGTTTTTACAGAATGTTTCATCAGTAGATATCAAAGTATTTCACAGTCTTTAGAATGTATTTATCCTCACGATGCCCCTGTGAGGGAGGGTATTGCTATTCTAAATGTAAATGAGTGGATCTAAGAGACAGAGGGGCTAAGTGACTTGTTAAGGTCACACAGGAAGTCTGAAGTGGAGCAGGAAATTGAACAGGAGTCTAGACTAATGCCCTAACCCCTGGACTATCTGTAGTTCAGAAAAAGAATTACCCAACAGTAAGAGGGACTTGAAATATTTCCAGGGATATAGACGTATACTGAGAGAAGCTAATCACCCATGGCTCCCATTGAAAGTGATGGAAGCACAACACCTCTCAGAATAAGGTTCTTCCTTTTGACTTTCAGTTCTCTAGTATAATGCACAGTGTGCCATAAAGAAATAATTAAAGCAGTGTGGACTCTGATTGGCCCAAAGTCACTTCTGCAATTGCTTGCCAGCCAGCAGAAGCTCCACATAGCACCTAAGCTCCCTAGCCAGAGGTGCTACAATCTATCTCAAAGAGGTACATCCCTCTTGAATGAGGCCATACAATGTTGGAGATAGCCTTTAAACATCAGCCAACCCTGACTCCTTCTCAGGGTGGAGTCAGTGAATGGGAGTAACATCATCATCCAAGGAGTTAGCTCATACTTGGTTGGCTGGCTGACGTTTTCAACCCAAGAAGAAATTTGAAAGGGGCCATACTGCTTGGAGCAGCCTTGCTGGCTGACAGGTCGAGCAGCTGTAGCTGTCAGCCTGCAAGAAGAGACACTCCTTGTCTCTTCCAGAGGTCATGGAGGGGAGAGCTGCCCTGAGTCAACAATTTAAAGGACAGGGCCAGGCAGAGAAGGACTGCTCTTTGAAGATCATAGGCCCTGGCACCACACACAGTAATTACAAGAAGCCAGAAGTAGCTCCTGTATCCAAAGCAGCCCTAGGGGAAGAGATACAAATTGTCAGCAATGGAGTGCAATGGGCAGGGAGATCTCCTGCTCTGGCCCCAAACATCTCCAGCCCACACTGTTTTTCTTCCCTTTGTAAAGCAGAACAGCCTTTCTACCCAAGCGGTTAAGCCTGCTGCATAGATCCTGTCGGCAACCTTCTTAGGCTTAAGAATTTTGCCTGACTAGGTCCTTAAAAGAGAGGGGCCAGATCCTTAGTTGGCATGAATCAGCATGACTCCAATGGAGCTCACCAACCTATACTGATTGACACCATCTCAGGATCTGACCCTTCAGCTTGTTGTCACTGACTGAATGGAGAACTCTTCCCACACAATTTTTACTACTTAATGACAGTATTTCTTTTTCCTGAAAAATTTACAAATCATCTGCGAACCTGCACAATGCCACATAATTTTAAAAAATTAAGTGTTTGATCAATCTACAAAAATCAGAACAGTGAGTTTAGCATGTCAGTGATTTCTTCCCATATTCCATTGGCCATAGCTGGTGGAGGAGTGTCAGAAATCTGAGCCTGAACCATACACGTTACCAGATCACTGAAGTAAGGAAGTTATGGTAGTGTGAAAGAAGAAATTTCGCTGCTGGAAAAGCAGAAATTATGTTGGCTGTAATTTTCAGTGTTGTCCTTGTGACTTTGGCACACATTTGTGTCTGAACGCTGAGCTATTACATGCTTCTTCAGTGAAGTTATAATTTTACTTATGGGATCAGTTTGTTACCATGGAAATTACTCTGATCTTAAAAATTCACCATTTAGGATCCAAATGATGAACCAAAATTTCTGTATTATGTTGTCTGAACACACTGATGCTAAATGTACTACAAATGAGCCATATAAAATTATGGAAAATTTGAAATGGATTTATGTTTCATTTAGAGCTAGGGAAAAGATTTCCACAGGATGAAAGGATAACTTTTGTTCCTACGTATAAAATGGGTTTCTGTGGGGGCTCCAACAATCTGAAAACTCAAGTTTTTCCCCCTTTTTAAAATAGTTAACTCCACGAACCAGCTGACAGAAAGCTCTGGCATCCTCAGCTACCGAAGTACTCTCTCTTGCCAGCTGATAGCTTCCCTAGGTGGAAAAGCCAAAATCTCCCTGTCTGCTCAAGGGCTTCTAACAACTGGCCAGGTAATACCCAAACAGAAACTGGGAGGACTTATCTAGGGAATTCTGCAGAGGATCCTTGGACTATAGCACGCAGGATCACAGGCTCAAAAAGCTGCATCAGTGGGAGCTTTGATGCAGGTGATAAGGGTATGTTAAGGCATGGATGTGTGGAAGTATAACATTGTATAAGTATACCGTTGTATAAGGGCACATGCTGGATACATTGTATATGAGAGGGCATGCCAAAACATGTTACAAAGTATCTGAGGGAGCACACGTAGGGACAGTTAGCTTTTGAATGGAGAAGCAATTAAGATGGAGCCAGCACGTCTAAGAAGCAGGCATCAGAATGGAAGGTGTGAAGGGCAATTAGTTAAGTTAACTGGAAGCTGTTAAAGGAGATTGTTAAGGGTGGCAGGTAATTGAAGATACGTGACTGGTCTCAGGGATCTCGAAGGGTGGTGACTAAACTCTTTTTCTTCTTTTGTCTGTAACTTGTTCTCCAAAAAACTGTATAAATTAAGAGACACAAGCCCCACTCGGGGGGCTCACTTCTAAATGTATTAGCAGAGCGGCTTTGCTAATAAAACAGAGTGGTCTGATAAATTGTGAGTCTGAGTCTAACTTTGACAATTTGGAGGTCCCACCAAGATGGCAAGCGGCTTCGCTGAGGCTGTGTGATCCCTGACTGCCTTGCAGGACGATCGTGGCAGCCGGCGCCTGGACGCTTAGTCCAAGCGATCCTCCACAAGACAGAAAGGTACACAGCAGCAGCGCAGTCTACGCCATCGAACTTGTTGGTTCCCACTCTGTTCGGGTAGGGGTCTTTGGATCCAGCTTCTGGAATCAGATGTCTCAGGTAATTATTATTTTTGTGCTTTAACTGGTTTGAGGACTGTCTTGTCTTTGTGTCTATCCGTCTTCCCTGTGGTGTGTGTGTGAATCTGGGAGCCATCTCTGTCCGGAGACTGGCTGACCAAGGGGTCCCTGTTCCCACGGTCTGAATAAGTGGAATCTGCACAGCTGCAGCCGCACCACGCCTTGGGTATAACCCCTGGTGTGAAAGCAAGGGCAGTTGAGGCAGTAGCCTGTGGGCTCCTTTCTGTGTGTTGCACAGGGTACCGCTCTGCCGAGCCCGAATTTCCTTCTTGTGTGAGTGCTGTGTGAAGTCCTCTTAAAATGGGTAGAACAGTTCCCTAAGGGAACTCTGGCTCATTTTATGTATTTCAGAAAGGGACCGGACTCTTGTAGGTTTCTTGAAAAATGGTCCAAATTAGCTCTAGAGAACCCCAAATTACAGTGGCCACTGTTAGGTTCTTGGGACAAGGATAGAGTGGACGCTTTAAAAAGCAAACTCGTCCTCCCAAAAACCAAATTGGAGAGAGGAGAAGTAGACTGCTTCATGCAGTGGTGGGAAGAGGCAAATCGTAGATGGACTGAGTCAAAACTCACCTCTCTTAAAAATTCTGGCGAAAAACTAAAAGTTCAATTGGATGCAGTCTCTCCCACCACTAGTCCGAGCGCTCCCCTTTGCCCAGTCCTGTGCAATGATCCGGATCAAACCCGACCCCCACCATACTCCTGCCCAAATAAGAAATCAGAAAAAGAAAAATCTTCAGTGACTACAGATAATGAAAGTGAAGAAGATACCCTCATCGGCCTCGCAGCTCTGCAAAATATTATGAAAAAGAAATCCAAAGCAGACTGCAAAGATTCTCTTGACCTCTCTTCTTGGAAAAGAGAACCTGATGGGAGGTTAATGAGAGACTCTGATCAAACTGTTGTGGCACCCTTACGAGTCCTTAAGATGGGAGAAAGTGAGTCCATATGGGATTATAAGCCCTGGACTTGTATGGAACTTTTATCTATAGTTAAAGGTTTTCCCAAACCACAGGAAAACTCTATCAAATTTGCTGAGGAGTTTCTGTTAATCTGTGAAACCTATGAACCCTCTGAGACAGATCTCCTCCAACTGTGTAAATTGTTAGCTCCTGCCAGTTATTATGAAAAATGGTTGGCTGCCGCAGACTGGCCAGCTGAGGCACGCCACTCAACCATAAAAAGTACTGGCCCAGATTCGGCATACAGAGACCGGTGTATGGCTCTTTGGAAGCGCCTGCATCAACCCATTCTCAAAGTGTGGTCTCCTAAAACAGACTGGACAGCAATACGTTGCTGTAAGCAAGGGCAAGGAGAAAGCCCAGGCGACTATAGGTCCCGGCTAACTGATATTTTCCTACAACATTCAGGAATACAAGAGCCCGATGTAAATGGGCAGGGGGCCTTGGCACATGCATTTGTTGATGGTCTTCTCCCTGCCACAGGCAGCATGTTAAAACGAATAAGTGTGGGATGGGAGACTGAAACCATGGACAAATTGCTGGCAGTAGCAGAGCACTGCCACCGCACTTTAAAAGGAAAGGAGGAACAGTCCTCCCAAAAGTTAATGGCTCTGCAGATACAGCATTATTCAGGGCTAAGCTGACCACACCGGGGACAGGGACGGGGTCGCGGAAGGGGGCGGGGGGCTGTATTAACTGGGGTTTGTAACTACTGTAAACAGCCTGGACACTGGAAAAGAGTGTCCAAGACGACCTAATAATCGTATGGGAAATCAAGTGAACCCCCCGCTGGTTCCTCCAGCTGATCCCCAACCCTATTTTTCACCCCAACAATGACGGGATGCTGGGGAACCTCAGAAAGTTTTAGCTCCCCTATTACCTCTGTCCCCTACTGGAATGTGTCCTGACTGTAAATGATCTCTCTCTCCCTTTCCTTGTTGATACTGGAGCTTCTCTTTCTACAATCCGCACCACTGACTTGCCTGTGGTTCCCCGATCTGGAAAATCTGTGTCTGCTGTTGGCATTACAGGGATCCCTACCTCTTTTCCCCTCTCAAAACCTTTGTCCATTCAGGTCAGTCCCCTCTCTGAGGAACATGCATTCCTCCTCTCTGATTCCACCCCTGCAAACCTTCTGGGACGGGACTTGCTATGCAAACTTGGCTGTTCTATTTACTGCTCCCCAGATGGTGTCTATCTGCAAATCCCTCAGTCTTCCTTATGTGATTCTGTAGCCTCCCTGCTGTCTGAAACTTCCCTCTCCACTCCGGTCCCTTGCTGTCCCTTAACTCCGTCCCTAGAGCACCTAATCTCTCAGGTTCCTTCCTCCCTATGGCCATCTCACCCATCTGAAGTGGGCCGATTAAATACTGACCCAGTTCGGATTACTGTAGACAATTGCAAACCTCTGCCTCGCCTGTCTCAGTATCCTTTGAATCCTGAGGCAGAGGCTGGGATTGCTCCAGTTATATCCGCATTAAAAGAACAAGGAATTATTGTCCCTTGTTCCAGCCCCTGTAACACCCCTATCCTCCCAGTTCAAAAGGCTGATGGCAAATCGTGGCGATTTGTTCAAGACCTTCAAGCTATTAACCGTATTGTCATACCTTCTTTTCCAGTGGTCCCTAACCCCGCTACTATACTAGCGTCTATTCCTCCAAATGCAACCCACTTTACTGCTGTAGATTTGTGCTCCGCTTTCTTCTCTGTCCCAGTTCACTCTGAATCCCAGTATCTCTTTGCCTTCTCCTACAAGGGTCAGCAATATACATGGACTACCCTTCCCCAGGGGTATACAGAGAGTCCATCCTATTTTTCTCAAGCCCTAGCCAGGGATCTCACTGATCTGGTTTTCCCATCAGGATCCACACTGATCCAATATGTGGACGACTTACTCCTGTGCTCCCCCTCTCTGTCTGCCTCAGAAACTGATTCACTAACACTTCTCACAGCTTTAGCGAACAAGGGTCATAAAGCTTCTTGCACAAAATTGCAGCTCTGCCAAACCTCTGTCACATACCTAGGCTTCCTTCTCTCCCAGGGCTCCCGTACACTCTCTCCAGCCCGGGTACAAGCCATCCTTAGCTTTCCCCAGCCTTGCTCTCCACGCCAGGTCAGAAAATTCTTAGGCATGACAGGGTTCTGTAGGCAATGGATTCCCCAATATGCTTCTCTGGCTAAACCACTCCAAGAACTCACTCGATCCTCTGTACCTAACCCCATGCCATGGCCACTTGAAGCAAATGCTGCTTTCATCTCCCTTAAGCAGAATTTAGCCTCTGCCCCTGCCTTAGGGTTACCTAACTATGACAAACCTTTTACCCTTTTCTGTCACGAACAATCTGCTTGTGCCCTCAGGGTTCTTACTCAGGAGCACGGTGACAGAAATCGCCCGGTGGCTTATTTCTCTGCAACCTTGGACCCTGTAGCCCAGGGTTTACCCCCTTGCCTACGCGCTGTAGCTGCTGCAGCGCGCCTGGTCGAGATGTCTGAGTCCCTTGTCCTCCGCTCTCCTCTCACTCTCATGGTTCCCCATTCTGTGGAAACTCTCCTTCTGCAACGCAACACTGCTCACCTCTCCTCTGCTCGCCTCACTAGGTATGAACTTTTGCTGCTTTCAGCCTCACATATCACTATTAAGCGCTGCTCCCGGTTAAACCCTGCTACCCTCCTTCCTTTACCTAGTGATGGTGAACCCCATGACTGCCTTGCAACTGTCTCTGCTATCACTGTCCCGCGCCCCGACCTTTCAGATGTACCTCTCCCTAACTCTGACTTGGTATTATTCACTGATGGGTCCTGTTATAGAAATGACCAAGGCCACCTTCTTGCAGGGTACGCTGTGGTCTCTCTCTCTCTGAAACCATAGAAGCTGCGCCCTTACCCTCTGTGACCTCTGCCCAGGTGGCTGAACTGATTGCCCTAACCCGTGCCTGCTTTCTAGCCGAGGGGCTCTCTGCCACTATTTTTACTGATTCTCGGTATGCCTTTGGGGTTGTGCACAACTTTGGCACCCTCTGGCAGGCTCGAGGTTTTCTTACCTCTACTGGTACCCCTATCAAGAATGGCCCCTACATTGCCGCCCTCCTGTATGCAGTTTTACTACCGTCTGCCTTGGCAATTGTTAAGTGTACTGGCCACTCAGCGGCAGACACCGAGGTGGCAAAAGGTAATGCACTTGCTGATGCTGCTGCAAAACATGCCGCCACTATAAAACCTTCACCAGAAGCGTTTCTTGGTCCCCTCTCTGTCTCTGTAACGCCACCATCCCTGTCTCATCTCGCTCAGCTCCAGGATTCTGCCCCAGAAACAGAGAAAGACTCCTGGAGTGCTTTGGGTTGCTCTTTGCATTCTGATTCCCTTTGGCGATTGCCCACCGGTACCTTTGTAGCCCCCCTCTCACTCTACCAGTCTCTAGCCGCCCTGCTACATGGTGTGTCGCATGTCGGCAAGGAGGGGATGGTCTCTGCTATGAGTAAGGCGGGGTGGTGGGCTCCCCATTTCAGCTCCTTTGCAGCCCGCCACTGTGCCGCTTGTGTTACTTGTCAAAGCCACAATGTAGGCAAATCTGTAAAAGTAACACAAGGGTTCCAGGGTTTGCCTCAAGCACCTTTCCTACACTGGCAACTTGATTTTGTACAAATGCCAAAGTGTCAGAAATATGAATTCATTTTAGTTATAATATGTCTATTTTCAGGTTGGATTGAAGCCTTTCCCTGTCACAAAGCTGATTCATTGTCTGTTGCAAAATGTCTGTTAAACCACATTATCCCTACCAAGGGAATTCCTGCCACTTTGTCTAGTGACCGGGGAACACATTTTACTGGAAAAATTGTTCAACATCTAAACCAGGTATTACATGTCACCCACCTGTTGCACTGCCCCTACCATCCACAGAGTGCAGGGGCAGTTGAAAGGCGAAATGGTGTGCTTAAAAATAAGCTGGCAAAAATCTGTAATTCCACAGGGTTAAACTGGCCAGCTGCTTTACCACTGGCCCTTATGGAAATTCGGTCATCCCCATCCCAGAGACACAAATTGAGTCCATTTGAAATCATCATGGGACGCCCTAGGCGAACAATGGCTACTATTACCCCAGTCCCAGACCTAAACCTAACTCACAGCACGCTCCTCCAGTACTGCAAAGGGTTAATGCAAGCTGTAAACTTCTTCCATTCGCAGGTGCGAGCAGCTTGGCCGATGGAACCCACCTCTGCTGCCTGTCACACTCTTGAGCCTGGTGATTGGGTCTACCTGCAGCACCACCTTCGGAAGCACGCCTTGGAACCCCGGTGGAAGGGTCCATACCAGGTACTGCTCACCACCCAGACAGCAGTGAAATTATCCGGCATCGCTGCATGGATCCACGCCTCACAGTGTAAGCCAGCGCCACCTCCAGGGGACCAAGCACCTCTGCAAGACCACGCAGAACCAGCTTCAACCCCAGAAGACAAAGAGGAACAGCCTGCAATACCTTACAATCTGCGCTCTCGTAAGGGTTGCCAGAAGCAGAGGGTAAGCAGACAGCAGGACCCAACAAACAAGAAGCAGTAGTGAGCCTAGCGCCTGCTGCCTGGTGGACGTAAAACCGTGACTGCGGTTCCCTCGAAAGGGGTTGTCGGAACCAGAAAGGGTCCTGCTTCCAACATGTGTCCTTTGAGAAGCTTAATCCTCAGCTACTGTGTCCTGAGGGTCTGGGGAATCCAGAGTGACAGTGACAATTCTTTCATCCAACAACAGGTGCAGATAGCCCAGATCCGGAATATTTCTAATTGCTAGGTCTGCAGCCACATCCCAGCTCACTCACAAGCTAGTATCCCCACCATGGCAATCCCTTTGAATTCCTCAGAGCTTGCTGGAGAACCCTATCCACTTAAAAGGACATGGAAGGAAAATGACACTTGGGGGCTGGGAAAAACATATGTTCCTAAACTTACAAGTGTGGTGAAAGGAAAGGGCCACTGGTGCTGGGTGTGTAATGGGACAGGGCTGAATCTAGGGAGGAGCAGCTGTCTCCAATACATCGTGTCCCATGGTGCATGGGACTATTCAAACAAGGTTGGAGAATGGCGAACCGGGTATGGAAAGATAAACTTCCTCTCAACCTGGGATCAAACCAGAGATTCAATCTCTTGCTCCCCCTACAGCCTCCCTGAGAAAAACAGCACCATCTACAAATGTCATGTAAATGCTACCTCTTCTCCCAGTGAAAATCATCCTGTGCCCTTTGGGGGATACTATTCCTCCTTCATAAATTCTTACATGTCAAAGGGTTGCAGTCAACCCTTCCCAGCTTTAATGGGACATCATTGGGTTTGTGGGGAAAATGCTTACACTGTGTTACCAGCAAATTGGTCAGGTATCTGTTATCCTGCTCAGCTTTTCCCACAATTCCAGGTGCTTCAATCCCTCCCACGAAATCGCCTCCGTAATTTCAGGCGAAAAAGGAGGGACTTGCCAGATGCTAAATGGTATGTCGATAACATAAGCCCCCTAACTTGGGAAGAAGCTGTTGGCATTTCTTTAATCCCAGTAGGGGGGGTAATTCACCATGCAAAAAGGCTTTTAAGGTTACAAGCGGTGGTTGAGATCATGGCCAATGAAACAGGAGAGAGCTTAAAAGCTCTGGCCAAAGAAGCAGGAGCGGTCCGATAAGTGGCCCTCCAAAACCGTCGGGCATTAGATATAATACTGGCAGCCAAAGGAGGGACCTGTGCTGTAATTGGAACAGAATGCTGTGTATACATACCTGATAATACTAATGAGGTAATAAATCGTGCTAGCCATCTGGAGCAAATTGCATACCTTCCCCACGAAGAACCAAGTTCCTTGTGGAAATGGATAAGTAACTTATTCAATTTCTCTAGTCTGGGAAACTGGTTGTTTCAAGGAATCCTGACTATCCTATTTGGAATTCTGATAATCTTTGTGTGTTTTCAATTGATTTCTTGTTGTATCCAAAACTGCACAAGACACACCATCCATCAGGTTACCCCTAACCAGAGTGCTAATCTAATGTTGTTAAATGTCACCAGTGAAAGTAATGAAAAAGAACGATTGATGTATGGAATCCAGTAAGTCGTTGGTCATGGGCGTAGCCTTGACCAAAAGGGGGGATTGTGGAAGTATAACATTGTATAAGTATAACGTTGTATAAGGGGACATGCTGGATACATTGTATATGAGAGGGCATGCCAAAACATGTTACAAAGTATCTGAGGGAGCACACGTAGGGACAGTTAGCTTTTGAATGGAGAAGCAATTAAGATGGAGCCAGCACGTCTAAGAAGCAGGCATCAGAATGGAAGGTGTGAAGGGCAATTAGTTAAGTTAACTGGAAGCTGTTAAAGGAGATTGTTAAGGGTGGCAGGTAATTGAAGATACGTGACTGGTCTCAGGGATATCGAAGGGTGGTGACTAAACTCTTTTTCTTCTTTTGTCTGTAACTTGTCTGTAACTTGTTCTCCAAAAAACTGTATAAATTAAGAGACACAAGCCCCACTCGGGGGCTCACTTCTAAATGTATTAGCAGAGCGGCTTTGCTAATAAAACAGAGTGGTCTGATAAATTGTGAGTCTGAGTCTAACTTTGACAGATGGAATGCCAAGAGTCAATTTGTCAGGTTTCCTGTATGGATGCAGATTTTCAGCCTGCCTAGGAGCAGACCATGATATATGAGAGGAGTGAGCTCTAAGGTCCATGGACTAGGGAGACTTTGATGTGTGTTTCCGTAATACATACACAAACCCATTTAGTGATGACCAACATTCCCTGTAGGCACAACTTCAAGATCCCAACATCACCTACAGATTGCCAAGCCCTTTCTCTGCACAAACTCCTCGGTGAATGAAGTGATAGGAAGATTAATGTCCAGATCCGCATGCAGCTGAAAATCTTGTGACTAGAAATGCGAAACAGAAGAAGTGTTGCTTTATAAAATACCCAAAAGAGGAACTGTCATGGCAAGAGCAGGCTGCCAGCTCACCCACTCTCCATGGGAAGGAAATGGCTTAAGGCCAGACCACTTTTATAGAGCTAAAATAAGGGTACCAACACCATATTCCTGAAGCGAGAGGTATGGATCCACAAGGGAATTGGGAGCAATGGAGATAGCTACTAAATTGTTCTAGTTACTGTGTCCTAATCTGGAGCCACCAGGGTGCTTTAGGCACACAGCACTTTACATGGTGAGACAATGACTTTATTGAGTATGTAATTTGGAGTCTATATAGGGCAAAGCACCTCAGGTGATGACACACCTTCTCAGGGGTCTATAAAAGTTACGCATAGTCTTTGGTAAGGCAGGCTTGGGCTCAAGTTTCGTACAGGACTTAGCAACTAACTCTTAAATATGTAAGTAAATTTGGGAAACTCTGGCTGCTTCTACACTCTCACTCTCCCATTGGAGGTGGCATGGCAATGAGGCAATTCTAAGCAGGCTAATGAGGCACTAATGTGCATATTCAGCACCTCATTAGCATAATAGCAGTCATGTGCATTTCAAATTGCAGACTTTGAATTGCACATTGACATGGTAGATGCAGGCAGCTTTGAAATAAGCACCCGCCCCCCCCGACTTCGACATTCCCTTACGCCCACAAAACTAGATGGGAGTAAGGGAATGTTGAAGTCAGCTGCTTATTTCAAAGCTGCCCCCATCTTCACTATCAATCTGCAATTCGAAGTCTGCACTTAGAAATTTGTGTGGCCACCATTATGCTAAGGAGGCGCTAAATATGCACATTAGTGCCTCATTAGCCTGCTTAGAATTGCCTCATTACCATGCCACCTCCAACGGGGGAGAGAGAGAGTAGAAGCAGCCTCTGTCCGGGTTTACACAAAATTTCTTTTCTTGTCTACTCTCAAGGCTTCAGGTATCTATTCTGATGATTCTGGGAATCTCCCTCTTATCACTGACCAACCTCCTTGCACCCAATAATTTTTAGAATGCAAAGAAAGTTGACTGCAGATATGCAATTCTAGCTACGACAAGTATGTAGGTGGAATCGACATATCTGAGCTTGGCTTTCTTTGCTGTCCTTGCTGAAGAAGGTCAACAGGAGAGCTTTTCCCATTGACTTTTCTTACTCCTCGTTTCTGGCAAAGCATACAGGGGTCAACTGGGACCCTTGAGAGGTTGATTTTGCTCCTCCCTACCAGATGCACAGACTGAAACCCAGAATATTGCCCTGAGCTATACACACACCGAAACTGAGTTCAATTAGACTTTTCAAGACTACACTAATTGTAATATTTTATGTTTTCTCTACATTTGGAGATAAAAATTGTGTTTAAAACTGAAGGATTGATGGTACAGGAGTGATCCAAGCACAAATCAGGCCAGGCCTAGATATGATTCTTATGTTACAGCACTCCAGTCTGCAACACTTCCAGCCCCCCAGGCAATTCTAGTTCTGCCTATTTAGTGAGCAGAAAATGTCAAACTGCTGCATGGTGGTGTAAAGTGGGCCTATCTCCAATGCAGTATAGGAAGTCACTATCACCCTGGGACTGGGAGCATCCCAGGGTTAAGGAACCAGTCTGAACCCAAATGTCTACTCTTCAATTTTACAGTCTTGCAGCCTGGGCATTGCAAGTATGAATCACCTGCAGCCATCCTCAAATGCTTCCTTTTGAAAGAGGAATGCAAATGAGGCACTGATTTATATATCTTGTGCTTCATTTGCATAATCTCTTGGAAGCAATTCTTTCAAAAGAAAAAAGCAGTGTAGAAGGGGCTCTTTTGAAAATAAATCCCATCTTTGAAAGAACCCTTCTTCCTATTTTGTTTCAGGAAGAAGGGTTCTTTCGAAAGTGGTGTTTATTTTCGAAAGAGCCCCATCCACAGTGCTTTTTTCTTTCAAAAGAATCTCTTCTGAAAAGAGATTATGCAAATGAAGCACAAGATATGCAAATCAGTGCCTCATTTGCATTTTCAATTTACCCCATTTGCATTGCTCTTTCAAAAGAGGAAAGCAAATGTAGACACAGTCAAAGTGTTCACAATGAACAGCTAGGAGTACAAAGGAAATCAAGACTATAAAATGTGTTTTTTTAAATAACACGTCTGTACTGAATGTTTCTTTGCCTTTAAAATAACAAAAGGGATCAATGAAAGCTTTATAGTTAGCACAAGGTAGTTAAAAATCTGTAACTACATCTTGGGCAGGGAACACCTTTTTTACTACACATTCCAGAGATAAGAGAAAGTTAGTTCTTTTGTATCATTTTTAAACAAAACACAATAAAACAATGGAGCAACCTGGTTGCCAAGTTTCAAACTTCCATAAACAAACCTACAAGAATTCTATAGTCTTAAAACCCTGGGAATGCTGGAAACATCTACAATTCCATTGCTGGGCAATGCTACAATACTCATAAAAGAACCCATTTATCAACATATATTACTAGGTGCCACAGTTTTCCTATATAGTCTTCCTGTTAGTCCAGTGACAATAAATAACGACCGCCTAAAAAAAGTGCAATCTGAGATTCATTTGTCTTTGTTTTCATTCTGCAATAGACATCAGCTACTAAAAAGTAAAGATTTACACTATTTATACCCCTTCTGATAATGTCAAGCATCATGCTTTATTTTCCAAATCATTAGCATGCACAAAAATGACCTCATGGTGGTGAACAGATGCACTTGGATATGGCAGTGATTAGATCAGTCCTCTCAGCAGTCAAGTGTGCCCATTCCAATTAACCCTTTCAAGAATCAACTGCAAGTCTACAATATTAAAAGAATGCTTGCAGATGCAATTCTTGGATTCTCGTGTCAGTTGAATACTACCATGATGAGTATCCAAATGTGCAGCACACAGCTCTTTCTGAAGGAACTGTTATTTTAAAAGAATTGATTCCCATTACTAGACCTTTCAAATGTTTCCATCTTTAACGAATAAAAACCATCATCAGGCTTTCTGTCTTCTACTCTGGTTATTTCATCAACAAGGGCAATTAGACTTGAATGCATATTTTATGCACCTGTTAGTACATATATATTGACCACTTAGGATTGTTTGTTTGAAAGGATGCACCATCAAGTTACACTTTCTGGAGTTTGTGTAGAGTACTAGTATTTTGTCCAATAAAGGGTTTTTTTTTAATTATTACTATTTTTCCTCTGGCAACGGGAGACAAGAGGAAGAAGAAGAAAATATTGTAATTAAGAACACCCTTTAAAGGGCAAAAATATGCAAAGGGACAGGATAAGAATAATTAAATACTGTGGGATTACTGAGGACTTCCTGGGTTGACTCTTATACGTGGCCTAATTAAAATAAAGCACGTAATGTGCCTGTTTAGCAATAAAATACCTTATTCTGATTTTTTGATCCTAAATCTGCATTTCCCATAAGTGAGTTCAGAGGTGTTCACTTTGCCTTACATTTGCATGTTTGGTGTCTAAAATGCACAGAGAGCTAACATTACTTATGAAGAATTAATGGCAGTGGTCCTACAAAAAGCTATGGAAATCAGTCCTCCCATGGAGAAAGGTAAGCATCTCCATAAACATTTGCAGGATGGGCGTATAAGTCAGTGCTCAATTTATAATCCATGTCAGATGGGAGTCTGGATGCAAAATTCATTTAGCAGCAGTTTGCTACTTGCTAGTAGTCTGAAATTATGTCACAGAACATGAAACCACAATTAATAAAAGGTCATTAATAATAATATACAAATTGAATATGTTATTAATGGCTGTATTTTCACTGCCCTAATGACAGGATGCTTTTTAAATCTTATATTACATTAACTGCTTAAAATCATAGATACAATAAAACTGTACTACTCACTGATTCCTGGGATTGTGAATATATACAGAAAGTGATCCTGGATTATGATCTGGTGATGTTGAAGATAGGATGGGGGAAGAATGGGCCCTAAATTCACCATGAAAGCTTAAGCTGTTCAGGGTCAATTTTTCCACTTGGCTTGCGGCTTGGCGGGGTAGGGGAGGGAGAGATAGACGGGCTTGCCTTGGGCAGTTCCACTTTTCTTTGCAGGTTTCATTTCTCTGTTTTGGGATGGGTAATCCCCTTCTGTGTAACCTGAGATCTTATCAACATGTGGCACATTTCAGAAATGGAAGAATGCTGCTTCCACACAAATGGAACAGCCACCCTGTGCCATGTACACATGTAAACAGAGCAAAATTCTGAACTACATAAGACATGATGGATAGTTGAAAGTGTATCTAATAAGTACAGCACTCAGTATTTACCAGCTGAAATTATCACAACTTGTATTTGCTTGCACTCAAACTGCTCTGGGAACAGTTCACAAAACAAACCCACTCTTCTTTTCCTGCCATTCATGTGAATGAATACATGGGTGTCAACTCATCAAAATGAATTTAATGTGCTTTTTTTTTTTCATTTTCAAGGGATGGCAATACCATTTCATGAGGGATCAAAATATTCCACATCTGCCCTGTACACTGTCCTGATTCATAGTTTTATATATTGAGCTGGTAAATGGAAAATCTGCTGCAAAATACTAATCTAAAACACGATGGTGGAAAAGTTGTATTACTCTAAATGTCCCTGATCTTACGGGGGATGTGTGTAGCAGACCACTGTGTCCATGCTGACCTCCTCTAACTTCTGGTGTGTCTGAGGGTGGGGGGAGAGGGTGGTATAGATCTTTTTGCAGAATCAGGACCTACCTTAGTACTTGAGCCCTGGGACTATTCAGCATGAACAACAATTGTGGAATTACACTGGTTCTATCCGGTTTCAATATTGACAAAGTCTAAGAGTGCACAATCCTGAAATCTAATTATAATAGGAATCATAGTAATCCTGACATTAAACAATTTAAAAAGTAAGTCATAATAGGTAAAAATATGGAAGGATTTTCTTTTAACCCTGAAATAGGGAAATTCTCATGGATACACATATCTTTGTAAAGTCTAATATGACAAGTAATTTCCATGATTCAAGAAGCTGTCTAATCCAGAAATTTCTATTTCAAAAATATGAAATTAATCTCTTCTAATACATTGTGTGAAACCTTACGGTTTAGAATTTGCTAAAGCCCATAAATGAAATGTATCTCAAGTACAGTTTGCTATGTTTTTCTTCCAACATTCTCTAATTACAACACATTTTTCAATTGGGTATTAACTATCTTGTAATATTGAGTAGACTAAAGATTTGCTCAGTCAGAACAACTTGAAATCTTGGAGGGGAAGAAGGGAGACCAGCAGGGGATGCTTCTAAAGTCAAGCCTGGATCTGAATTTTGTGCCTCTCATTATAATTGGGTACACTGAAATCCGAACCCAAACTTTAGATGGCTGAAAAATCAGGATCTGAGTCTTAAGACAAATTCTGTTTAAGAAAAATAAAATCACATAAAAGAAAATTATTTTAGTATTTAATTATTTAGCCACTTTTGAACAATT
Organism: Carettochelys insculpta; assembly: GCF_033958435.1. Taxonomy (NCBI): domain Eukaryota; kingdom Metazoa; phylum Chordata; order Testudines; family Carettochelyidae; genus Carettochelys; species Carettochelys insculpta. Next base: position 6,484,765 of record NC_134139.1, on the reverse strand, counting down.
TACATTGATCTTTAAATGTTTTGTATATAACAGATATTATAGAATTTAGGAAGTTACTCCACAGAAATGTCTTTTCTAGTTATGCTTGATTTGATCAGAATAAGATGACCAAATAATGTATGCAAATGTGTTGAAACAGTAGTATGGGAGATTGATGAAGACAATTAAATATGCTGAAAGTATTTTAAAATTCTGCCAAGATGACTGTATTTTTATTTGCTGACATCTAAACAGATAAAGAACTCAAAGTTTCTAAAAAACCTGGGTATGAAATCTATACTTCTATTGAAATTGATAAATTTTTGTCTCTGAGTTTTGGCAGGGTATAAAAAAGAATTTAATTCACAGCTGTTCTACTTTTTTAATGTAGAAAACATTAATCAAAGCTTTAAGTTATAAGCTTTTCTAATGTTGTTTAGTATTCCAGTTCAACAAAGATCAATAGAGGCCATCCCTGTGTTTCTTGACGCCTCTCCAGGAAGCAGAGGCCCGATTATGTAAATAGCACTGGTTCCCCTTTACTTCTGCCAGCTTGCTTATCTCCAAAGCCTTCTGCCTGCTGCTACTGGCGACCAATACAAGTACATGCATATACCTCTTATCTCCTAACAAAGCTCTGAAAGCTCAAGGATTGGAGCCAGTAACGTTAAACAATGATGCATGGCTGATTTTATTTGTAAGTGATTTATTTCAGTAAATTTAATTTCTTCCTCAATTTTTCAGTTTAGATGGAAGATATTTGTTAACAAGGAAGAATAAAGGGAAATAAAGCAGATGTGCTGAAACGTTCATAAAGATTTGAAATAATCTATTAAACAGCCCAAGAGAGTATCATGAAATAATTAGGAAGTGTACACCCAATGGATGCAAAGAAGGGATTAAGGAATATTTATTAAGGAATTCACCAGGCAATGACCATATACTTTTCCACAAGAGAGGAAAATAAATCCGGAGGGTCCTAGAAACCTACTCTTCAGAACTAAGGTTTCCCTTTAAAACTGATTTATCAAGAATAATGGAAATGACAAAGCAGCAACTGGTATCTTATTGACCTCATAAGTTAACTTAATATCTTATGATGTAAAGAAGCTATTCACTAATTTCCATCTTTCAATAAAATTGACGAATAATTGTTGAGAAAGACTTAGAGATTCGAATCCAAACATTGGCAGGAAGTATGAAAGTTGTGCACACATATATCACGTATTTGAAGGAAAATGTTAGCATAACTGTATTACTGTTATAATATTCTAACCGAACACTATCCTTACATTTCTTCTGCATTAATCCCTGACCCTGGTATCTCAGCAGCATAATCCTCATTTAGCATTAGTAGCAACGGCTTCTACTGTGAGGAACTATTTTTCGATAAGTAAGCACTGATTCAGGCATAGCTTTTGAACAACATATTCCCAGCTCAGCAAGAAACCCACACTCCTGAATGAACCAGAGCACATTACTGAGAGAAAGTTCATTAACCTTGCTAGATTCGGGGGTTAACAGGATAGGCTGAAGAAAGGAACTGAGTGAATAGCTCTGATGCAAAACAAATTAAAATGAATGTCATCATTCCTTTTGATATTCATTAGTTGATTCAGAGGGAGAATGCTCTTCTTAAATTTGCAAGCATTTATCTACGAAAAACAGGCGTACATCTGCTGCTCAAGTGCTTCTTAGTGCTAAACAGAAGAATAACGTACAGAGACTCACCAGTTCCACTGAGAGAGTAGCTAGGAGAGGGAGAAAAGACCTGAGCTGCAAAATCCTCAAATGTCATTACTTCTTTGTGATTCTGGATTATTGCTTCAAGATACAGAGCTCTTTCCTCATAACTGCAATAATCAGGTTAAGGAAATGCACATGCAAAATTAAATGCTGTTACACAATGTTTTAGAATGCTAACAATTCAATCCATACAAACACACGCAGAGAGCTACATCACTGGAGTGAAAAACAGACCTTTCAACATTTCTTAAAATATTTAAGATTTCTAAAAATAAGCACTGAATTGTTGTAATGCTGTACTTTTTGAAATTATTTACCATATCAATAATATTTTCAGGTTCGGTATAAATATCATTATTGCAAAAGGCATGGCTTGGTGACTGAATCCAAGTGATCTCTGAAGTTAGTGGAAATGAAAACAAAGACCCTGGAAGTATGTTCTTTGGAAATAAAAATGCTATATTTTTAAGGTGAAAAACCACAATGTCAAAAGAAATGCTGTCACATGCTTCTGATAAACAATATTTGCATTACAATTATTCTTTTCATCTTATCAAAAATTATTAATGAGGCGCACAGGTTATAGGAAAAGGGAAAGAACAGATGAAACTGAGCATCCCATTAAGTAAGGAAGTTTACGGCATCAAATAAGCTTCCTTGGCACGCAAAGCTTACATTGAAGCTATTCTGTAGAAGGTATCTTCAGATGTACCAAAAAATTACATATATTAATAAAATATGCCCTTGTAGTCAGTACAGTCTACGTAATACAGGCAACAAAACAATCTAAACCAAGACTATTGCCTTTTAATTAAAACTCAGCAACGTGGAACATGCAGCATTCAAATGTGTAATCAAAAACCAGTCACCAATAAAACTTACAAGCGTAACAAGCTGAAGCAACTTTCCAGCTGTCTTAATAGGACCCCTGCTTGCAGCAGCTTTCCACAGTGGAGAAAGCAAATCTTTTCCTTTTGTGTGCAGCTTCTGTTTTCTCAGAAGGTGAATCATGCATTTCCAATAACAGGATAATGTCTCAAACAAATCTACAATGGGCTGAAGAAACTCACATATGACTTTATGAATCAACACTTCAATACTTTAAGAAGCCAGTATGACATCTCATTTCGCATTTCCTCGTTAGCAGAAAAAAAAGTATTCAGATCTTCATTCTGTTTTTGTCATGTGGAAAAGCATTCTAATTCTATGAGATTGCGTTAAGTAAGAGAAGGTGCCAATTCATAACTACCAAATTATGAGAAGATGAAATAACACCAGTGACTCAATATTACACAGGACACTTGATTTTTTTTTTTAATTGAAATGTCTACATTACTCACTACAAGTGTGCCAAGGTGCATGTTTGTAGTTTCTGCTACACGAGTATGAAACTTTAAAAATGACTGAACATTCTTTTCAAGTCAGAGTAAAATAATCCAGCATTAGCTTTTTTGTGTTCTAGCTCAGTGGGGATAGTTAATGTATTTATGGCTTAATCATATGCAAGTTACTGCTGTCACTGAGGTTAAAAGACATTTTAGAAAGATTTTCAGGCTAATGGAGACAGATACATGTAAGCTAAACCCTTCTATAAACTTACTTGGGAAACTGATGAAATAAATGAATACTTAGTGTTTCAGAGATGGCACCTGCTGACAATTTTATTTACTGATTTGCTTTTAAAGCCCAGCAGAACACATTCCTGACATCACAAGTATTAGGCTGAGTATTTGGGGCTGCTTTGCTATTATAGGCTGAACTCCTGATGACTCTTGGTAATGAATAGGCTGCCAAACTTCCTAAGAGAGGAGGCACACGCCTAGCCCCTATTCTAAAGGGACTGACTGATGCCATTCACATCTCATTATGAACATGCTTATTCTGCACAGCACTTGGCTGTTGCCAAGGCTCTGTATTCCATACTGCCACAGCAAGCCGCTGGTCCTGTTAACAGCAGGATGTTAGGCCTGAGTGGCCGTCTGGCGAACAGGCACTCTGACACTAAGCTGGCACGTGCTGGCGCAGCAGGAGCAGACCAAGGCGTGACAAATTACTGAAAGAGCTAAGCTAAACTTATGGCTGACAACCACCTGAGCCTTAGGACCTCTATGGGCCTGCCATCAACTCTCAATTCATTGCTCACCCTTTTAGTCTGCAGTCTGCTTGTGGGCCAAGTTTAAACAAGGCAGATACACCATAAAGGCTATGCCTAATAATATCCTGCTGTTTAATGAAAGGCCTTGCACATCTAACACATAAGCATACAATGAAATAAACCATTGCTAACAAAACAGAAGTTCCTATGTCTTTTGCTAAGTATTGCATGGCAAGATAGCAAGAGGAGGCCCTTGCTTGTTAATTTATAATAAAATGAATTATGCACACATTTATTTAGGAGGCAGAAGATATCTCTAACATATCAAAAGGCAGAGATAATATGTCCATTAGTTTACAGTATGCAACATTACAAATAATATTTTTATGCAGACTAAACAAAGATCTTGAGATTTACAAAAAGATGTAACATTTTTTAAAGGCATAAAAGGGAGTTTTCATTTAAAAAAATAATAAAACAACCCAAAACCAAACAATTTGCACTTGAATGTCTTGCCTGTGAAAGACTAAAAGCATTACCTGTAGCTCAATCCATGCATCGTGGGGTCAGAATTATAAAAGTTTCCCCACATGACTGTTCTCATGCATTTTATTCTTAAATTTAACATATTTTTATTCCAATTTAATACTACCCAGAGGGCCAAGATGTAGTGATTTGTGTGTTGCAGACAGAAGTCCACTAGGGAATAGACAATGATCAAATTCATTTTCACTTGTAGCCTAAACTAGGAAGTATTAAATGATTAAATTAAAATAAACTGAATTCACGGTTAACTATTTTAAATGTGCAAAAATACTTGTAAAGACAGTCTGAATACAAAAAGCATTTTAGCAAGGTCACTTAAAATGATGGCTGAGGTGGGAGGTAAAAATCCTATTTATTTGAATGGAGACTATAGGAGGAATATTAATGATAGCATATAGTATTATGTAGAGCAATTTGACAATACATCTCTTTAAATAAAGATAATTCTAGCAAATAGATAAATGGGTCTGTTTTCAGAGAAATTTTCTCCAAAACAAAATATCTAAGCACATAGACTGGGATTTTCAAAATCATGCCTCACCAATCAATTAGAATTCTTGAGGTCAAGAACCTAGATAAAGGTGATCTAGTTGAAATAGCATACTTAGTCTTTCCGAAAGCCTTTGACAAGGTCCCTGAGGAAAAGCTCTTAAGCAAAGGAAGCATTCATGTAAAGAAAGAGAATGTCCTCTCATAGATCAGTAATCTTTCTAACATGCTTAGAGGAGGAGGGCTCCTTATCCAGTAAGCCAGACTCTTTAGACATTGAATACTAAACTGAACTTGAATATATAATATAAAATATAGTATGTTCACATCATCTTGCACCATTGCTGTAATAAAAAGTTAAAAAATACAATCATAACTTACAAATAACTTTACAAGGAACATTAACGTTGTTTCAGCCTTTAGTGGTTCAGGGTCACCGTGCTCTTAGTGCCCTTGGGAGGGGCAGTTCGAGTTGACCCACACTGGGCACTGCTAATGAAAATACACCAGAAGTAGGATTCACATGTGCAGTACTTGAACCACCCCAATTTTATCACCTTATTGAACATCTTACGTAGATCTGGTGCATGAACTGCAGTAGGACATACTCTACTGCTATCTTCCTTTTCTTCAAACCACTGCAAAGTAATTTCCTATGCACTGAAGGTATCAGATGTGAAGGGATGTTGGCTTTGTTCATTAGCAGTACAGGTTGAACCTCTCTAATCCAGAACACATGCATCCAGCAAACTCCGAAATCTGGTATAATTTTAGTCAGCTGGATGACCACTTATCATGGGTGAGGCCAAGTTTCTGTGGTCCCTTAAAGTTTGTTTACAGCCACCAGTCTTGGCTTTCAGTGTTCTGTGCTGTTATTTAACTGCAGTTTACCCTAAATGTCTTGTAAGAACCCAGTAAACAGTGAAAGTGTTGGTAATGTGCTAGAAAATATGGACATTCCATTGTCCAGCAAATTCTTTCGTCCAGCACAGGCCAGGTCCTGAGAGTTCATTTGTGGTATGATTTCCTCCATCTCCTGAGCAGGAAAAATGGTTTGTATAACCAGTTGTTTGTAAAAGTGATATTCAGAAAACAGTGATCCTACTGCATTAGAAATGAAACTGCCATGGGAACTGAGGCAGGCAGAACATACTTACCCAAAGCAGAATCTGAATGTTCTGATCTCACAAACTCACCCTGGCTCTGAATTCATTACAGGTGCAGATCATCAGACTTTTAAGTCTCATTTTAGAAATAAAGGGATTCAAGACAGCAGTTCAGTATAAAATGTAAGTGTAAACATTTACCCACCTCATGCATAACCTTGCTGACATGCCACTATTTTTATGAAAACCCAGGGTTAAATTCTATGGGGGTCCATGGATAGGGCATAGAGGGACTGACTGACCATAATATACTTAAGTGCATTGGGGTAGTGCGTAGGTGTCCCAGTGACAGATGAGGACCCTACTGGGCTAGACAGTCCAAAAAAAACCAAAAAAATTGTTCACACCCTACCCAAACTATCAGCATAAACCTGTTAGGGTTCCCACCACTGGTCTGAATTCCAACCTAAGAGGGGAATTCAGAGTATAAGGCTAGTGGATAGGCTGAGAGGTAGTGTGGTGGCAGATGAATCCCCTTGTGATGATTCCTCTGGGGGGCGGGAATCAGCCAGTTCGTTTAATCCACTCTCCAACTGCAAGAAATTAGGAAGAAATGTCACAGACCAAACATGGAGTTTCCAGGTTCCTCTGAAGGAATAACCCCCAGAGTTGATTATCTGGCCAGTGGTTATTGTAGACAAGACTAGGGACAATCTATTGTGTGATATTTCCTTATGTCCATTTTGCAACTTACAGGATACAGAAAACATACAAAAGCATGCTGAACTTTTATTTGTTTTGTTGATTGCAACTTAAGACTCCAGTGCCAAAGAGCAGCTGTCTGGTAATATCTGTCACCCATCCACACTAACCATTATATATGCTGGTCATTAAATTTAATTTCTCAGCTTAGTTGAGGAGTGACCACAGCATGTCTTTTGATGTACACCTTTAGAATTAGCAGTGGTAAAAACAACAGATGCAACGATTTTTGCATTACTGGAAATAGCAACAACTAGACAAAAAGGCTGTGTTAAAGTTTTGCCATCTGATTTCTATCCTAATCACTGTGATCCTGTTTTCAACCAAATCAATGGCAAAACTCCCATTGATTCTAATAATGCAGAATCAAGCCACATATGCTAATAGAAGCTGATTCTTTGTTCCTGAATACTCTGAAGCGTTCTGCCACAGTTCCCATGTAAAATCACCAGAAGGGGAATCACTGCACTCATATTTAAAAAATACACCAGATAAGAATGTGGTTAACAGCCAGTCAAACCCCACCCAAGTGTTGGAACATGGATATGTATTTCAGTTGTTCTTTTCACTGAATACTGAGAAGCTAAAACATCTTTGTTAAATAAAGTACACAATAAAAACAAAATACAGTAAACCCTCTAAATGTGTACGTTCGAGTTGTGCTTAACTTGCATTAATGCGAGGTAGGTGCAATTCAAAATCCCACTCCCCACGACCCTGGCTCAACCCCCACAGCCCCGCAAGACCCTGGTTCAACCCCATCCCCCAGCCCCAGTTTAACTCCAGACCCCGCCACCCAGCTCACCACCCCCACATGCGGCTCTGGGTCAACTCCCCCTGACTCTGGTTGAAACCCCCTACATGTGGCCCTGGCTCAACCCTCCTGCCCTGGTTTAAAATGACCCCCCCAGTTCAACCTCCCGCAGCCCAGCTCACCACCTGAGCACAGCTCTGGCTCACCACCCACCCCGTGCATGGCTCCAGCTCAACTCCACTGCCCACCCCCCTGCAGCTCTAACGCAGCCCAGGCTTAGCCCCCCAACCCCCGTCCATGGCTGTAACCCACCCCAGGCTTAACCCCCCTGCACCTCTTCCACAGCCCTAACCCACCCCAGGCTTAGCCCCTCGACCCCCTCCCATGGCCCCAATCTACCAGCAAGCTTAATCCTCCCCAGCGCCCCCTGCCAACTCCAAGATTTACTTTTCAAAAGGAGCTCCAGGTGCTCCTGCTGCTTCCCCAGCTGCAGAACATGCGTTTGGCTGGTGAAAATGTGGCCCCCGACTTACGTGAAATTTGAGTTATGTGAGGATGTGGGGGAATGCAACCCTCACATAACTCAAGGGACTACTGTACTAGCAAATACTGTGCCTTACAAAAATAAATGGGGACTAGAACACACTGGAACTGCAGGTCCAAAATATAAATGTAGTTTTACATTTTATTCAGCAACCACCTTACATTGTCTCACAAAGGCCAGAAATTGTTCTTTAAAAAGAGATTCACCACAACACCAAGTTAATGAAAACTAATATGGATATAAATTTTAGGGGTTTACCAAAAGGCAACAAATCAGGGACCATAAAAATGATTTCAACATAAAGCGTAAGCACACAACCTTATGTTCCTAATCATCTTACTGCTCTAAGCACTGTAAAAATATATCATGTCATACTTAAAAATAAAACATTCTGATGGGTGATTTATATGTGAAACTCAATACGCTTGACAGGCTTGTTATCAGTTATGGTCTAGTTACTGCCAGTACTGCATAAATTCAACTCAAAACTTTTGGGGATTTCTGGTAGCATACAACTTTCACAGAACAGGTGCAATTGAACCATATTCATTAACAATTACAGATTTTTAAATCTGCCGAAATTAGGAGGTACTTGAGTGCAGCCATCGTGCACGCAGACCCCTGCACGGATTTATCCTGTATGTAGGACCCTGTGCTGGCACTCCATACTAGGTTTGTCTTGCCTAGGGTTATAAAAGGTTATCCAGTTAGCGTTAGCTAACTGGCCTGGCCACCCAGTCAAAGGAGCCCCCTGGCCACAGCAGACTGGTCTGGAGCATGCTGGGCCAGAGCAGCTCCCCACTGGTGGTGTGGCAGTTAACCAGTTAAACAAAAAAATTTAATCGTTTAACTAATAACTATTCAAATGAATGTTTACATCCCGAGTCTTGTTCATAAACGACATGTTCTTTAGATAAATCTAGACAAAGCAACAATCTTTGGAGGTTTTCAAAGGTACAAAGGGCCGCTACATGTCCAGCACACCTGGGCTTTCACTGGGATTTAGGAGACTTTGTGCCTTTGAGCATTTCCCCTGTATTATATTAATTTTCAGCAGCTAACACCCAACCTATTTGTCTGCTGTACCTATAGATGATGTGAACAGTGAGAAACTTTTGCTGTAACTTTTTAATGCTATCTTCCTATATGTCTACACAATCCCTAAATACAGTGGGTCCCCAAATCCATCATCATAACATAAATAATACAAGGAATTGTATGCAGAAATGTGTAGAACTGTTCACAAGCAGTCTATAAAAATAACCTGAAGGAATACAGTATGTTTCTCAATGATGATTAATACCACTGACTTTAAAATGAAATAAGACAATTGTATATTAGAAGTGGAGGAAGAGGAATAATTCAGTGGCCATCCTCAAGCAAAAAAATACAGCTTCTGCTCTGATGTGCTGAAATATTCAGTGCTATCTGCTCCTGATTCTGGTTCACACTGTTATAGTCCAAGGAGTGCTAAGAACTACCAGTTTAACAGGGGCTGCTTCAGCTCTTCTGTAGGATGTCAAGAATATATGGTAGATATATTTTAAGTGCTTTGGGGGAAAATGTTTCATTTGTTATGAAAAAGGGAATACAGCTTCATAATTTGTTGACTGCTATTCCTTCATTGAAAGAGACCTCCTGGGAACAGATGGATCATATGATCTAGATGATTCATTTCATCATAGCACTGAAAGAACAACACGTTAATTTCCTAGTACTATGTAACAGTTCTGCATTTTTATAGCACTGATGCATATCCACAACCTTTAGGTGTGGGGTTTTTTTCAGTTCTTTTAATTGTCTTTGTTATCAGCTACTTTTATTTGTACAGTTATCTGCTCAGCAGAAAAGATCACAAATGGAATTTATCTTCATTATAACTTACTTCTCTTATTACATATCATTCTTAATATAAAACTCCCACATACTTTGGAAATGATTTTCCACAGCAGCGTTTAGAAGCACTGGTAGAAAGAAAAAAAAAGTCAGACCAAAAATTATGGTCAAATCTACAAATCAAGTTGTAAAAGACAACATGATCTCATGAGATACAACATACATTTACCTTGACCAGAAAGCTGTATGTTAGACATACTGTATTTTTCATTTTAAAAATATTATGTAGGAAAGAGAAGAAGGAAATCTAAAGTACTAATCTTTATGTTATAGTCCAAACTCTAATACAAAGTTGTCAAGCAATCTTCCAGACAAGAATAAAATGACATAATTCCGAGAAAAAAAAAATACTAATTCTTTACCTTTAACTTCTCTCTCTAATTATCTCTACAAAAATTATATGTCAATTTGACAAAAAAGCCTATTCAAATAACTTGTTCTATTAAAAATAAAATAAATATTATGGAGGAATCCTAGCTACCACCACATATACAAGTATACTTCCATACGAATGGACATGCCAAGATGCTGTTATCACGCCAAAGACTTAAATGGGATATGACCATTCACTCCAAATGTGCTCCTGTCCCACTGATTTCTCCATATTGTTTAAAAGCAGAGTTTGCAAAACATGATACATCATCTCTTCTCCAAGCCTGAACAGAGATTGCTAATTTCAAAGGCAATCATTCTGGATGATGAAACAGACTGGAAGCAGCTGGAAAAAGGCAACAATGTCTTACTGAATTAAAAGACATGAACAGTTTTTGAAAGCAAGGCTTGGAAGTCCTGTGGCCTGGGAATACACAAACTCCTTTGTGAGATGTTCCCAGTCTCACCATAAAATCAAAAACAGATTGTGATAATATCATCAGTAATTTTACCCTCCCTCACTTCAAGAGACAAGAGTCCCTACTGAACAGTCCAACCTCCATAAATCTAAGGAACATGGTCTACAGATTACAGAAAAAGTAGTGTCCCCAATCTTCTGGCCACAGTGCAGTTGAGAGGTCACTCTCTCCCACCTGTCAGCTGTGTGATGGCAACTATTTGGACCCCTCACGTCAGGGCCATCAACCTGGTTGTCAGCAGTCTCAGAATGTGAGAAGAAAGGACAACCATAAAGAAACCCCATGCTAATGAATCAGAAAGGAAAAATACGTAATAGTAGCTGTGCACAAGACAGACAAGTCGTCATAACATCTGTGACACATAAAGATTATGCATTAAGAAAACAAACCAAAAGTTGGAAAACAAAGATGAACTCATACCTGTGCTACATAGGGGGAATTTGTTCTGACAAGGTAGTGCAAATGGCAGACTCAGTCTTCTACAAGCTTCAGCTCCCCCTTAGTACTACGATCCTTCCTCACCTCCTACTGGTGAGGTTTTAATCACCATAGTTCAGCAGTCAAATCTGCTTAAGGGATAAACTTAGAGCCTATTGTACGCATATTATGTGCTTTTGTAAAGATTTCAGTTTTTATGGGTGTACAGACCTGGTATATTATAAAACAAACTTCACAAAACACGGCTGCTGCAGTTTGCTGGCAATGCATTGAGTTGCAGTACAACAGATGTTTCAATTCACAGAGTCTGACCCAAAATTTAAACAGAAGTCAGTGGAACTTGCTGGTGCTGATTTTCAAAGTCTCCTATGCTCTAGTGACAACCAGCGTATTTTTGTTCTGAGTTTCGCCTCTGGGCTTCGATCTGATTTTATAATTCTGTGATGGAGACCCCAAACCTCTACTTCGTCTCTGAAGTTGATAAATCTGAAACACATGTGTTTACACCTGGAAGAAGAGTACCTTAATGGAATGAAAAGCAGAACCCTAAAATTATTAGATGTTAAATGCCTCCTACTTGCAATTCATTCTTAAATTCTTAACTCTCCAACCAAGTGAATGAAATGACTAGGTATAAGGCACAGCAGTGCTATACCTGTCTTTAATATTAGGTAATTTCTCAAAACTTCCAAACATTCAAATGGTAACACATCTACTTTCAGAAGGGCTCTTTTATCCTGGAGAGAAATTTTGGCCCACTGAAATCAACACTAGTTCTGTCATTGATTTAAAAGGGGACTGGATTTCATCCCATGTATATTTAAATGGACACCCTTTGGTTCAATGTCTTATTTGTAGTCATATGATGTCCAGAATATGAAGCCATGATTTCTCATTTTGAAAGACAAATGTCATAGCAACAGCAAAAACAATCAGTAATTCTAGAATTAAAATATAAAAGTTCAGACCAATTCATTCAAGCCTCGGGGACTTTCCATATTTCAGCCTCATATAGGTATAAAATACTTGATACCTACTTTGAAAACATCAATATAAACTACTAAACTTGCTGTTGTGCATAAGAAACTGTTAAGTTTCACTGAAGGACATATTTTCTGCTCTACATTTTGATATCTCTCAACATAAATCTTAAATATTTTAGGAGTTGTCCTGTTGACTTTAAAAAAAATCAAAGTAAACATTCGTCACCTATTTGAGAAAGTCTGACTCCTCTGTTGGAAAAAATAAAGAATTCAAAATAACTAATTTGTGAACAATCAATCATGTCCAACATAATCAAGACACCCATGCACCTTGAACAGAGGATGGTTGAGCATTTTCCAATCATTCAAAATCCTGAAAACATCTAATTTCAGCCATTTGTGGGGATGAATTGTAAGTTTAGAACAACTTTAATGAGTGAGAGAACAGTGGAAAAAGCTGGTGAAACCGTATTGCTAAAATTCTGGTTACCTTAGAGAAACAGTTTATTACAATACCATATGATGAAATGACACCAGCCACTGTAATCAATGAAAGACATTAAGAAAAGTTTGCTCAGAGAGGTGCAAATACACTTAGCTACACCAGTGTAACCCACTGTGCCCCCAGAAGATTCAACTCTGCTGAATCTCAAAAGAGAAGTTGGCTCTGCTTTGCACCGCTGAAAGTTGGCTCCAGGCCCCTTCCACTACCAGGATTCTCTGGTACAAATGTCTATGCAAATTGTGTTGAGTCATTTAAAAACTGTTATACATGAATCAAAACTAAGAAGGGTCTTACATTGTTACAGCGTTTTCAAATCAAGTCCAATATTGAAAGCGAATGAAAAGGAGATTGGAGCTTTTGTTCTTAACACATAACAAGCAGTCATGGGGCACTACAGAGACTAACAAAATTTATTAGCTTTTGGGGGTAAGACCCATTTCATCACCCAATAAATTTGTTAGTCTCTATGGAGCTACAGGATTGCTTGTGAAGCTACAGACTAGCACAGCTACCCCTCTGAGACCATTGTTCTTAACATGTATGTAATTCCAAAAATAGAGCATACAGCATTGCAAACTAGGAACAAAGCTGAGTCTTTGCATGGCAAAAAGCACTTCGATTAAGGGAAGGCATCCTAGCCCTGCTAGCGCAAGTCAGCTGCTACAGGCCAGCCACAGGTTCTTAACTGCAGCATAGACATACCTGACAGGTCCTTAAGCGAGTTCTAGGCCATTCATATCTGGACTATTGCTGGTTCAGAAGTCATTCCTACAGAACCCAACCTGGTCGAGTGTAGTGTTCCAATGTATGGGTGTCTCATTCCAGGATGGGCATATGAGTGGTGACTGCAGTTTGAATTGGGAGCACAATGAAGGTCCTAGCCTCACTGAAGATTATCTACAGACCGTCACTGGTCCAAAGACCACTTATCCCCAATGCAATCTGAAAGCCCATGTGTTGGCTGCTTCCACTAGGGTTTTTTTTTGCAGTGAGGTTGTGAGGCTTATAGTGCTCAATACCCTTACATTGAAAGAACCACCAACCGGTTCATCCCAGGGATGGTGGTGGTCCATGCACCCATATATTACTTCTGCCCTGAAGGACCATAACACTGAGAGTGTGAGGTGAACTCTATGTCTCACTTAAAGGAACAGGAGTGAGAAGATAAACTCAGAGAAACCAAATTACAAGCAGGACTCTGGCACTTGTGAGTTTTGCCAATGCAGAGCAGATGTTGACTCACAGCAGAGGTAAAAAAAAGTACCCAAAAAGTTCCTTGAGTAAAAGTATAGCTGGTTTCACTTGTGGGTACCTGAGTACAAAAAAGATGTGATGCACATGGGTGTGGCATGCACATGTGTAATTTTACTCAAGTAGTTTTCCAGCAAGAAAGCAGTGTCTTGCACTTAAGTACACCTCCACCAGCAACTGCACTTTTATTCAACTCACTTTTTGGGTACCTTCCCTACCTCTGATTCTCAGGCAAATGTGAAAGGAACCTGTTGTCATGCTGAGGCTTACGTAACACTTGTTTCACTGCAAAGATCCAGGAAGAAAGATGCCAGATCATTAGAGAAAGCAAATCCCTAACTCATTTTTCTACAGAGATCATTATAACAATGTGACTGTCCCATTTCATCGGTGTATGTACAGCTGCCAATGGTCATGTTCTCTAATTATCTAGCTTGCTCCACACATTAGGTGATCATGAAGGGATAAATAACTGGAGGAAAGGCTACATGTTACCAAGCAATGCTTCCCCTGTGCTTTGTTAACGTGTTAATCTTATTCAAAATACTGACAAAATTTCAGTAAGTCGACTAATGAGCTGTTACTTTTGGACTTTAAGAAAGGGGGCACTAGGAATTGAAAAGTACTTTTTATTTGCTAAATTAGTCACAAATCCTGGAAGTAGGCCATTCTAAAAGAAACAGTGTGCCATCTTTGGTGTACTACTGTCAAAGATGACACGCAGCTAATTATTAAAGAGCTGATAAATCTGAAAGTGAAAAACTAATATTGGATCAGGATTGTCTCTGCTACTTTATGTATGTGCTTAGGGAGAATGAAATATTTCTTTTCAAAGCAAGAAAAGCCCATGACCAGGCCTTGCAGCATACTGGGAAGGTTTATCAAAATCAATATGGAAATCAATTCAAGAATAGAGGGCCCTCTACTGAGAATGGACTTGCCTGCAGCCATACAAATCTTGCAGTTGGCAATGAACATAGCAGTCAAACTTTGGGGATGGAACAGAGAGGAAGAGAGGGATAAAGATACAGCTAAGATAAACAGGGCCTAAAGCGCAGAGCTTCATAGTTTAAAAATCAATGCCTTCAGAATCACACCCACAAACTAACTGGAATAAACTTTGGCTATGTCTACACTGAGGGTTTTGTCAAAAAAACCTGCAGGGTGTCCACACCAAAAATGCGTTCTGTCAACATGACAGCCTTCTACTTCTCACCTGTGAGTCATAACATCTTTCTTGACAGAATCTGTCAACAAAAAACCCATGTGGATGCTCTTGGGGGCCCTCTATTGACATAAGCGGCTTCTGGGTCACCAGGCAGACCTGTCTGCTGTGCTTCTGGTTGGCCATTCTGTCAAGAGAGTAGCCAGGCTGTAGATAGAGTGAGCAACTTTCACGTGTGGCTGTGATCTGTCAAAAGAAGTATTTTCCAACAGTAACTTCTGTCAACAGATCCCTGTAGTGCAGACATAGCCTTTAAGTAATTCTTTCATTAGTTTTCTTTATGCTCCTGCATCCTCAACATCCCTCGGTTTCCACCATTTATTTTGGTCTTGTGTTGGTCTGCTCAGGTTTCTGACAGTCATGTTGAGGGATATAGCTGTCTTTATTTTGCATAGTTTCCCTAAACCCCCTTTTTCTCATAACAGGGGCTGTCCATACTATCACTTGCCATGGAAATTGTGTTAGTGATATCCTTAAAGTTGGTTCTAAACACATATTACCATATTTGATTCATTAGATTGGTTTGCTCCATTTTGAATTTCTGAAACTCTTTTCAATCAGATTTACTCTGGAATGAGTTATCTTTTTATCTCTTGCTGTTGTAGGTTTTCATGACTCTGCTCCATAAAGGAGTACACACGATGCCAGTGTTGAAAAAATCATATTTTGTGTTAATTTGTTTTGCTAGTTTTCAAAACCTTTTCAGATTTATGAAATTTGTTGCTTACCATCTAAGCTTGGTGTCACAATAATTGCACATCTCACTTGGTAGGTAGATAAAATGACTTTCTTCACAATCTCTAAATATCAGGGATTACAGAATCTATGGAAGGAGAAGGAGGGCAGGTGACTCCTTATCTACCAATTGCAGGGTTCTCACACCTTTGGAAGTATGCTGGACACTGTAAGACAGGATTACTATACCAGTCAGACCTTGGGTCTGATCCAATAGCACTATTCTTATCTGGGGCTAAATCCTTATCAAGGATGCTGTGAAGTGGCCATTTTTCTTATTTTTATTAGAAAGCTTTTGAGACATATTTAATAATTGGAGAAAAAAGCTATTGGGAAGACATGAAGACACAGCTTCACCAAACCCATTTTCTTAACTGACAAATGTTTATCCCAGAAGCAATAAGAGTCTAGGATACAGCAAGATAGAGGACTAGGATAAAATTTGTGAGACAACATATTCAAGGTCCCATTCCCTCCAAACCAAATGGCCAAATTCTACAGCATAGATCCTCCTTTCTGCAGCACTCTGATGAAACAGAGCAGAAATTACATGACTGATGTATTCAGATTTTGTGAATGGAAGTTTTAAATGAATTGAATATGAAAGTGAATCAGCCCAGCACAGTAAATGAGTAGCCCATGTTATTTTATTTTCCATTCTGACAACACAGAATCATAGGTTTGGAAGAGATCTCAGGAGGTCATCAACTCCAACCCCTGCTCACATAAGGACCAATCCCAACTGAATCATACCAGTCAGGGTTTGGCAAGCCAGGACCTAAAAACCTCTAGGGATGAAGATTACATGACATTTCTATTCCAGTGCTTCACCACCCTTCTGGTGAAATAGTTTTTCTTCATATCCAAACTAGACTTCTCCCACTGCATCTTGAGACCATTGCTCCTTGTTCTGCATCTGTCACCACTGAAAAGAGCTTCTTCGCATCCTCTTTTTAAGTCCCCTTCAGGTAGTTGAAGGCTGCTATCAAATCCCCCCTTACCACCTCATTCTTCTCTTCTGTAGACTAAAGAAGCCTAAATTCCTCAGCCTCTCCTCAGAAGTCATGTGCTCCAGCCCCATAATAATTTTTGTTGCCCTCCACTAGACTCTTCTCAGTCCATCCACATCCTTTTTGTAATGGGAGGCCCAGAATTGGACACGGTATTCCAGATGCGCCCTCACCAGCATTGAGTAAAGTGGAATAATCACTTCCCTAGATCTGCTGGCAATGTTTCTTCTAATGCAGCCCAATATGCGATTAGCCATCTTTTCTACAAGGGCCTGTTATTGATTCATTTCCAGCTTCTCATCCACTGTAATGCCCAGGTCCTTTTCTGCAGAACTACCACTTAGCCAGTAGGTCGCCAACTTGTAGCAGTATTTGGGATTCTTATGCCGTAAGCGCATGACTTTACATGTGTCCTTGTTAAACCTCCTCAGATTTTTCTTGGTCCAATCCTCCAATTTGTCTTGATCACTCTGGATCCTACCCCTAGCCTCCAGCATATCTGCTTTCCCCGCCAAGCTTAGTGTCATCCGTGAAATTGCTGAGGGTGCAATCCATCCCCTCATCTAGCTCATTAATGACAATATTGAAGAAAAGTGGCCCCAGGACCAACTCTTGGGAAACTCTGTGTGATACCAATTGTCAACCAGATATCAAGTCATTGATCACAACCCATTGATTTAAACACCTTTCTACCCATTTTACAGTCCATTTATCCAATTTGTACTACTTTAACTTGTGGGCAAGAATACTGAGAGATACTATCACATAGTTCTTAACCTGTTCTTTCCCTGCTAAAGATTGTCCACCTCCTCCACACACCGTCTGGGTGCTGACCTTATCTGTGAAGACAGAGGCAAAAAAAGCATTGAGTATTTCAGCTTTTTGTACATCACCAGTCACTTAATTACCATCCCCATTCAGTAACAGCCCAATGCTTTCCCTAACCACTTTCTTATTGCTAACACACCTGTAGAAACCTTTCTTGTTCCCTTTCACATCCCTTGCTAGCTGCAACTCCAGTTGCACTTTGGCTTTCCTGATTGCACTCCTGAATGTTCGAGTAGAATATTTATATCTTTCCCTAGTCATCTGTCCAAGTCTCCACTTCCTGTAAGCTTCTTTTTTGTGTTTAAGCTCATCGAATATTTCTCTGTGAAGCCAAGCTGGTTGTTTACCATATTTGCTTTTCTTATTGCACATTGGCAATACCAGGTGAAGGTGAAAGATCTCCTGCAGGCCTATCACAGAGTCCGGGAAGCTAACCAGCAATCTGGATCATCTCCACCCACCTAACGCCAGTATGAACAGCTGCATGTGCTTCTTAGGGGGGATCCCACCATATTGCCCAGGGTTCATTATGACAGTTGTGGAGTCCTTAGTCTGGAGTCCGGGGTGATCCAAGAGGAGCTGAAGGGCCAGGAGGAAGAGGCCCATGGAGAGGAGGATGGGGGCAACCAGCAGGGGCCCGAGGAAGTTCCTCCTGATGGCCCAGAGCTCTTTGCCCTAGAGCTGGAACCAGCCCCAGCTACACAGGTCCCTCCTACGCCAGTCACCTCTATGTAGGTCCCTGCACCTCCAGGACCAAGCTACTTTGGTGAGTATTTTTTTTCTGAATATTAGAAGTGGGTTGCAGGTGAGTATAGGTATGGGTGCAGAAGTGTGTGTTAATATTTCTGGGGATGGAACACTTAGCATTTTTGGAGATCTCCCTGAATGCCTCATCCAGGCACTTTTGTATTTTTTGCACCAGGTTTTTAGGCCGGCCTGACTTATTGTGGCTTCCAAGGTAGCATACCTTGCCATGCCAGGCAATCAGATAGCATGGCAGTCGGTTTCAAGCGGAGTGCCACAAGGCTCGGTTCTGGGGCTGGTGTTGTTCGACATCTTTATTAATGACCTGGATGAGACACTGGATTGCACTCTCAGCAAGTTTGCAGATGACACAAAACTAGGGAGAGTGTAGATACGTTGGAGGGTACAGAGAGAACTCAGAGTGACCTGGATAAATTGGAGGATTGGCCCAAAAGAAATCTGATGCGGTTCAACAAGGAGAAGCATAGAGTCCTACGCCTCAGGCAGAAGAATCCCAAGCATTATGGTAGGCTGGGGACTGACTGGCTCAGCAGCAGTATGACGGAAAGGGACCTAGGGGTTAAGATGGATGAAAGGCTGGATATAAATAAACAGTGTGCCCTTGTAGCCAAGAAGGCTAACAGCATACTAGGGTGCATTAGGAGGAGCATTTCAAGCAGGTCTAGAAGAGTAGTTGTTCCCCTCTATTTGGCACTGGTGAGGTCACAGCTAGAATATTGTGTCCAGTTTTGGGCCCCCAGTATAAAAAGGATGTGAATATGCTGGAGTGGGTTCAGCGGAGGGCAACAAAAATGATTAAGGGGCTGCAGCACAAGACCTATGAGGATAGGTTGAGGGATTTGCGCTTGTTTAGTTTACAGAAGAGAAGACTTAGGGGTGATTTAATAGCAGCCTTCAACTTCCTGAAGGGGAGCTCTAAAGAGGGTGAGAAACTGTTCTCAGTGGTGTCAGATGGCAGAACAAGCAGTAATGGACTGAAGTTGAAGAGGGAGAGGTGTAGGTTAGATATTAAGAAAAACTACTTCACCAGGAGCATGGTGAAGCATTGGAATGCATTGCCTAGAGAGGTGGTAGATTCACCATCCCTTGAGGTTTTAAGTCCTGGCTGGGATGACTTAGTGGGGGTTGATCCTGCTTGAAGCAGGGGGCTGGACTAGATGACCTCATAAGGTCCCTTCCAGCCCTATGAGTCTATGATTCTATGACATCATTTTGGCAAATTTTCCAGGCTTGTGGTCACACAGAATGAGCAGCTCTTCTTTGTCAATATCTGTTAGTTTTAGGAGGGCAATGTCTTCTTTGGCAACCTGAAGAAGCATGGGATTTTGAACTGGATATTTTTGCAATGCTTCCTGCCCTCTTACATTGCCACACTAAACGGCTGGCGCATGTTCTGTTTCTCTCCCTTCGCATGGGTGGCAGGCTCTCTGCTCCCAGCCATCCATGTGTCTGGAATCGAACCCTCCACACCCCTCCTCCTCACCACATGGCTGACAGGCTCTGTGGTCCTTGCTACTTAATGGAGGATTGCTCCTGGAACAGGTGAAAGAAGACTTTCCCCTGCTGCAGGATAACAGATGGCTTTACCCTTTATAGCCCTCCACCACCACCTGTAAAGCAGACAATAGCTTACCATGTCCACTACAAAATGTTCTGGATAAATGGTGGTAAATGAAGGCTTGAACAATGCATGCCTTGAATGCCATCCTTAATAAGCCTTACATGGCCTTGCAAAAAGAAAATTTCCAGATAGTAGAGACAGAGACCCATTCATTTCATGGGTAAGGACTTAGTGTGAATTGTACCTCAGTTGTTACCTTCACTTTCCACTGGTCATGCCTAGCGTGGAAGACAGGCCAAGAAAGCACTACAGGTGCAAGCAGGATCTTATCCTGCAGCACACTGAGTGGTCTGAAGCAGAAATCAGTGACATAAAAAGGCAGACAGCACAGTGACATCACAGTACAGCAGAGTAGCAGCAGAATACGCTTAACTTCCCAAGAGAGCAAGCAGCAAAGCATACGGAAAACGCAGTGAAACTCATCATGGCTGTGAGTGACCAAACAGAGATCCTTCACTCCATGATGGAGCTGCAGAGGGGCTCCCAACATAGCACTGCAGGCTCTGCTCACTGCTTCCCAGAGTACCCTGAAGAGAGGTTGCCCTCCTCCACATCATCAGAGTCCCTAAACATGGGGGGGGGGCAGGCAAAGGCAGCCTACCACTACAGCCCAAATGGCCATCAACCTTGACCCCACTTCTTTTCCATGCCCACTTAAACCTCTCTTCCACCCAAAATAAACTTATTATTTTAAGCTTAGTGTGATTTTTTGGCATGCATGAGTGGTAGGGAGCACAAATCATTGCAGGGAATAGGGCAGAGGTGGGGAGAGCCAATAGTACAGTTCCCCGCTGCTACACCCATGTCTGCAGAGGACTTGTGGGAGAGGTGCCCAGGCAGGGGTGGGGAGGGCTAATAGCATAAGCCCCCTTTTTTAGGAAAATAACCCTCCCTCCTCATCCAGTCTTCTGTCTGCAACTTAACCCCCTTCCTCCAAGTAAAAGCATTCATATAAGACACAGTCTGATTTATTGGTTTGTATTTGGTGAGGAGCACAAATGAGTATGGTGAGTGGTGGCTGGTTGTTATGACAGCAGAGAAATGCATTACCATCATATGCATGGCAGACCATTCATTTTTTTAAAGCTTCCCTGACTGCAGTTGTCTCCACATGGTTATTGGTAAATGGCTATGTAGGCAGCTGTCAGTAAGCCCTGCCTACAGCCTCAACCTCAATATTCCAGGCTTTCAAGAAATAGCACACACGCTGTAATCACAATGGGGACATTAGTTTCATAAAGGTCCAAACAAATCAATAGGCATCTGAACCTCACTTTTAAATGGCCAAAGGCGCATTCAACTGCCATTTTGTACTTGCTGAGTCTTCGATTAAAGTTGTCCTTGCTGCAGTCCAGGGCTCCTGTGTCGGGTTTCATAAGGCAAAAGAGCAGAGGGTAGGCAGGGTTGCCCAATATTACAACAGGAATCACAACATTGCCAATCTTGATTTTCTGGTCTGGGAAAAAAGTCCATCCATGAGCTTTCTGTACAGCCCAGAATTTCTGAAGATGCACACTTTGTGAACCTTCCCTGACCATCCCACATTGATGTTGGGGTGAAGCAACCTTTGCGATCTATCAATGCCTGCAATACCATGGAGAAGTCCCCCTTTCAGTTTATATACTCAGAGGCCAGGTGTGCTGGGGCCATGATGGGGATGTGAGGCAATAGGTGGCATGCACAACAGTTAGGCAACCCCATGGCAGCAATGCTATCCACTATGTCCTGTACATCTCCCAGGGTCATGGTCTTTCTGAAGACATGCTGACAGATCACACTGGCTACCTGCATCACCATGCCCCCCCAGTATATCTGCCCACCCTGAATTGATTTGCCACTGACTGGTAACTGTTGGGCGTTGCAAACTTCCACACAGAGATTGCCACTTGCTTCTGAACTGTTAAAGACAGCCTCATTCTTGTGTTGCTGTGCTTCAGGGCAGGCGCCAGCACATCACAAAGTACCATAAAAGTGGACTTGCACATGCAAAAGTTCTGCAGCCATTACTCCTCATCCCAGGACTCTAAAACAATGTGGTCCCATTGGTGTGCGTCGATCTCAAGATCGCTCCTTCACTGTCAGCAATGCATTCAGGGCAGCCAGCAGTTGAGAGTTCTTGGACCGCAGTAGACAGAATTCCTCTTCAAAACCTTCATCATCATCGTCATTGTCAACCATCATCTCACTTTGTAATTGACACAAAAATTGCACAATGGTCTGTGAAGTTGCCTTAACAGTGTATGGAATGACTTGAAGCATTTGAGGGTCCATGATTGCGTTAGCACCGTCTACTGTCCATTTTCATGTGATTACTGGGTGCGCTGAATTCTGGGACAGTTTGGAGGAAGAGGGGGCTTCCAGAAAGGTTTCCTTCCAGAAGATCCCCATGGGCCACGTGTCTAAATGTGTATTTTAGAGTCCAGAAGAGCTTCTTCTGGACTCCAAATCATGTGGCCATATGCTAATGAGGCACAGGAAATTTACATCCGTGCCTCATTAGCATCTTCCTAGCTGCTCATTACCACGCCACTTCCAGAAGAAGCTACATGGGTAGACGCAGCCAATCTGCCTAGCTTTACTTTCTAATCATGTATTAGACCAGTTAGCAGGGATCTACAAGCTGCAGCTCTGGATAAGGACTTCTTTGCGGCTCCCAACGTTATTATTGAAAAGTTTAAAAAAAAAAAAAAAAAAAAAAAAGCCCTCCAGCTTATTTTTGATAAATGGTGAATGTCTAAAAGTCCAACAATGAACAACTCATATCTGAATAGCAAACGATATGTGATTTTGTAACATTGGATAACTCCCCCTTTAATATGTGCAGTGCTTTGTGGCATATAACAACATTGCTGTGTTTTCATCATATTGCTCATAAAGTCATGATCTTGAAAACGAAAAAGAAGCTTGTGGCAGTCCTTCTTTGAACGGCAACACACATTTTAAGAAAGAAAACTGAAATTAAATGTGAAATAAGATTAGTGAATAAAAGTAGGTAGAAGTGAAAGCCAGGAAGACAGTGGTAAAAACACACATGTAAAGTGTGAGGAAATAGAATACATAAAAAGTTTGTGAACACTGCAGTAAACATATTTCACATTACAAATAGTTGTGGGTGCATTGTTAAAACAGGGGTTACAAAGAGTACGGTTTGACATTATTTATTAAGGACTGTCACAGATTCACATGCATTATTGCATCTTGAATTACTGGGGTTTTTTTTTGGTTTTTTTTTTTTTTACCAAATTCAGAAAGATGGCTCTTCTTGATATTTTGGCTGCTGACCCCTGAGCTAAACCTCTTGAACATGGAGAGAGAGAGGGAGAGAGAGAGAGATCTCTAGATCACCCTCAAAACAGTTTTTCAGCTTTCCACACTGCATCGCATGGAAAGCCTCAGCTTTACCTAATATCAAAGCACATGTTCCAGTATTGTTTCCTTTTCTTTGGTGCACAAGAGTCTAATTTCAGCAAACAGATGCAGCATTAGTACTACCTGAACTCATTAGGAACACTTGCATACTCAAGACTCAAAAACTAAAAAGATGGTTGGCAATAATCTTCAGATTCTAGCCTCCCAGCCATACTGTGCAATCATGCTGTTTATTCCACTGTGACAATCAGACAGACTGAGCAGAACACCTGGTACTCTCAATACTTGGCCTTCCTTGGCAGTTGACAGCAAAATCTACCAGGTGGTTGCACTTCAATTACATTAGGTAGGCACTGTAGGGTTAACAAGTACCAAATGGAAATCTTTTATTCATATAAGTATCCTTTTTTGATCACTCAACAGTGTTGCCTAAAATACATTAAATAAAAATATACTTTGCAAACACGTAGACTGCAGTGGTAGAAATGCAGCAGTAAGTTTCCACTGAGTTCTGGTTGGTCTCTCTCTCTCTCACACACACACACACACACAAATTGGTTACCCATCTTCACTATTGTCCTCTGAGTGGTGTTGCTGATGTCCATTCCTTTATAGATGTGTGTGGTTTGGTAGCCACTGGATGGCTGTGGCACTTTCTGGAGTGCTGCACTCATGGGCTACGTCTACACGTGAAGCCTACTTCGAAGTAGCTTATTTCGATGTAGCGACATCGAAATAGACTATTTCGATGAATAATGTCTACACGTCCTCCAGGGCTGGCAACGTCGATGTTCAACTTCGATGTTGCACAGCACCACATCGAAATAGGCGCAGCGAGGGAACGTCTACACGCCAAAGTAGCACACATCGAAATAAGGGTGCCAGGCACAGCTGCAGACAGGGTCACAGGGTGGACTCAACAGCAAGCCGCTCCCTTAAAGGGCCCCTCCCAGACACAGTTGCACTAAACAACACAAGATCCACAGAGCCGACAACTAGCTGCAGACCCTGTGCATGCAGCATGGATCCCCAGCTGCGGCAGCAGCAGCCAGAAGCCCTGGGCTAAGGGCTGCTGCACACGATGACCATAGAGCCCTGCAGGGGCTGGAGAGAGAGCGTCTCTCAACCCCTCAGCTGATGGCCACCATGGCGGACCCCGCAATTTCGATGTTGCGGGACGCGCAACGACTACACAGTCCCTACTTCGACATTGAATGTCGAAGTAGGGCGCTATTCCTATCCCCTCATGGGGTTAGCGGCTTCGACGTCTTGCCGCCTAACATCGATGTTAACTTCGAAATAGCGCCCCACACGTGTAGCCGTGACGGGCGCTATTTCAAAGTTAGTGCCGCTACTTCGAAGTAGCGTGCACGTGTAGACACGGCTATGGTGTAGTATATCAGGTGCCATTGCCCCTATGTCCGCTCAGTTCCTTCTTGCCCACCGTGCTGACAGAGGGGTAGGAGGAGAGGTAAAGGAATGGACATGAGCAAAATGACTCAAAGGACAAGAATTTTGAAAAGTGGGTAGAATTTTTTTCTAGTGCTGGCTCGTGGCGATTCAATCGTAGGCAGGGTGATAGGTTTGCAGAAATTTTTGTGGTGCAAATGCCTAGAGCTTGTACCCCTCATCTGCTCAAACCCTACTCCTTTCCTGCCTAAAGCTCAGAGGGAGCTGGGTGGAGGAAGGCTGTGGACTTGGGAAGGGAATTTGAGTGTTGGCTGCAGGTTCCAGGCTGGAGCTCAGGATTGGGAGAGAGGACAGGGTGTAGGCTCTGCTCTGAGGGAGTCTGGGTGCAGGAGGGGTGATACATGTGGCTCTGGGCGGGGGGGGGGGGCTTTGAGTGCAGGCATTGACCTTGGGCACGTGGTATGACTCCGGGGTGCAGGCTCTGGGAGGGAGGGATTTTGGGGGAAGGATGGGGTGGGAGAAGAAGATGCAGGCTCTGGAAGAAGTGGGATACACAGTGGAATGTGGGAACGTGTAGGGGGTGCCACACTTGCCTGTAGGCACCCCTCCATTGGCAATCGCTCTTTGGAAGGTGGGGGTCTCCAGGTGCTGCTAACCCCCCGCCCCCGGAGCCTCTCTGCACATCTCCCCCTGATGTACTCCTTCACACACATCTCCTGGCCCTGAATGATGGCAAATGCATGGGGGTGGGGGGGCAGCCATACTACCACCACCAGCAGTGCAGTGGGGCTAGAAGGACTTCCAGATGCTCTCTCCCTGCAGCTACTGCCTGCATGTGCATCACTGTGCGGAGCTCCAGTAGCTGGAGCATGTGCCAGGGAGACACTGTCCCCCTTCCTCTGGGCCAACCAGTTCTGCACATCAGAACTATTATGAGCCTTTCACACCCTCCCTGCACTTCAGTCTCCTGTCATCACCAGGTCCCTATAGGCAGCCACCCAGAAGAGATTCAAACACTGTCCAGATGACTGGCAGAGTATCCACAGCCAGCAGCCTGTGCTGCTACTGGTGGTGCACATCCATACCTGCCTCAATGCATGTAAGAAAATTGATTCCTCACATTGATGGAAAAAATAGTGGGAACTACCCATTCTCCTACCTTCTTTCTTTAACTATTCCTCAGCTGTCGCACTGAGAGAGTTGTTTGTGTTAACAATAAGTTACAAAACTGAACTGAATTGTTCCACATGCTCCACAATTCAATGCACAATTGTAAGACCTTACAGCAAACCTATGACTTTTTTAGTGTGCTCCTTAGAAATGAACAAAATTCTCTCTTTAACATTTTAAGTGTCACTGCTTTGAAGAAAAAAAAATCACAAAATAGGAACAAAGTTTATAAGAGATCAACAAAAGTGGTCTTACTTTTCCCAGAGAAAGAAGTGGGGAAAAGTGTGAGGCAAATGCCCTTAAAATATAATAATGATGGGGGTTATATAAGTACTTTGCTAGAAAGCATCAATGAGAACTTCTATAGCATAAGTGGTGAGGTAGATGCAATGCACAACAGGACTTGTGTCTCATTTTTATGCGCCTACCTACTCAGTGGAATGTGCAAACCCTGCATTAGGCAGCTAGACCCCTTAAAATGCACGGGGAGAAAAAAGGTATGTAAGAATGGGAACCACAAAAGCAAACATGCTAGGTGCATGCACACCCTCACTTAGTTATCTATATTCAGGCTGGAGCAAGATGGCTAGCTTTTTCTAGGGATCCATAGAGGAACCTTCACCTGGAGTCAGGCATCTCAGCAGTTTCTTGAAAATAGCAGTGGTACCTGCCTAACTTCATACACAATAGCTGGCTTGGTCAGGAGGAAGAGGCAGCTTTTTGTTTTATAGCCTTAGCTCAGTAGTTAGGGAACCCATCTGGGATGTGGTAGGTCCTTCTTTAATTTCCCCGACTCCCCCATCTGTTGCAAAGAGATTTGAACATAGGTTTCCAACATCGCAGGGAGTGCCCTAGCCACACACCTACAGAATCACTCATGCTCTCTGGTCCAAGATATATGTATTGTTTTAATTCTGTGTACAGAGGAGAACAGCCTCAACAGAAGAGACAGAGAAGCCACACACCAGAATATTCTATAGTTCAGGTGTTAAGAAAGGGACTCACTGGAGAGCTCAAATCCCAATTTCTCTGCTGAAGGTGAAATTAAACCCCATCCCTTTTAAGTACCCTAACTGCTGTATCGGCTAACCATGGAAACTACAGGCTGCAAAGGGAGGCCTCCTACTTTTCCACACCCCATCTGGCCATTTTGTGTGGAATTATGTAAGCTCACAGCACACCTACTAGATTGGGCCCTGCGGGAGAAGGGGGAACACACATCTTTGAGGATCATGTTGGATTTAGGGGTGCAATAAGTGCATGTCCAGATGGAGATACTTCAGGACACAGTGCACTTTACAGTGAAAGTTTACTCACTGAGGGATTTTAGTTGACTACAGAGTTAGGTGGCCCCTGAAGTGGGAAGTGTGCCTGCATTCTGGGCTGCAGGGACCAAGAGTTTTATTTTACTTCTCATCACTTTAGTATGTGGGCTGCTGTGGAATATGCTATTGCTATGGAGGTATTGGAATGACTTGCAGAAAGATAGCTCAGTGTTTGATGACCACAAATGATGATGTTAAACAAGGAGAAAATGAGATCAGATTTAGAAGGAACATGAATGAGAGGGTGAGATGACTGAGGGATTGCTGAATTTTGAAATGATGCTCCCATCCAGATGCAGGTGAACAGAGAAGAGCCAGTATAGAAGGAAGAAGATACCAAGAAAAAAAGGCTTTGGCAAATTCTACAAAGCAGTGGTCCAAGGTGCAGATGGCCCCACATATTTAGCTTTGATAAAAATAATGATGAATTTATTACTTTTGTAATTTATACGTGCTTCCTTCTACACTAAAGTTTAAGAAACTTTCCCTCAAATATCAGTAATATTAAATTCAGTAGGTGTATCAACCCATCAGCTTGGTAGGCCATCAACTATCTTTTTTTGGCACAAGAAAGAAAAATATTCAAATAATGTGATACCAGTTAAATTTATAAGTCTTTTCTTCTGTTTATTGCTTAATTTACAATACATTTTCTTTTTAAACTTGACTTCTGTGAATCATCTCCTTTCCTATAACCTGAAGAGAAGACTTCACAAATTTTTGGCAATGAAGATTATTTGCTAGTAAATGGAGTACTTTGAGATGGACTCTGCATACTCATACTCTGAGAATTTTGACTTATGCTGCAGCAGGATGGTAGAACCTTCTTGAAGCAGTCTCTGTTAAGTGATTGTGATCTCTTGCCCTCTCTGCCTACTTCTTGAGCTTGTTTTAAGAACATGTGTATAAAAGGGGTATGGCACCACTGCCATGTCAGTTCCTTTCACCACTAAAGCAGACAGGTTAATTTTGACTCTGCAGGGAGGAGTGGGGAAGGTGAGCAGTCAGTGTGAATATGCAGAGTCCATCTCAAAGAACTTTGGTTACCAGTAAGTACATTTCATTTCTTCAAGTGTCCTTTGAACATTCCTACTCTTGGGGAAGTCTGGCATGCAATCAAGTTGATCACATTCCTTATCTGTTCATATAGCACATTGCTGACATACTGTTCACAGCCATCTGAATTATTGCATTTTGCACCTATGAGAGAAATGCACAGAAACTCAGTCTTCCTGAGTTTCCAATACATTTACGTACAGTAGAAATTCTCATTCCAAAGGCCTCATATGTATGGATTAGGAGGATGTACTTCCTAGCCCTGTCTTTGATGCATCTGTGGCTAATATTGAAGAAGGAGAAGGTGGTTGAATAAAACATCCTTAAGACACTATGAGGTTCCAGACACTATCTTAGAGAAAAACAAACCATCCTTGGAATAGTGGGTATTTTTTGCACAGGGTCTGTAATTGGTCTGAAATTCTTTAGTAGCCAGTGCTGAAAAGGTTTCACTTCTGAGCCTGGTATATGGAGTCACACAGGCTGTAGGTGCAATCAGACCCAACAGGGTTAATACACAAATCTTCTGAAAAAATATTGATGCATACATTGGTTTTTAATTTGTAAAAGTTCTCTTCCAGAAGGAAAGCTCTTTCATTTATGGAATGGAGAATCAGAGGATGTTATAAAGGCCAAGACTATAACAGGGTTCAAAAAAGAACTAGATAAATTCATGAAGGGTAGGTTCATCAACGGCTATTAGCCAAAATGGGCAGGAATGGTGCCCCTGGCCATTTTCAGAAGACAGGATACCAGGCTAAATGGGTCTTCAGCCTGACCTAGTAAGACCATTCTTATGTATCAATTGACAGAATCTTTTATGATTGCGTAAGAGACAAGACTGTTCTTCATTTATGAAAAGACCTAGGGTTCCAAACACAGAAGTAGTAACTCAATTGTTTTTCTGTAATTCTTCTTCAGTGGGAACCTTTGGAAGTCCATTGCCTAAGTACAGGAGGAGGAAAATTCCTTGTCTTTTCATATCTGCTGTTACTGGAGCCAAGTATTTGGCAGAGAGTCTGGGTACACTAGAAAGTCCAAAAGGTAGGCCTCTATAGTGGAAACGATTTGCAAATAGGTGCAAAATACAGTAATCCAAATGGTTCTGAACAGTATGCCAGCAATGCGCTGTATGAGAATCAATAGAAAAAGAGGTACCTTCAATGCAAGGTTCTTTTTGAAAGTCAGAAATATACATTCATGGGCTTGAGAGCAGCAAACCTATCCATGGAAGACAGGGAGGGAATAATCAGCATCACAGTTACCATCATCATCATCATCATCATCATCGATAATGGGATCAGTGCCTGTTGGTGTCTGATGCCTCTCTCACTATTTCCTTCCATCTTTCCTTGTCCAGTGTGGAGTGGCTTAGTTTCTGCAGACTAGCTCCACACCAGTCTCCTATATCATCTACCCATTCTCTGTGGGGTCTGCTTCTCCTGCTCGAACCATCCATTATGTCAAATACCAGGGTCTTCATTTTTTGTTTGTTCATTCTGCAAATATGCCCGAATAGCTATAACTTGCATTGCAGAACCTTCTTCAGTAGAGACCCACTTCGTCAGTGGCATGAGTCATGCATCTGATGAACTGGGTCTTTGCTCATGAAAGCTTATGCTCCAAAGTATCTGTTAGTCTCTAAGGTGCCAGAGGACTTCTTGTTATTCTCACAGATACAGACTAACATGGCTACCTCTCTGATACTTCTGCAGTAGGTTCTCTTTCGGCTGTATCTTCCTATATAATTCCTCGTTGGTGACCTTCTGCATCCATCCTATTCTCAGGATCTTTCTATAACAACTCCTCTCAAATGCCAATATTCTTCTCTTCGAATCTTTTGTTATCACCCATGCCTCACATCCATACAACATGCTGCTGAATATACATGTTCTCAAGACACTCAGCTTCATTCCTAAGCTAATTGCTTTGCTTTCCCAGACCTTATCCATCACCTTCAGACTCGCTCTTGCTTTCACTATTCTAGTTGCTATTTCCTTCTTACAGTCTAGATCATGTTATGTTACTCCCCTGATATGTGAATGTTTTCTAGTTCTCTACGTTCTCTAGTTCAATCCCTTCTATGCTGATCTTCCTTCCTATTTCCTTATCTCCAAATATCATTGTTTTTGTTTATCCATGTTCATAATCAGTCTGTACCGCTTACCTTCCTTGTTTAGCACCTGCAGCTTTATTGCTAGCTTCTCGTCTTCCTCAATGATAACTATATCATCTATGAACCTCAAGCTGTTAATTCTTATCCTGTGCACAGATATCCCTTATACCTCTTCCTTGAACTTGCCTATGTCATGATCATGCTCTCTAGATTCGTGAAGAAGATACTTGGAGATATTGGATCTCCTTGTCTTGTACCTCTACTCATTCTAAACCAACTTCCCAACTCTCTGCATGTTCTCACAGCTGCCTCTTCATTGTCACTGATATCCTTCAACAACCGTATCAGTCTGCTATCCTTTCTGTACAACTCCAAAACTGCCCAAGTCACCTTCTGATCAATACTGTCAAATGCTTTCTGAAAATTGACAAAGCAAGTGTAGATGTTCTTGTTCTTTTATTGAGCTTTCTCTGCTATCAATCTTAGTGCCATTATCTGCTGTATGGTACTTCTATCTTTCCTGAACTTCACTTGCTTGTTTGCTAGATGTTCTTCTATCTGTGATCTTAGTCTCTCAGTTGCATGCATTATTAAAACCTTCTGAGGAAAGTATTTAAAGCTCTGAGGTCTAGAATTGGCCTGGGGATTAGAAAGTATCAGGAGTAAAATCCTTTGTTCCTAGAATCTAATGGAATTTTTCATAGCTTGTTTGCTGTAAGAGATTGGGTTTCTATCTTTAACAAGTTCTTGTGAGAAGGGTCCCAGAAAAGGCAGGTTACATCGAGTCAGAAATTAGATCTGGATGATAAGTTTTTTTTGTAACTTTTTTTGTATTTTTTTGTATCTAAAATGCATCTGTCCAAGGTGATATTTGTCCATGTATTGTAAAAATGTGGGTTGTATTTATTTCAATTGCTCTGAAGCTCTCATTCATCACTACATTCTTACAATCTGATAATAGGCAACGAAGAGGTAATTAAGAAGCTCTTTGTCCTCATTCTGGGCTAGCAGGGTTTCTTCTGTCTCTCCACCTGAAAGTATGTCTATTGGTGGTGGTGGTGACAATAAGGCTGTCTCTTATCGGTATTAGAATAAGAAAAAAAGTTTGGTCTGTGAAATCAGAACACAATTGCAAATGTTTTTCAATGACGAGGTAGTAGTAACACCACAGATACTGCAGTGTTGTGTGTATCCTTCAGTTTCTTCAGCACTTGATCAATTTTTGTACTAAACAGTCCCTCTCCTTCAAAAGGTAAATTCTCAAGTTTTGTCTTTGTTTCTACAGGCAGCAATGATGATCACAGCCACCAAGTCTGTGGAGAAATACTGCGGATGCCACAGATCTTGATGCAACCTCAGAAACGCTGACTGTCCTAAAGTCTTATTTTTGCCACATTCTGGTGCTCTGTTATGAGCTTTTGTTAATTCCCTCTTATCCTCTTGGGAAGTGCATATGAAAACAGGAGAAGTTTCATGTGATCAAATTGATCTGCCTACTTTGTAATTGATTGTCATAAAGATTAATTGAATTGCAGAGATTTTGGTGTTGCCAGAGATCTTCCAACATAAGAAAAGAGACCTCACTCTGTGAAGTAGAACCAAAATGTCAAAAACTGCATATGTGCCTTCTTCCAAAGCGACTTATGGTAATTTAAGATTTGATGCCATCCTATCCACAAGCTCATGAAACTGAACTGCATCCTCCAAAGGACACAATGTTATAGTTACACCCATGTTTTCCTCAGGTGATAAGCCACCATTCTATTCCATAGCTTGTTGTTAAAATTCCTCTTCTCTGGTGTCTCTTCTGCTAAGGATGAGGAATATTATCTGCAGATCCTAATCCTTTAGCACTATTGGTTCTGATGAAAGAGATAATGGCACTGAAGAGTCATGTTTCCTGGAGTGACAGAAGTTTTAGGACGTGGCCGGTATAGCCCAGGCATTCAAGGTGGTACAGGCCAATCCTGCCAGTCACCCCAATTTTGCCTCACATCCATTGTTTGGCACTCAGGATGCCAAGGAGAAAATTCTTACAATATCCATCTTAAGTTGGCTTACAGCTGAGTGACTAAGTCTCCAAATGTTGTTTTCATCTTCTTTCTTTCTAGGAGGAAGGGAGGAGAGCAAACAAATACTGCTTTTTGAGATAAAAGCCTCATTCTAAATTCATTCTAAATTACTTTGTCAGCCACAGAATGCTATTAGTATTAACTCACTAAACTTAAACATTGTAGGGTTACTTATACCTTAATGTCTTGCCCGTTTTCAAATTTTCATCTTTATTATGAATTCAGACAACTATTGCTTAATGCTAACAAATAAAAGGAACACCTACATTGGCTAGAACTACAAATGCATGGTGCGAAAAATTTACTCACGTAGCTTTCCCAATTTTACGCTGTCTTGACATGCATCAGCCCTTGCTGTTCAAGACCTAGGTTGCTCCAGTGCAGAGACTGCAGAACTGCATCTGTTGCCTGAAAATATCCACCAAGGGCTAAAAAGAGCCTGCCCAATTAATTTCACTTCCTAATTAACTTTTCAAATAGATTACAATCTAGTTCTCAAAAGTTACTGTAAAAGGCTAGTGTAATCACCTACTGCATCATTGAGAACACTTTTTATTTTAAAAATGAATTACATTATTTGGTGGAAGAGCAATAATGCTAATGGAACTATATGTGGTTATTAGACCATGATCACATTTTTTGAAAATAAACATTTCAGTTTTTCTTCAACATTTATTTTCAATAAATGCCTTGGCATTTATCTTCAGAATCAGACCACTATTTGGTGCCAACATATAATGCTATTAAGATGATTGTTTATTTATATTGTCCTACCTTGGACAAGGTTTGACTACAAAGATATTAGAATGTGCATATCTGAAGCAGATACTCTTCTACAGCTCAAAACAATAACAAGCACTTCTGAATAAATACAGAGAATGTGAACATTAGCACATCAAAGGGCCCTTTCTCTAAAGAAAAAAAATTGCATGATGCACACTTTAATCTTTCTGACAATCTATTCGTGGATTGAACTGAGGTCCATTTTTCATATAAATCTGAATGCTTGATATGAGGACATCTCTACCAAATGTAAAACAAAATACAAAAAGATATACTAGTGCAGCCTCTGACTTTTTAAAACACTGGGCAATAATTTTTAACTATCGATAGAATAATATAAAATTTTCAGTTTTCCATTACAAAAATAGGGGTAAAACCAAAATCATGACTACATATAGTATAAGGAAAGCTTTAAAATAGATATTATAACCTTTAAGTAAAATATATATATCTTTTTTAGAACTCTTGAGCAACTGATAACAGTTTTAAAATCTGCTACATCAGGATCAGAGGAGAGTCAACATACAAAATAGTAAGTATATCTTTTTTCCTTCATTAAACCAACTATTAATAAAACAGTACCTAGGTAAGAAACAAACTGGCCACAGGCTCAGGGTTTGAAAGGTACACTGTTACAAATAAACATCTGATTTAAATCTCACATGAAACATGATTTTCAAAGTCTAATTGGCTTAACTGTTTTGATCTTCTAATTTTGCTTTAATCATTCTTCATAACAATTCTGACAAAAATACATTTTAACAGATCTGGAGAGCAGATACTTCCGGGGGAAAAAGACATGCCCAGAGGCCAAAAACATTTATTACATCTGGGATGTGCGGCTGATCTGTTTATCTACTTCTGATCAAATGATTATGTCTCACAGTAGAATGCTTCCTAACAACTTTGCTTAACATAACTTTTGCCTTGATTAGTAAAACCTCAAGTTCCATTCTATGTATTTTGTGTTGGGGAAATTAAAGTAAGATTATTTATCAGTTACTAGAATACTCTAACTAGATTGCCTTCATGTATCTGTATTGCTGGGATACCGTACAGTTCTTTCTGAGTGCCATAACTATACTTATTATTTCCTGGTTATCATTAAGGGTCATGCATGCAGTTCAACTCCTGGCTGCAAATATTCTTAGAGTGAGAACTGTAGATTTTGAGAGGAAAGGCAGACTAGCTTGAGGGTGAAGGGTAACAGATTCTTCAATATTCTTCCTCCCATTCACTCACAAGAATACCTCTAGCTGCTCCAGTGATGGGCTGTCAACACATTTTATCCAGGGGGTTCCCCTTAAATCATCCCCTTTACAATGCACAGCACATGCCTTCAAAGAACAAGGATGAGAGAAATAGGGAATCTACATGTGTGCACTTCCACTTAAACAAAAATTGATTCCCATAATTACAACCTAGGAGGGAGACAGGAGAGCCAAGAAGCCCCATGAGAAGGAAAACTGATCCAGATGGTACTAATACAGGCTGAGCCTCTAATCTGGATCTCTCTTACCTGGAAACATCCATGGGTGCTCCAGGGCAGGAGCACTCAGGGGAAAAAGCCAGGGCCTCCACTCCCAGCAACTCTGCCCCCACTTTTCCAGATCTTCTGGAGCACAAGTAGTTGATCTGTGGCATTTATGCACAGGGATAGAAGGGGAGAAGCAAGAATGGGAGGTCCTGGAGGGGTGGGGGAAGGGGCTTTGCTCTGCAGCTGCTGTGCCTCTTCCCCTAAGGACACTGTGTTGAGTATCTGGTCATCATAATCCTTTATGTGAAGAATGAAGCCTGATCAACCTGATTAGCTCCTATGATGAGCTAACTGGCTCTGTGGACATGGGGAAGTCAGTGGATGTGATATACCTTGATTTTAGTAAAACTTTTGATACAGTCTCCCACAACAATCTTGCCCGTAAGTTAAGGAAATATAGATTGGATACATGGACTGTAAGATGGATAGAAAGCTGGCTAGACAGTCAGCACCAACAGATAGTGGTCAATGACTATGTCTGGTTGGTGATCAATTTCAAGCGGAGCGCCCCTAGGACTGGTTCTAGGGCTGGTATTGTTCAATATCTTCATTAATGACCTGGATGAGGGGATGGATTACATGCTCAGCAAATTTGCAAACGACACTAAACTAGGGGGAGAGGTAGGGTTGGAAGGTAGGGATAGGGTCCAGAGTGACCTAGATAAATTGGAGGCTTGGGTCAAAAGTAATCTAATGAGGTTCAACAAGGACAAATGCAGAGTTCCGCACTTGAGACGGAAGAATCCCAAAATTGTTATAAGCTGGGGACCAATTGGCTAAGTAGCAGTGCAGCAGACAAGGACCTGGGGATTACAGTGGATGAGAGGTTGCATATTAGTCACCAGTGTGCCCTTGTAGAAAGAAAGAAAGTTAATGGCATATTGGGGTGCATTAGGAGAAGCATTTCCAGAAGATCTAGAGAAGTTATTATTCCCTTCTATTCAACACTGGTGAGGCCACATGTGGAGTATTGCATCCAGTTCTGGGCCCCGCAATATAAAAAGGATGTGGACGCATTGGAGCGGGTTCAATGGAGGACAATGAAAATGATTAGGAGGCTGGAGCACATGACCTATGAGGAGAGGCTGAGGGATTTGTGGTTTAGTTTTCGGAAGAGAAGAGGGAGGGGTGATTTGATAGCAGCCTTCAACTCCCTGAAGGGGAGCTCTAAAGAGCATGGAGAGTGGCTGTTCTGAGTAGTGATGGATGGCAGAACAGGTACCAATGGTCTGAAGTTACAGAGGGAGAGGTCTGGTTGGAGACTAGGAAAAACTATTTCACCAAGAGGGTTGTGAAGCACTGGAATGCTTTACCTATGCTGTGTCTACACTTGCCCCCAGCTTCGAAGGGGGCATGGTAATCAGTTCCACGGGAGATTACTAAAGAAGTGCTGCAGTGAATATGCAGAATTTCATTAGGCTAATTTTCCCCCAGGGCAACTTCGAAGCGTCAAACTTTGAAGTGCCAGCATGCGTGTAGCCGTAGGCACTTCAAAGTGCCCCTGCTACTTCCAAGTCCCTTTATTCCTCAAAATTTATAGGAATAAAGGGACTTTGAAGTAGCAGGGGCACTTTGAAGTGCCCGTAGCTACACGCATGCTGGCACTTCAAAGTTTGACGCTTCGAAGTTGCCGCAGGGGAAAATTAGCCTAATGAAGTGCTGCGTATTCACCACAGCACTTCATTAGTAATCTCTCTTGGCCCTGATTACCATGCCCCCTTCAAAGCTGGGGCAAGTGCAGACACAGCCCTAGAGAGGTGGTGGAATCTATACCCCTAGAGGTTTTTAAGTCCTGACTTAAAGTCCTGGTTGGGATGATTTAGTTAGGGTTAATCCTGCTTTAGGCAGGGGCCTGGACTAGATGAGCTCCTGAGGTCCCTTCCAGCCCTAGGATTCTATGAATCTATATGGGACAAAGTCTTGAGTGCAGCTGTTGCTTTCCCTATCCTGGCATTGATACCCTTGTCTGTTCCTCTGTCTCTGCCCATAATACTCCCAAAGTAGGTGAACCGGTCCACATCTTTCAGGTCATCCCCTACCAGCGTGAGGGTGTTGTTGGACTGGCTGTCTTGGTCTTTCCCTTGTTAATGCTCAGTCCGGTCATTGAGGCAGTTGTGTCTAGTGTTGCGATCTTTTCTTCCATGCTTTTATGTCAGTGTGAAAGGAGGGCGACATCGTCAGCAAAATCAATGTCCTCTAGCTGTTTGAAAAGCATCCACTGAATGCCCTGGTGATGGCCATCTGTTGTCCTGTTCATAATCCAATCCATTGTGATCAAGAATAAGAAAGGTGACAATACACACCCTTGTTGCACCCCTGAGAGTATGCCAAAGGATTCTGTCAATAGCACATTTAATACTGTCTCCTTGAGAAAATGCCAGCTCTTCTGAACTCTCTTTTCCTTTAGATTTTCTTCTCCTGGAATCTTGCCTATAAGTCCTGAATTTGTAAAAGTATCAAAACAAAAAAAGTAGTCAAGTAGCACTTTAAAGACTAACAAAATAACTTATTAGGTGATGAGAGCGTTCATGGGACAGACCCACTTCTTCAGACCCTAGCCATACCAGAACAGACTCAACATTTAAGGCACAGAGAACCAAAAAAGTAATCAAGGTTGACACATCAGAAAAAAATTATCAAGGTGAGCAAATCAGAGAGTAAAGGGGTGGGGGGTGGAGTCAAGAATTATATTAAGCCAAGTATGCAAAAGAGCCCCTATTATGACACAGAAAATTCACATCTCGGTTCCCGTGTTCCTCAACTAACATCATATATGCCATCATGTGCCAACAATGCCTAGATGCTTTGTATATTGGACAGACTTCAAACTCTCTCAAGCAAAGAATTAATGGGCACAAAACAGACATAAGAACACTCCTGATTCACAAACCAGTCAGTCAACATTTTAATGGAGTGGGCCATTCTGTTGATGACTTAAAAGTTTGTATTCTAATGAAGAGGAATTTTCACAACAGTCTGCAAAAAGAGGTTTCTGAACTCTCTTTTATATTCAAATTTGACACTAATACATGGTTTGAACCGAGATCTGAATTTTCTGGGGCTCTTTTGCATACTTGGCTTAATCTAATTCTTGACACCCCCGCCCGCTTCTGACCCTCTACTCTCCGATTTGCTCACCTTGGTAATTTTTTTCTGATGTGTCAACCTTGAGTACTTTTTTGGTTCTTTGTGCCTTAAATGTTGAGTCTGTTCTGGTATGGCTATAATCTGAAGAAGTGGGTCTGTCCCACGAAAAGCTCTCCACCTAATAAATTATTTGGTTAGTCTTTAAAGTGCTACTTGACTGCTTTTTTTGTTTTGACAGTATATAGACTAGCACAGCTTTCTCTCTGTTACTATTGTAAAAGTATGTTCTTCTGAAATCCATTGTCCATATTCTGGTGCTTTCACTCCTTCCTTTCCTTTCCTTAGAATTACAAAAGCTACCAAACTGCCTGCCAAAGATTCTCTACTACTTCCTTCATGTAGATCAGAACAAAATCTAAAATGGCTGCTGCCCCCTCTCCCCGCCGGTTACATACTCCACTTTCTGGGACACAATGTGGACTGAACTCATTCCCAGGATTTACTGAAAATTTTGTGCTTGTGCAAAATATGTCTGGGTAGTTAAAGTGACCACTTACTACCAGATCTTGTATGCCTGACATTTCTATTATTAGTTCTAGAAATTCCTCATCTACCTCCTCTTCCTGTTTGGGTTCTGAGTAAGATGTCATCTATATTTTTTGTACCTCAAGTTTCTCAGTTCTGCCTTTCACCTTATTCTGTACCTCAGGAAAAAAATCTATATATTTCTGATGTATAATGCAACAATTCCTCTACTTTTACCCTGCAAGTCCTTCCTGAACAAGCTCTTTCCCTCTAAACAAACGTTTCAGTCATGACACTTACCCCACCAAGTCCCTGGGATGCCAATTAAGCCATTACAGGCCCATCAGCCTGACTGTGATCCTGGGGAAGGAAATGGAGCAGCTGACATGTGACTCAATTCATAAAGAATTAAGGGAGGGTAGCATAATTAATGGAAATCAACACTTTTTATGCAAAACAGGATCCTGTCAAATTAACTTGACTTTTTTTTTATGAAATTACATGTTTTGTTGATAAAGGTAATAGCATTGCCATAACAGACTTCTGTAAGGTGCTTTAATTGGAACAACATGACATTTTAATTAAAAAACTAGAATGACAGACGATTAACATGGCACATATTAAACTGATGAAAAACTGAAAATATGATAGATTTAAACATAATTGTAAACATGTAAAAATCATTGAGTTGGTATATTTCCAGGAATCACTGTTGGCCCTACAGTTTTTAACATATTTATCAATGACCCAAAAGAAAATTTAAAATCTATCAGATGATAAACTTTGCAGACAGTACAAAGATGGAGGGAGTCATAAATAACAAAGAGGACAGATCACTAATTGAGTGCTATCTGGATCACTTGGTAAACAGGATGCTAGTGAAGAACGTACATTTTAATTTGGCTAAATGTAAATGCAAACATATAGGAACAAAGAATGTAGGCCACAAGAATTCGGGACTCTATCCTAAAAAGCACAATTATGAAAAAGAACAGAGTTGTGGTGGATAATCAGCTGAACATAGAATCATAGGGTTGCAAGAGACCTCAGCAGGTCAGCAGGTCCAATCCCCTGCTCAAAGGAAGACCAATCCCAACTAAATCATCCCAGTCAGGGCTTCATTAAGCCATAACTTAAAAACCTCTAGCAATCTGGACCTGGGGTCTGGGCATTGGGGGTGCACTTTCCTGCTCATCCCTGGACGCACATGCCTCTGCACCTTCTCTCTGCGTTTCCAGGCACCTCCCTCTGCTGTTCTGATTGGCCAGAATTGTAGCCAATCGGAGGAGCTGTATGGAGCCTTCAGGCAATTTTCCTGCTGAGGCAGCTGCTGCTCTTCCTGCCCTTTCCCCAGCTGTGGGAAGAGCAGCGAGGAACAGTGGAGCCTGAAGCTGCTTCCTGCCCCCAGCAACACCCAGCCAACCCTGCATTCTGGAACCAGCCCTGGCTTGCCTGATCCAGCCCATGAGGATTGGGACTCCAAACTCCCCACCCTGTCTTGGGCCTGATGCTATGGATGGGAGCCTTGGGGCCTGGGGGTTTCCCCATCCCTGTAATACACCTTTGACTCTTATTCTAGTTGTCCTTGCAAACTATTAGCTGATGTTATTACCATCTCCAACTTCACATTTGGTGTTATCATATAAATGATCATTTTTCTCTATTACTCCACAGTTTACTATAATTTTCATTGATTTCAGGGCCAGAAGGAACCATTGTGATCATTTGAGCTGATCTTGTATATAGTAGGTCACAGAGCTTCCTGAAAATAATTCCTAGAGTATGTCTTTTAGGAAACATCTAATCTTGATCTAAAAATTGTTAGTGTCTGAGAATTCACCATGACTGCCTGGTAAATTGTTTCAGTGGTTAGCAACTTCTCTCTCACCGTTAAAATTTTTCATGTCATGCCAGTTTTGCAGTTTCAATCTGCTGAATCAGTATATCTTATATTTGTACACGTGTCATTCTTGTATGTGAAGTTAGAAATATGATGTGTGAATCTGGTTTTAATTCTGAATGTGCTAATGAGGGCATGACAGATACTTTAGGCACAGAATGGCTTCATACTCACTTACAAACTATAAATAGTCCTGTTTGTCCTAGAAAGACATGTGAACATGCCACAGAGTACTGAAAGCCATCTTGAAGACGGTAGTTTTCCATGGGGATGGAGAGTGCTAAAAAAGTGTTTCTGCCCTGGGGGAATGGAAAGCCATCAAGTCTTTGAATTCAAGTGGCCTTTGAAACTGCCTTTCCCACCCTAAGAAGAGGCACATGAAGAAACTTTATAAGCTTTCTCTGTGTAAAGCTTTTATATATAAAAGACAGATTTATTTTGGGGTTTGGTCCTCTTTGCGGTCTGTATTCCTAGGTGCTGAGCTCTCCCAGAACTGAGCTGGTTCAGTGTCTGTGTTGCTCTGCTGGGGAGTGGTAACCCCAGCTCTGTGCATTGGCTGAAAGAGACTGTAGCTTCTGGCCCACTAGGAGAGAGTGGTGGGGAGTACCAGAGAGTAGGAAGGCAGGAGTCAGTGGCTTCATCAGCACACTGAGGGACAAGCCCAACATTTCTACGATCCAACCCATCACACCTAGCCTCTGGCACACACACCACCATAAGATTCCTTGTTCGTTCATCCAAAAGTGGAAGAAAAGCTACATGGCTGTCAGTGTGCACATGTAACCATTAGAAAGGACAAAGAAATGCAGAAGTACTATATCGTTTTACCTATCCAAGGAGTGAACTGTGCAACGATGATGACATCATGCTAGCTATATCAAAAAGAGCAAACAATTTACATAAACTTGAGATTTGGAAAAGTGGCATGATAGGCACTGTCACAAAAATATAAATTTACATTTTGCCATCATGTCCGTTCTCCTTTATGGAGCAGAATTATGTAACCCTATAACAAATTGATGAAAAGACGAACTTATGTCAGAATAAATTAGGGTGACCGAGAGAAACATTAGACCGAACAGAAAAGGAAACCAATTCTTTCAATTTAGCACTGAGAAGCCTGAACAGAGCCGCAAAAGACCAAAATAAATGGTGGAAACTGAGGGATGCCCTGTGCACCTGAGAATGAAGAAGAATAATGATATAGAAAAGGCGGAAAAGTAAGAGCATTAGTATTATTTATATTAGAAGACTTGTCTGGCATTACTCAGGTACTTCCTAGTACAGGACTGGAAGTTGGTGGGGTGACGGAGGGTGCAGGATTCAGGGCACGGGCTTGGGTATTTTGGGGGGCTCAGGCTGGATATGTGGGAGATGCAGAAATCAGGGTCTGGGAACGAGACAGGGCTCAGGGCAGGGATTGGGGAGCCCATGAAGCAGAGCAGAGATTTTGAAGGTGTGGAGATATCAGGGGAAGGAGTAGAGGGGGCGGGGGTGCAGGAGTCAGGCAGGGGCAGAGCAGGGGGGATTGGCCTACGGCAGAAGGGGCCATGCAACCCAGCCAGGGGTTGCTCCTGGGGGTGGCTGGTGTGCTTGCTGCCCCCTTGTGGTCACTGGGGGGTCTAACTGCTCCCATGGTTGCTGTCCTCCTGTGGTCATTGGTGAGTATAACTGTCCCTGGTATCATACTCTTCACTTTCTGTTCTGATAAACAACCACATTCCATGTATATCCCATGTACATCCCATTGTCTTGGCGCATCGAAATCCTAACCTTGCTTTAAGTTATGATAAGAAGCCGCATATCAAAACTGGTTGTCTTCACTCTTCTGGTTTATGTGGAGTTCTTCAACGAATGAAATCATGACTGGATGGACATTGCGACAAAGTCCCTTGTCAGCCCCTGCGCGTCCCTGCGCTTCCTGGTGGTTTTCTCTGTGGTGCCTCAGAGACTCATGGAGACCCCTTATCTGACCAGGCCTTTCTAGAGGCAGGAGTCTCCGCTTAGCGAGCCATCCTCATCATAGGCAAGTCCCAACTAGGGAGGACACAGCCAGTCCCCTTGCAGGCCCGCAACCTGTTCCAGTGTAGTAACCCTCTGGGGAAAGGTGGGGGGAGTCCTGACCCCCCCTCTACCCTGGACCCCAGCCCAGGGTGCCTACGAGGTCCAGAGGCTGCTGGCAGGGCCTTCACCCCTGCCCCAATGTAGTAACCTCACCCTGGGCCACTTCACCCACCACTTCCCTGTGGTACCTTCCTGCTCCTGCTCCTCGGTGCACCTTCCAAAACCTTCCCCCTGCAACAAGCTAGGGGGAACCTTTTATAGGGAGTGAAGGGCCTCAGCTGACCTATGACTGCTGATTAGACTCAGCTGTGGCTAATGGTTAATGAGGCTCCCAGCTGTCTGCCTTAATTGGGAAATAGGAAAGCATTCCCCACTAGCCACTATACCTGCCTTCTTGTAGGATACTGTAGCCCCCAGGCAGCAGTCTGCCACAACATACAGAGAGACTCTCAAACTCATAGTAGATTCAAGTACCACCCCTAAGCTCCTATTGAAATTGGAATCTCATTATATTGGTTTAAACACGATGGCTGTGGCTACACTAGCACCCCCCTTTCAAAAGAGGGATGCTAATGAGCCACTTTGGCAGATGCTAATGAGGCGCTGACATGCATATGCAGCACCTCATTAGCATAATGGTGGCCACATGCATTTCAAAAGTGCCACTTTGGAAATGCATGCTGCTGGTGTAGACAGAGGCCTTTCAAAAGGACCTCTGGACTTCAAAAGCCAATTCTTCCCACTTGGTTTTGGGAAGAAATGGCTTTCGAAATCCAGGGGGGTCCTTTTGAAAGGCCCCCATCTACACTGGTGGTGTGTGTTTTGAAAGCGGCACTTTTGAAACGCACACAACCGCCATTATGCTAATGAGGCTCATTAGCATCCCCCTTTCAAAAGAGGAGTGCTGGTGTAGCCACGGCAAAATGGAATAAAAAGATAAGCTCTCGTGTAGGAACTACATTTTAAATAACCTTCCAGACAAAGAGAGAGGAAAAGAGATATGGATTTATCTGCCATACCTTGACTTTTACTACCTTCCTTTTACAAAGCACTAAAGATATACATACTGAAGCATTTTTGACTGCAATTATGCATATATCCTCACGGTCTGGGATACTGTTGACTGAAATACAACCATGTATATCATTAATATTGCCATTGTTAGACAACAGCAACAAATCTTGTATAAAAACATTATATAAGGTGTCAATAGAAAAAGTTATGATTTGCTAAATAAGATTATCCTGTTTAAATTTATGCATCATCACTATATCTGAAGTTTGAATATTTGCAATACATCTGTATCTGAAATGTGTTTGTTCCTGAAGTAACACCCTCTAAGTAAAATCTATATTTTTACCACACAGGTAATTGTGGATGGTCCATTAAAAGACACTTAAATCTCACAATGGGCCACAGAAGAAACTCTTCCTGTCTACCATGTCTTCTTGTGCAC
This sequence comes from Carettochelys insculpta, assembly GCF_033958435.1. Classification (NCBI taxonomy): domain Eukaryota; kingdom Metazoa; phylum Chordata; order Testudines; family Carettochelyidae; genus Carettochelys; species Carettochelys insculpta. Next base: position 6,440,766 of record NC_134139.1, on the reverse strand, counting down.
GCTTTATCATGGATATATCCATTGGCTGCCACTGAGGCCAGGTCTACAATAAAGTGGAAGGTCAAATTAAGGTACACAATTCCCACTACGTTAATTACATGGCTGGAGTTGATGTACCTTAATTGGGGCTTCCACACTGTCTCCACTAAGTGAAGTCGATCAGGGTGCTTGCGCCTGTCAACTTCCCTTACTCCTAATAAGGAGCAGGAGTACTGGCACCAACATGAGCACCCTGCAAGTTTGATTTAATGCATCCTTACCAGGTGTGCTAAATTGAACTGTGGATAATTGACCATGGTAGCGTCGATCTTCCCAGAAGTATAGACACGGCCCTAGAGTCAGCAAGCCATGAAAGGACATGGGACATGCTTGTGATCCTGACCCAATCTTGTGCCAGTAACTTTCCAACATCTCTGGATGCATGAGCTGTGTTTGGGACAGTGTTTCCCGCTCTGATTCTCTAAACTGTGGAAAGCTGTGAGACCGTTTACATTTTTTTTTTCCACTGGTGTGGTATATCTAATGACAGAATAAACACCAGTTTGGGATGTTTCCACCTGAGTTCTCAGCAGTTTGTCCAGAATCCGCAATTCTTATTTGTGACCCATGGAGACATGGGGACACTGGCTGATAAAATCTTAAGGCATCAAAAGCAATAATGAAATTCATGTGAGAATTTTATTTGTAGCCCCACCTAACACAAATTTTAATTAATCAGGTGGTCATTATACAAGTCAAATCTCTCCAATTTGTGTGATGAATTATGAATACTTTGTATGTGACTTTTGGAATTTTATAATTAATGCTACTGCAGTTTTTTAAAAAGGTAGAAATGCTGGCATGCAAATCCTATTCAACATCTTGAGAATACTAAAAGCTTTAACCAGACAAAGAGCATGTTAAAAGTTCATTAAACAATGCTTGTGGAACAGATGGAATGTCTATCTGGACTCTAATTACTGTAAGCTGGTGCAATGGTTTGCAGACCCTAACGAGCCTCAACAAAATGAATAATTATACATTAGTCACAATTACAGAAACCTGCAAGATGAGCTGAATTATCATGGCAACAAGTCATAAAATATGGTAACAAAGACCAAAAGGCACTCCAAATGCTAATAAAGAAAATGCTTTTGAATTCAAACAGTATAGCCTCACATCCAAGTCCAAAGGAAAAAATCATCAGGATTTAAAGTAACTGTGTACCATTTTTATACATTCTGTAGAATTGTAGTTGTAGCAAAGTATGAGGGAAATGTAGCACCTAAAGGGTTAACCAAATGAAAGCCAACAGGGCAATGATCTGAAAAATAACTAGCTCCTGAAGTGAACAGAACAGGAATCTTTTTTTCACACATTAAATGCATTATTGAAAATGAGACACTGAAGTCTCCTTTTATCTTTACAGCAAAATGGAGATGTAATATGTCAGGCACTGAGGCTGTTTAAACCAGTATGATTAGTAAATGCAGCTATCCAGAAAATAAGATTATTATTAACAATTTATATTTTTCAGTAGCTCTAATTATACGTCAATTTATATAGATGTACGAAGTCCTTAACCTTATTTATTTCATGGCTTGTTTTTGTTTCATTTAATATTGAAGAGACAGTTGCCATGAAAGATGAGAAATTATTTTATTCGTTAAATGCAGTGAAACCAATTTGATGAAAACCTTTGACAATATTTTCACTGTAGCTGAATTTTTAATGCTTTTTATAAATCAAGCACATGTTTCATCAGGGTAAATTGTCTTTGTTTCTCCATTTGGACTACAAGTTATAATCACGTAATTAAAGGTGGCTATATTTAAGCACAGAGAAAATGCCAAGAAAAATGTACTGTAACACACCACAAATCAATTACAACCCTGCAAATAACTTTGGACACATATGTCCTTAACTGGTAAAAGTAATTTTTAAAAACTAAAACTTTAAAATTTCAATGTATATAAACCACTTGAACTGCAATTCTGCCAGGTTCTCTATTTCATTTTTTATTTTTAAGGTGTTTACAACTTACATTAAAAATTAACATGCTCTAAGGTTAAACCTAGCATACAAAATTTTAATCTACTAAAATTTTAATTTAGAATAAAAAGTTTCATACATGTATGTAGTTATTGATAGAAAATTCAACTTTAGGACATATATTTGATTTGCCAGGACTCCTCAACTGTGGATCATTATTCAGATTCTAAATAGGAAGCCTTCTGTGGCTAAAGCTCAGGCAGCCATGCAAGTCCTGCTGCCTTCCCAGGATGGAAGCTGCGACTTATAGCCAGGCCTGCCAATGGTTTAGGGAGTGGACTTGTTGGAGCAAGGGGGCAGCTACCCCCAGGCCCAGCATTTATAAAGGGGTACCGAGCTCCAACTGCAGTCGCTGCTACTTCAGCAGGAGTGGCAGCTGGAGTTACTGGCCCCTTTGAAGTTCTGCAGAAGCGCTGCTCCACCACCGTGCGCGGCTGTAAGGGATTGGTTGGGGTCAACACCACGGTCCAGGCAGCACTTTCATCCCTGGCCTCGCCTCTTCCAGGACACAGAGCAGGGCCCCCCCTCCCACCTTGTCTAGAGCCTGTGGCGGCTATTGGCCCTGCTACTTACTGCCAAGCCTTTTTTCTTAATCATATATGGCACTGGGCTCTATGGAATGTTTTACAAGCAGGCAGTAGGTACACTTACCAGATGGAACTTTTCTCTGGATGAGTCACAGCTCAGAACATGACCTCAGCCAATAAGAAGACAGGTTGGGGTGCCCTCTGGCAACTGGAAGTGAGGAAGGAGATCCCTCTCACTGCAGTTAAGGGACGATGAAAGGAGCCATAGTCACAACACAGAGATACTGAAGATCCACCCCTTATTAGAGGCAGAAACTACCCTAGGCCTGACCTATCACCAGTGTGTGGGACTCCCATCATCTCCAACCCTCAAGGTAACATTTTTAAAGATAAGGACAAGAAATTTGTCTCAATCCCTTCCTCTCTCTATCACTGGAACTGCTTAGAGGCAAAGGTTACCTGACCCCAAATTTCTAAGCCAGTAGTAAATCTCAGAGGCTCCAGAAAGGTGGGGAAGTAGTTTTTTTATGGGAATGGAAATAAGTAGCAAAGGTACTCATGGAGGGGCATGCTTATTTACAGTACAAGTTCTCAACATTTCAAGCAGCTTCAGCGCTGTATGGGTGAGTTCAGCTTCTTACTTATCAGCCTTGGAAGATATTCTGCTGCATGGTCAGATGTTCTGGCTTATGGACTCCAGTTATCAATGTTCTGTAAAATGAAGGCTAGCAGGGTCCTAAAATATGTAGCAATGAGTCAACATGTGAACTCCAACAATAAGAGGAGAGAAAGAAAGCAATCTCAAGATTACATGCCTTGTTTTCTACCATCTTAGTTTCATAATTTACCATTTTTATGTCAGTACTTTGCAGAAACAAATACAGTAAACTCTTCATATCTGGCATTCTATCATCTAACTCTCAAATAACCTGCATTTTAAACCTAAGTAAATTTAAGTTACATTTTCCATCAGTACAGTATAGCGGAAGTACAGTAAGGTCTCAAAGTATGCGAATCCAGAGAACGCGACCCTGCTCTTACACAGCTGACCCCCGATTCATACAGTAACCCTCGCTTTACATGGCTTCACATTCACACAACACAAAGATGCTGGGCTCTCAGGCAGCTAGGCAGGCTAAGAGCCCCTTCCCCGTTCTTCCCACAGTGGCACTGATTGACAGCCACGCCTGTTCACCCCCCCATTAAACCCCCTGCCAGTTCAACCCCCCAACTCCCCAGCCCCCGTGGCCCCAGCTCACCTTCCCCGTGTGTCCCGTCTCATCTCCCCCACCAGGGGGCTCCAGCTGCATGCCTGGGGCTCCTCTACCACCTCCGTGGACCCGGCTCCAACCCCCATGCTCCAACCCCCCACACATCTGGGCCTCAATGCCCGCACCCAGCCCAAACCCCTGTGGACCCAGACCCAACTTTCCCAACCCCCATGTGGCCCCAGATCATCCCCCCAGTGCAGCTGGCTCAACACACACGGGGCTCCAACCTGCCCCACCCACCCAAACACCCTGCCCCGGTGCACCCCCGTTCCACCCCTCCCCCACCTGGCTCAACTCCCGTGCAGCCCCAGCTCACCCCCCCTCATGCATGGGACTCTGACTTCAATCTGTGCCTGGGGCTCCAGCTCCCAGGTCCTGGCAGGGCTCCAACCCCCCTTCCCAGCTCAACCCCTCCCTCCCACAGCCCCAGCTCATGCCTCGCCCCTGCACTTGGGCCTCCAGCTCTAATCTCCCTACCCACCACCTGGGCAGCCCTGGCTGTAACCCTCTTGCCAGGCTCAACCCCTGCCCCAACCCCTGCTGCCCCCGGGTTTAACACCCTGCAAGCTTCAGCTCAGCTGCACCCTCCCACCACCCCTGTCACCCTAACCCATCCCAGGCTGACCCCTCTGCCCCCTCCCAGGGCCACAACCCATTCCCCCAAGCCCTCCCAGACTTATGCAAAATTCAAGGTATGTGAGGGCTGCATGAAACACAACCCTTGCGTACCTTGAGGGATTACTGTAAATACAAATAAATACAGCCAATACAGTGTAAGCTTACAGTACACAATACTACTGTTGGCTCATTTTTGTTTCTTTCTTAATATCTAATCTCGTTTTTCTTTAGTGTTATGCATTGCTAGGTACACCTCTCTATTATCTAGAATATTTGAATATCCAGCAACCTCTCAGTCCCAGGACTGCCGGCTATAAAAGAGTTTGCTGTAGTGAGCTTTGGCTATGTTTATGTGCTAGAGTCACGAGTTTGGATTTTAAATGGAGAGACATGCCACCTAATCTAGCTAAGAGATGCATGAGTGATGGATCCGTTTTCTTTCATGAAGTTAGTGATTTGCAAGCCAAGGTCTGGTTTGCACTACAGACATATATTGGTATAACTATATTGCTCAGGGGTGTGAAAATTCACATAGCTACCGCCTCAAGGGAAGGTGGATTAGTAATACTGATGGAAGAGCTCTCTCCTGTTGGCTAATAGCATCTTCAATAAAGCGCTACGACAGCACAGTTGAATTAGTGCAGCTGCGCAGATCCTGCATTTTACTGCCCTAAGAAGTGTTTCCCTAGTAACTCTTGTTGCTTAGGTGGATAATCTACCAGATTTAAACTTTCCAGAAGATACTATTACGGATTCTGAAGATTGTTCTTCTTCCCAAAATAAACTATCAAAATAAAAATTACCTACCAGGTTACACTATTTAAAAGGAACTATCCTGGTATTATCAGGTTTCAGAAGGGTAGCCATGTTAGCTTGCAGCTTCACAAAAAACGAGCAGGCCTGTACACTTTAAAGACTAACAAATGTATTTATTAGGCTACGAGCTTTCACATCTAAGGCCCACTTCAGATTTGGAGCAAATAATAAGAATCCAGCATGTATCAGGGAAGGTGTTTAAACTTAGTAACATTACTCATCCACTGGAATTCTTGTTATGTTTAGATTTAAGAAACCATAAAAAGAACCACTGAAACAGGAGCTCTAGCTGTTCTGACAGTAATCTTACAACAGTGTACTCCACCCAGAAACATTTAAAAATAAACATTTACGCAGAAACGAACTAATTCAGCAGACAGAAAATCAGTTGCAGAACACTATCTTTCCACCACCCCTCACTGCTACTGTCTACAGAATCATAGCTTCAACTTTCTACATACGCCTTAGTAGATAGATACACTGAAAGTTGCCTGTTTCAAGAGCCCATAAGGAAAAAAAAAAACGTCGTGAAGTGCTTATGGGCTGAGACAAAAGACCACAATGACAGCTAATATAAAATCCTTAAATAATTTATATGCCAGATCCTATACAAGCATTTGTGTAGCAGACTCATGGATGTTTGCAGATCAAAGTAAAGGTACTTTGCTTATGGAGCAAATGAACAAAATTAAGGACGTGCAAAGCTAAGCTTAAAAGTCCACCTTCATTTTCGAAACGTGCCACTACAATCCTAATTCTTGTAACTACTGAAGTACATATGATACACAACACCAGATACTGAGCTCAGATCACTTTCAGAATGAGAAATTGGAGCTTGGTGCACAAAAATGCATATTGAGTTGTATATTAGTGTATGAATTTATTGTATTTGCATGTATAAATTGGTTATATGCACATGTCTATAGCCACAGACATCTAGTTGGCCTTTTGCATTATTACTCATTCTAACAACAGGTGCAAACCTTAAGTACGCATTTTTTGGAACATAGGTATTGCCCAAGTGGATCAGACTTACGGGTCCAGTAAAGACCAGTAACTTGCCTCCACCACCACATCTTTTAGAGAAAGGGGCAAGAAACTTGCAGTAGGTAGAGTTTGGGTCAGATTACACTGAAAAGTTCTCATTCAACTCCTTAATACTTTGAGACAAGCTTCAGCCCTGAAGCACGGCATTTTATTTCCCTTCCAAATTATTAGCATTAATTATAACAACTCTGTATATTTCTGAATCTCACTAAACTCTTGGCCCCAGTGATATCCTGTCACAATGACTTTTACAGTCCAATTATAAGATGTGTGAAAAAGTATTTCCTTTATTAGTCATGACCATTTAATATAATTGATTGTCTTTTTGTTCTTCCCTAACAGGGAGAAGAGAAACCCTGACTGATCTTCCCTATTCCATTCCTTGTTTATTTTACATATTTATCTTATGCCTTCTTTTATTTGCCTTTTCTCTAAGGTAAGCAGTCCCAATCTTCTCAAACTCTTTTCTTGAGAATTTTTACATGTGTAATATCATTCTTGTACCCACACCCCATTTTCCAACCTCTTTATTTAATTGTGTTTACACTGAATCTCTTTGATTTTGGCAGTTTAAATTGGCCACATTAGATTGTAAACATTTGGTTATATCCCCTTAAATCTCAATTAAATTAAACACTCAAAGCAATTTAACTTAATGTAGTTAAAATATAGATGTGATCACTGTGTGTTCTGCACATTGTGATTATACTGGGTGGTTTGGGAACACTATATGCAGCATGTGTGGCTCCATCTAGTTGGAAAATTATTTTTGTCCACTATGTCTGCTGAAGAACACAGTATTATGGGGAGATAAACAGATGTTCCAACCTTACCCCTAAAATGGGTAGCCTCTTAATACTATGGCATTTGAATATGATACTTGCATGCCCAGTAATATTATCCTTAACATACTGATTGGTTCTCTTTCTTATGAAACACAATTTAAAATGTTCTGTGTTTGTACAGGGTGACTCGGACTAGTTTTCTACCACAGAACTGCTGAAAAAAATAAAAATCCCAGCTTTAGAACAGAAAAATGTATGGGTTAACTTATTAGAAAATGAAGTTGGAATGTTTATGTTATTCTTAGTTTTAAAACAAGACAAGAACTTGAATAGACTTTTAATAAATATAAGGTGTTATATATTGATCCAGAAGCCACCTACTTATATTTCTAAAGGTTTGAAACTAAAGAAGAGGCTTTTTAGCCTGAGGGGTTAAAAGTGTGGGTGTGGAAGTGGGCTTTTGTTCGAAAAATTAGCAATGCTATGAGTCATTGTGCATTAGTGGCAGAATAGTTTTGCATCTTGTATGAATCCAGACACCATATGCCATGCGAGGACCTATTACTTTATTTGGTGCCATTGCTGACAGGCAGACACGTGGGTATCCCCAGTGGAAAGGCTGTCTCCTCTCTGTGGTGAGTACAGGAACCCAGTGATCTGAACACATCAGACATTGTAACTAGCAGCAGGAACAGCTGGTAAGCAAGCAAGAAGCAACCGCAATACAGAGCTAGAATGTTAATGAGACTGCATGAGCTCACAGCCCAAACCTAAAAGGAGAAAATATCAATTTGAATTTTCTCAGTTCCTGCATCTCAAAATGTGTAAATTTTAATTTATTTTTGAGAGCTTAAGGCTGAATTCTGTGATCCTTACTTAGGCAAACTCCCACTACAGTCATAGGGGTTTGACTAAATAAGGACAGAGTAACATCTGAGTAAGGGCCTTTTGATTTTCCCAATATAATTATATTATTTTTAAAATGTGATCTTTATTTCTGGTCGATAACACAATAAGTGGCCAAGCTGACACTCTTTAGACAGGAAAAGCTTGTGGTAAAGCCAATGAATATTTTGTCTTATAAAGGATTACAAAGGCAGAATTATATTTAAAAATAATTCACAGACAAAAAATTTGTATATCATCTCCACACACACAGACACAAGTGCACCCCTAGCAAATTTAAAGCGTAATATCTGGTTGTAAATTTTCAATAGTGTTTCTTGAGATTTTGGCTGTCTAACTCCATTTGAGATTAATAGGGACTGCACAGCAAATTCCCTTAGGATCGCTTTGAAAAGTCTTTATGCTGGTGAAGGGTTTAAAAATACCACAATTGTTTAGTAACCATTCAGTGTTTGTCCAAACATAGGCAACTATGGTTAATTTTATTTGTCATAACTTTAAAAGGTATTTTACCTGGGAGTATCTGAGTTAGAGATTTTTGTATTTTCTGATACCCCAGGGCTAGTGGGAAGTTGTATTCAGCTCTTCCTTGGAAAGGAAAGAACCTTTCACTCAAGAGAGGAAGTAACTATCAACCACTTTGTTTTAAAAAACTGCTTATGTTGGAACCTAATTCTCTCTTTACTAATCAGCAAATCTGATACTTCAATTTTTGGTGTTTTACCTTAGTTTCCAACATGAATTTAATACTAATAAAGAGATGTAGTGAAGGCTTATAATAAGCAAAATTCATTAGTTTAAGCAAATATATTGCAGTACATTTACTATGTACCATGAACTCTTTCATTTCCAGCATTCTATTATCCAGAACTCCAGAACTGTCTTCCACACAGTATAGTGCAATATAGTGGGAGTAAAAACAAATAAATACAGCAAATACAGTTTAAGTTTACAGCATGCAATACTACTGCTGTTGTCTGCATACATTTTGTTTCTTAATATCTAATCTTGTTTGTCTTTAGTGTTATGCATTGCTAAGTATATCTCTCTATAATCCACAATATTTGAATATCCAGCAGCCTCATGGTCCCATGGCTGCAGGATACGAAAGAGTTTACTGTAGTAGAAACTTAGTATTACAAATAAAACTACATTTCTCTTGTTTAATGCCCAATTTTGCTTCTGTAACTTACACTGAGTTAGCACTGTACTCTGTGAATAACTATATTGAAATCAGTGTAATTACTCAGAGAAGAAATCATTACTCAACAACAAGCAAGCAGCCCTCAATGAGCAATGCTCATTTCAACATTCAGTATTACTGTTTAATATTTCTATAGTTCTTTACAGACTAGATCCTCACCTCAGAGTTATGTAAATAGACTATAAAACCACCTTAAATGCAACTCAGGATATTCTTGTGCTGAGCAATACATAATCCCCCTTTGCAGGCTAAGGATGCTATGGGCCAGCCTACCATTGAGCTCTGACAATCCCATGTTATAGTTACCGCAGGAGTGGTATTACCAACCAGTAAGAATTGGAGTACAGTGAAGTTCCCTTTACTTGGTTATTGGTGAAACCAACCTCAAGCAACCCAAAGAAAACAAAGGTGGAATACCATCACAGATATGGAACTCAACCTAAGCCAAGGACTTGGACCTACATGCTCAAGGCATTACCCTCACAACAACTAACAAAATCCTGAAAAGTGTATGGTGCTGTATAAATAAAGTAGTTACAAGTGGGAAGTGAGTCAGCAAAGGAAAGTGAGCCATATAAAGCAACAGCTTTTTCCATGACAGAACTAAAATTAGAATTCATGACTCCCAAATCCAAACACATATGGAGATCACCATTAAGATGGATGGCAGAGCAAATGAAACTACTGCCAATTGATTGGAACTATATCAGTGACATCACTGTCAACATCTGCAGCACTAATCAAAACAGGGAGATGTAGAAAATAAGGATTTTCATATTTAGAGTAGTGCCTTTACCAACAAAGGGACCAAGATCAGTTGTCTTGCAAAGGTCACATCACTTAACTGGGGTGAAGGGTAATTAAGTTCAAAGTCATGGTGGAAAGATTAATTGTATTGTTTTGGATTAACTGTATGACATATGAAAACATGGGAGGGGTGTGGGACAAAAAAAAAGAGCCTCTGTGCCAATAACCTCTCTCAGGGTAGAGCACTCACAGTGTAATCTGGCTATACTTGGTATATTTGGTAACCTTGATTCTAGTGTCAACAATGATTCTAAGAAATCAAATGGAGTCTTGAAATCAATGGAGAGGAGAAATGCTTCACTTATGATGAGAGATTTCGAAGAAAAACAAGGAAGAATTGTCAGGAGGACTAAACTATTCACTACCAGAGACAATCCTTCCTGTCACAAGGCTGACGGACATTCAAAGTCCGAACTACAATTGTTGTACCTATTATGAATAAAGAGAGGGCTTTGCTTTCTGGGACTATTCCTCTGGCTCTCATTCAGTTGTTAATTCTCTTTAATACTGTATACATGAGCTACAGAAAGTCGAGATGGCACTGAGTTTTTCAGGATGTTGATCATCCTCAGAAATGAAAAGGAATTTACACAGAAAATGTGTGAAAAGGGAAGATGAGCAGTTATTAGTGCATAAGGGGAAACAAAGTGTATTTGAAATTTAAAGTTTTAGATATTTAAGAATCCATCAGTTTGAATCTGTGGAAACAAATATATACAGAACTATACCATACCACTGGAATGCAATACAGTTCTCTCCAAGTCTAAGAAGTGCACTATGAATAAGAACTGAAGAGCTTCCTCCACAATCCCATGTAATGCCACCTAAACGCTTTGCCTCGCATGACTTATTACAGGCTGGAACAGATTAGAGCTATTGATTGCTGCCTGGAGAAGGTTCTGTCTCTATGTGAGAACGGAAGGCAAGCAGCAGAGACAGACAGCTAAACTATCGATCTATTTCAGCAGGGAAACTGCACTTCAAAATGAAGGTCAGTACTCCTTTATACCACCTATTACAGCTACTGTAGTGTTCATCAGGATACTTTTCGGAATTGGTGTGACTGGACCACTACTCCTGTCTCAAACTCCAGCCTGTTTTGTGATAACTGGTTACAACAGCTGACGGAGAAGCTAAACATGGCAGGTTAAATTTGTTGCTTCTCTGTAGATAAGATATCAGAAACCGACTGCATATACTTCTGAGAGTCCGAACTGATCATTTCAGCAGAAAACTCTCAGGTGTTACATCACATAAATTGCCAAAGCTACAGTGATACATTTTAAAGAATTTCACACTTTCTAACATGGCATAAACACAAGTTTAACTATATTTAAAAAACAAAAACAAACCCAAATCATTTATCAGAAGTGTTGCATTTTTTTTCCTTGATTTTCAATCACAGGTATCATCAGAATCAAATAGATCAAAATGGTATTCTTCTTTAAAACTAATAAAATATATAATGTGTCAAAAATTGTGTGTCTGGTATGGATCATAGAATACAAAACTATTTTAAACCCATGAGATAGTCTATGTACTTTAAAATACATCTTACATACAATTGTTTAAATTAAGCACAGTGACAATTTAATCTTTAAAGAAAAATACTAAAAGCAAGAGGTGTACTCACAATTAATCATTGAATGATAAATTAATGTTAGGAGCTTGATCTAAACTAACAAAAGGAAATTTATTAAGAAATAAAGCTGAAAATATGCATTTAACCTATCCTAGTCCGGAAATCACGTAAGGCAGTTCTTTAATTTCTAGACACAATATGGAGACTTGAAGACTTTGACTGTCCTTGCTTTTGCGGATCTGTAAGTTAGACTACTATACTTTATCTTATTTAGCAGTTGTTACTTTAACACAGCTAAGTATATGTACAGTAGAATCTCAGAGTTCCCATCACCTCAGGAAGGGAGGCTGTTCGTAAATATGAAATATTTGTCACTCTGAACAAAACATTAAGGCTGCTCTTTCAAAAGTTTACAACAGAACATTGACTACATAACAGCTCTGCAACTTCACTATGCAAAAGAAAAATGCTGATTTAAACCATATTAATTTAAATGAAATGAGCACAGAAACATTTTCCATATTTTGTCACATCTTTCTTTTTTCAGGAGTTTACATTTAGCACAGAACTATATTATTAGTTCCTTTTTCTTTTTGGTCTCTGCTGCTACCTGACTGCACACTTCCAGTTCCAAATGAGGCCTGTGGTTGATAGGTCACTCCATGACTTTGTTGTTCATAACTTTGAGGTTCTACTGTACTTTTTTCACTAAGCACATAAACGAGAATTCTTCATGTGCCAAACTGCTATACTAGAAGTAAGTATCATACTTTTCCACTAATTTGCAGGATTACAAACTCTAATATACCTGAGTAGATAATTAATGACATCCAGTGGTCAGCTATTACATAAATTGTGTTTTTACTGTACTTTTGTGTACACAGACATTCCAAAAATATATGATGCTGCAGTAGAATCATAGAATACTAGAGCTGGAAGGGACCTCAAGAGGTCATCAAGTCCAGTCTCCTGCCCCCATGGCAGGACCAAGCACCATCTATATCTTCATTGTTAGATATTTATCCTATCTGTTCTTAAATATCTCCAATTACGGAGACTGCACAACCACCCTACGCAATTTAGTCCAGTGCTTAACCACGCTGACAGGTAGAAAAATTTTCCTAATGTCCAACCTAAACCTTCCTTGCTGAAATTTAAGCCCATTGTTTCTTGTCCTATCATCAGAGGCTAAGAAGAATAATTTTTCTCCCTTGTCCTATTAACACCCTTTTAGATACAGTAAACCCTTGAGATATACACAATCAAGTCCCTTTACTCAGAGGAGGGAGGAGGTACTTTGAAGTGTCCAGAGTGCTCAGAGGAGTAAAGGGACTTCAAAGTACCCTGGGCACTTCGAAGTACTGGCGGGTGAGCCGTGGCTAGACACAAGCTGGCACTTCGAAGTTTAAAACTTCGAAGTTGTTGCAGGGGGCAGAATTTGCTTACTATCCTCCTGTTAAAGTAGGGAGGTAGTGTAGTGTAGTAGGTAGGTAGTGTAGATACCGCCTGAGTGATTCTTTTAAACCCAAAGAAATATGTTTCAGCTTTACTTTTTATTTATACAAGAGAAAAATAAACCCCTAAACCAATATGCAATACAGTTAGTATTTTCAGAATTTTGAAAGTTTCTTACACTGCTGTTAGAAACAATGCGCAGTCTAGCAAGCAAAAGGATGAGCAGTGGTAGAGTTACTGCATGGGTTATTTCCATTTCTTCTCCAGCGTCATGGAGATTTTACTAAATGAAATTATGAAGATACACAGGAATCTGAATTTGAAGGAATCAGATGGCTCAAAAAGAAAAGGAAATAGCTTCAGTTTTGTTAATATCTTCTGAAAATATGCTTTTAAAAGCTGTCTTTAGATTGACCATGTACCTGTATTTTTTAGTCCAAAGCAGCTACTATCTCTTCAAAGATGATTTCAAGAAGTCTTGAAAACAGTAAATTATTTTGCTAGTCTTTAAAGTGCTACTTGACTGCTTTTTGTTTTGATAGTGTATAGACTAGCACGGCTCCCTCTCTGTTACTAGTTTACCTAGAGTTTCTGTTCATGAAGTAGTTAGAAAACCAGAGTCAAAATAACAGATTGTAGAAAGCATGTTAAGCAGTATAAATCCTGTGCTCCTCAAGGGATGCCTTGTAAGCAATTAGCAAAATGTTGGGCAGAATGTCAGACAGGACCCAAACACTTGATTTCTTCACATTGTTCTAACCAATGAGAATTAGCAAATCAATAAACAGGAAAGAAATAATTATGGTTATGTCCAACTGAAGAAGACACACCATCAATACCCAAAGTCAACACCAGACTAGCAGATTTTAGCACCACAAACTCTTCTGCAGTTATAAAGGACCTTACCAGCACTACCATAGGATATGCACACAGATGTTTCTGTGAAAGAGGTGGTAACTCCACTTATCATTGAGCACCTCATATGGTTCAGGCTCAAGATTGAGTGGTCTCCCACACAGTCCCAATCCAGGAGCCAAATCTGTGCAATCATTCTTCGGAGGCAAGACATGAGATGCTTGTCTCTCAAGTTCACAAACTGGAAGAAAGGCCTCACTAGATTCTGTCTCACTTTAGTCCTTAAGAGTTTCCCAGTGCAAGTGGGCCAACTTTATCCCCTCTTGCTAACTAATGTAAAGCATCACTGATTGTACAGACTGTTTTGCACAATACCAGATTTTTTGAGCCATAGGAATGTTTTCATTTCTAGAATGCTGGCATGTAACGTTCACTCTTGGAGGGACAAAGTATTCTGGCTATAAAAGTTCCTGAGGAGGAGCCCATTTGTAAATCATATATAACCAGAACCAACTTAGATCTAGGCAGTTAGGAAATTAATCTGGTTAGACAGTGGATTTAAAATAATGCTACATCAAAGAAGTTGTTTTCAGTTGCATTTGGTGAGTATATGCATGGTTATTAGGTCACAGATATCAAAATCCTTGAGACAATTCTTGTGATGTTATGAAAATATCATTTAAGACCTTGAAACCAGCAGACTCAATTGCACCTTCACCTTAACCTCTTGACAATAAAACTAGTACCTAACATTCAAAAGAATTCAGCAACTTAGATTTAGAACACTTTGGCTATGGCTACACTGCCCCTCCCTATTGGAAGGGACATGTAAATGTGGCCTGTTGTAAATGCAAATGAGGTGCAGATTTAAATATCTCATACTTCCATACTTGACCCGGATCTTAATTCTAGAAAATCTGATTTCAAAAGCTAAAACAGCTGTGTAAACAGGGTTCATATGAAAGGAAACCCTGCTTTTGAAAGCACCCTGCTTTCCAACTTTTTTCAGGAAGAAGGGTACTTTTGAAAGCAGGGTTTCCTTTGGAATGAACCCCATCTACATGGCAGTTTTGACTTGCAAAATCAGCTCTTCTGGAATCGAGATCCTGTGTGAGTATGCAAATGAGGTATGAGACATTTAAATCCATGCCTCATTTGCATTTCTAAACAGCTACATTTACATGGTCCTTCTGAAAGGGAGGGGCAGTGTAGCCACAGCCTATGAGTGTTCTAGAAATCTTGTTTAGTTTCTTTTTTAATCTTTACAGATAAATCAAGTGCTCAGTGATTCATGGTAATTGACTGCAAGACAACATAGGAAACAGTACATGCATAACAAAAAGATGTGCAAAAAGATACCTTAATGTATAGTTCATATAGGAGAATACTGAAGGAAGTACAACAATGCACTATGCATGTGCCAATGTCCCAAGTTATCTTTGCTTAATTACAAACACATAAATCAAGTTTAACCTTTTTCTATAGTGCATGAGATCTGGATTCCATCAAAAGCCAAGTATATAAATATATTTAATTGTGGATTTTCTGTCAGCATACATATTTGTTCTAGGTGTTCCAGCAGCATTAAATTTCAGTTATATATATTTTTCAGTCATTGTATTTTTATATGTAAGACAGAAAACACATTGTTTAAGAGACAAACAACAAAAGCCAGCCTGAAGTTCATTAGTCGAAGTACAAGCAATTAATATCTTAGAAGAATAGTTGGCGAAGCCAGATTTATATATACATTCAGGGTTCCAACAAACCTGATCCCTCAAAGTACCTTGTATAATTTCATCAGCATCTGCCTTGAACTCAGCAACGGCTAAGTAGGGGTTTTACTAATTGCTTTATTGATTGTATTTATGTTTAGGAACACCAGTTTAGCTCATATTTTTTTCTGTTGTTTTGATTTTTCATTAGCCCTTGTGAATCTCTTGCTTTTATGTTAGCTAATGCATCTCCCATGCACGCCAAAACAAGTATGTTCCGTAATACAAGAGACTGAGCACCTTCAGGATATTTTCTGAAACTTGCAGCTCCATGCAATCTGCTCAGACCAATTCTTGATCTTCAAAAGCACCACTCTGTATCCTTACCAGATGGTCAGATATTTCTTAACCAAAAACAGCTTCTTAAACGCTCCTACATACAAAATTACATTATCTAGCTTAATTTTTTTAACATCTTGGTAGTTATTTGTCAAATTAATCCAGGGAAGTAGGGACTCTTATGCAAAGAACACAGGTCGATAGTAAAGAATATGCTTTTGTTGTTTGATTTCTTACTAGGAAATGAAGCAGTTCACAGAACAGAAATTTAATCTTAAATATTCCAAAAAAGGTCTCAGTAAGTACTTCAATATTCAAAAAAAAAAAATCACACTTTTTTCTTATTACATTACTTGATTAGGCCCCAAAACATACCTTCTCAGACAAGAGTAAATCTAGGGAAGTAATTGTTCCATTATTTTTACTGATGTAAGTTTAGGGTGGCTGAATTACACATACATAGAAGTCACAAGTGCCTTATGTAGGGCTTTGCCACACATAACGTATGAAAACTTTACAATAATGCAACACAATCACATTTTGTTTGTGTGAGATTTTTAGATTCCACTCCATTCCCTGGCCCTGAAGTATACTTGATGCAACTGTTATTTGAGGGAAGGAAGGTGAAGAAAAGAAAAGAAGCAAGGAACCTTTTGCTGTCTACAAGTGCAATATAAAATCATTTTAATAGCCGTTTGAAATTTTACACAGTGATTTATGAGATATATCATAGAACCACATAAGATGGTCATCTACTCCAGCCCCCTGCTCCAAAGTGGAACCAAGCCCAACTAAATCATTCAAGCCAGGGCTTTGTAAAGCCTGGCCTTAAAAACCTTTAATGATGGAGATTCTAACACCTCCCTAGTCAACCCATTCCAATGCTTCACTACTCTCCTGGTGAAATAATTTTTCCTAATGTACAACCTAGACCTCCCACAATGCAACTTGAGACCACTGCTTTTATTGTGCCATCTGCCACCACCGAAAATAATCTGCTCTGAGCCCCCCACACTTCCATACACTTGCCATGACTCCTGAGTCCCTCACCCCCCCTAAACTCACCAATGTTCCCTCTAATTTTTTCCATCCATGTGTGGAAAAAAATTGTTATGTACACTGAGGCATGTGTGGATGTGCAACCACCAGTAGAAACACATGCTGACAGCTGTGGGCTCTGCTAATGAGCTGTGTGGCATCTGAATCTCTCCTGGTTGGCAGCCCAAGCACTAAGCTTACAAGAAACACTGACTCTGATGCCTGTATCTTCACTCCCTCCAGCTCCCTGCCCTGCACCCTCTCTCAACCCTCTCTCCTGAACTCTTCCTCAAACCCACAATCCTAAACCTGCACCCCACACCCCAACTCTCTGCCCCATGCACCCCCCATACCCAAAACCTGAACCCCCTTGCACATCCCCATCCCTGCTATGGCTCCCCCCAACACCTCCATGCTCCTCCCCTGACTCCTGTACAAGGAGGGGCATGATATGACAGTACCAATAAGAAACATAAGTTACCTTCTCCTCTGGCTATCTAGATATATTTCACTTATTCCCTGCCATATGAGGGGCATTTATTTGGCAGTGGTGCACCTCAGTCCCTCTTGTTCTCTGCCTCTGGCATACCACAGTTTAGTCTCTTCTGAGCTGTAACATTTTGGTTTAATTTTAACTACTGGCTTCAATGTGGGGGTGCTGGCCTGTCATGTACAGGTCAATCTAGATCAGCATTTTCCAAACTTTATTCTGGGTGTTCCAAGAGATGTGAATAGGTGTTCCATTAAAAAGTTTTCATGCTAGCAATATTTTTCCTTCTAAAATATTAAATAAGAAATTGTGTATTAAAAATACTAAGGTATTGGAATAGTATTCAGAGTGTAGGTATATTAATAATTATAATGCATTAAAAATAGCACAGCTGTTACACAACTTATGCCGAAACCGACATGCAAAAACCACCTTCCCATTTAAAAAAAACCTGTCAAATGTTACTTATTTTTATTTTCCAGTATTTTTCTGTAAAAATATCATTTATAAAACCACAAAATTTTAAAATATTGTTATATCAAATTTGTTGGGTGTTTCTTTTTCATAAAAAGGTTAAAGCTTTAAAGGAGGACAGTCCTGTTTTGAACAGTACTGTCCTTTCTATTTTTGCACAAAAGAATGACATCCTTCTTTCAACTCTTATATTGATGGTTTGGTTTGGGTTTGCACTTAATATTTAATGTTACACTTCATTATAGGGTTCCTAACCATCCTCCTATCAGAAGGACATTAGTTGTTTATTCAGATGATTTTCTCTTATTTTTATTCTTTGTAAAACAAAAGACATTTAAAAACTAACTCTTTTAAATTAACTGTTGAGCATTAAATATGGCAATTTTTCAGTATGAACACCCTCTCTGCACTGGACCAACATTTGTGTGTTCCATCAATATACTCCAAGACTGAAAGTGTTCCACAGCCAAACTAGTTTGGGCAATGCTGGTCGAGATGATCTGGTGGGTCCATCTGGCCTTAATCTCAATGACCAACCTGTCTCAAATCTAATCTAGAAGGCTCAGGCCAACCCGAAGATGTTCCACTTCCACACCTGCTTTACATAAACTTGAAGACAAGTTAGAGGTACAGAAACAACTTGACCTGTAGTCTTACAAGAACTTTACTACATCTCACACTGTGCCTATGTAACTGTTCTACACAGAAGTCACATCATCTGCTAAAGAGGAAGCAGTTTGAATCCTCCGAAACCGACAGTACAAAAATAAAGCCTATTTTTCTGAGTTCTAAGTACAGGAAACAGTTGTTCCTGAGTCCACTAGGGTCTGTAATATCCTAACCACACCTCTTCCCCCACTGGCCCCCAAAAAGCTAAGGGACTCACCACTGCCACGTGGCCACTCCAATGCAGTGGCGGCTCCTCCAGCTGCACTTGGTGAAGGAGTCCAGCCAGGGTGCCAGGGTCCAGTGGCTTCTCCAGTGGCATTTCTGCTAAGTTTTTTGTTTTTTGTTTTTGTTTGTTTTTGTTTTTTTTGGGGGAGTGTGCTGAGGATAGTAAACCCTTGCATATAATCCTCCCCTGCATCAGTCCATTACACCAAGGATTTACTGTACAATATTTAACTAAAATTCTGCTAAGTAAATTTTATGAAATTACATTTAAAGAATCCTGAATTGACTAAAAAATGATGGGATAACCTGAAAAAGAGGCCATATAGGACAGTTCTTTCACATGGATGCCTCTCTCATTGCATCATATCTTTTACATGCTCTTTGTTGAGCCCTGCCTTTTTCTCTGCATATTTAAACTGATTTAAAGTCTTAGTTTTACATACACATTGCTTATCAACTCTACTAATAAATGCCTAGGACATACTGCTTATGGCATTATGTTCTTTTCAAGATGGTACTAACAATTAGCCAAGTCAGATTTAATTAGCATTTGACTACTATCAGAGAGGTAGCCGTGTTAGTCTGTATCTTTGAGAACAAGAAGTCGTCCTGTGGCACCTTATAGAATAACAGATATTTTGGAGCATAAGCTTTCATGGGCAAAGACCCGCTTCACCATTTGACCATGAGGATCATTTATTTATCTGCAGTCAATTGTTTTAGTCGAAGAGAGTATTCAGGAAGGAGCTCTCTTGGAGATTACAGGTTCCTTCTTCTCTCCAAGACACATAAGATGGTTTTGAAACCCTCACACTTGTACGTAATACTTATGTTAGTATGTAGTCATTTCTCGTAGGTTTGTATATTAGTAGAATGTATTTATCATCAAGTTATGCTATATGACTGCTTATGGTTAGCCATTAATACACATTCAAAATAAAATTCTTGCCTCAAAAAGCATGATAGTGAGGTAATCCTGGAAGCATAATAGCTAGCATTTGGTAACATTTTCAAGTTTCTGGAACTTGACTCCTTAGCTTGGGTTAAAGGAGAAATCCACACATTTGTACAAGCTTAAAATTTTACTCCTGAGAAATGAGAGGGTTATTTTAAATGTATGCTAATACTTGACACACATATGAACAATATAACACTTCAAGAGGAAGTTGAGTTCAGATCTTTCAAAAGAATACTATTCTATTCTCTATCTAACGTAACCAGATACTTTTATTTGATTTTGTGTGATGAAATGAACCAGGTTTCATGATTGGCTTTCTGCTACAAGACAGCAGCTCCACACTACAATTTGAATACATCAGTTAACTGATATGTTTGTGAACACTTCCCATTTTCTAATAAATGCTTTAAAACATACAAATGACTGAAACAAAATGAAATTGATTAAAGATTGGGAAAAAAGCCCACTCATGGACTCTGAAGTTTTTATCTTTACCACAATCTAACAGGTTTTTTTTTTAATAGTAAAATGTGTTTGGGTAAAACAGTGGAATTTGAGTCATCATGTCCAAATGATTACAGTGCAAAAGCTAGATTCTTCTGTGGCTCTGCAGGCTTCTGGTCCCCATGGCAACTAAACCTTATATATTGTACTCCACTCAGCTGGAGTACTAAGTACTGGGAGGCTTTTGTGTCTGATGAGATTTCTTCCACAACCATCTAGCAACAGACCCTAGTGCTTCCTCCTGACTCTTTTCTAATTGAGATGCAAATTAATCTGTGTGGCTGATTACACTTCCCTTAAAGCTACTGATAAGTGCAGCTGTAACCAGAGTTTACAGACTTTCCAACAAGTGACTTCAGCTGCCATTATTTGCATGAGGCTGCCAGGACTTTACAGCCAACTATCTCAGAGAGGTAGATCACTTCCCCTGAGGCAGTACAAGCATTTTATTCACTGCATGTTGTTTAAATTTAAAGTGAAAGCAAACTTTTCTATTTGAAATAAATGTTTTACAATTGTTATATTGTCCCCAAAATTATTCTATTGTTTGTACCATACTTCTGATGCCACCATCACTTTCTATAATGCAATTTTTTAGTATATTCCCAAATCCAAATAATAAACAAATTTCTGAAGACTCTTAATTGATTTTGTTGCTGCTCTCAGAATTCCTTTAGATTTGTCAATATTTTTCAGCTACTGAGATGGGCAGAATTAATTGGAGTATTCCAGAGGGGCAGCTGTGTTAGTCTGTATCATCACAAATAACAAGCAGTCCATAGTACCTTAGAGACTAACACACATATATTAGGTCATGGGCTTTTATCGGCAGAAACCACTTCTTCAGTTGAAAAATGTAGTACAAAAAAAAGAATCCAGTCTTTACATAACAGGGGAAGGGGAGTGTTATCTGTGGCTAGTAGGACCAGTTGAAGAAAATTAAGTAAAATGTGTCCCACTCCTGAGAATATCAAAAGGTGAGGAAATCTTTGTAATGCATAAGATAGTTCAGACCTCCGTTCTAAACTCAATTTGCCAATCTGGTACATTTACATTAGGCCTGAACAGAGATCTCAACTATTGTATGCATTACAAAGGCAATTCCTCCACCTTTGATATTCGCTTGCTTCATTAGCTAGTCCTACTATCAACAGGTAATTTTTCCCCCACTCTCCTCTGACCCGTCAGATATAAATCCTGGGTTTTATTTTTCTACTCCATTTTTCAGTGCAAGTGGATCTCATCCATGAAAGCTCATGAACCAATACATTTGTTAGTCTATATGATACTACAGGACTACTTGTTATTTCTGGAGTATTTCAGGTATGGTCTCAGCAGAGATGAACTGAAAGAGGACCTGTACAGTATTTAGTTTCCATGGGTAGAGACGGGCCAAAGAAGGTGGTGCTGGGTCATCAACCCATGCCAGCCCCTGCTCAGCTGGGACTGTCTCCTCCTTGCATCCTAGGAAACCTGCTTGCCTCCCAAGTCCTATCCTGGAGTAGATGAAGGCTAGCTGGTGAGGGCATGGAGAAGAGGACAGGATTAAGCAAGGAGGAATGGGTATAGAAGAGCAGTGAGTGATGGGATGCAGCCTCAGGGTAAGATGTAGAAAGTGGGGAGATTTTGCTCTCATTCTGTAGCATCTATTTTTCAAAAATTAGAAAGTTGGCAGTCTTAGCTCTGGAACAACACTCTGTTGACACACACATACCCTAAAGTTGCAACTGTTTGGGTGTCATCCCTAGTGCAAAGTGCGTAATTTGCTGCCCAATCTCAATCTAAACTCTTTCAGCATGACTGCTTTCTGGGTTTACCCTTTCCACTGAATATTTTTAATTATTTCACTCCCTATTTCTTAAATTGTGTCCTTCCAAGTTGAATTTTGTTATTTCCTATCTTACTAAAATTCTTTTGAATCATCTCCTTTTCCTTATTTAAATTTGTAATACTGGAAGTTTTTATTATCTGAATGTTATATTAATACAGTAAAGGCCCTTTCTTTTTGTTAATTTAAAAAACTGAATCCCAAACAATTAATGATCTTAGGGCCTAATTCTGCAACTCATGCCAAGTAGCACTTACTCATGACAGCAGTCCCATTAAGTGCGACTGGTTACTCAGCATGCAGCAGCATTGTAAAAATCAGGCCATAAACAAGGACATAAATAACAGTGGGCATAAAGTACAGCACATACCAGACGTTGTCCCTGCAACTCAGCATATCTCTGTTTATCATTATAATTTGGTTACCATCCTTCAGCTCATTTCCAGTCTATACAGCATTGTTCACACCAAGGACAATCTCATTAAATGCTGAGAGCAAAATTTCCCCAAACACCCAGAAAAGCTTCAATTAATAACTATACAGTGTTCAAATACTAAACATATTTTGTAATTGTATCAAAATGTAAATAAATATATCTGGAACAACATGTTCCTTAGTAACTCATGATCATATTGCTCATGGTTCTATTAACCTGTAGATGCTTAGAAAGTTTTTCTCAATATTTTTTTCTATTATTTCACTGGGGTTTGGAGGAATCGCTGGGACATAATTATCAAGACGATTATTTTTCAAAGAAAAGAGGACAGTGATCTTCTCAGATCTCTTAACTCAATTACTACCTTATTCAAATACTTCTGTTTCAAAATACAGGGTGTTGTTCAAGAAACATGTTTAGTTTACGATCAAACACAAATTTTCTTCTTAACATAGTCACTTTCAAAACCCTGAGTTGGATATCACCAAAATATACATATGAAAACTATGGGAAGGGGCTACCAATGCATACAGTCTACTCCTTCTTGGCAATTGCCTGATAATGTGTCACCCTCCTATTTATGAGTTCGTTTATGGCTGACCAGCCTGATTCTGAAGCTGTGGGTCTTATCACAGAAGGGGTGGTTGTTGGTAGCTGTTCTAGGGGCAAGGAGCAGTTTTTGCCACTCTTGTCTTTTTCTCCACTTCTCCTTGTCTGCTCCTTCAGGGCTATGGGAGAAGGAGCCATGTTGTCATCCGTGTACTGGACATCCATGATCAAGGACATGGCAGTCTTGCTTTTATTCCTTTGGTCTCCACACCTGGAAAACCGTCCTGTTTATTCTATAGACAATTTGCACACCATCTGGAAACTTGTCATCAGTGAGGTGAAGAATCATAGCAATGAAGATGCACAACTGTGCTGGGGCAATGGCGCAGCCTTGTTTGACTCCCATTTTGACCTCAAAGGGGTCACTTTGGGATCCGATGTTGCTCAATACGGTGGCAGTCATGTTGTCGTGAAGCAGCCTCAAGATGCTGATTAATTTTGAGGGGCGGCCAATCTTTAGGAGGATGGGCTACAGGGCGTAAGATTGGCTGAGTTGAACGCTTTGGTCAGGTCAGTGAAACTCAGGTATAAGACTTGGTTTTGTTCATGACAAATATATGCATACAAAGCTTTTCATTATATTATTAATTGCTGAAGTTTTTCTCTGTTGTATTTTATGAACATACGGATGCATAGAAAATTATAATGTGTATATGAGCCTTTTGACCTTATCCTGTCAATTCCATTCCATTCCTTTTCTATTTTCTAACAACTGTCTGACAGATTGCTGCATCCCACAGGCTGAAGCCAAGGAGTTGTCTTCTCATCCCATGAAAGATACTCAGATCCCTAGAATGTTCTGTACTATCTTGCTTTCCATCACCAGCAATTACCGACTTCAACGAATTCTCTCTGGCAGGGGTCTGCAACAAAATGTTCTGTTCCTTTAAGTCAATTGCCAAACCTTTACTTTGTGTTTGAAGTGGAATCTTTATTCTCTCCCACATCCAATAAGATTCCACTTCAAACACAGAGGTAGGTAATGTAGTGGGTAGGAAGGGGAAAAGCTGGAGTAGTGTGGCAAGTCCTAAGCAATTTATTCTCTCCTACTCCCCATAAAATTTGCTTAGGACTTGCCACACTACCCCAGCTTCTCCACCTCCTACTCACTACGTTACATTAGCTGTTGTGAGGTCCAGCTGCCTCTTCATCAGGCTCCAATATTTCAGCTTTCTATATGTAGCATTATCACATGCACTGTACAATTTGAATAATAGAATTCTAGGGCTGGAAGGGACCTCAGGAGGTCATCTAGTCCAGTCCCCTGCCCAAAGCACGATCAACCCCAACTAAATTATCCCAGCCAGGACCATGTCAAGCTGGGACTTAAAGTGCCAAAGTGCACACATGTAAAGTAATGATGCAGCCACACCTTCCAATGTTCCCAGAAGGGAACAGTCATACCTAATCTGTGTGTGTGTTGCATTCAAGTATAGAGAGACAGAGGTCTGGCAAAAGTTGGGTCACAGCAGGCCAGAGGAAAAAAAAATGCACATGGAGAGGGAAGAGCCTCGGGAGAGATGAAGTCATGCTCATATCGCTTAACGTTAGGTGGATGGAGTAGTGACAATGAAGGAAATGGAGACTTGTTTATGGGGTAGTGTTGGCTTAAGAGGAACCATAAAATTGTTGTTTGGGAGAAACAGCTGAGTGATACAGTGCCTTCTGAAATCCAAGTTACTTATCCCTAGCATTCTTGTATGGATATAGTCATAAAATACAAGTTTTTTCTTGACACTCAGACTCTACACTATTGTCCTCAAATGCCCTCACGTACACAAGATTAGATACATACATGTATGCTAGAGTACTAGAGATTAGTCAAGTGAGTCTCATAAGGAAACTATCAGACTCAAACATTTTCTTTAAAAAAATCCAAGCTTCTGTGTGCACACAAACATTTATATCGCTACCCATGCAACAGGTTCCGACACACATGCAGAAATAATTGGTATGTATTTTAACATGTATACAGTGCTCTGAAGGTAAAAAAAATGCTACAATATTTATACTTGTTTTGTATTATTGTTACTAAGTGAGAGCGCTCAGCTTAGGGCTTGTCTACACTACCACCTTCCTTCGAAGGAAGGATGGTAGTTAGGGTGTTGGGAGTTTACAAATGCTTAACCTGAGTATTGTAACCATAGCAAGTGGCAAACTTCCACTTTTTAGCACTTCTGACATTAAACTATCTCCACTGATTGCCCACCAGGTGGAAAAATGCAGATGGCAGTTGAGCTGGTCCTAACCACTGAGAAAGAGCAGTGACCACTACATAAAGGCTCTTACTTAGTATGCTGAGGGAGTTACTATAAGAAATCTAGATGGGACAAAGGGCAAGGATGAACATTACATAAAATCTTCTGTTTTCCTACTATGTCACAGGTAATTTTTTTTCCCTTAAGAGGTAATGGCATCTTTTTCACTCATATAATCTCTGTTACTATGTTCAGGTTACCAGCAATACTACACTGATTGTTTTATTGTAGACACAGCTTCACACATCTGCTCATACAGTCAAGGTTACAGACAGAAGGAACTACTTTGACAGAAGTACTTAGCTGAATTACCCACTCATGACACAAAAGTGAAAAAGGTAGTGAGTTCTGAATCTGCTTTTAAGTACTGCCATAATTTTATAACTAAGGCCCTGCCTGTGCAACTCAAACCACTTTACCTAGTTTAAATGGAAGAGAAAAAACAAAGAAGGTAGTAAAATGTTAGTTTCTTATGCAAATATCAGTTTCTGAAGCTTCCATAAACACAATGAATCCAATTAAGCTCTCTTCCAAAAATTGCTATTTCTCATATAGTCTTAGCAGCTAGAGAAAATGAATTTAAAGTGTACAAATATCTGATAAGCTAACAAAGCTATCTTTCCTTCATCACAAACATTGAGCATTCCAGTTGTTTTGGCTCAGGAAAAAAAAATCAATAGAAGCACCCTCATTTCATAATTTAAAAACCCTCAAATGAAAAGCCTTCAGACTAAACTGAAATGAGTGCTGATCCATAGAAACATACAGGCTGTTAGCACAGTGGTTAATGAAGCATACTAGAATCATTTTATAACATTAGTGGCATTAAGAGAAAAGAAAACCAGAATGTTGAGTAATGAGTGATTTTATGTGATTAGCTAGCATATAATGCAAGAATAATATTTCACACTACACAATTCTACAGTAGTGAAAGATGCCTTTCAGTTACCTATAACTACTGCTGGAAGAATGTGTTCTCAAAACTTAAAGATGCAATGTGGGTAAAACGAAAAATGCAGAGAAAGACTAAGAAATATCCAGACCTTTGGCCCAGTGCTATTTTATTGATCTGAAGGTACCCAAAAACAACTGTGGAATTACTTTCACTGTTACAGTATGGGAGTCAATGTTCCCTCTAATTTTTAACACCCTAGGGCAGAATATATTTTATTATGTGCATCCAGGCATGTGCAGATGTCCACCATCAATAGAAACACATGCTGCCCACTGTGGGTGGCTGTGCGAACTCTGCTACTCATCTGGGTGACACTTGAATCTCTCCTGGGTGCCCGCCCAAGCGCTCAGCTTACAGGAAGCAGTGATGGGAGCAGAATTGGGCTTCTTTTGTAATATTAAGCTAATATAAACAATTTTCACTGTGCTACAGAAATTTGTAAATAGTCCCATCTTAAAGTTTAAAGGACCATTACATCTACCGGCATACCTGTTGATTTTGTAAGTAACAGGAAAGTCCAAAAATGCTGGTGAGGAGCATTCTTGTATTGCTATCCTTTCTTTCAAAAACATACCATATCAGATTAAAGCTCAACAAGAATGAATCTAAGAACATGCTGAAGGATGTGCTGGCATTTTCCTGATGCTCAGTTCTTAGCATAAAGCTCAAATGAAGAGATCTCATTGGCACTTACCTCTGGTAGGAGAGTATTTGTACTTATGAGTCCTACATATTCATTGCATAAAATGCCTAGAAGGAAAGGATACAAGCTCTGGTATAGGGGTATGAGAGATTTCACAGCTCTGCTGGCATTGATGCACGTGGCACATATAAGGCTTGGCAGTAATTTTGCAGTCACTATTGCTCCATCAAAGAGGGGACCAAAAAATGGCACCTGCAAAATAAAAAATAAAAATTATGGTATTTTCAGATACAACATTCTCCAGTCTTACATTGCTGGTATCATCTGGGGAAGGGTCAAGATCTTCCAAAGTCATATATGGAACCTAAGTGACTTTCAAAAGGACTAGGATACCTAACTTCCCTTTATGCCTTGCAAATCTATTCTGAGGATATTGTATTAAATCCTGCAATACACAAATACGGATCAATAACAACTTGAAGGGAAAATTACAAAAATTAAAAATATCTGACCCATTTTCTCTTTACAATGAGTCTGCTCCAAGATTTCTGACAGAAACAAAATAAGCATGATCTGGCATTGCACTTGCACTTAAATATTTGTATACCTAAAGTTCTGACAACGGATATACTTCACAGGCCAAACAACCAGTTCCTATCTCTCTTGGAGACCAGAAATGCTAATAGAGAGACTTTCAAAGTCTGAGTGCAGACCTAAAAACTGATCAACTAGTTCCCGTTGCATGTGTGTTAATAATGGAGCTTCTCTTCTATCCCATCACTGCAGTGAAAATCAGAAGAAAGGTAGGACAATGAATATGAAACAAAATTCATAGTTTTGGTAAATAATGGACAGCAGGTTTCTTGTCATGGATTTTCCACTGCAGATTGTAGTTTTTGCTGGAGCAAAGCTATAACTTAAATTGTAGCAGAGATTCAAGATAAGACCAGAAAAAAAATGATGGCAACTACGAGTATCTGCATATATATCTAAAAGTAGCATTAACTTACAATGTGAAAATAACTTGGACTTATCACAATTGCGTTAGATGGTGGTTCTTCTGGCATGAGCCATGGGGACTGCTTTACCACCTTTATTTCAAATAACTATCTTAGTGACTACAAAATGCAGCTGGTATTTCTAAATAATTTTGAAATCGCTGTTACCTCATTTCAAAATTGGTAAACATTCTATGAGGAATAGCACCTATTTTGAAATCGGAATTGTTAAGACAAGGAATAGAGTCTATTTTGAAATAAGCCATAGTGCGTCCAATCGCTCTATTTGGAAATAGGCTCTACGTGTGTTGATGCTGCATTTCAAAATGTCTGTGTGATATTTTGAAATGCAGTTTGTGTGTAGTGGCATTATTTCAAAATAAGCCATTCCAGAACCACTCTTCTGGAATAGCTTATTTCAAAATAAGGCTGCTGCGTAGACATACACAGAGAGCCCCAAGAGAGTTTTGTGTACAAATGAATGGAGACATACATATCGGGAGAAGGTGATGGACCCACAGGCCCACTGTTGTAGAGCATCTGAGTTCTGTAAAGCTTAGAAACATTAAGTCTGCAAAGTCTGATGTGATGATTTTTAATTAGTCAAGACTAGGGCTGTTTAAAGTGATTTATAATAATGTAACGAAAACACATTCTAAAAAAGCCTATGAGAATTGAATTATATACCAGCGCTCAGTAACTAAATAGACAACACAAATTCAGACAAGATCACCCAGCTAATCAAGCCTGACTGAGCCCCTATTCTCACCATTCAGATACTACTGTGGTAACTTCTCCACAGAAACAGACAGCATTAGATATAACTCAATACATGTAAAATAGATATATTTTGTGGGTATGCTGAACTCTATATAGCTGACCACAGCACACCTAACATAGAAACAAATAGTTTTATAAACATTTTAAGACTTATGTATAACCACATAGTTCATCTGTGAACTTGAAGGTGTCAATGTGCTTCTGGCAGATATTACCTTACGATATTCAAGCTAGAAACTTATATTTGGCTCCATCCCCAGCACAGCCTCATTTGATGAGGGTTATAAAGGGAAAGAATTAGCTGGCCCAAGAAGGTTATTAGCTTCTTGGCAAAGGGGCAGAAACAGTAAAAGCATATCAAAAACCCCATCTTAAAATCAGTATTTCACAGATACCTCCGGGGAAAATGCTACCAGGCTTGCAATATTACACCAGTTTGAACTGTGACATCTCTCATTGGCTTAAAATCACCAAGGAACCAATCATATGAAGCAGGCAGACAACCAGCAGCATGCTGTCAGTACCCCTGAACATCACAGGTAAATGCCAGAATAAGCTCAAGACACGAAGAAGCCCAAATGATTTGTGAAGTGGGAAAATATGGATAAACACACACAAATAAGAGGAATGAGGATGGCTAAAAGAAACATGAAAAATCTTAAGATTATTAAAAACTTATAATACTGACTTTTAGAATAAATAAACCATGAACTAATTTATCCACCACAAAAATCAAAATGAAAAACAAACTAAACAGGAGCTAATAGTTATCAAAATTTAATCTATGGATTTTTTCCATCTGTACTGGGGCTTATCACATAAATAAATACCCTCTATTATTCTTCTGCAACCGCTTTGTGGGTGACTGTGACAGTCATTCAATAAATGGACAAAAGGAATAATATAAATCCCCTGCATCCAGGGATTCCCTGTAATTAGAAGTGGCAATGAATCACAGAAGAAATTTGGTTTTAATATAACATCTGCAAATGACAGCTGTCTTTTCGCACAGTTCTTGTTAATGCCATTCCTTTACTTAACATAATTACTAAAACAAAACAAATACAAAATATTTCCATAATTTGACTAATTTTTAGCACACATAGTTTAACATTTAGAGCCATCATCTTTTTCCATATGTAAGTTTTAACAGATTCCCAAGTAGAAAAACCTAAACAAAACAATTTATGCCTCAGAACTTCTGGAAGATTAAGTTTTCTGCTGACTATTTTTTTAAATGAAGAATTGCACAACCGAAATATTTGTGAATATAAATTCATTTGCAAATCCTCCGAACAGAAAAACATTTTTAGAAGTATTGAGACAGGGATCAGAGAGTCAACCTGTTAATTTTGTATGCCAGGTGTGAACAGTGAAAGCATATGTTTATAAACACCAGAGGCAGGTCTCACATATATTTTCAATTTATTTGGAATTATTTGGAATATTTGGTGAGTTAAGCACCTACATGCACAGAAATGGATATGTATATCAATGTCAAATGAGTTAAGTTTACAGAGGTTTCACTATCCACATAAACAAAAAAAACTAATAATATAAGCACTGAAATTATAAAATGAAAAATATTGTTTTTGACTACCATCATTGACTGAAAGATCTTAATACTAGCATTTTAAAGAAATTTATTAGAATTTTGGAAATGTAGTGGATAACATTATGCAATGTTACTAAATTTATTGGGATATTTTCTGAAATTCAATAGATAATCTTTAACAAATGTTCAAAAATGTTTCCAAACTGAGCCACACAATCACAAATCTATTTCATTATATCCCTAAAGACAGAAAAAGTTTTACTTTTTCCATTCACAACTGTGTTTTCTTAGCTTTTAAGAGCAGTATGCCATTAAATCACATTTTGAAATCATGTAAAATGTTTTTCTGAACAATATGAAATTTAGAAGGAAAGCAGAATTCTGAAAACTGGAAACATTCTTACTTCGTGGCACAGAAGAGATGTTATTATTGTTACTTGTGTAATTCTAAAATAGTCATAGGCATTTATGGATAAATGTGAGGATGAAACCCTGCCCTGAATAGCTTACAAAGTGAAGACCCAATCCTTCTGACATATAAAGTAAACTGCTGATTTAACGGACTTTGGAAATAATGGATGCTGTCCGCCAGACCCTACCTCCCTTAAATAATTGCTGATGACTCACCAGAGCTGCTGGAGCTTCCAGAGCAACTGGGGGGGCCAGGGCCAGAGGAGCAAAGAGCACAAAGAGCCCACTGCCAAGCTCTCTCTCCCAAGCCTACTGTATTCCTCCATGGTCTTGGACAGAGCGCTCCCTAGCGTGCCTTGCAAGATGCCTCCAGTCCTACAGATTCGGATTTAACAGACTTTCGGCATTTATGGACATCCCCCACACCAGTCCATTCAATCGAGGGTTTACTGTACAAGTAATATTACTTATTTGGAGTATAAATCTACTCATCTGCATATGTGTTGCAACAGGATAGGTCCCATACCACATGATATGCAAGAAATGATACAGTGGGAAGGAAGAAAGGAATACGGTACAATTTTGAAGTTAAGTCTTCTAAGCTCCATGACTTTGCATGGATTACTTTTATGTGAATACCTTTTAGTTCATCAGGTGGAAGGTGGACAGGTGGCCTATGGTTTAGAGGCTTCTTTACAGAACCATGTTTTCAGTAGGATGTTCAACAAAATAGGATGATAGGCAAATTTTGGACTAGGTCAAGGGAAGTTCTAGACAACGGTTTTTATGTAAATTATCTAGTTCCTGGGTTTATAAAATTTTAAATACAATAATGAGAAGATGACAGGTGCTGTCAATGAGTATACAGAAACACCCTTTGAACACACACCTCTTTTTCAATGCAGTATGGACTCAGAGAAAGTGAGCAGAGGGAGGTACAGAACTGACTTTGCATAACAGTTTATTAAAGTCAAATATTCAGAATACCAAATGTGTAACATGGCATTGGAGCATCCTGAGTTGAGCCCCTGTGTTATCTCACTGTGTCATCAAGACTGAGGAGTTTCTTGGTGAAGAAGACAGGGTCATACTGTAGAATGCGGAGTTAACCACATTATTATTATTGATTGCTATAAGTATGTCTGGTACTTCCAAAAGTGTATTAAATCTGTAATGTAAAGAGCTTCTAGTTTAAAGTTCCAATTCTCTGAATTGCTTAAAATGCTTAATTCCATCTGAATTTAGTGGATGTTTAGGATATTCAGTACATTTCAGGACTTGTATATAAATCCCCAATTGTGGAATCTCATTTTATGGGCATATTAGCTACATAAGAAATATACAACTGGACCATAGAAACCACGTGAACAAAAATATTAGAATTATCAATTCCTATACACTCTCAAAGCCCATGCTGAGGCCCATTAAAATCAATGGGACTACATGCAGTCATAAGCTTTCACCCATGTGGATCTTTGCCCTAATGAGGGAGTTTGGTTGAATAAGTAAATGGAATATATATATTTGTTCAGTACATTATGTAAGTTGATATTACTCGAGAGAGAAAACAAGATTACCTTCTGAAGAATCTTGAGTGTCACAGTAATGAAAAATAAATGTAGCACTAGAAACATATTATACTCAGATAAAAATTACAGCTGTGGAGAGAAGCATACACTTTCATTGACCACTACAAATTGTAAATTAAGTTATTCATGAAACACGAAAATTAATATTCTCCACATAGCAAACACCTGCTTCATTACAATTACTAAGAAAAAAGGGCTTTTTTTTTGTGCACACTAAAAGAAGGCAAGGTTAAATAAACCTTTTGAGTATAAATACTTCAGTTCTATAGTAAGCAGCACTAGTTAAAAGACTGGGGAATGGGTAAATTATTGTACCAAATGGCTGAGAATTAATCTCTGATGACTAGCTGCAATCTAACGAGGCATCTGTGTCCCAGGGAACCCACAGTATGTCCCTGGCGGTATGTGTAGTGTGTAGAGTCTGCATGGCATTCTTTGTCTTCTTTTGCAGGCAGCTTTTCGTCTCATTGTTTAGAATATCCTCATGCATCTGTGACGCGTGGAATGCATTCATACTAACAGACTTACTATTGTTTTCTCTCAGAAGCTTTGTTGAGCAAAGACTGCATCGCAGTTCCTGATAATTATATTGCTTAATTAATCAAGACAAAAAAAATTTGCAAATCACTGCCTGGTTGCCAAGCAGGGAGATAAAAATGAAAACAATACAAGCTGAAGCAATATAACAAAAGTAACAGCTATCTGATCAGAAATTCTTATATAATGAAGCGATTAATGCTAAATCGGTTAATGTTAACATTGCTCCAGGTGTCTCTACTTAGATGCAAACAAAAAGGCTAACATTATGTATAGAAAAGGCCAAATGTTGCCATGGATTCTGTAACCTGATAGAGAGGACAGCCTTTTCATTTGATTAGGGAATGCAATTTAAATACCAGGGACTGAAGCCAAACAACAGACATTTCTCTCTGCAAGCCTCTTTCATTCACCCTGGGGTCAGTAGCTGGTGAACAAAAGGTCAGCCACACTTGCCCTGGAAATGTCTGGATTAATTTTATTACATTGTAATGGTTTGTACTTTAAATGTAGGGATAACACTAAATTTCTAGTTGGCTATTATTCTTTATACCTTTGTGTATATTTGAATAACGTGTAAAAGACGCAGCTTTTCTTGCATTAATGTGCACTATTTTCAAACCAGCTTGTAATACTAAATTCTAAATTTTTTATGAAACTCTCATGGCATGATTCTGTTGGCTATGCTATTGCATAATACTTCAGCACGCTAAGGTGTCATTTTCACTCCTTTTACGTTCCCAACAAATGAATTGCAGACTTTTATATATAACAGAAATAAAGTTATAATTTAAAAAGTTGAAAATTCTAACACTTATTTTTGTAAATGTACATTGACAACTTACTAATTTTTAAACTGTACAGCTCTTGTATCTTTAACAGTTCTGAAAGATGTACCATACTCAACTTGAAAATTGTGCTACTGAATTTATGTATCATTTCTCTACTTGGCTGTACTCCAAGACAAATATAACTCTTTATGTATGATGGAGATGATACTGTGAACTACAATTACTGTTATAAAATAAATTTTGCATTAAAAAATTAACATATCAAATATATTAGAAACACAAGTTTACACATACATGATGTGTGCATTTAAAACATAGAAATCTTTGTGTGCGCAACTTTTTAGACACAGGCTGATTTTGCTTTGAGATTTTACCGCACAATTACAAGGAATAAAAAATTACACTATTTTAAATTGTTGATTAAATGGAAGAGAAATTAAAATCAATCTTACAAACAACACAAATTGTTTGATATTTCACAATAAAACAAGGATGCTGAATGAGAGGAATGACTATTTTTAAATCATCCCACAGAGTCAGATTACTGCAGAGGTCTCAAACACTGGTTCAGGGTACATACAGTACCATCTGCACAGCAATAGCTAAGCATGGTAGGGTGAATTAATGACAAGTGAAAGCCTTGACTCTAAATTCCCTTGATTTTATTCGTTTAAATAATGTTTTCCCATTGTTTTAAGCATCCTCTTTTATTGGTTCATTTCCTACAGTTTAGACTTTTGAAAGGTTGCCCCAAATGTTATGCATTACTGTAATATCAGTATGTTCTTCATTTTATATCAAGCTATTTAAATCTTTACTTTCATTACATTCTCAGAATAAGACAGTTTTCCTTAAGCTACACAAGAATTGTTGGCCATTTGAACAAGGTTTATGATGGAACCACTAGAGTAGTGAAAACATACCTCTGGTTTCTTCATTATTTCTACAAAAAACATGTGATTCTTCATTGGATAAATAATAATTAAAACATCTCCAAAATCTGTTGGTATAATACCCCTGCGGTAGTTCCTGGTGTGCTCAGACCAGACGATGTGAACCTCATCATTTCCCAAGTGACGAAGCTGCAACGGCAAATTGGCTCTTTATTAATCAGAGTGATAACAACAGTTTATGAGGGGTCATGGCTTACAAATTGAATCACAATACTTGACAGTAGAAATATTTCATTACAGAAAAAGCTAAAATATTGTTTTTCTGTGCTTGTTGGAATTAAAAGCACCTAAATAACTTCTAATTCAAAACATATTGTTATTTAATGGTTTGATTGGGTAATTATCAAACTGTCAACGTGCAGGAGCTGTAGATGCACATTTGTATACAGATTCCTATGCTAATCTGGATTACTAGATGAAAATGTTAATTAGCAAAACATTTCAATCAGTTAAAATACTATAGCCTATACAATTGCGTTTTGAAAATCTGAACAAAATCTCCCAAATAGTTGTTGAGTCATGACAGAACTAGAAGAATCATCTTAATAAACCCCAAAACATAAAATATGTCAGAAATTTAAGGTTGAAATGTAACAGAAGTAGTCCATATTAGGTAGCATTTGTTATTTAACAAAGGAAAAGTCATCTGAAATTTACATATTGAAATTTTCCAATGCATGCTTTCCCTTGACATAATATCTTCTATTAAAAGTGAAATCTACTCCTACACAGAAGGCCAGCACAAGTTCCATTTAAACCTTAAAATAGAGACAGCTGGTGATTAAAATGACGCATAGGTCATGTTCTGTCCTTCTGTACAGTGATGAATTTTACTCTACTTGAATTGGATGGCAATTTTTAACAGTAAAGGATTTCTATTGAAGTTTCAAAATCATATTGTAATGATCAGAATGCTAAAAACAGTGCCTTTACTTAGGACATTATAAGTTAATGATACTTGGAATCTATACTTGAGCAAAGCAAAATAAGACCTGTTCCTACAATAACTCACGTTCACAGCTCATTATTTAATTTTACTTGATACTGCAAGGCTGCTGAATTTATTTCTCTAACTTATACATACAGAGAAAAAATCAATTTCAGTCTTATCTACAAAATATGTTATTACCAATTCCTCATTCCTCAGTGTGAAAAGTATTCTTATCCTGGACTGATACAGATTAACATAAATTAACTTTCTCACTGTCCTGTCCATGGCGATGAGCATTCCATTATTTTCTATTTTTTTATCTCAGATATCATAACTACAACATGTGAAAACTGTATATTGTGTAAGTAGGTAGGCAAATTTTGGTTCCCCTGAAGACAGCAGCAAAACTACAATTAACTTCTCTGGGGGTCTGATTTCACCCATAGTGAGCAAATGGATTCAACTATAAAATTGTAAGAGTGACCACAAACAAGATGTGGGGAAAATTTGCCATTGAACAAAAGAACCATCTGGGCTACACTAATACATATATTACACCTATTCAGAAACAGTATGTATTAATCTAACCGCAGTTCAAGAAAGATGTGGAGAAATTAGGGTTCAGAAAAGAGCGACAAGAATGATTAAACGTCTAGAGAATGTGACCTATGAAGAAAGGCTGAAAGAACTGGGCATGTTTAGTTTGGAAAAGAGAAGACTGAGGGGTAACATGATAGCGGTTTTCAGGTATCTAAAAGGGTGTCATAAGGCGGAGGGAAAAAACTTGTTCTTTTTTGCTTCTGAGGCTAGAACAAGAGGCAATGGACTTAAACTGCAGCAAGGGAGATTTACGTTGGATATTAGGAAAAAGTTCCTAACTGTCAGGGTGGTCAAACAGTGGAATAAATTGCCAAGGGAGGTTATGGAATCTCCATCTCTGGAGATATTTAGGAACAGGTTAGATAGA
Organism: Carettochelys insculpta; assembly: GCF_033958435.1. Taxonomy (NCBI): domain Eukaryota; kingdom Metazoa; phylum Chordata; order Testudines; family Carettochelyidae; genus Carettochelys; species Carettochelys insculpta. Next base: position 6,404,209 of record NC_134139.1, on the reverse strand, counting down.
TGTCTACCACGGATGGTTTAAACAGCACTTGGCCCTGCCATTGGGGCAGAGGGCTGAACTCGATGGCCTCTTGAGGTCCCTTCCAGTCTTGGTATTCTATGATTCTATGTAAAAGCAATGTGATAGGAAATTTACAGCACACAAACGGGTACTTCAATGTATTTCTATACTAGCTGAAAACTGTAAGGGCCCAGTTATGCTACCTGCACTCATTGAGCAGCATTTTTGAAAATAGTTCAGTGGGATTACTTTTGAAGTGTTACTAAGTGTAAAAAAGGATTTATTTATATAACCCAACTCATCAAACATAGGTTTGGAATTAAGACAGAATTCTAGTTAGCACTGCAATAAATTTAAAATCTACATAGCTTGAATTTTAAAAACTTCACTAATTTCACACATTTCAGTACATAACATATATGAGATAATCAAAGAACACTCTCTTCATAAACAATGAACCTGCATAAAGGAACACAAGCACATTTCTTTAATTTTAAGAGCTCTGCCTCAAAGTACTTTGGAAGGATAAACAGCATATGCAGATGTATAGAAAGCAGAAAGCAAAACTTAGGACCAAATTCTTGAAGAAAGGAACATCTTCTAATCACATGAATTCGTCAGCCAAGAATTTCTTATATTTATCAGCACTTTTCATTCTGAAGAATCCCAAACACTTCACAAACATTACAGTGATCGTTCACTTGTGTGTGAAATACAACCACTTCCAAAGTGGCTTTAGAATACTAAAAACAGTGCCTTTACTTAGGACATTATGGGTTAATACCTGGAATTTATACTTGAGTAAAGCAAAATAAGACCTGTACTCACTGAGTAGCATTTTTGAAAGCTGCAGAATACAGAATGGCATAGCAGCCGTTCTGAACTAGCAACACTATATTTTGTAGTTGGATTTAGATACAAGAGAACATCTAAAACTGGAAGAGAAAATTACAAAAAGAATGCAATTTCACTAGCTGCCATTCAGCCAAGAAACAATGGTTTACATCTCTACCTCTTGCAAAAAACACAATGACATACTTAATGATCACAGGATTGGAGCCTGGAGCCTAGGTAATATGTCTTTTCTGAATGATATCTCCCTTCAGCAGGAGAGAGCTTCTTAGTACAATTCTTTGGCATCAGTTTGGTACTCAGAAGACATACACACATTGAAACATAAACCTCACTTCCTGCAGCAGCTAGGTTTCTTTGAGATGTTACCCATACAAATCTGACAAAGCCACATTCTGCTTTACTAGGGGTCTCAAACTCAATTCACCTTAGGGCCAGTGCCTGTACTTAAAATCCTCCTAGTGGGCCAGCAGGCACCCCTCTATGGCTAGGCTCTGAGGGAAGGGGGACAAGGATCTCCCGACTTCCTCCCCCTACCCCCCCACTGCATTTCCCAGTCCCGCCTGCCAACCTATGTGCTTCCCACTGTGCATTCCCAAGCACCATTACTGGTAGCACAGCGGTTTCCAGCTGCTAGCTATGTGCCACTAGTGTTGCCTGGGAGAAGCGTGTGCAGAGTCATCGCATCCATTGGGCAGTTTGATGCAGCCACCCTAGGCCCCACAGCAGCTGTCCCAACCATCCTATGGATGATATGGTCCCCCACACTGAGGTTACCCCATGGGTCTTTGGGTGCCCTGGGGCCTGCAGCAGAGATTGGGCCTGCCCACTGGACCTGTGGGGAAGCACAGCTACAAAGCAGCTTACTTTGCTCCTCCACCATCTCCCAAGCTTGTCTATGCTGGGGTCCTCTACTTCTTGCCACTGAAGAGAAGCACAGCAACCAGACTGGCCTGGGAGACAGTGGCAGAGGCCTTACATATGAGGGCTGGGCATTGCTGTTTGGGCAAGGAGGGAACCAACTCCTGCAGTTTGGAGTAGTTCAGGTGGTCATAGTTGGCCTATACTCTATGCCCCACGATATTCTACTTTTTACTTGTTTTGTCCTGACGAGTGGAAAAAAAGGATTTTGTTTTTGTTGCGGATGGCATCCACCACTTATGAATATGGCTGTGGACAGTGAACAGAAACTCCATGTCCTTAGAAGCCACAAAGTATCGTTTGTCAGCCCTCTTGTTAGTGGAAGGAATGGATGGCTGGCACCTGCCAGATGATGTTGGTAGGGTCTATAATGGCCTCATCCATGGGCACCACAATTCTGAAGGAAGAGGGAGGCTGTAAGGTGCAGAGAAGTCTGTATTGTTTAACAAACACCTCCTGCAGGTCCTTTTCCTGACCACGAGCTGAAATAGATCCTGGAAAGCCCGTGAGTCATCTGCAGGGGGAGGCAAAACAGAAAGAACTTCATCATCTGATGAAAATGAGGAGTGATGCAGCAGGAATCTAATCCTCAACCTCTGAAAGGGAATCCTCAGCTCCAGAATGCTGTGATGGTGGATATGTTGCTGACGTGGTGGACTGTGGTGACCTAGGATGGTCCCTGGACACCCTGGACGGTGCCGGTGGAGCACGGGAACAGGGTAACTGCACCTGCCAAGGTGACCATTGAGGAGCTGGTTCTTGAGGATAAGGGTAGTGATGTGCAAACCACAGTGGGGGGAGCTCTGGGTAAGCCAGGGTAGGCAGTATGTCTTCCCAGTTGGAGTGTATGGGACTGAAGTTCTGTGACGAGAAGACACTCTTGCGTTTGGAACCACCATGTCCCTGGGTAGGCAGTTTGGCCCCCAAACCGTGCAAGAACTCCAAGCGTCTAGACAAAAATGGGGACACGGATGACATCAAGGACACACAGTGTGGTAAGTTGGGCAGTGCCAGTGCCATGTGTGTTCTTGGTGGTGAGCCTTCATGGCACCGCATTGATGTTGTGTTGCGCTCCAGTACTGGGGGCTTTGACAAAGCAGTGTCACTTCAGTGCCTTTTTCAGTGCTGGGCGACAGAAGGGTGGTGCCTTGGCCCTGGAGTTGTGCAGTGCTGAGTCTGGTGCCTCGTGCAAGTGGCGCAGAGACTTGCAGTGGTGCAGCTTGCACTCTGGGACAAGCACAGAGGGTGGGGTCTTGGATTTTGAGGACCTCTTATACCCAGGGGTAGAAGCGGTTGAAGCCAGTGGTGTTGATGGAGTCAGAGGCACTGAATGGTGGCAGCTGAGCTCCGAGTGCCACTGCTTCAGTGGTGCTGGCTGTGACGGTGCCAGGGATATCGCATCAGGTTTTTCAACTAGCACAGCCCTTGAGGACGGCTCTGGAGGCCAGGAATGCAACGGAGGAGGGACCACCTTCATGGATAGGGTGCTGACTGAGGTAGAGAGACATGTAGAGTCTGCACCCTTGGTCTCCCCTGCTAGTTTTCTGGTTGCAGGGCTGCTGTGGTGCTGCTAGCTGGAGGGATGTTTTGTACAGATAAGTCTTGAGCCTGTTGGCTAGGTTCCTGTTGACCTTCACGGTGAGGCTGGAGCAATGAACGCAGGACCGGGTTTGGTGACCCTTACTCAGGCACTTGATGCAGGAGGCATGGCCATTCGAGGCTGACCTGGCTTGTCTGCACGTTGCACATTAAAGCCCAGGGAGCCTGGCATTGTGATGATGAAGCAACTACTTCTAACACTAAGCAAACTTCTTCTTTTAAACTATTTTTATTTTTGTCATTAGAATGTCTAACAGGAGAAATAATTTGGACAAAGGTAGAAGAAAGCTAAACTAACTAGCTACACCTCTTTATGTCTTTCAGAGAAAGAAAGCAAAACTCCATCTGCAGCCCAGGATGGTAGAGAAGGAACTGAGGGGTCCCACGCTATGTGCTCACCAGACAGCAAGAGGAGGTGCTACTGTGCACGTGTGGTGCAGGAAACCACAGCTATAGAAGTATTTCCAAGCACTGGTGTGAGGATGCACCAACACCCAGAGTGGACCACCCACAGGAATGCTACTCGAAGAAGAAGGGGAAATCTATGGAAGGATTCAAAGAGAGAGATGACATTGTCAAAGTGATGACATAGGAAAATTAACATGGCATAAGTATTCTGAATGGATACGGGTGGGGAAATATTGCATTTGTCAAGGCCAGAAAAAATAATGTTGCCTTAAGGTACAAGATGATTAGAGCTTGGTCAAGAGCTTTAGTGAGTTTGCTACAGCCTGGCTAGGAGATTGGAGTCGAAGGTGACACCCAGGTTGTGGCCTGCCTGACAGTCTTAATAATGGCATTGGCCACAGTGACCGAGAAAGTAGACAGAAGGTATAATGTGGGAAGGAAAAGATTAGTAAACTCTGTTTTAGCCACGGTTAGCTAGATGCTGATAAGATGTCAGAGAAACAGACTCGGGCTTCACTTTGAACAGAATCCAAACATGGGTTAAAGATGTAAATTTGTGAGTTGCTGGCACTGTAGTTAAATTTGTATTTGCAGACAAGATTACTCAGAGTTGAAATGTATAAGCAGAAGAGTCACGGATGTAGGACAAAGGCTCGTGCAACCCCACAGAAAATCATATGGCAGATGAGGGAGAGATTAGAGAGTCATGAGGAGAACCAGGAGAGGACAATCTTGCAAAGCAAGGGAGGAAAAGAATTCACTGAACTGTCAGTGAATTTTGACTCTACTGATTATATCTTTATAGGCGTGTACCTACGAATTTTTTGAAATATCAGTTTTTGTGTTTTGCTAAAATATCGCTATATCACCAGTGACATTAATAGTAAAATCGTAATACGTTAACTTAAGACTTGTAACTGAAATCACAGAAAAAATATTTTGGATTTTGTGTGATATACCTAAAGCTTCTGAACACAACTAAAGTGGTCATTTTGTCTATGGCTAAATAGGCAAATGAATGAATAATTCAAAGCAAAAATGATGTGCCCTCTCTCTTCCTATAAACAGTTTAAAAAACCAACCAACCAACCATGAAAAGGATGAAACAACTGGAAAAAACAGACAAATAAGCAGACTGTCCTTTAAAATTGAGCTTGCCCTGAAAGACGTTGGAGATGTATACCAACAAATATTCAAGGAAGAAAGCTCTCACAGTTGCTTACATTTTCCTTCTAATACTTCATAGTTTAGTATCAATTTATAAACAACACATAAAGATAACCTGTGAATGAGATTTACCCATATTTTTAACTACATGTGTTCAAGTACACTAGTTTCCCTAATATCTCAATTAGATCAAACCATGAATATACATGCAACTTAGGTCAATTTATAGCCTCTGATTTGAATTTTACCATCATTAATCATGCCTCAGCTGCACTCCCTCAGCTAGGATATGTGCTCTAGAACGTACTTGTCAGTTACAGCACAAATGCTCATTTTTCAAGCCTTATGAAAACAATTCCATGTTCCGAGGCTAGTCGTATGCCGCTTCTACTCACTCACTTGAGTAAATAGTTTTAAAGGCACTCTGCTTTAGCTAGTCTGCATGCTGCCTGCCAGGCAACACGCCACTGCTGACACTGGTCATGGAACACACCTAATAGTCTGACCTCCTTTTCCTACTAATTGCATTACATAGCCAGCTGGCTCCAGAAAGGAGTCGTCTATTTGATTGAAGAATTCTTGCTTTTGGGTAGGCATGGCTGCTACTTTTACTAAGTAACAGTCGGGCCTGACATCCCCATTGTTTGTCTGACAGTGAGACCATCCTAAAATCTAAGTTTTATTTGTAAATTAACCAAGAAACTTCCTGCCAGAACAGCGCTGCCTGGAGACTGATAATGTGCGCCTTTCATTCCCTTTCACTCTTACTGTATCACTGCCAATTTGTTTTTCTGCTGCTGGCCAGCCTTAGGCTATAAAAGCCTTGTAAGACATAAGTGCAATTATAGTCCTGGAGTCAAATGAATTGGACAAATCCAATAGCACAGCTCTGTCCCCACTTTGCAAACCCCTACAGCTGTTAGATTAGCTGCTAAAAATCTAATCTAGCTATAGCTAACAAATTTCTGAAGCGAAGGAGCAAGAGTTCACTATAGTGTTGCAACCAGATTTCTGAACTGGAAATGTTCTACTATAACAATGGCAGAAGATGAAATAAATCACTTTGAAATTTTACAGCTCATTTTTAAACTGTTAGGTACAATTTAGTTAGACTAAGACAAAGGACTGTAGGATGCTGTTACTGAGATTGATTTTCATTCTAGCTCAGATATCCTGATAAAAAAGTTTTAACACTAATGATGTTAAATCTTATGGCTAGAAAAGGTACCAGTTGAATTTTGATTATGTCAGTAGAAAAGCTTTTGTTCAGGGCAAGTCTTTAAATATTATTTAGAGCTGTAACACTTATTTTTAAAAGAGCAACAACATTTTACAAGAAAATGAGATTTTTTAAATTTAGACCATTCAAAAATAAGACAAATATTAGTACAATTGCAGTCTATATAATTACTGGGCCAAATACATCCCTGATGGAGTTGCACTAATTTCAGCAAATTTTGCACAAGAAATAGATGCATATCCTTGCACCTAATAAAAAACAACAAAATATCAAAGTGGGGTTTCTGCATCCGTTATGACACAACCCATAAAATATACAGCCCATTGTACAACTGCAGTATTTACAGGATGCTTCTTTGGCCAGCAGGGGGAAAAAAAACCTTCTTGTCATACTATTGGGTTTGCACCAAAGCAAGATGATCGGCACTCTGCTTCTGCTGTCTGGAGATAGGCAGAAAGAATACAACAAATATTTGAAAATACTATAGACCTAGTGGCCTGGTGGCCACCAGGTTTTATACAGGATAAAGTGATGCCTGTCTGGGTTCAGACCATACTTTGTAAGGGAGAGTGCTTGTCAAGATTGTGAATGATCCAATGATTGTTTTCTATTGAAACTGATTAGCATTTTTTGCTGTATACTCATTACTTTTCTTTCACGACTTTTCTGTCAGACTAGGTCACTCATTTTTTCATTCATCTTTGTAGTTTAGATAATGCTATTTTATCCCATTTATGTATTTTTATTCTGTTGTACTGAACTCTGAAGTTTATGGCATTGAAGCAATTGAAATAAAACAATTACTATTACTACTACTAATGGTATTTGATGCTACTATGAAAATGCAGAATGCAACGTTTACCAGGAATTTAACTTGGGGGTGCTAGCTGTAGAATGTAATTCTCAAGTGTTGCAGAACAGAGAGGTTAGCATACACAGTACAACTTGCATTCCATTCAAATTCTGATTCAAGTATATGAAGATTACCTTCTATATTTCAAAATAGTTTACTATTCACCTGTACAAATTTCTATCATAGCAAATAATATAAATGAGATACCTTTTTGGTCAGTGAATCATCTGAATCAGATGGCATTCTTGTGGACACATGAAAAATCACTTCTACAGTAGAGGTAGCATAATATGGTGCTGTTTGTCCTGTGCTGCCATTTCGTTGCAGACCACCCATAAATCCACAGTGTGTTGAAAGATCAACCTTATTGAAATAAAATGGACTCAATAAGGTAAAATACCTTCTCTTTACTGAACCATATTTAAAGATTATACCATAGATGATCAAAGAGGGGTGTGTGTGTGTGTGTGTGTGTGTGTGTGTGTGTGTATTTAACGTGTTAAGGTTTTAATTTTTTGGGTGGTTGGTTGTCTTTGTACAACATTTTAGGATACGCCTACTTTCCATATCTATAAGCTGATAAAAAGGAACATCTCTGAAACTATAGGTTGAACCTCAGTAAACTAACTCTCTCATCCAGGAATATCTGTAATCTAGCATGACAATATTGACCTTCCCTGATCTGGCAAATTCTCTTGTTCAGGACCAGTCAGGTCCTGAGAGTGCCACACAAGAGAGGTTCAACCTGTACTAATGAGACAGTCACACTGGAGACAAGGTGATTTGCTTACCTGGTAATAATTTCTTTCATTTTTTATTAGTCATTATAGACAACTGATATTCTAATTGTCTCCTAGCAAATGACAAGAGACATCAAAATAATTCCGTAATACTAAGCTCCATAATTCAGGCTAATTCAGTCTGAGCAAACCAGTTCAAGAAACCTCAGAAGAGTGAACCACAGTCATTAACCCTTAATGAAAAATCAATATCCAATATGGAAAAAAAAAGAAAAACAAAAACCCCCAAACTAACAACAGGGACACCACAGACAAAACAAAAAGCCTCAATCACTAAGTGCAACTGCCATTACAGCTTAATAAATATCTAGAAGTATATATGCTCACTAGAGCTTCAGTCTTATGCATGTTGAACCTCTTTAAACCAAAACTTTCTCATCCGGTAACATCCATAATCCAGCATGATTTTAGTTAGTTGGATGACCACTTATGGGTGTGGTGAAGAAGTCCCATAAAATGTGTTTATAGCCACCAGTCCCGACTCTCAGTGTTCTGTGTGCTGTTATTTAGCTGTAATTTACCCCAAATGTCTTCTAAGAGCCCTGTAACCAGTGGAAGTGTTGGTAACGTGCTACAAAATATCAACCTCTGATGGTCCAGCAAATTCTCTCATCCAGCACAGGTCAGGTCCCAAAGGTGCTGCATGAGAGACATTCAACCTCTAGTAAGGGAGCAGAGCCTTGGCTTGTTTACTGACTTAAAGTTCTGTTCTGTTCTAAAAAAGGAACTTTAGAAATGGCATTGTAGACTATCACATATTTGTCTTTCATTTCAAATTTACTTACCTTAACATGTCAAAGTTGGTTTTTTCCCCCGTTTTCCATGCAATCAGTCTCTAACCTTAAGATCTGTTCCTATTGTTTTTACTATTTCATGCATTATCACTAACACTATTGATCCCCTAGTTCAAATTCCACCTTCAGATGCACCTCAGGAAAACTGCACAGTGTACATGAAGACAGAGCATGACTTGCAGTTCTTGATGATACGTGATCCAGACCATAATTCAGCACATTCTTCTTATCGCTGCAGTCATTCTACAGTCAACTGTTGTAAAATGTACTTCCTTTAGTGAAGTGAACAGAATAAGGATGTGGAGTACCTCTGCTGACGAATTGGATTCTATTTTTAGCAAGTCATTTCCGTCATGGATGAAGACCACTTCTGAATTAGACTACATTGACCTTTCTTGTTGCTGGTTTTAGCACTCTAGCTCAGCAGTGCTAGTATATATCTTGTCCAGTTGAGCTAGAAGGCACATTCCCAGCCACAGTGCAGACATGCCTTAAATGGATGAGGTGATACATGGCATCAGAGTGCTCTGAATCAAATGAAGAGGAAAGACAAGCTGTCTGTGGTATGCAAGTGGTATGAGACATCAACCTTAAGGGTGACCAACAGGAGAGGAGCTTCTGTACCTTCCCATTTTCTGGTATAATGTTTAGGTCCATGTGGGGCAGATGTCCACAGCTGTTACAAAGAGAATGCCTGCAGCTGGAGCTATGCCCCTTTAATGGATCTGACGAAGGCTTAGCCAGTTTGTGCTGCAATTCCTTTTTTGATACTATGTGTAGCAAAGAGGGTGATTAGATTTCTCTCTACCCACAGAGCGACACGACATGCTTTACTTTACCACTCTGCCTCTTAAAGCTCACAGATGAAATAAAGAACAAACTACACTGCCCAGGAGCCTGAGTTTCAGAGGCGCTAAGCATCCACAGCTCTCACTCAATTCCACTGGATCTGTGGGATCTCAATATCTTAGGAAATCAGTTATTTTGTTCCCAAACAGTTAGGCGTTCTCTGATTTCATCAAGCAGCTTTGTGCTACTTTCTGACAAAAGTGACCAGTAGAGGTTGAGAACCTACAGATATCCCATAGGAGATGATATCCTTCCAGAGCCACTGGCCTAGGGAAGGAGACTAGCTCTAACGCGTACAGAAATCTCACAAGCCACAGCTGAAGATAGTACTTATGGAAGTGAGCTCACAAATAGATGGATGTGATTACTGAAGAACACTGTGTCAGTGAGCACTGAATTGGGCTCCAAGAAGTTAGGGCAAGGTTAAAGGAATTCTTGGACTATAACTTAGCTCTGGTCCTATAGCAAGGATCAAACAATATAGTTCTTGGAATATCTGGTCCCAGAACTTGGCTCAGATGAACATGTCTTCCAGAAAAAAAAGATGTGTAAAGAGATTCTTCTCCAATGAGTGGCAGCTAACATCTCCAACATCTTGACCTCGGCTAAACAAACTCCAGAGTGTTATATTGTTGTCGACCTCAAAACAAAAGATGGAGACAAACAGAAATGTTGGTCCGATAGGAATGTGTAAATTTATACCCTGGAGATCCAGGGCATTGAGAGAGACTTCCAGGTTCATTGTTGCAATCACTGACTTCAGTCATGAGATGAGGGAAGTATCATTGAAATAAAAGGAGTTTGAAACCTCAGCAAGGCTTTGGAGACTGCAAAAAACATACAGTACCTTCTGCAGTGCAATTTAGTTCACAGTCCTAACAACCAATAGGTGTTCACCATCTCCTGATTCATTTACTACTCAAGCAGGTCTTTGGACCCAAGAAAGGGATGAAATGATTCTTTCTGTGGTACAACTGAAATGTAAACTATCTTACCTAAAGTAGAGAAATTCCTTTTCAGCCCTCAGTGATCGAATGTGTGTGGTCTGTGCTTGTGAAAATCATGGCAGAGTCCCACGCAAAAGTGAAGTTCTTCTATGGGCATAAGGTCTTTTAAGCACTTGAGTTTTTGCCTGAGGAATCTTTTTATGACCTAAGCTGAGATCCTGGATTCTGATCTAGGAAAGGAAATAGGAAAACCTAAACCACGGTAACATGACCTTCCCACAAATGATGGCTGGTGGCTGGTTCTCCATATAACATTTTGTGGAGCAAAAGACGGAACAGAAGAAAATAACTGGAACCTTCTTGCAGTGGAACCATTCCACTAGCACATTTATGCCTCCAATGGAAAACAACTCATCTCAGAACAAAGGGAAGATAAAAATAAATTACACATAGCTAAAAGTAGAATTGATCAGGACATGGCTGTAGAGAGAAAAATGAACTGGTTTTGTTGTCAAACTAGCCTTTCCTGGGGCAGACATTACAATATTATTTTGTTTGTCTGTCTGTGTCTTCAGGTAGAAGAAAAAAGATCATCACTGTTGGGCCTGATGTATGGGAAACAGAAGAAACCTGTTTTGTTTTGAAACACATCAAATGTAACACAAGACGCACCTACAGTGATTCCTCTAATAACTTAAAGCAAATTTTTTAAGTTAATAGAAAATTCCATTCAAGTTTCTGTCCCCTTAGTGCAGCCCCCTGAAACACTTGAAATATTTCACAAATGAGTAAACTATGAATAATATATATATCTATTAATTGAAAATTGGTACTTAATTGAAATTGGTACTTTCAGCCCCATTTTTTTAGAAACCATTTTCTAAAATGTTTCACCGTTTACATTTGGCAGGAAGTGCTTAACATATTGATTGTGGGGATTCTACTTTGTATATCACACAGCATTTTTAAATGAACTTTTAACAGATATGCAGTATGTAAATTTAAATTAGTTTGCATTTTTAAAATGAAAATATATGTAACTTATTAACACCACACACATTTTTAAAATGCTGACTGAAACAACCTAAGACAATCATTCTGAAGTTCATTTAAATGTGTTACTATTACCTCCCAGCCCAATCCAGCAACAAAATCTTCATATGCTTGGCTTCCTCTTGCATTAGACAATATTGAACATTTGTCCTCTTGTCCTTCTGCAATGTAAAACACTGCAATCTTGTGAGTTTCACGGCTGCAATCAGAGGTAACAAGAAATTTAAGTTGATTTAAAAATGTGGAAGTTACTTACTGTAACTGTAGGTTCTTAGAGCTATGTGGTCCTCAAATGCTGTTCACATGTGGGGCACACATGCACATCAAATGCCAGAGCTGGGAAGATTTTCAGAACAATTACTGTTGGCCCACATGTGTACAGTAGTTCTTATGCTCCAAACTAATGGTAGGAGGCAGCAAGTACTGATGCTTCACAAGTTTCTCCTCTTATCACAAGCCAACAGGATCTGAAGCAAGAAAGGCCTTGGCATGTACAGCAGACCACTCTCAGTCCCAGTAAGTTCATATATAGTCTGGCCTCTTTTGTGGTCCAGGTACGCTGAGCAATTTGCTGTACTGGTGAGCATCACACCCCAGAAGGAAGGCTTCTGTCACTGTGGTAGCCCTGGGGATACAAGGGCTGAGGGGAACTTCCAACATCAGGGTCGTGCACAAAGCAGGACAAGAAGGGGCAGAACCCCCAAACCTCAGTGTCTCTGTAACATGGGGAGGGAGAAACATCAGGGTGGCTGGCTGAGCTCCTCTTACTCTGACTCTGACAGCCGCAGCCTGCTACTTCTCTTTCCCTGCCAATATAATAATCAAGAACTTCAGTTTTCAAACACCAATGTTGAGCTGCTGAAAGTCCAGCATGAGTTTCCACCCTCTGCTTTTTCTGGAAATTAGGAAATACAGGGATTAAAAATCCTTCCATGGTAATGAGGCTGGAAGTGTCCTACTGCTCTCAGCTTAAGTGGCACTGAAGAATCACCTCATAATGACAGTGGCCCGAGGGTTTTGAGAGATGGAAAAAGAGAAATTCTATGAAGTCTCCTTTGTGGAAAATATCCAGAACTCAACTGTTTGGAATGATCTTATTCCATTTGTGGGCAAAAAATGCAAGACAATGCCCAATGGTAACAGGGGTGAAGTTTTTTTTGCAACAATTGCATGGGGGTCTTAGACCATGACACTCTTGACTCTTGGCTGAGAATGAGCAGAGGTTTTGGCAGTGGCAGCGACTGAGAAGCAAGGCCCCTGAATATTATAACATTTGTGTAGTGATTCAGCCCTGCACTGATAAAAAGATGCATCAGGAAGGGGTAATCGCTGGTGTCTCCTCTTGAGTGTCAGAGCACAAATCCCCAGGGAATAGAGTAAATTTCAAACTTTTAGTAAGTTCAAGCACTTGTCCATTTTCTCATTAAAGAGATTGGACTTGTCAGAAAGGAGAGTCTGAATAGTGTTTTGGACATCCCCAGAACAGCCTGGCAACTGGAGCCAGGAGTCCAAAGTAGACCAGAGACCAATCTTCTGCAAGCTGCGTTTGCTGCATCCACTGGAGCCCGCACTATGCCATAGCCTTACCTGATTTACCAGAGACTGAAACTGGCCCTTTTCTTCTGTGGGAATCTTGTCTGTCAGAAAGAATTATAATCATATTTTGCTAACAAAGCTTGGTAGTTAGCTGCATGAAACTGAAGGCCCAAGGAGGACAAGACAGGAAGTCGGGGGTAAGAGATTAAGAATTCAGTCCTTTTCACAGGAACAAATACATTATCTCAGCCCTTTTCAGTGTTGGGGCACAGGATGATGGGATATGCCATACTGAACTACATGGTTCTAATACGACCTTATTGATAAGAAAAGCCACCTTATTTGGTCTATATGACTTAAAGATGTTGAAGAGCTAATATTGAGGAACCTGAATCTCATTCAATGGGATCTGAAGGTAACTGGACACTCTTTATAGCAGCTCCTGGTAATGCTGATGGTCGTCTGACAGAGAAGGTGAAGAAGGCATTAGCCACTTCATCTGAAGACGAAGAAGAGGCACCCCTTGGAACTTTCATTAACTAGAGATTCGGTTCCATTTCCTTCACCTCCCACTCTGACAGAACTGGCTAGTCAGAGAGAGAGAGCAGTACACTTGTGGAAAGGGGCCAGGACACTTTTCATAAAGATTCAACAAACCACAATGAGGTTGGCAAGAGGAATCAGTCAGTAATGGGGGACGCTGACCAAGGCACTCAGTATCTTCAGGGACAGCAGAAGTTGTATGAGATGGAATGGAGAGAGTAAACCCTTGACTGTCTATTACGGCTCAACTGCCTCTCTGCACATATTGGTGCAGCCACCTGCTGGGATTCATCCAAGTCCAAGAACTGCTCTACTGGAAGCAGCAGAGGCATCAGTACCAGGGCATTTCTAGCAATGGGGAGACAGCTCCTAGGACAGCAATGAAAGATCTCCACCTACATAAGGGTCTCTCTTAGGAGGGCTGGGTGAGAAAGAAGAAGTGGAGATTGTGGCTAAGAGAGGCACACAACCTTCAATGTTATATAAGTCTTGGTATGTCCTCATGTCCATTAGGTTCCTGCAATTAAGCATGTTGGATCAGATGCATTAGCAACAAATGGACAGTCTGTGGATGGATGAGGTTGTACAGATCATAGGTTTGGAGCAACATTTATAGAACACAAGCAACCATTCATCCTTATGCTTCAGTAACAAGGTCAACAATGGAAATGGCAAAACTTACTTTTTATGCACCTTGCCCTTAAATCTGGGAGGGGTCTTCACTGGAACCAGCTCCTCAGGTGCCATTTACAATTTCTCTGAGAACCCAGACTGGCTTGGGGAGGAAATGCATCTCTTATCAATAGTCCTTAACAGGGATCTGTCCTTGCATTCACCAGAGTGCCCTCTTCTCTCATGGGGAGACCTTGAAAAAGAATCTTTGGGTTTAGATGTTGAGACTGCTTCTACAAGGCACATGCCATGTAGGATAGGCTGGTTTCCATCAGATGCTTTTGTGGGAAAAGGTCCCAGACTTCTTGAGTTCTTGGTGAGAAGCAGCAGAAAAGATTGGACTTTGCAGGAATATGCAAGTCACTCAAACAATACAGATATTGTTGATGTTTACAACAGATGGAAAAAGATTAAGGGCAAAGACATAATTTTTGAACGCCAGGACTTTAGGGCATAGTCCGAGAGTTGGAGGAAGGGCTTCCCAACTGGAGAGACAGAAATACTTAATGTTACATTACAGGGGTTAGCAACCCCTGGCAGGGGTGCTCAGGGTGGCATGCAAGCTGATTTTCATTGGCACACAAGGCAAGAGCTGAGCCTCGCCTTTCCCCACCTATGCAGCTGGGAGCTTGCTCAAAGCCATCCCACCTGTGGATTAACAAAATACCAGCTAATGGTACCAACCACCACTTAAGCGGTAAAGTTCTGCATCTTAATTTTATTAATGAAGCTGTTGTAAGTAGGACTATTAGTGACTTTAAAAAGTATAACTGGCACTCTGACTGTATATGGAAGTCCAAAGATCACATTCCAGCACTCTGCCTCAGAAAGGCTGCTGATCCCTGCTATATTATGACTTTTTAATGACTGACTACTTGTCTTAGAATACAACTGTTTACAAATAGATTATACAACACAATGTGGGAGGACTTAAGTCTGAGTCAGGTCATGTGGCAGTAAGAAGAAACTAGAAAAGCATCAATCCTTGCTGCCTCTGATAACGTTGGCTGAGAGCACAAGAAAAACTGCTGCACATGTGTGAACCAATGGAGACTGCTTTGACGAACTTCCAGAGCTGGGCTTATGGCATGCATGCATGTCCTACATATGGAATACACACAAGGACCATCACTTGAAGAACTTGTTAGTTCAATTAATGCCTTTTCAAATTAAAAGAGAAGTCTATTATGAAATGTGACTATACAAAAATCATGTAATTTTACTCAACAGATCTGCCCCGTGTAGGAATACAGTCATGTCATCCAGCTCCAGTGACAAAAATTTTTATTGTTTTACTTCTGCCTACATTGAAGAGTCAGCACCATTAGGGGAGAGTAAACTAGATTTTCTTCTTATGCATCAGCAAAAAAAATTGATTACCTAATTCCAATTACAGAGTTAATCGCTTACATCTGTGCAGCCTCACTGAAGACAATGGAGCTGCCCAGGTGTTAATGAGGGCATAATTTGGCCTGTAATACCTTAATTACTGGTGATAATATAAATAAAAGAAAAGTATTTATGGACTTTCAGATCCCAAGTTAAGCTTGAAAAACCTGGTTATGTAAAAAGTGTTTTTGCGGTAAACAGAGCATATTTGTTATGAAAATTACTAGGATACCATAATGCTGTACAATGTTGTCTTCATAGTCACTTTTCAAGTTTAAAAAAATCATACCTTAAGGAATGGCAAATAGTATACAACATTCACAACGTTATTCTGGCACTGCTCTATTTTAACGAGATGGATTTGAGCTTCTCTTTAGAGGACTGTTATCGTCATGTTAATCATTTTGAAGAAAATTCTTCGCTGGAAATGTATTCCTTGGCTAATATACCTTTACAGTAACTCCTTTCACCTATGTCATTTTGGACATTGGCACAAAAACAGGCTATTTGTTTAAGGAGTCATATTTCTGCTACTTGTATTCAACCTCCAAAATAATGACGCTGAAGGTAATTTTCTCACTCTAGTTTAAACAAATAATCAAGAAACCTTTCGATTTCCAATTTGTGAAGAGTGTGTCACCCAAATGGACTGAAAGCAGAGGTAAAATAATACTAGGTCTATTTACTGAATATCAAGGTTCTCTCATCAAAAATTCAATACGTTGGGTGAATACACAATAACAAGTATTCGCATGGTTAATATATACAACTTCTGGGAATGATTAACTATGGAGATGTTGTTGAGGCGCCCTCTTTGAAAATCTGGCCATTAATGTTAGAAATGTTGACAAAGTTTCACTTACCATTGTCGGGAGTCCAGGTTTTTCAACTCTCTCAATAGTTTAGAATTTTTCTTAAGTAGATGAAAGCTTTTTCTATAGATACATAAAACAAGGGTGTAAGGGAAAATGCATTACAGAATATATGAAGCAAGTTTCATAATTCAAACAGTAAGAGAAAGTAAATACATGAGTATGACTTAAAATACACTAAAAAATTCCATGCAATATGACTAAACTGCATCACTTCCATGCTACCAACTCTCAACCAGCAAAATCGAATACAGAACTCACTGAAAAATGCTCTCTTTTCAAATACGAACCAACCTCATAGTTTCCTCTCTTTCCCAACCTTTGGGGAAACCAAAGTATTTTGCAGCCAGCCCTGCAGATAATCAAATTTGGCTATTTCAGACCCAGGGTCCCTTCTATTAGAAAACGCTATGCTAGTCGCTCCATCTGATTAATACCAAGAAGCTCCAGCATGAGTGCTTCTGCAAATCACCAACAGTGGAGTATATCATGGGGAGACAAATTTTTAAGATTTTTGAGATAACAGCAAAATCACAAAGATATATGCATAGATACATTCTTACCTTCTATCCCAAGAATTCATTCCTAAATCATTTAGCAACAGCCTACAGAAATAAAATGGTGCTTGTGGTTCAACAGAACTTGGTTCTTCTTGACTGGCTACATTCATACCACGATCAGAGCTGCATCTATGTACATGCTCTTTTTCTTGGGCACTCTGCCTTATTATGGCTTCTATGATATCATTCTCTTGGTCATGGCTCATACCAAATGGTGGTGGTGATGGCTCATTTAGTTTTAGCTGTGGATGTAGAAGGCATTCAGGACTAGTATTACCAATCTTTTCTAGCAACTTGTCAAGAGCATCCTCTCCTTCTTCTGTTTGAGAATAGCCTGTCTGGGCCTCAAACTGTCCTTCGTGACTGCCCAAAACCACAAATGATTTATTTCCATTCTGACGTGCTAGAGAGGCTTCCAAAGGTCCATACAATATCCTGCCATCCCAAGAATATTTCCCTGAGATATCTCTGACAATTACTCTTACATCTGAGAGGGCTCCTGCTGGCTCAGTATCCACCATTGTTTCTGCAGGAATTTGAAGGTAAGATATAAGAGTACTGTCATTAAATACAAAGAGCTGCAAGTTTGGACTTCTGAAAACATCTGAAGACAGCTCAGAAGATTCCACGTACAAGTTGTCATGATTCTCACTGACAAGGCTGTGAAGAATGGCAGGTCCTCCACTGAGGGGGTAGTGACTCAAGTGGTTTACTAGATGCGTCATAACCATCCGTGCAGTTAGAGGTATTAATTCCAAGTTTCTTCTTTTTTTTTCTTTAAAAAAATCAATACAAAAGATACTAATCACCAAAAGCAAAGAGTAATTAAAACAAGCACTTACATTTCAATCAATATGGACTCCATTGCAGGTTATAAAGCTCCTTTGATTTTGTTTTTCTTTTAAGCTATTCATTTTTCCATTAAACACTTTTTAAAATAAAACACTCCTCACATTCCTTTTCAAAAATAACTTTTAGATTTCAAAATTCTCTGTTGACTATTTTACACTTTTTCTAATTCACACCTCCCTCAAAATGTAATTATCTGGGAAAAGTATGTAAAACTTATGTTATTAAAAATTTGACCTGAGGCAGGCTAGAACTGCCTTATCTCTAAGGTACTGGGCTCTTATTTATTTATAACACAGAGATATGCGACAGAGAGACAGATCAAAAATAAGGAAGGTAAAGGAAGACTAGAGAAAACTGATGAGACAAGAAGTGTGAGGTAATATATCTTTTATTGGACCAACTTCTGTTGAAAGAAAACTTTCAAGCTACAAATAGCTCTTTTTCAAGTCTTGGAAAGGTACTGAGAGTGTCACAGCTGAATATAAATAGGAACACAATGTTCAACGTAATTGTGGAAATCTAATGAGGCAGATCTGCTCTATCACTTCTTGACCAATCATTAGGCTATATCTACACGTCCACAACATTGCTCTGCCGGAAGCAGAGCTGAAGGCTAGGCAGGTTTCTGGAAATCGCAAATGGCTAATTAGCATAGCTGCATGAGATTTTGCTCTTGACAGAGGGGTCTGCTGGCAGTAGAGAGGCCATGTGAACATGTCTCTGCCAGCTAACCCCCTCTCAGTCACTACTTCCTTATGCCTGAAAAATTCAGGGATAAGGGACTGCCAACAGAGGGGGGTTTAGCCAGTAGAGGCATGTCTACATGGCCTCTTTATTGCCAGCAGATCCCTCTGACGAGGGTGAAATCTTTCATAGCTATGCTAATTAGCCACCTGAGTATGTAAGTAGGAAGCCATTTGAAATTTCCAGAAACCTGCTTAGCATAGCTCTGTCAGCAGAGGAGTTTAAGACTGGGGCCATGTAAACATGACCAAAGTGTTTATCTATATACCACGATAGTACTAGTCTTCCTTGCAAGATGAATTGCAACCATGAACTTTCACTGTATGTTCACAAATTTCACGTAAAACATAACTGAAGTACTGTTGTAGTTGAGCTGGTCCCTTTATACTAGAAAGACAAGATGAGTGAGGTAATAACTTTTATTGGACAAACTTCTGCTGGCAAGAGAGAGAAGCTTTTGGGTTTAGACCCAGTTTTTGTTCAGGTCTGGGTAAACTTCTCTCATTAACAGAAGCTGATCCAATAAAAAATTTACTTCACCCACTAACAAAGACAGTTTTGTAAAACACAGCTCCTGAAAGAAGATTAGTAAACACAGCCTACTATAGTTGCTAGTAAGAAAATGAGAAAAATTTTGCTTTGCTTCACCTTCTACAATTGGAAACAACCCCAGTAGTAAAAAAATTTTGAAGTGGCAAAATAAATGAAACATGCAGGAGTTTCATTTCGTCCACATTTTCCTTAAAATACAATTTCTTCAGACAGAATTAAAAGGCAAAATTTATAATGAACATGTTAAATTTGTGATTTAAGTTCTTTATCTTACTGTTGACGTTAAGTAAAACTGAACTTGTATTTCAGAAATCTGTTTAGAATCAATATTGAATATGTAATGGTTGATATGAGATAGAGGCCTGGTTTGCACAAGGAAATTAAGTAGAATTTGAAGATCTAAAGTCAATTTTATAAAGCATCAGTCTATACCCCAGTGGTGAATAGGTTGATTTTAATGGGCTCTACGGTTGACTTTGCTACAGCTGAATTACCCAAGAATAACTCCTAAAAGTCGATTTTACAATGTTGACCAATGCAAGGGCAGACAGCAGGGTTATTAGAATTGATTTTATTAGCCTGTGAAACTGTCCCACAATGTCCCTCAATGTATCCTTTCCGGTCTTCACTCCATCTCCGCTGCTTTCCAGGTGAAGTGGAAGTAGGTGGCAGGAAGCAGTGGTCATCAGGCTGGGAATTTTGATTAGGATTTCCTTTCTTCTCGGGTCAGCGTGGAGAGCAAACATGTGGATCACATCTCTGCAGCACACCTAGCTCACCTGTTAGCCAGGAGTTCACAGGATCACAAAAGAGCTCCAGCATGGAGCCATCAAGAGATGTTGGACCGCATCGCAGCGTAGGGGGAAGAAGCTAACTTCCTTCAGCTCAAAGGCAGCAAAAGAAATGCCAATATTTATGTGAAAATATTGCAAGGCATGATTAAGAAAGTGTACACCAGGGACACTCAGCAGTGCCACGTAAAGACCAATGAGCTGAGGCACAGCTACCAGAAGTGCAAATAAGCTAATGGTCAGTCTATGGCATCTCCCCAGAAATGCCAATATTATGATGAGGTTCACGCTGTTCTGGGGACAGGTGCAAACACTTCCCCTAAAAACGCCTCAACTCTTCATTAAAGAGAGTGTTCCTTGGGAGGATGGTGAAGTGTGTCCTGATTTGGAAGAGGTGGATGACAGCAGGGTCCAGTCGAGCATAGAAGCAGATCCTGAAAGTCAGGACCTGTTTCTCAATTTGGAGCCTGTCCCCTTATTGCAGGGGGCAGCTTCAGAAGCAAAACAGGACCCTGGAAAGGGCACCTCTGGTGAGTATGTTTCTTTTTTTTAAACAACTAGAATGTTGCAATCATGTGGGGAGGGAGGTTTATGCCTGTTTCCCTTAGAACAACTTGTTAATATTTCTGCTGATGGTGCTCTGATCCTGTTTGGATAAAAAGCTGAAGGTCTTAGACAGGCACTCTTGGCTTCTCCTCACAAGATTTCTGGGGAGACCTGACTTGTTCCTGCTTCCATGGTAAGACACCTTACTGCACCAAGCCAGCATTAAGTAATCCAGAATCATGGCCCCACAGATCATTCTTGCAAATTTTCCAACATTATACCTTGACAGAATGAGCAATTTTTCCTCATCCCTTTTTCTTATTCTGATGAGGCCAATGTCTTGTGTGGCATTCTAGAATGCATGAGAATTTTTGTGAGTCACTAATGGTTTGTTTGTTTGTTTTTCCATCTCCTGCAGCAATTACTTTAAATCCAGGAACTGCTTTAAGCAGTACATGCTCTATGCAGCATGCTTCTCACCCCACCTCTCAAGCTGCCATCCAGTCAGACCCTTCCCTGGTTCATGTGTGCACCTGCAGTGACTTTTAATGATTTTTTTTAACACCTGGTGAAGTCACTTTAAAATCCAGGCATTGCTTTAAGCAGCACACACTCAAAACAGCATCCCACCCTCCAGCCGGTGGCCGACTGGACTCCTCCTGGAGCAGCTTGCTTTTAAATAAGGCACTGCTTAAATAAGGCACCGCTGCACTGCAGCCATCCACTCCCCGTCTGGGCTGGGGTTTGGATATGGGTCCCGCTGCTCCGGTCCCTGTAAGTGACTGAAACTGCAGCAATTTTTTTTTCCCCCGTGAACCAAAGATATCTTACTTTGGTGTTGAAGATAAACCTCAGCTGCAGAAGAGCTTAAACTGATCTGTTTTGAATCATGCATTCTTCAGCCTTAAAAGTCACCAGTATGACCTTGCACTTGCAATACGTTCTTCCACAGAGACAGCCAGCCATTCATCCTGTCACTATGCTCATTGTTCTGTGTAAAGATAAAAATGTTGCTATTGCCTATGCCATTAGTCTTTCTACATTTATTTTCTGAGGAAGTGACCTTGCAAGATGCAGCAAATGCCCAACTACCACCCTTACAAGGTTGCCCCAAATGTGGAGGAGGAAGTAGTCCTGGCATGAAATATTGGAGAGTTATTTTTACATTGTAACAAAGGAAAAAGTTGAGCTGAGTGACTGGAGTTAAAATATGATGGCCTGTCAAGCACAAATGAATCACAGAATCATAGAATACTAGGACTGGAAGGGACCTGGAGAGGCCATCAAGTCCAGCCTCCTACCCCAATGGCAGGACCAAGTTCTGTCTAAACCATCCCTGATAGACATCTGTCTAACCTGATCTTAAATATCTCCAGCGATGGAGATTCCACAATCTCCCTTGGCAATTTATTCCACTGTTTGACCACCCTGACAGTTAGGAACTTTTTCCTAATATCCAACCTAAACCACCCTTGCTGCAGTTTAAGTCCATTGCGTCTTGTTCTATCCTCAGAGGCCAAAAAGAAGAAGTTTTCTCCTTACTCCTTATGACACCCTTTTAGATACCTGAAAACCACTATCATGTCTCCCCTCAATCTTCTCTTTTCCAAACTAAACAAGCCCAGTTCTTTCAGCCTTTCTTCATAGGTCACATTCTCTAGACCTTTAATCATTCTTGTCGATCTTTTCTGGACCCTCTCGAATTTCTCCACATCTTTCTTGAACTGCATTGCCCAGAACTGGACACAATACTTCAGCTGAGGCCTATCCAGCGCAGAGTAGAGCGGAAGAATGACTTCTCTTGTCTTGTTCACAACACACCTGTTAATGCATCCCAGAATCATGTTTGCTTTTTTTGCAACAGCATCACACTGTTGACTCATATTTAGCTTGTGGTCCACTATAACCCCTAGATCCCTTTCTGCTGTAGTCGTTCCTAGACAGTCTCTTCCCATTCTGTATGTGTGAAACTGATTGTTCCTTCCCAAGTGGAGCACTTTGCATTTGTCCTTACCAAACTTCATCCTGTTAACCTCAGACCATTTCTCCAATTTATCCAGATCATTTTGAATTATGACCCTATCCTCCAAAGCAGTTGCAACCCCTTCCAGCTTGGGATCATCTGCAAACTTAATAAGTGTACCAATATCTAAATATGCCAATATCTAAATAGTTGATGAAGACATTGAACAGAACCTGTCCTAACACAGACCCCTGTGGAACCCCACTTGTTATACTTTTTCAGCAGGATTGAGAACCATTAAGAACTACTCTGAGTACAGTTATACAGCCAGTTATGCACCCACCTTATAATAGCCTCATCTAAATTGTATTTGCCTAGTTTTTTGATAAGAATATCATGTGAGACCGTATCAAATGCTTTACTAAAGTCTAGGTATACCACGTCTACCACTCCTCCCCTATCCACAAGGCTTGTTATCCTATCAAAGAAAGCTATCAGATTAGTTTACATGATTTGTTCTTTACAAATGCATGCTGGCAGTTCCCTATCACCTTCCAAGTGCTTGCAGATGATTTCTTTAATTACCTGCTCCATTAACTTTCCTGGTACAGAAATTAAGCTGACTGGCCTGTAGTTTCCTGGGTTATTCTTATTCCCCTTTTTATAGATAGGCACTATATTTGCCCTTTTCCAGTCTTCTGGAATCTCTCCTGTCTCCCATGATTTTCCAAAGATGATAGATAAAGGCTCAGATATCTCCTCTATCAGTCCCTTGAGTATTCTAGGATGCATTTCATCAGGCCCTGGTGACTTGCAGACATCTAATTTTTCAAACTCATTTTTAACTTGTTCTTTTTTTTTTATTTCAACTTCTAACCCTACCCCTTTCCCACTAGTATTCACTATGTTGAGCATTCCTTCATCAGACTTCTCAGCGAAGACCAAAACAAAGAAGCCATTAAGCATCTCTGCCATTTGCAAGTTCCCTGTTACTGTTTCTCCCTCCTCACTGAGCAATGGCACTATCCTGTCCCTGGTCTTCCTTTTGTTTCTAATATATTTATAAAAAGCCTTCTTGTTTCCCTTTATGCCTGTAGCTAATCTGAGCTCATTTTGTGCCTTAGTCTTTCTAATCTTGCTCCTGCATTCTTGTGTTGTTTGCCTATAGTCATCCTTTATAATTTGTCCTTGTTTCCATTTTTTTTTTGCAATTCCTTTTTCATTTTGAGATCATGTAAGATCTCCTGGCTAAGCCAAGGTGGTCTTTTGCCATATTTTCTCTCTTTCCTATGCAGCAGGATAGCTTGCTTTTGAGCCCTTAATAATGTCCCTTAGAAAAACTGCTAAGTCTCCTCAGCTGTTTTTCCCCTCAGTTTTGCTTCCCATGGGACCTCATCTACCAGCTCTCTGAGTTTACCAGAATCTGCCCTGCTGAAATCCATTATCTCTATGTTCCTGTTCTCCCTTCTTCCCTTCCTTAGAATTGTGAACTCTATGATTTCATGATCACTTTCACTCAAGCTGCCTTCCACTTTCAAGTTCTCTACCAACTCCTCCCTATTTGTTAAAATCAAATCAAGAACAGCTCCCCCCCCATAGCTTTTTCAACCTTTTGGAATAAAACATTGTCTCCAATGCAATCCAAGAACTTACTGGATAGTCTGTGTCATGCGGTATTAATGTATCAGTCCTGTCAACAAGGAACAGGCAGATTGTGTTAATTGAGGCACTGATTGAGATTCCTCAATCAGCAAACTCTGCGTTAATTCAAGCAGTGCTTGAGAAATCCAAATTAGTAAACTCTGAACCCCATCCATCCAACTCATGCCCCATTATATGCCACCCTATCCATAAACATTACCCTCCCCTTCTGAGGGCCCTGTATTCCTTTGCCACTCCAGGCACCAGCATTTTAGACCTTCATCAACCCAATCAATCCATTTATCTGCTCAGGCCTCTGCACCCCACCTCCAATGTATGCCCCCTCCTTTCCACACCTCCTCGCTCTGCACATTCTGCCCCTTCCTCTCATCAGGGACCCAGAACAATGAAGAGAAGGCTATGGAGAGGCCTGCTATGTAGCCCCAAGAAATCACCCCCCAGCAGAAGACTAACATACAATGAACCATGATCTTATTATCCTAACACTTTGCCTATGCCCACCACTCTGCCATTAGGCCCCCCTAAATAAAAACACTGTAATCTGGAAAAAGAGTTTTGTTTATCAGTTAACATGCATTGAAGTTGGGTAGATGGTGATGGGGGAGGGCAAGGAAACAGCTTGGATGGTGGTGGGGAATGCCAGTTAAGAGCCCTTCATGCTCACTCAAACTTGGTTTTCAAGGTATCCCTTATCCTCACTGCCTCTTTCTGGACTTTCTTGTTTTCCCTTGGAGTTGGTTTCTGATAATTCTGGCCAGGATCTCTGCCTCTGACTCCCACGCTGGCATGAAAATCTCCCCGCTCGCCTCGCAAATGTTATGAAGAATACAGGAGGCCCCAGTGAAAAGGGTAGTGTTTTCTTCATTGAGGTTTAGGTGAGTCAGAAGGCACCTGAACCTGGCTTTTAGATGGCCAAAGGCACATTCTACCACCATTCTGCATCTCCTCAGCCCGTAGTTGAAGAGCTCCTTAGTGGAGTCCAGGGTGCCTACGTAGGGCTTTATGAGCCAAGGAAATAAGGGGTAAGCAGGGTCACCAAGAAACACTATGGGTATTTCCTTGCCTTCAGTGATAGTTTTCTGGTCTGGGTAGAAAGTTCCACTCCAAAGCCTTGTAAAAAGACCAGAATTCCTAAAGATTTGCATGTCATGCACACTTCCTGACCATCCCACATTGAGGTCAGTGAAATAACCTTTGTGATCCACCAAAGTCTGTAACACCATACAGAAGTACCCTTTGCAGTTAGTGTACTCTGAGGCCTTGTGGTCTGATGCCAGTATAGGGATGTGTGTTTCATCTATGGCCCCACTACAGATAGGGATCCCCATGGCATCATATCTGCCCAATATCTCCTGCACCTTCCCCAAAGTCACAGTCTTTTGTACGACAAGCTTATTGATCACCTTGGCTCCCAGGAAGACAACAGCCTCCACTGCATAGATTTGCCTACACCAAACTGATTTGCTACTGACCAGCAACTGTCTGGCTTTGCAAACTTCCACAGAGTAATTGCCACATGCTTCTCCACCGTCAAAGCAGATCTCCTTCTAGTATCATTGTGGTTCAGGGTGGGAGACAGCATTTCATAAAGTTCTGTGAAAGCTGCCTCACACATGTGGAAGTTTTGCAGCCACTGCTGATCATCCCATGACTGCAAAATGAGGCAATCTCACCAGTCCGAAATAGTTTTCCTGCTCCAGAAGCTTTGCTCCATGCTGTGCAGTGCCTCCAGCAACTCTGTGGTGCTACTCTCCAGATCTTCATGTGCATCAGTGCTCCCAGCATCAATGAGCTGATATTGCATGAACAGTACATTCAAAATCTACTGCACTGCAGCGTGGGAAGTGATCACAACACACTGCATCGAACTTTGAAGCATTTCATGATCCATGTTAGTGTTTCTAATGTTTTATAGCAATCAACATAAAAGTGTGAGAAAATTCCATCTGTTCTCAGCAGGAAGCAAGATGTGCAGGAAATGCATTCTGGGATGAAAACATCAGAAACCCAGAACCACTTGTGGCAACTTTGTTATCCCTGCAAGACACTGGCACAAAATCCCAAAATGCAACAGGTCTGCAGGAACTGTCAGATGGGGGCCCACAATGCATTGCTTCCAAAGCTGGACTTAGGCAAACTTGTGGGGACACACTAAATCAACTTTGTGAGCAGTTTAGGACACTCAAATTCGGCTTTATAAAATGTAGGATTAAAAAGTCAACTTTATTCAATTGGACATTATTTCCTAAAGTAGATTCAACCAGAGATGTTACTTATCGGCAACTTGCTCTTCAATAGTGGTGCCTCTGAATACTCCCACTTCTGAATATTTCCCCTTTGAGTAGTTTGGTCTGTGACACTTTCAGAAAATAAATGCTTTTTGGCACTTTTCTTACAGCACCATGTTCAGAGCCGAAGTTTTAAGACGCAACGCACTCTACAAATACCTTTCCAGGGTCATTAAGCTTTTATTGTTCACTAGTCATATCTCTTCTCAGTGGGTGACCTGCCAGATGAGACACGAATCTGGGACCCTACTGTGTGTGTGACTGAGGTGGAGCAAACTGGTTTGGAAAGTGGAGATAGCTGATATGGATCAAAGACCTTCGTAGTGACATTAAGCAGAGCAGTGCTGATCCAAGGACCAAAGTGGTTAGCGGGAAGAGAACGCTTTCACAAGCCGCAACTAAGCTGAAAATGCCTTATCTGATGAAGTGGGTCTGTCCCATGAAAGCTCATCACAGAATAAATCATTTTGTTAGTCTTTAAAATGTTACATTTCTGCTCTCGTGTTTTAATGCCTTATCTATTTTATGAGATCTGGAAATCTGGATGCGTTAAGTAAACTGTTTCTCTTTCTGTACTCTGTTTCTATTTTTAATAAACTTTGGTTTTGTTATGATTATTATTGAGTAATTTCATGCTGACTGCTCTCAAAGAGAAGAAAACACTTATAATCTCTAAGGAGAAGTGCTGAAGGGTACAGAGACTCTGGAACCTACATACTCCCCTCTCAAGCTAAGCAGGGAGTACTCACACACAGGTATTTTGTCCAAGTGAGATGTGTTGTCATTAGGCTGTCATTAGGGTAAACACAAGGTTAGAAGCTGAAGGGCCAAGCAGAAGAGAGTTGAAGAGGACAGGTATAACTCAGGTGCTTGCTCGTTATATGACAAACACAACCATCCAAACCCAGAAGAGCCAACCAAAAGGGAGAAAAAAATGTCCAGTTTCCTGCATAGTTTGTCTTTTAGAATAAATACATTTAATATTTCTAATTTTGAGGTTGACAGTAAGATTAAAATTGTGACTATGATTTCAAGCTGTCAGGTTTCCAAATTGTTGGGGACTATGTCTTAATTTCCTTGTGGGTGCTGAGAATATTAGAGAATTGGAAGAGACAAACAAAGATTTAGACATTTTGATTGATCTTGTAATGATTAACTTTTTGTATTTTACTTATTTTAATTCTTATGGATAGTTAATTTGGAAAATTAGTAATCTGCTTTTTGCCTGCACTATTATTGTATTTTGCATAAAAAATACACACTTGGTACTGCTTCTCCAATGCCTCTTGCTACTATAGCAGCTGTGACTGTCATGTATCTCCTCTTTTCTCTGACCTGGTTAAACCTATTGTATTGTTGTAGCCAGCTATAATGAGTGATGAATAATGTGATACGTAAAAAGCATATGTAAATAACATAAGAAATAAAAAGCAGGAACAATCTCTTTTGAACACTGGTTTGAAAATAGCAGGACAGTATAACAGAAGAACGTATAAGGCACAAACATATCCAAGATGAGAAACATTTTGTTCTGCCTAAAATGACAAATCTCTCCCACATATTTTTATCTTTCTGCTCTTCACAATATGTACCCACTCAACAAGAAGTGTGTGCAGAGCAATTGGTTTTAATGCCTCTAACCTTTTTGTAAAACTAAAAAAGCAGGTACAAGGGAAAGAAAACAAGCTGTAGTGATGAAAATTTATTTGTCTGAAATACAGAAAACTGTATTTCAAAAAGCACAGAAAGTCAAATATTGTTTTGCACATCCTTGCACTGAATATATGTTTCTGAATCCTGTGTACAAATATTTTTTGTGAAATGATTTATATAAAGTTTTAGTATAATACTGAACTATGGTAGTTATGTTTAATCTAAGACTTGAATTAATTATATTGCCTAAGATACATAAAACAGTAAGCCAGATAAGGTCCAGTTCTGCTCTCAAACGGTTCTAGTACGATTATTTACAAGGTTAAAGTCAATTTTACTAAAAAGTAAAGAGTCATTGCTGTTTGGAGAGTTTTCATCTTATGCCATCAACATCAAATCGCTGATGACTACACACAGAGAAATTACTCCCTTCATGCAGCACTGAGGGCTCTTTGAGATGTGTCATTGCATTGGTGCTCCACAGTAGGTGTTGGGCTTGTCCTGCACCACAGATCAGAGACTTTTCCTAGCAGCATTCAGTGGGGCTGTGCCTGCATGACTGCAGCATGTGCCAACTGCACATGCTCCCGGCTTACTTCACTGGTGCCCTAACTATGTATCTAGATCTCAACTTCGACATGTAAGATCTGTAGAGAGAATTCAGGTAGTGCGCAAGCAAGTATTGGGCCGATCTATGTTCTAACATTCAAAAGGCGCCTGATTTGAAAACTATGTATGATGGCAAGTATCAGAGAGGTAGCCGTGTTAGTCTGTAGCTTCGAGAACAACAAGAAGTCTTGTGACACCTTATAGACTAACAGGTATTTTGGAGCATAAGAGGGGTATTTAAAGAGTGTGGTCCCAGTAAGAGGGAGGGCCAGAGCTGACAAGGTCTATTCAGCAAGGTGGAAATGGCCCAGTATCAACAGTACTTAATGAAAGAGGAAAAAACAAGTTAGACCAGACAGGGGGATGTGAGCCTTAGTCAGAATCTAATGGGGATGTCAGAGTCTATGTATGACGGATTGAAGAAAGCACTCTGACTAAACATTACCAAAGTCGCCCCATTGAAGCATTTAAATAGACAAGTGATCACAGACAAAAAACTGCAGATATCCAGGTAGGTGGAACACTACTCAAGTCTTTTTTCCCCACGGGCATACAATACAACTTGAACTTGACAACCTCATCCCAACACCCTTCCAAAAATGTCTGAGCTAGCTGCAGAGCTTACAGAGGAGGAACTTTCTCAAGGTCTTGATGCTCTCTCCAGTGGCAACGCACCAGGAAACAACAGAATTCCAGCTGAAGTCCTGGAGGTAAATAAGGCTGTGCTCTTCCCCTTCCCCTTCCCGTTCCTCTATGATTTACTCCTAAAATGTTGGAGAGCAGGTGATGTCCCACATTACATGAAGATTGCAAACATCACTCTCTAAAAAAACAAAGGCAGCAAGGGTGACTGCAACGACTACACAGGCATCTTATTACTGAGCAGCACAGGCAAAGCATTTGCCCGTGTCATTCTCAAATGCCTACAAAAAATCACAGATCAAGTCTATCCAGAAACACAATGTGGCTTCAGGGCTGGCAGGTCAAACAATAGACATAATTTTCTCACTTCTACAACTACAGGAAAAATGCAGAGAACGGGGAAAGCCATTGTTCATAGCATTTGTGGACTTAAAGGCGTTTGGCACAGTCAAAAGATTAGGACTATACAGAGTATTAATCAAGGTTTGTTGCCTACCGACCCTACTCAAGCTCATAACATCCTTTCGTGAAAAGAATGAAAGCAACAGTGCAATATGATGGGTCTACACTGGAACCATCTGCAATGAAGAGTGAAATCAAACAAGGGTGTGTTCTTGCCCCTTCCCTCTTTGGCATATTCTTTTCAGTTCTACTAAATTGTGCATTTCAAAACTCATGCAGCGATGTATTTCCCCACACAAGATTAGATGGCTCTCTCTACAACCTGACAAGACTCCAGGCCAAAACTAAGGTCAGAAAGTCCTCATTAGGGAACTCCTCTTCACAGATGATGCAGCTCTTGTCACTCATAATGTAGATATGCTACAGTCACTGATGGATTCTCTGTCCAGAGCCTGCACGTTGTTTTCCCTTGACATAAGCATGAAGAAAACTGTTGTACTCACTCAAGGTATTCCTCAGCAACTCACTGTCATTCTGGATAACAGCCCATTAGATGTGGTTTAATAATTCTGTTACCTGGGATCTACTGTGACCACAAACCTATCCATGGACAAAGAACGGAACATCAGAATCGGGAAGGCAGCTACTATTTTTGGCAGACTTATGAAACATGTACGGAACAATCCTAAGCTGACAGTGCAAACAAAGATACTAATCTACCAGGCATGTGTATTGAGCATCCTGCTATATGGTCCTGAGGCATGGACCACCTACTTGAACCAGGAGAAAAAAATTGAACAGCTTCCATCTTTGGTGCCTCTGCAAATTATGAATATCAACTGGCAAGATAAAGTTTCAAATGCAGATGTCATGTCAAGATATGGCATACCCAGACTCATAGTGACCCTCAACAGCAGAAGACTACGTTGGCTTGGTCATGTGAGAAGAATGGGTGATGAAGACCTTCCCCAAGAAATCCTCTTCAGTGAATTGTCATGTGGATTGAGAACAAGAGGAAGACCAAAGATAAGGTTCAAGGCTACATGTAAAAACACCATGAAAAAAATTCAGTATCGATCCAAAATCCTGGGAATCTACATCATCAGATTGAAATACCTGGTGACGACTGCTACAACAGGGCACATCATCCTTTGATAGTATATGTGCAAGCCACGCAAAAGAACTTCATCTTAGAAGGAAAAGCTCTCAGACTCAAGAATTCAGAATTAGACTAACATGCAGTTATCACAATCAACCATGAAAACACAATATTACATGGATAAGCCATGAGAGAAGCTGCAGATTCAAACACTGCCAAGAAATCCTCACTGCTCCTTCAACCACTGTCTCTTGGGATGAAAAGGGGTCATACATACATGGCACCGAGCAGAGGGTAGGAGGGTGAGATATGGAGCACCCACAGGGACACACAGCTCAAAGAACCATTGTTACAGCACAAAGTGAGTAACTTCTCTTTCTTCTTCGAGTGATGTCCCCGTGGGTGTTCCACGGTAGGTGACTGTCGAGCAGTGCCCCCAAATAAGACAATAGGTTTTGAGTTGGTGCAACTACTGAAGACAGTTCTGCTTTAGTTACTGTCATATCTTTGTCTGAGTGTGACTGTATTGCATAGTGTGTCATGAACATGTAGAATCCAAACACGGGGGAGGGGAGGTGGTGGAGTGCCCACAGGAACACATCTTGAAGAACAATCATTACTGTATGGGGGTACCTTCCCCTGTTTCTTCAAGTGTCCTGTGGGTGCTTCACTTAGAGACTCCAATACCCACCTTCTTCAAACAGGTACTGCTAAGGAGTCACCTACGTGAGATCAGGAGGGACTGCATCTGACAATGCTGTGGTAGGTAATGACCCTTTCTGCAATGCATAATTCTGAGCAAAGGTATGAAATGAGGACCATGTGGCCACCCTGCAGATAAGGAAACATTATTCAGGAAGGCCATCATTGCAGCCAATGCTCATGTGGAGTGGGCCCTAACAGATTGTTGCAGCTGTTTGCCTGAGTTGGTATGCAGTATGTACTGATTCTGCAATCCACTTGGATAGGTGCTGTGCTGAAACAGCTGTTCCCGTGTGAGGCCCAACCATGCCACTAAGAGTCTATTGGATTTCCTAGTTTCTTTGGTCCTGTTAAGGTAGAAAGCAAATGCCTGTTTTGCATGAAGAGTGTGTAGCATTGCCTCCTTGGAAGACTTATGTGGTTTAGAGTAATATATAGGAAGGTAAATGGGTTCATTCACGTGAAAGTCGGTTATAACATTTGGAAGGAACTTTGCCTGGGGTCTGAGTATCACCTTATCTTTAGTAAAAATTGTGAAAGGCGGTTCTGCCATGAGGGCAGAAATTCCTCCTACCCTCCTAGCAGATGTTATCACTACTGGGGAAAAAAAAGAACTTCATTGATAGATACTGTGGTGATGCAGTAGCTAAAGCCTCAAAAGGTGGTCTGGTAAGCGCATCTAGGACAAGACTGAGGAAGTGTTTTACCATGGGATGTGTGAAGATGGAGCAGTCCTTCAGAGAATCATAGAAGGCTGAAACTGCCATCAGATGTGCTCTGATGGAGCTGATAGAGTGGCCCATGCCACTGAGGTACATAATGTAGTCAAGCAAAGCAGGTACAGGGATGACACTGGGGTGTAAATTGCGCGTCATTCACCATTGTTGAAAATGTGTCCATTTACTTTGATCTATGCCTCTCATAGAAGGATGATAGCTGTTTAGAAGGTCTTGTTTGACCCCGGCTGAGAAGGTGAGTTCCTCATTCTGGAACCGCGAAGAAGCATGCTATGAGCTTCATGGTCCTTATGTTGAGGTGGCATGTTCTTTCCTGGTGCTCTGTTAGGAGATTCAGAACCATAGGCAGAGGGATTGGCTGATCTATTGACAGATATTGTAAATAGGGGAAGCAAGGTTGTCTTAGCCAGGGCTGGAGCTATTAGGATCACCATGGCCCTGTTTGAAGGGATTTTATTGATCACCCTGGCTATAAGTGGAATAGGAGGGAAAGAGTAGAGGAGAGGACCTGTCCAGCAAATGGTAAATACCTCCTCTAGTTATCTCTTGCCTCCCCCAGCTCCAGAGCAAAATCTGGGACATTTTGTTTGTGAAGTGTTGCAAAGAGGTCTATAGCTGGAGAACCCCATTTACAGAGGACTGAGAGGAGACTGTTGGTGTTCATCTCTCACTCACGTTGATCTGAGAAGTAGCTGCTCAGCCTGTCTGCTCTGACATTCGATTGCCCTGGTGTGTACATTGATGTTGGGGGTTACTTGATTCTTGATGCTCCAGTTCCAGAATTTGAGAGCTTCTGCACATAGCCAGTGTGACTGGGCACTCCCTCCCCGCCCCCCGTTGGTTGAGATAAAACATAGAGGGTGTGTTGTCCATGAGGACAGAGATAATTCTGCCTCTTATCACT
Organism: Carettochelys insculpta; assembly: GCF_033958435.1. NCBI lineage: Eukaryota > Metazoa > Chordata > Testudines > Carettochelyidae > Carettochelys > Carettochelys insculpta. Next base: position 6,371,008 of record NC_134139.1, on the reverse strand, counting down.
GTAATGAAGTGGGTGCAGACCCTGTGAATTGCCCTGAGCTCTAGGATCTTGATGTGGAAATGCCTCTCTCACTGAGACCATGTTCCCTGTATTGATGCCATGCCACTGTGGGCTCCCCAAACCCCTGAGTTACACATGTCGTTATGGTCACAGAACGGTCTGGTTGATAGAAGGGTATACCAGCAAGTAGACTGGCAGGGGACATCCACCATTCCAGGCATTGTACTACTCATGGGGGAAGTATGGATTGCTTCTTGAGATTGTGTTGTGCAGGTATGTAATCGAGTGCAAGCCAATGTTGCAGACAACACATATGTAACCTTGCAAACTGAACTACAAATGTCTTCGCTGCCATATGCCCCAGTAGCTGGAGACATGTTCTGGTTGCCAAGAAGGGCGCCTGCATTATCAGGTGAAAGAGATCGCAGATAGATTGGAACCTTGGTAGTGGCAGGTAAGCTCTTGCTGTGATAGGGTTTAGGACTGCCCCAGTGAATTCTGTTTTGTGTGGGCTGTATGATGGATTTGTGTGTGTTGCTTAGAAGACCTGGTTAGGAGAAACATTCTCTGGAGGTACTTGTCATGATAATAGTTTGTTGGTAGGTAGGGCCCTTGACGAGACAGTCATCTAGATAAGGGAAGATTATGATGTTTTATCTTTTGAGAAATGCTATGACTACAGAAAGAATTTTATATAATACCCAAGGTGCTGTGGAGGGACCAAAAGGGAGGACACTGTACTGGAAATATTCATGACCTGTGACAAATCTAAGGAACCGTCTGTGGGATGGGTGGATAGACACATGGAAATAAGTGTCCTGGAGGTCGAGGGCTGAGAACCAATCCCTTTTGTCCAATGCTGGTATGATGGTTGCCAAGTTTACCATTCTGAACTTCATGTTACAAATAAACTTGTTCAGATTCCTGAGATTTAAGATAGGTCTCCATCCCCGTTTTCTTGTCTATAAGGAAATGATTGGAGTAAAACTCCTTGCCCTGATATTCTCTGGGGACAGCTTCTACTGCTCCTAAGGTGAGCAGCTTCTGCACCTCCTCTTGCAATAGGAGCTCATGAGATGGGTCCCTGAAAAGGGACAGTGAAGGGGGATAGATAGCAGGTATGGATAGGAAGGGGATAGTACAGCCTGATGTGATAATTTCCAGGACCCATTCATCTGTTGTGATTTGGGTCCACTGGTAGTAAAAAGTTCTCAGGCAGTGATGGAAAATTGCCTTTGGCTACATTGGCAGTAAGGGGTGGTCACTCAGACCCCCGACCAAAGCTTCAAATTTGTTGTTTATGAGAGTTAGGATGGTTCACAGAGGAGCAGTTTTGTTGGGATCTCCTGTCTGAGCGTTGTTTAGACCTGTTGTCATGCGGCCTCTGGTGTTGTCTATAGTAGTTATAGTTGTAAACTCTAGGCCTTCGGTTTGATGTAAATTTGCATTTTTTGTTAGGTGGGATATACATCCCCAATGTATAAAGCGTTGTTCAAGAGTCTTTTATGGAATGCAGGATCCCATCTGTGCTAGTGGCAAAAAGCTGTTTCCTATCGCAGGGGAAATCTTCCACCTTCATTTGAAGTTCCCTTGGGATCCCTGATGATTGTAACCATGCAGTCCTATGCATTACTATGGTTGTGGCTCTAGCCACAGTGTCTGTGATGACCGTAGCCCCCTAGAGTGCAGTTTTAGTTATCGTCAAGCCCCCCTTGACCATGGAATGGAGTGGCTTCTTATTGTCAGGGAGATCCGGCATGAAATCCTGCAACTTCACATAATTGATGTGGTCACAACTAACTAGGAGGGATGTGTACTTTGATATGCAGAATTGAAGTGTAGCAGACAAATATACGGTACACCCAGAAGTGTCCAGATACTTATGCTCTTTGTTGGTGAGGGTAGATTTAAACTGTGGGGGTTTTGCATTATGTTTCACTGAATCCACAACTAGTGAATTTGGTTGTGGATGCGCGTAAAGGAAATCCAAATCTTTCACAGGGACAAAGTATTTCTCGTCTGCCCTGTGATTAGTGGGTGCCACAGAAGCTGGGTTGTGCCAAAGAGCCTCTGAGGGTTTGAGAATAGCTTCATTGATAGTTAGTGCTATCTTTGAAGATGCTGTGGGTTGTAGTATGCTTAATAGTTTATATTGTTTGTCCTGAACCTCTTGTAATGTGATGTGTTGTGCCTGAGCTACCTGTTTAAATAGCTCTTGAAATTGTTTTAGATCATCTCCTGGTGGAGACAGAGAGAATAGTGCCTCATCATGTGAGCATCTAGGTTCATGTGAGGAGTACTCAGAGTCTGAATGAGGTAAGTCCCATCACCCAGTGGAACCTTCTTGGGAGATTACTGAAGACAGGTGGGCAGGTGAGGAGTTTGGTGAGGTAGTCAGAGCATGCCTGGTAGCGTGTTGTTATTGAGATGTAGAGTATCCAGAATGGTAAATGTGAGAAGCATGTTATCTATAACCCTGCCATGCATCCCAAGGGCCCCACTGTGGTGGAAATTGGTGAAGGGGATAAAGCCATGGCTGATTTGCTCACAGAGGGTGCTGGTCCCTGTATGAGTGCCATGAAGCCTGTGTAGGAGAAGGAGATAAATGAGATGATGAGTGCCTGCTTCTGTGTCCAGTGCCATAATCAGATCTGGGGAATAATGGTGTAGGTGAAGGCAGGGCATTGTGTGGTGTGTTAGTAAGACCCTGCGCTGAGGCATATGGTGAGGCAGTAGTTGCAGCTACGTTGGGCTGAGCAGATTTTTTTAAATGTCTTGTTTTACACTGAGCCTTCTTGTGTTGTTGCATCCCTTGTTCAGGCACAGAAGGGGAATGTGATGGAGCTAGTGGTGGAGGCATATGTAGCTTCTTTGAAGCCAATGACTCAGTAGTGCCATCTATTGTAGCTACTCTGGTCTCTGCCTCAGCCAATCTGCTAGCGGCAGACCTGTGTGCCTCTGCGGTGCCAGACCCTGATGGCTTCGGGAAATGTGGGACTCTGGGCAGTGTTCATACTGAGTGACAGAGAAGCTGTAGCAGCTTGTGAGCCCTTGTGTGGTGATGGAGCCAACCTGACAGAGGGCTTTTCAGGCACCTGCATTTTGTCTAGTTTGTCCCTTGGTGGAAGAAGAGACTTTTCCCAGAGCATTGGCTTCAGCTGTATACCATGGTCTTTCTTCGCTCTTGCCTGCATATTGAGACAATGTAGGCATTTATCAGTCATGTGTGCGTCTTCTAAGCACTTAGAACATGAAGAATGTCCATCAGATGTGGACATCGATGCTCTGTAAGTGTCACATTTCTTAGAGTGAGGAGAGTCTGGAATGATGATAAGAAAAAATATTCGCGGTCGGGGAAAACGCCACTGTGGCAGCTGCTGCTTTTTTTTTTAAAGGTAAAAGATATGTAATATGATCTAAAGACCAAATTCATAAGGTAAACGGGTACAAAAAATCCCAAGTTCCCTGTCAGGAACACAGAGTTGCTCTGATCTTCGTCTGAACCAGGGACAGGAGAAAAGGAACTGAGGGAACGTTCGCGCTGCGTGAGCACTCCCCAGAGCGACCGGGGTGCGAGACACTTAGCGTGCATGCATGGCACAACAGGGCACTGCTCTCTTAAAACCTCTCCAATTGGTAGTGCAGGGGCACCACAAGACGTACGTGGAGCACCTACAGGGCACCTGAAGAAGAACTTGATTTTATCAAATGGTAAGTCCTCTACATTCACCTGGAGTTCTTTTGGGACACCTTCTACTTGCAGCCATGAGGACCATCTCATAACAATGGCTGTCACTATGGCTATGGCTGCCATGTCAGCTGAATCTAGTTCCATCTGCAGTGCTGTTTTAGATGCACTGTAACCTTCCTGAACGACAGATTTAAGGATAGGTCTCTTGTCTTCAGGAAGATGATGAATCCGTTGAGAGAGTTCAGAGTAATTATCCAAGTTATGTTTAGCTACAAGCACTGTGTAGTTAGCTATGTGTAACTGAAGTGTCAAAGATGAACACATCTTTCTATCAAATAATTAAGTGTTTATGCTCCTTATCAGGAAAGTTATTTCTATATTGTGATGGTCTTGCTCACTGGTTGGCAGCATCTATCACAAGAGAATTGGGCTGTGGGTTTAAGAATAGAAAGTACATGCCCTTTGCCAGGACAAAATATTTTCTATCAGCCTGGTTGTTCCTTGCTGTAGCCATGGCTGGGTTTTGCCAGACATCATCTGCTGCCTCCATTATAGCTTCATCAAGAAGTAGGGCTACACTAGCCATTGCAGGTGGTTGTACGTTTTTTAGATGCTTTTGTTGCTTCTCTGGCATTTCTGTTAAGGTGATCTCCTGGCTAACTGCCACCCTTTAAAAAGACCTTGGAATTGTTTCAGATTGTCAGGAGAAGAATGGTCTATGGGTGTTACTGCTTCTCCATGAGACAACGCAGACTCAGTCATTGGCAGGTGTGGAGGCATTTGTGATTAAAGATCATCTGGCACACGTGTATCATGCAATTCTACCTCCTTTTTCATGGTGTGAGGAGATGCACATGATAGGAGATGGCCAGTGCTGTGCCATAACAGAGGGACCACTCTAGTGACAGAGTGAGATGCATGAGGTGCACTCAGAAACGAGTGTTGTAATGAGAATACACTTCTTCAGTCATAATAGCTGTTAGCCCATCTGGAAACTGTCTGGCAACTCTGAGTGAACGAGACTGATGTACTACAGTATAGTGAGGTTGAGGCAATCGGAAATACCTCAGTGTCTTATAATGAGAATGGTGACCAACTGCACTATCCATATGGTGATAGTATGATATACGTGGTGAGTGGTAGCTCTGTACTGGTGATCTTGTTGTGGTTCCATGAAGGAACTCTGTTCGTTTTTGCACTAGCCTTTGGCAGTGCTGAGGGCTGCCCCAGTGAGATGTGGGATGATGGCTGCACAGGAGTTTGGTGGCAGTGTTGCTCCCTCTGATGCCAAGACACAATGCGGCACCATGCGTTGTTCCAGCACTAGTAACAACACTAGTTCAACCGGTGCCATCTGAAGGCTTGGCACTGCAGCCGCAGCTTCGTCTGCCAGTGCCGTTGATAGCAGGTGATGGAACTGCTTTAAGTGAAGTGTGGCTTTTGCGATTAGAGCTGGAGGCAGGCCTTGGGCTTTTGTATGCTGATATGCCTGGTTCATCTCTGGTGCTCAACCAGGGTAGGGCGTGTAATGGGGAAGCCTTGGTCCTTGCCTTTGCCCTCTTTGAAGAGGAAGTGGAGTCCCTGTCAGAAGGGATATTGTCCACATTAAACTGAAAGTTTGGCATTGACTCCAGAGTCTTGTCAAAGAGCAGTATTTTTAAAAGCAGCTCCCTGTCCTTTCTGGCTCACACCATGAGGCTCTTACACTGAGAACATTTCTGTGTGACATGAGCCTCTCTGAGGCAACATATACATTCAGAATGCCTGTCTGAGGTGGGCATAGGATCACACCATTTCAAACAGTTTTGGTATCCTGACATGGTTAATAGCAACAAAGAGGAAGCCATGCTAGTCTATACACTATCAAAACAAAAAGCAGTCAAGTAGCACTTCAAAGACTAGCAAAATGGTTTATTAGGCAAGCTTTCGTGGGACAGACCCACTTCTTCAGACTGTAGCCAGACCAGAACAGACTCAATATTTAAGGCACAGAGAACCAAAAACAGTAAGCAAGGAGGACAAATCAGAAAAAGATAATCAAGGTGAGCAAATCACAGAGTGGAGGGGTGGGGGGGAAGGTCAAGAATTAGATTGAGCCAAGTATGCAGACAAGCCCCTATAGTGACTCAAAGTTCCCATCACGATTTAAACCATGTGTTAATGTGCTGAATTTGAATATAAAAGCCAGCTCGGCTGTTTCTCTTTCCAAAACGGTGCGATAATTCCTTTTCAGTAACACACATACCTTTAGGTCATTGACAGAATGCCCGATTCCATTAAATACAGTCAAGCTCTTAGGTACAATCGCATTTGCTCTGATCCAACTGACAGAGACCAAAAACTACAAGAACTTTACCAAATATTCATAAACTTGAATTACCCACCAGGAGAAGTAAAAAAACTAATCGACAGGGCCAGACGAATACCCAGAGACCAGCTACTCCAAGATCGGCCCAAAAAAGCCAAGAACAGAACACCACTGGTCATCACCTACAGCCCCCAACTCAGACGTACTAGTAGTAGGCATCCTTCAGTCTGCACAGACTATGGATCACGCCCTTTATAGTTTCAATTGAGGGCTTCATTTACAGTGTCTACTGTGACTATGAAGACCCACACAAGAGTGACAGTCCTTGCTGCATCTCTTGCAGATGTGGTGGGTGTCTGGCAAGTCCTTATTGTGCTTTCTGTGCGCTCGCTTCTCCTCTGCTAGCTGTCTGATCCTCATCTCGCCCTTCTGAAGGCCCTTGTGTAACCCCTGCCTCCATCTGCTGCGGTTGTCTGCTAGTTCTTCCCAGTTGTCCAGCTCGATGTCTACCTCTCTGAGGTCTCTCTTGCAGACATCTTTGTAGCGCAACTGGGGGTGTGCGGGAGGTCTTTTGCCAGAGGCTAGCTCACCATACAGGATGTCTTTTGGAATCCTTCCATCATTCATCCTGTGGACGTGGCCAAGCCAGCGGAGCCGACGCTGCCTGAGGAGGGTGTGCACGGTTGGGATTCCAGCTTGCTCGAGGACGGCGGTGTTGGTCACTCTGTCCTTCCATGATATTCCAAGGATGCGCCTGAGGCAGCGCAAGTGGAAGACGTTCAGCCTCTTTTCCTGGCAGGCATACAGGGTCCAAGTCTCGCTGCCATAAAAGGAGGGTGCTGAGGATGCAGGCTCTGTAGACTTGCATTTTGGTGCGAGTGTACAGCTTGTTGTTATTCCACACTCTCTTGCTGAGTCTGGACAGAGTTGTGGCCGCTTTTCTGATCCTCCTATTTAGCTCAGTGTCCAACGACAGGGTGTCAGCGATGGTGGACCCGAGGTAAACGAAATCGTGGACGACCTCTAACATATAGTTGTCAATGCTGATTGATGGGGATTCAGCAACATCCTGACCAAGTACGTTTGTCCTCTTTAGGCTGATGGTAAGCCCAAAGTCCTTGCACGCTTTGGAGAACTGATCCAGCAGTTTTTGAAGCTGGTCTTCTGTGAGAGACACTACAGCAGCATCGTCTGCGAACAGCATGTCTCTGATGAGGACTTCCTGCACCTTAGACTTAGCTTTCAGCCTTGCAAGATTAAACAGTTTCCCATCAGATCTTGTGTGCAGCAAGATGCCCTCTGTTGAAGATCCGAAGGCATGCTTCAGGAGGAGTGTGAAGAAGATCCCAAACAATGTCGGCGCAAACACGCATCCTTGTTTGACGCCGCTCCTGATTCTGAAAGCATCCGATTAAGCGTTGTCATATTGGATGGCTCCTCTCATGTCTTCGTGGAACGACTGGATCATCTTGAGTAACCGTGGAGGACAGCCTATCTGGTGGAGCAGTTTGAACAGACCATCCCTGCTGACCAAGTCAAAGGCCTCGGTCAGGTCAATGAAGGCTATGTAGAGTGGCTTCCTCTGCTCCCTGCATTTCTCCTGCAGCTGCCTTAGAAAGAAGACCACGTCAATGGTAGACCTCTCTGCACGGAATCCACACTGTGATTCGGGGTACACCCTCTCAGCTATCTTCTGGAGTCTGCCAAGGATGATGCAAGTGAACAGTTTACCAGTGACGCTTAGGAGGGAGATTCCATGGTGGTTGTTGCAGTCGCTTCTGTCTCCTTTGTTCTTACACAACGTTACAATGTTAGCGTCGCGCATATCCTGTGGAACCTCACCCTCTTTCCAGCACAGGCATAGTAGCTCATGTAGGGGTTCCAGGAGTGTGTCCGCGGCACACTTGATTACCTCTGGTGGTATACCATCCTGGCCAGAGGCCTTTCCTGCAGCAATGGTGTCGATGGCCCTCTTCAGTTCATCCACAGTCGGTTCCTGATCCAGTTCGTCCATTACTGGTAGGAGCTCGACGGCATCGAGGGCTGCGTCAACCACAACGTTCTCGCGTGAGTACAGCTTGGAGTAGTGCTCAACCCAGAGCTCCATCTGTTTGGCTTTGTCAGCGATGACTTCACCAGATTTGGATTTCAGGGGTGCCATCTTGTTCTGGGTGGGTCCTAATGCCTTCTTCATACCCTTGTACATTCCTCTGAGATTACCAAAATCGGCACAGGTCTGGATGCTGCTGCATAGCTGGAGCCAGTGGTTGTTGGCACAGTGCCTGGCTGTCTGCTGTACTGTTCTTCTGGCTGCTCGAAGTGCTTGCTGGGTACTCTGGCTCGGTGAGCGTTTGTACTCCAGGAGTGCAGCACGCTTCTTTTCAATGACTGGAATCATCTCATCGGAGTTAGCTTCAAACCAGTCGTTCGTGTTTCTAGCTCTCTTCCAAACACTGACAAGGCTGTGTTGTAAACTGTATCCCTCAGATGTTGCCATTTGGATGTCACATCGGTGCCCCCAGGGCCGCTGCGCAGATTTTCCTGGATGGTCTCTCTGAACTCTTCAGCTTTCTCCGAGTTTGCCGCCTTTCTGGCGTCAATGCGGGGCCTTCCAGCAGGTTTACAGAGGTACAGCTTCTTGGGTATCAGCTTGAGCTTGGAGCAAACTAGCGAGTGATCTGTATCACAGTCAGCACTATGATAGCTGCGTGTCAGAAGGACGTTTTTGAGGTTATTACGCCTAGTGATGACCACGTCTAGTTGATGCCAGTGCTTCGAGCGTGGGTATCTCCACGACACTCTGTGCTGTGGCTTCGTTCGGAAGAATGCGTTTGTGATGCACAGATTGTGGTACGTGCACAGTTCAAGGAGATGCTGTCCATTGTCATCCATTTTTCCCACACCCAAGTGTCCTAAGCAGGAAGGCCATGAGGCCCAATCAGCTCCAACTCTTGCATTGAAGTCACCCAAGATGTACAGTTGTTCACAAGCAGGTATTTGTGCTATAGCAGCACTAAGCACGTCATAGAACTTGTCTTTTACTTCTGGTGTGGCGTACAGGGTTGGAGCATAAGCGCTGATCAGGTGGACGGGACCGGCGCAAGTTTGAAACGTGATCCGAAGAAGTCTTTCTGATCCGCCCATGACTAATTCCACCATTTGTAGAAGGGTGTTTCTGACAGCAAAGCCAACACCATGCTCTCTGGGTTCTTCTTGGGCTTTACCCTGCCAGAAAAAGGTGCAGTCCTTTTCCTTTAGAGATCCCGAATCTGTGAGTCGTGTCTCTTGCAGTGCAGCGATATCAACTTGGAGCCTCTTCAGTTCCTCGTTGATGACAGCGGTCTTTCGGGTGTCACTGATGGCCTGAAGATCTTCAGTCAAGCCGGTCAGCATGGTCCGCACATTCCAGCAAGCAAGCTTAAATTGTTGATGTTTCTCATTTCTTGTTGATTTTCTTATTGGTTTGCCTGGTGCCCAAATTTCAGTAACTTGTCAGGTTCAGAAGCCTTAAGCCTCATGCACCCAGTGAGGCAGGTGAACTGTGGTGGGACAGTACCGTATTGGCTGGGGGCACTGCAACGAATTATTAAAGACCTACAACCTATCCTTAATCAGGATGCCACACTCCAGAAGGCCCTGGGTGACATGCCTGTTCTCTCCTACAGACAACCTCCCAACCTCATGAGGATCCTCACTTAACAGCCACAGTCTATACCCCAGGAATACCAGTCCTGGAACCTTTCCCTGCAACAAAGCCTGCTGCCAGCTTTGTCCACATATCTTCTCTGGAAATACCATCACTGGACCTAACCAGGTTACTCACAGAATCACGGGCACTTTCTCATGCTCCTCTACTAACATCACATATGCCATCATGTGCCAACAATGCCCAGATGCTTTGTATATTGGACAGACTTCTAACTCCCTTAGACAAAGGGTCAATGGACATAAAACAGACATCAAAACACTCCAGATCCACAAACCAGTCAGTCAACATTTTAATAGAATGGGGCATTCTGTCAATGACCTAAAGGTATGTGTGTTACTGAAAAGGAATTATTGCATCGTTTTGGAAAGAAAAACAGCCGAGCTAGCTTTTATATTCAAATTCAGCACATTAACACATGGTTTAAATCGTGATGGGAACTTTCTGAGTCACTATAGGGGCTTGTCTGCATACTTGGCTCAATCTAGCTCTTGACCTTCCCCCCAACCCCTCCACTCTCTGATTTGCTCACCTTGATTATCTTTTTCTGATTTGTCCTCCTTGCTTCCTGTTTTTGGTTCTCTGTGTCTTAAATATTGAGTCTGTTCTGGTCTCGCTAGGGTCTGAAGAAGTGGGTCTGTCCCATGAAAGCTCACCTAATAAACCATTTTGCTAGTCTTTAAAGTGCTACTTGACTGCTTTTTGTTTTGATGGTTAATAGCAGTGTTTATTATTCTATCACCTCTTCTTCTTTTTGTAAAACAAAAATAAGCAGATGCTTCAGCAAACTATGTACAACATAATTTGTAACTAACAACCGAAGAAAGTCTTCTCACACACTGAAAAAAACACCTAACTAAAGAGATAACAGGAAGAAGTATTTACTATAAATCTATACTTTTTGATTTAGTGAGGCTGAGGAGAGAGAGAAATTGAGACTGAACTCCGTCTGTGGCTGAGGGCAGCAACAGAGGAACTGAGAAGAGCAGGGATGCACATGTGATTCCCAGTGGCGCGAACAGTGCTTGCTGCAGTCGCACATGCACAGCCCCATTGAACACTACTAGGAAAAGTCTCCAATCTGTGGCACACAGCACGCCCAATGCCTACTGTGGCGCACCCACAGGACATCACTCGAAGAAGAATTGTTTAGTTTCCTATGAAGCAGAAATAGTCTTCAACCAAGGTACACAAATGGACTAGCCATATAGCTCTCAAAGGGATTTTATTTGGAGTTAATTTTATTCACTCAGTTTTATTTCTAATAACAGAGAGGGAGCCGTGCTAGTCTATATACAATCAAAACAAAAAAACAGTCAAGTAGCACTTTAAAGACTGACAAAATAATTTATTAGGTGAGCTTTCGTGGGACAGACCCACTTCTTCAGACCATAGCCAGACCAGAACAGACTCAACATTTAAGGCACAGAGAACCAAAAACAGTAATCAAAGTTAATAAATCAGAAAAAATTATCAAGGTGAGCAAATCAGAGAGCAGAGGGGCGGGGGAGGTTGCGTCTTATTGAAGAAGAATTTTCAGTCTGCTTTAGAAAGAGAAGCTGCTGAACTCTCTTTCATATTCAAATTTGATACATTAACACGTGGTTTGAATCGGGATGCAAATTTTCTGGGACATTATAGGGGCTCTTTGGCATATTTGGCTTAATCTAATTCTTGACGCCCCACCCCCACCCCTCTATTCTTTGATTTGCTCACCTTGATAATTTTTTTCTGATTTGTCAACTTTGATTACAGTTCTTGGATCTCTGTGCCTTAAATATCGAGTCTGTTCTGGTATGGCTATGGTCTGAAGAAGTGGGTCTGTCCCACGAAAGCTCACCTAATAAATTATTTTGTTAGTCTTCGAAGTGCTACTTGACTGCTTTTTTGTTTTGATAGTTTTATTTCTGTATACGTAGCCACAAGCAATTGCTCAATGCCATCAAATCTATGCCTTTCTCTCTATGGAAAACGCACATGGGAGAGGTGACATTTGCTTCTGTATTCTTCCTGGTAGCTGAACCACTGGCAATGAATATTAATAATCTATTACAGTGGCTCCCAAACTTTTCACTCGTGCAGACCTCCAATCATGCCCATCAAATCATTTGCAGATGCCCATCAAAGCCCACTCTAGCTGTTATGTACACTTCATTAAATTAAAAAGGAAACCACAACACAAATTTTCAGACAGCAGTTAATAACCTTATTGGAAGATATTTAATTTAAAAATAATGATTGATTATAACTTTGAAATTTATTTAAAACTTATTTTCTATGATCATTTTTATTTACCTTTTTTTTTTGTGGACCCCCATGGGTCCACGAACCCCAGGCTGGGAACCACTGGTCTATTATTATCCAAGAATTTAAGTTCTACTGACTGGATTATTGGTTCTGCCTTTTTTACAGTGATCTTGTGAGATTGCAAGAGTTCCATATACATAGCTGCAGTCTATTAATGACCTCAGGAAGTTTTCAAAATGCTGTGACAAGTGGCAGAATCAGAACTGTCTTGATAATGTCAATCTGTTGCATAACAGAGGTCAACTTTTATTACTACACACTCATATATATTTTTGTATCTGAACACAGTTTAGCCTCAGAATTTTTATGCAAATTAAATCAATCAAAAGACAAGGTCATCTTCTCTGTCATACACCACTAAACAACTAAAACTAACTTAGAAACCATCCGCACAATTAACAGGTTTTTTATACCTTACCCCACTACTATGATCCTCTTATACTCCAAATGAAAATTTCAAATTAGACTTCTTAACTGGGACAAAATTTTACTCTCTTGGTATTTCAGATGTATTAGGAGTTAGCAGCCTTCTCTTTTCAAAATAGTACATCAACTTCCTGATGTGTTTAACTAGTTGATGGTTTTCCGTTCCAAAGAGGGTTACTGAGGTAAATATTTAATGTTTGGAGTCAAATTGAAGATGTCTTTGTGCTTTCTTTTGATGCATTTGCAGCAATAATTTATGCATAGTTGTTAGCTTTCTACAAAGAAATTCTGGTTTTAATACATTTTAGTAGGCATCAAGAAGCATGGGAAATTTTCTAGCTCCTCACTGGTATTCTCCTTATATAGTAAAAATGGCTTACATAAGTGAACTCCAAATGATGACTGCATTAAATCACATTGTTTTCCCTGAAAAACAACAAGAAGTCCTGTGGCACCTTATAGACTAACAGATATTTTGGAGCATAAGCTTTCGTGGGCAAAGACCCACTCCATCAGATGCACTCTCAGAAAGCTCATGCTCCAAAATATGTTAGTCTATAAGGTGCCACAGAACTTCTTATTGTTTTTGAAGATACAGACTAACACAACTACTTTTCTGATTATTTTCCCTATAAAATAGTCATAGAATTATTCAGTGTTTTCTGAACAAGCATGTTTTTCAACTAAGAAATGCAATTGAGCAGGTTATTCAATCTTCACAGTGTTGATGCTGAAGCCCTTGCAGTCTTCAAGTTATTTTCTGGGAGGTACTTACCCTCAACAACAGTGAGCAGATTTCCCAAATCTGCGGTAGAATGTGTGTGTGCTGGCTCAGGATTCTTGACATTTCCCAATGGCAAAAATGGATCATAGTCATTAGAGGAAAGATCTGCAAGGCTCAGTGTGTAATGGCTTTGCTGTGTATATGTGCTTGAGCCATAAACACAACAGTGCAACACCTGCAAGAAGCAGAGAGACATACTATATTAGAAATAAATTGTATAAAAATAAATCAAATCAAGTGGCATATAATGATGAAATAAATCTACTGTGCTGTTAAATTCTGACACATTATAGCATATCCTATGACACAGGCTGTCTCAATCTTGCTTCATCTTCCCACATAACTTTGTTAAAATCAATTCCTAGCCCAGGCCTTCATTTTGTACTTTGACTTCTCATCCTACCTTCTGGCCTTGACAAATTAAATCTCTTCCTGCTTGCATCAAAGTCAAATCATTGCTGCAAAGTTTATTTTCACAGTTCATTGCTTTGACTAAGTCACTTTTCTCTTTGCACTCCTCTGCTGGCTTTTGCTTCTCTATCACTACCTTGCTTGTCATCCTTTCTAAGGCTATTCATGACTTATTCTAATCCTACCCATGTCCTCTCAAACTATCAAGATGTTAGCTCCTGCCTCCACCACGACAATGCCACCAGCCTTTACTGATCACTGGTTAAATGTTCAAACAAGCCTCTGTGTTTTTTCCCTAAGTTCTGCTAGAGGATGGCAACTTTAAAAACAAGCTGCAATAAGAAATTGCTTAGCTGGAATTCATATGCAAATTTGACTCCATCAGAAAGAATCAGAATAGGGACTGGGAATGGCTCTCTCATTACAATAAGTAATTTTCCCCATTTCAGGTATTCTGGTCTTCTCATCCTTATCCATCCTGATTCTATTAGCTCTGATCTAATGCTCCTCACTTTTTAGCCCTATTATGTTTCTTTTTGCTTTCATTCCATGCATCTGATGAAGCAAGGCACAACTGACAAAAGTGTATGCCATAGTAAAATATTTATTTTTTAAGATGCCACTGGACCTGTCGTTTTTTTTGCTGAAACAGGTTTCAGAGGTAGCCATGCTAGTCTATGTCTTCTGTATTGGCCTTGAGTATTTATAAATGTGTGATTCTACAGGGTTCTAGGGGAAACTCAGAGAACAGTCACAGCTCTTACAGGAGAAAGTGCATATAATGTCCACCTAGATCCAACTTTCTTCATAAACATGTGTGCAGGGAAGACACAACATTTCCATGAATCTCCTAAGGTCCTCAGAACATGAACTCCTTTCTTTGCAAAATTTACTAGTCATGCCATCAGATAGATGCTGCCCATGGCAGGTTCCTAAGCTCCCTGGGTGTCAAGACTCTGCTTCTGACATTTTTTAATGTCTGTTGACCAAAGCACTTTCTTTTTTTTCCTCCCTCAAAGCTGTCAACATTAAAAATTTTATGCTCCAGAGTTTCACCCGTTCCAACCCTACAATTCTATGAATAATACAGATCATGGCATCAAATGACTATTAAAAAAGTTGACTTTTGTAATTAAATATAGTTCTGACAAGCAACATTACACTTTCCACTTTTATAAACTAATCTACATATACTCTTTTGCTTAGTTATTTTTTCACCCTATAACTGAAGGATTTAAATAATCATTTGAAAATTAACACGATCCTTAAAACAATATAAACAAGCCCTGAAATTCCAAAGAAAAACCATTGTCACTTTAACTCCTTTAAACTCTAATATTACTGAACAGATGTACTTGTAACTTTCCAGGAAATTAAATCTAGTCCCCAAATGTTGGTGGGAAATTTTTAATTTGTTATCATAACTAACTCATGCATTTAAACTGAAAAAATTTCCATGTAATTCACATGATGGAGTCACCAGTGTTTCTCCCATACTGCTCCTCTTGCTGATCCATGACAGACACATATACATTTAAAAATATTGTAGGTTGTATCATATTTAATTGATTCTACATACTCACCCTATATATGTAATCCAGTAAGGGAGCTTTGGAGGAATGTTGATCTTCCATAACAGTAGATACGGGCGCTAGTAAGGTTTTCATTGGTAGAGCCATGCACCAATCCAACAAGCAAAGTAATAATGAAACTATAAACTAAAAAGAAACATATAAAAGAATACATAAGCAATACTCAAATTCATCAAAATGTTTAAATTTTAGATTGATATTTTAAAATAAGATACTGGACTAAACGCTAAAGTAGTTAGTAGTTCAAGCAGCAAATACAAAATTGGAGTTTGTTTTTTATGCCACATACCTTTCTATCCGCTTCTACAGAAGAGTATTCAGCACTTGGCAAAAGAAATGCAATGGTGGCCACAAGAATCTGCACAGAAATCAAACACACAGGCAAACAAAATTACAAAATATATTTTTTTGTTTCTTTAACTATAAATAAAAGGCCTGAAGCATTGACCTTCAATAAGCTTTGGATGAAGACTATAAAGAGCACTTAGCAGCCAGTTTTTGTATGAAGCATATGTGCCAGTGTTCTACAATGTTAGCAGATTCTAGATATAAATGAGTGCAAATTGGGGAAGGATTGAAATTACACTCACTCCAGCAAACTGCAGCAAAACTCTTCTAATAATGGTTGCAGAAGAAAGCAAAAAAGTTAAGAGTTCCATGATTGCAACTTTCAACTTTGAAAAATAGCATCAGTTGGGCATTAACTTTGAAGCTTTTCCAATTTTCTGAACAAGCAACATAGAACATTCTATGTGTTATTTTCAGTTCCCATACATAAGTATTTTAATAGATAAGACATACTTCTGTAATTTTCCTGGATAGAGAAGATTCATACTTCTGAAGCTTTTCCCAATAAGAAACTAGCAGTTGAAGAACATCACAGGCTACCTGAGCTACCACTTTATTAGAAAACTGTAAGAAAAAAAAATAAAATTGAACAAAAAAGTATCATGCCAGAAAAAAGATTCATATATATATATAATAAAAAGTAACGTCAGAGTTTCTACTATTTTAAATGGTACTACAGGTCATAAAAACTACGTTAAAGGAAAACGGTGGTTACCTGTAATTGGAGTTCTTTGGGATGGGTCTACATGTTCACATTTACAGATTTTGCCCTTTCTAGTGGTGCTTAGAAGTAGAATCTTCTTCAAACAATGTCCATTAAAGTGTTAATTTTCCCACCTCTAGTGACACAAAGTCCTGAAGGTGAAACTATACAATGGGGAGTGCCCTCTACCACCTCCGTTCTGTTCACACCAACCCTGAGGAACAGAATGAAAAGAGCTCTGAGAAAAAAGGCAAGGTGAATGGGATGTGTGAATACATAGAGCCCTTTTGAAGAACTTTGGTTACATGTAATTTGCATTCATTTTTTGTGTGGCTCTGCATGTTGCTGCTTATGGGTAGTTTGATAAGCAGTGCTCAAAATAACTTAGAAGAGGAAACAGAATCCAAAGGGGAGGGAGCTAAACTATTCTCAATCATGGCAGAAGATAGAACAAGAAGCAATGGTCTCAAGTTGCAATAAGAAAGCTCTAAGTTGTAAATGAGGAAGGACTGCTCCACTAGGAGGGTGATGAAGTACTAGAAAGGGTAAGCTCAACAAGATAGTGGAATCTCCATCCTTTGAGGCTTTTAGGCCAAGCTTGACAAAACCCTGGTTTGAATGATTTAGCTGGGGTTGGTCTTGCTTTGAGCAGGGACTAGATGACCTCCTGGTGTTTCTTCCAATCCTAATTTTATATGAGTCCAGTTGAGAACATGCTGATGTGTAAAGCTCTCTCCTGAGATGTCACAGGATCTTCTACTATAAGATAACTCAGATGTGGCCCTGCCCCAAACACTGACCCATCTCAAGTTACCTTCACTGAAGGGAAACTGAACTGCACATCCTTGAGAATGTTTGCTCTACGTGAACATCACATCAGTGATTCCGGAATGTATTGAGACATGCTTATTAACATCTGGACATTGCCCAGGTTTGGTGTGTAGACTGGAGATAGACAGAGCTGCATTGGCTTCATTGTGAGTTGTGCAAACGGAGTGTCTTATGAGATGGCTGCCATAAGATCCACAAAAAATTTACATTCTGATTTAGTCATACTGAATGAATAAAACATATTGATTTGTTTTTAAAACGGTCTTCCATTAAAAAGGTCTCTTCCTAGCTATCAAGTCCAGTGTAGACTCTATGAATAAAAGTTTCTGAGTTGGACAGATTTGGCTTTTCCAACATTCAGAACTCCCAGTTATGAAAATGTGGCTTTAATAAGTCACTACAAACAGCCTTCAAAAGAAGAACAGTATAGAATAGAATAGGTATAAACAAAAATACCCCGTCTCCTCAACAGAGTCTCTATGACAGAAAAACACTTAGTAAAAACTTTTGGTGCTGTGGCCTGGCCAAACAGCTCTTTATATTGGAAATGGTGCCTCCACCACAGAATGAAGGTACTTTCAAAGCCTATGTAAAATGGAGATATGAACATGTGTCTTCTGGATTAAGAGTCACACACACAATCCATAACTGAAAGCAAAGAGATTCTGGACGTCAGAGTTAACATACAGAACCAAAAATCCAGAATATAATTGTTCAGGTTTCTTAAATCTAAAATAGAATGAACTCCTTTCCACCCATCATTTTTCAGCACTAGAAAGACCTTTGAATAAAACTCCTGGTCTTCAGTCTGCTCTGATACCTCATTAACAGTCGCTATAAGAAGAAATATCTGCATGTCTGAAAACAGACCAAGTCTTGTGAAAAGCTTCCCTAAAAAGAGAAAGGCAGGAGAAACTGAAAGGGGAAATTTCTTGAACTGAACAACAGTCTCATTCTCTATTTGTCATGTGCAATAAGCCTTTGCCTTGTTTGCCAGAATGGATAGCTCAGTGGTTTGAGCATTAGCCTGCTAAACCCACAGTTGTGAGCTCAATCATTGAGGGGGCCATTTAGGGATTTGGGGCATGCAGATTAAAAAAAAAATCTGTAAGGGATGGTGATAGGTCCTTCTACAAGTGCAGGGGACTGGACTGGGCCTCTGAAGGTCCCTTCCAGCTCTATGAGATAGGTATATCACCATTTACATTAATTTGCTGATAAAATGAACTAGCACATCTCCAAAAACAGGGAGGGGAGGATTCCTGCTAACAGTTCTAGCCGAAGTTGGCAACTCCCAGCACACCAGCCAAGCTACAGTGGCACATGGCAGGAGCTCAGCTCTGCCCCTCCTGCAGCATGGGAGTGGGTGTGAGCATGAGCATGGGGCCAGAAGCCCTGCTGCAAAGCAACTGGTACCGCACAGGGCTAGGGCCCCCACTGGGGAACCCCAACTGTGGCATGGGGCTGGACCATGCTGTGGTCCTGCGGGGCTGGAGGTGGCTTCCCCACTGGAGTGCAGGGACAGGGCTTGCCCCCTGCCATCATGTGTGGCTGGAACATGGGGCTGGAGAATGGTCCCTTCCAGATACCAGAGCGCAAGCCCCTCCACCCTCATCAGAGCATGGGGCTGGAGCACAGGGACCATAAGAAGGCTACCTCTGCCAACTGCAAGTAGGACCATTAGTGACTTTAAAAAGTACCACTGACACTTGATTCGTAGATAGAGCTCTAAAGATCAAATTTTGGCACTCCACTTCAGAAAGTGACAGATAGCCATGTTAGTCTGTATTCTGGCAAAACAAAAAAGCAGTCATGAAGCACTTTAAAGACTAACAAAATAATTTATGTTTTCTTTTATTAGCTTTTCTGGGCCCATCTTAGAGTTGTTGGTTTCCAGGTATTTGTCTGTCCCTGTCAATTTATTTTTTTACTTCTCCCAGTGGATAATTAAGGTTTATGAATGTTTGGTAGAGATCTTGGAGTTTTCGGTCTCTGTCAGTCGGATCAGAGCAGATGCAATCGTATCTCAGGGCTTGACTACAAATGATGTATTGTGTGATGTGTGTAAGATGGAAGCTAGAAGCATGTAGGTAAGTGTCCTAATAAACTATTTTGTTAGTCTTTAAAGAGCTACATGACTGCTTTTTTGTTTTCACCTCAGAAAGATTGCTGACCCTGTTCTAGACTCTCAATCATCATGTCAAATTTGAGTCTAGTGTGTAACAGGTGATAGGAAGAGTAGAAGAGTGCTTAGATAAGGCTTGACTTAAAATATGTTTTCTTGTGCTGGCTCTGGAAATACGGATTTGCTGTAGATATTCTTGATTTGACAAGAAATAAGGTGAAGATGACTGTGGATAATACCATCTCTGATAATCAAAATATAAAGTAGAAGATTTCATCGTAGAAATAATAAAGCCCAAATACCTCATCTTCTTTGGCTTCTGCAAAAACTTATCCATTTTTTCCCCAGAAAAGACCATCTCCTCTGAAGGCATATCCCCTGCCTTAATTGTGGTATGCAGAGTTAAAGAGGGATTAAGCTATTCATGTCTCATCTAAGTATCCACTAAAGTCAATGATCCAGCAGAGAAGTCTGAGGCACCAAATGAAGTCTGGAAAGAGTGCTTTGCTACATTTTGACCTTGCACCATGATTGCATTTGCCAATTCCTCTTTGTCATTTGGCAAAGTCAGCACAAACAGTGCCTTCTTTTCCCACAGGTGGAACTGACTGCAGGCCATGATCCTTTGGTAATTTGCCAGCCTAATACTAAGACAGAAAAAAAGAATACCATTCTCCCTAGGGGGAAAATAAAATCAATCTCCTTCCCTGTCTACAGGGTGGGACTGTGCCTGTGGAAACCTCAACCCACTACTGACAGCAGTTACTCCCAATGTAGAAGGTAGAAAGCATATGAAAACTCTTCCAAGGGTCTGATATACTTTGCCCACTTTCTTGGCAACAGGTCAGCAAGAGGCAGGAGTGAACCAAGTTGTTCTACCAGGCTGCAGCAAATTGTCAAGGATTGCTAACAATATCCATTTCTTCGAGACACCCCAAAAATGTATACACCCGGTGGGATGTCTCCTGTACAAGCACTGAAGTTAAATGCAGAGTGTATGCCACAAAATCCACTGAATCATTAAATTTCAGCATCTCCTCAGAAGAGGCAAAAGCCATTTCTCCATGTTTACATGGTGACAAATCAGGATCATAGTGTGTGCCGACATGGTCCAGTATAAAAAGAGGAGTAATCTCCCTCCTCCTCAGCTTCAGAGCGTCAGGGACCACTGTTTGAGATGCAGATACATCCAGAAGAATAGGCTCCAAAGATTTCTCCCCCACCAAATTCTTTAGAGATGAAATGTCACATCTCCATCCATAAAAAGGAGAACTGAAAAGTTCCTTTGGTGGCTGCCCATCAGGTCATGGAGACAGAACCTCCATTTTTTCCCACAATTGGGATATGGGAACATACCTGCAGGAAAACCAGCAAAAAGCATAACCAATCAGGAAGAAACATTTTTATTATTCCCCTGTTCTCCTCTAGGAAGAGATCCAGCTTGGGATCCACCATAAAATGTACCAGTGACAACATCAGACCCCAACAGAGGATAGAAACAAATGGAGAAAAAGCTCTCTTTTTGGAAACCCGGTTAGGAGAAAAAAATTAAGAAAGATTAAGAGACAGACTGACAATCTCCTGTGTTACTTTCCTTTTCACGTTTTTGTTTTGAGATCTTCTGTTTCTTACTCAGATAAGCGGAATGTTTGGAAGCTGAACAGTGCATATCAGCTTTCAAAGTAAAAGTCTACTTTGATAACAAGGATGAACCCAGAACTGGAGTTCGGGTTATGGCTGGAGCAAGAGACTTGGACAACACAGAATCCAATAAAATACTGAAATGCGTCTTCTTGGTTTAGGAAGCAGAGTCCAGAGCTCACCTTGATTTTGGTACTTTTGGTATTCTGATCAGAATAGACAAAGAATCTGAGTACTGCCTGGATCCAGAAGGTTATGCCTCCAGGGTCTTCTGATGGAGAAACACTTCCAAACACTTCAGCCTCTCATTGTGAGTTCTGGTCATAAAAGTACAGCAGATGGAACACAGAGGCTACATCTACATTAGCCAAAAACTTCGAAATGGCCATTTCGAAGTTTACTAATGAAGCGCTGAAATACATATTCATCACCTCTTTAGAATTAGGGCAGCCGTGGCACTTCAAAATTGACACAGCTCGCCACCGCACAGCTCATCCAGACGGAGCTCCTTTTCGAAAGGATCCCGGCTACTTCGAAGTCTCCTAGTTCCTATGAGCAGATAGGAACAAGGGGACTTCAAAGTAGCCGGGGTCCTTTCGAAAAGGAGCCCCATCTGGATGAGCCGCGAGGAGGCAAGCCATGTCAATTTCGAAGTGCCACAGCCGCCCACATTCTAATGAGGCGCTGAATATATATTTCAGTGCTTCACTAGTAAACTTCAAAACAAAGTTTTTGCTAGTGTAGACACGGCCAGAAAGTTTTATACTCCCAAGCAGCTGAGGCACCTATTCAGGTCATCTGACACCAAGATGATAAAGGAGCACAAAGCACACCACTGCAAGCACCCCAGCTGCTGCTGCTTTGGTTCTGCCATAAATTCAAACTGAGCTAACTATTAAACTATGCAGAACATAAACTAAAATATTAAACTATCAATTAACCCTTAGAATGGAGACAGCCCCTTCTCCACCATCCCTGATGCTGAATGAAATAGAGTGGTTCGCTTGCATCTAGGCAAGCAGCTGGAAGGAACTAAGGTGGTAGAGGTCTTGTAACCTCTTATATTGCCTTGCCTTCAGTATGTTTGGAGACACTGGTGGGATAGGTAGGAATGGGCATGTGAGCATGCTATGGACACTGCTTGGAGCAGGTTCTACCATTAGGCCCCTCTTGGTGGCATAAAACCCATAAGTGGAAATATCCAAACCCCTTGAAGTAGTACATTCAAAGTTAGGAAATGCCACAATTAAGATTATTCCACACAACTCTGATGTGGACCCCTTCTGTATATGCATTACAGTATGATACAGTCTTTATTTACACAATCACATGCTATTCTCTCTGTGAGAATGGTGAATGAGTAGTATGATTGGTATGTAAGAGCTGGGGAATGGAGTAAGCTCAGAGCAAATGGACTCTTCAAATAATTTAACTGCTCACGTAATAGGTTGGTACTGAGCGTGATAAGTAAGATCATTTCAAAGGCTCACAAAATAGCCAAACTGAAGATATTTTTACAGAGAAGGTAAAAGACACTCCTGCTACCAGCTCAATGTGACTTGCTAAATTTCAAGTCTCTTTTCTATACCATGGAGATGCTAGAGCTGCTGAGCTTTACAATTGAACTATTAGGAATTCTTCTTAATATTGGCAAAACAGCCTTTTACTCTAACCTCATTCTCAAAAACAACTTAACCATTTCAGCTGAAACTTTAAAAAAAATCAGAATGAGGCAAGTAACCAGCATGGAACATTTCAGCCCAAATGGTTACAGCTTGGCAAACCTATAAGCAACTAAAAGCAGTCTTATAATAGAAAATGTCAGGCAGCCTTAACTAAAGGTTTTGCTACCTTCACCACCTATAATCACCATTAGGTAATACACTACAGGCAATATTATTATAAGTAACCATCATTACTTATTAGTATGACTATTCTGCTTAAAATAGAGGTTAATTTTATATGATTATTTCAAGTTGTTCACAAGGATTCACAAAATGTGAAACATTCAAGCTCTTGTTTGACGAATATATCTTTACACATGCAATGACATTTCAAACACGTTTACGAAAATTCAAGGCACATAACTAACACAGATGATCACAATGTGATTTTTTTAAATAATCAATCATTGAATAACAATTAATTACTGAAGATTAAAAATAGTAAGATATTTCTTCTACTGGTATCTAAGGAATTTTAGATAGCTGAGGCTTATCTAAAAGATTTTGAAATATTAAGAATATTTATTAAAATGAAAATATGTACTATTTAAAGAGAACTGCAAGTTTACTCTGTTCTCTATAAGTCAAAAGAAAATATAAAGCTTTCCAATAACTGCACCAAAAATTGATACTATGAATATGGCACTCCCTTGCATAAATTATCAATCATTTGATAGGACAGAAAAGTCATTTATCATCATCTCAAGGTAAGTGTTCTATTCATCAAAATGTATATGCATTACATTACATATAAATCATATGTGTATGTATATACATTTATTCCTCAAATACGTATTTTTAAACAAATACTTTTTCTTCGACAGTGGTAATACAGCTGCAGGAATTTATCATCCTGTAACATGCAAAAATGTACAATCTTTTTATGATTCTTTCATTACCCCTGCTATCACATTAAACTAAAACTGTTTCATTCATTCCTTTTCAACTGTTATTAAAGACAGTACTAAGCAACACTGACAGAGTGGTAGGATACTGTCACTGACCCAGCACTCTGGTCACTGGGGCTCCAATTAGATGCTCTAGAGTAGACCTGAGTAAAAAGAGCTGTGACTGACGATCTGAGGAAAGCTGAGGCCAGTCAGCCCAACTAGCGGAAGGCAGAAAAGACATGAAAGAAGTGCAAAATAGGGCGGGAAGAAGGCATTCAGAGATGGATTGCTAAGGGCTCTGCCAGGTACACTTTGACTTCTGTCTCTCCTGTCCTTAGCCAAAGGAGTTAGGGATTGCATGTTACGGCTAATAGGGGGGCTATGCAGGTGATGGGAGGCCACTTTGAAATAATTCACTTAGGGTGTATGTTTACTAGAACCTGAAATGTGTGTAAACTGAAAAGAGACAGGAGCAGGCCCACTTCTCTGTCACAAACACATAGGGAATGCTTTTTGGCCTAAGCATTAGAAACACTTATTTTTCAAAATGTTCTTAGCATCTAACCTTAAAGGCTCTACTACAACAGATTAGCACAAGAATCCTAAAAGTAGCATTTTCTAAGAGAGTTATTGCGTGAAAGACAAGACATGTTCACCAAGTCTGAGAAGCATCTGGAGCACATGGGGAAGGTCCCGTAAGAACTTTCAGTCAAGCAAAAAAAAATAAATTCACTGAGCAGTTTCATAGTCAGCAAAGACATAGACAGTGCCCTTAACATTTAAAAAACAAATTTGCAGACAGATAATGCTGTAAGCACACTGAAGTGTGCAATTCATAAAGAATCAGGATACAAAACTGGGCCATGTCTTGATCTTATGTCAGAAAAGCATTTAAGCATATGCTTGGTGAATAAAGTATCTAGAATATCTTGTTCATACAACTCTTTCCTTTGTTATTCACACAAACAATTCATACTAATACCTTTAACGTCACACCTATAACATTTATTGCATCCTTCACTTGAGGGTGATTTGTGCACTGTACTAGTTCTTCACATATCCAAACTCCTAGGCAGCAAACAGCTATACACCTTTAAAAAGAAAGGGAAACGATGTAGTTGTTAGCTTAAAAAGAATATCTTCCTTTTTCGATGTGTCTCACTTTCTGGAACATATTTTGGAAAGTTTTACCATCATTTCTCATAGTACAGTACAGATCATTTTACTGACAGAAGATTCTTTGGTTAATTACAAAAAGCAACAGAATCAAATGAAGAGTTTGATATTTTCTGACTATCAGCCAACCTGAGACAAATTCTATAACTACAGGATGTCTGTACCCTTCTGGTGTAATTTTTAAAAAAGCACTCAGAGGTGGCTAAATATCCCACTAAAGTAAACAGGAATAACTTTATAGGAAGCAGAATTAGGGAATACTGAGTGATTCTAAAAATCCATCTAAGTTTCCCTTTCAGCCAGAAAAGAGGAGGAGAAAGGGCCTATCAGACATCATCTTTTTCCCCCTATGTCTTGGCAATGCCCCACAAGCAACAATTTTCGGAGCAGGGAAGAAAAAGGCAGCTAGTAAAACCGCCAATGGAGCTTGTGCTTGCTGTTCTAGTGTTTTTCAGTGTCAGTCAAGTGGGCATATTTAACTTCTGTGAGCTCACAAGCAGGATCAGAAGCATTCTAAGTATCTTCCAGAGGCAGAGATACAATGTACTTGGTTTTGTTTGAATGGCTTCTGTTCTTCTTGTAAGAATGGAGTTCACAGGTCACTATGACATAACATCTTGGTAGTGAATGTATTGCTCTACCTTCAACAAGCTGTCAGGCACTTCATGTTTGAGAACACACAGCCATTTACTATATTGAGTTAACTCTTCGGCATTCTTGTTGTAGCCTCTCTCTAGTCTCAGACTCCTGAAATATAGATCGTATGTAACTTCTCCCCCCATATAGAGCTCTACTTGGATTCAAATTTATACCTGTAAATAACAAGAAGTCCTGTGGCTCCTTATAGACAAACAGATATTTTGGAGCATAAGCTTTCAGTCTTTGCCCACAAAAGCTTATGCTCCAAACTAAGTGTTAGTCTATAAGGTTCCACAGCACTTCTTGTTCTCGAAGATACAGACTAACACGGCTACCTCTCTGATACTTATCTGTGGCTATAAATCAGTATCTGAAGAACCAGAGGGCTCTCTTGAGAATTGCAGCAGCGAAATTGTAGGACTGGAGGATTAATTGTCTTTGATTTCAGATGCTTGTTAGAAGCTGGAAGTTTTTTTATGCATATTTTTAAACTGGTGACCCTCGTAAAGTATTATGAGTTTTGTTGCACTATTTTAACATTCCTAAGTACTGAAATCACATTGCTGTTTCCCCCAACTTTCCTGCTAACCTATCTGATGGTACAACAGTAACCTCTGGAAACCCTTAGGAGTATGTAAGCCACTGTCTACAAAACTGATCCATGACCCTCCTGGCTGAAGAAGGCCATCAAAGAACAAATGTTCTCATCAGTGATGGAAATAACCAATAATAATCCTCATGCAAAGAATACTCCAATAAAACACTAGTAATACACTAACCAAATGAACATTTCCTAGATGAGAACATAAACTTCTTTTTCACAATATTATACAGTGAATACAGATCTGTTTATATCACGTCATGAGTCACCCATTTCAAAAATATCAACACATAAAAGGATGTCTTCATTAACGGAAATCATCATCAGAGTGGCTAAGCCTCCCCTTCAGACAAGCAATTTTGCCAGCTTACCTCAAAAAAAACAAAAACAAGACACATTAATCTGCTCATTCTTGAAAAACCTGACACTGAGGCTGTGTCTACACTAGCCCAAAACTTTGAAATGGCCCTGCAAATAGCCATTTCGAAGTTTACTAATGGAGCGCTGAAATACATATTCAGCGCCTCATTAGAATGCCGGCAGCTGCGGCACTTCGAAATTGACGCAGCTTGCCGCCACGCAGCTTGTCCAGATGGGGCTCCTTTTTGAAAGGACCCCAGCAACTTTGAAATTGACGTGGCTTGCTGCTGTGCAGCTCGTCCAGATGGGGCTCCCTTTTGAAAGGACCCCTGCAACTCTGAAATCCCCTTATTCCTATCAGCAGGAATTATCCCTATCGGGAAGATAGGAATAAGGGGATTTCGAAGTGCCACAGCTACTGGCATTCTAATGAGGCGCTGAATATATATTTCAGTGCTTCATTAGTAAACTTTGAAATGGCCATTTGCTGGCCATTTCCGAGTTTTGGGCTAGTGTAGACATAGCCTGAGTGAGAAAGACCTTTCCAAGTCTCACCCCATCTTCATTCTGGTTTTCTTAGGAAAAATCAACAAGGATGTAATGTGTTCATGCTTGCAAGATTGGGCCCTTCCTTAAAAATTCTTTGTAAAAGAACTGCATATTACATTAAAATATGTTAGGTCTGATCCTGTTGCCACTGAAGTCAAGGATAAAACTCCTGTTGACTTCAGCGTCAAAGGATAGCAGCCATAGGGATAATCTTAAACTTCTTTGCCTGTTACCAGTCTTGATTGTTTAAATGTAAAATTAAGTGCTTCTTTTAATTTAGAATCTTTAAAAGAGCATTTTTAAAAAATAAATGGAAAGTTCATGTTTAAAGCTATAAACTACTCTGTGTATTCCTTTACTAAATATTGAATGTAACAAGCAACATGTTAAAATATGATTTCAAATTCCTAGAAATATATCTTAGGCATTCAAATAACTCCTCCAAAGCTGTATGCCAGGGGCAAAGAAAGTTTTTTGGGTTAGAGGACACTGACCCACAAAACAATCAGTCGGGGACACACACAAGTGAGAACAAAAAAATAAATAAATAAAACACCACGCCTTCACAGATGTGGCCCGCAACTGAAAAGCAGAAATCAGAGACAATTACCTCACTACCCACAAGCTCTAATCCAGATCTAAGGGGAAGCAGGGCTAGTAGATTTTTTGGGGGGCTCCTCTACATTCTGGGGTGAGGGACAGAAATGAGGGGTTCAGTGTACAGGAAGGGACTGATGGAAAGTGGGAGCTGGGCAGGAGGTAGGGTGCAGGAGTGGGCTGAGAATGAATGCGGGGTCTGGATGGGACAGAAGGTGCAGGAGTGGACTGGGAAAGCGGGGTTTGAATGGGGGTACAGGAGCAGGGATGCGTGGTCTGGGGTCCAGAAGTGGAGTGCAGGAGCAGGGTGTGGAGTCTGGGTGAACGGGAAAGTGCAGGAGTTTGGTGGGTGCAGAGTCTGGAAAGGAGGAGTTGCAGGAGCAGAGGGTAGGTGCAAGGGTCTGGGCAGGAAGGGGAAAGAAATGGGGTGCAGGTGCCTACCTTGTGCAGCTCCAGAGGTTGGGAGGGACTCAGCATGGCTCTGCATGCTTCAGGAAAGTACACTGGCTGGCACTGTTCTCTGGCCAATTGGAGTGATGGGGGTCGGGGCTGAAGCCAGCATGGAGCACTTCCCAGTAGCTTATGAGCCAATTCCCCAGTGCCCAGGACTGCCCATGGCAGTATGTGGGCTCCTTCCCCACTTCCCCTCTCTGCAGTGGAGAGAGTCAGCTGGTGCTCCAGCCATGACACCTCCTTTGTGGCCAGAATCCCATCACCAGCTCGTACCTTTGCCATGTTGGTCCCAGGATATAAGAGAGACAAATCTTTTATATCCTGAGTGAGGCAATACTTTGTATTGAACCAGCTTCTGATGACAACAAAAAGCAGTCAAGTAGCACTTTAAAGACTAGCAAAATAGTTTATTAGGTGAGCTTTGTTTCGATAGTGTATAGACTAGCACGGCTTACTCTCTGTTACAGCTTCTGATGGTGAGAGACGTCTTGTTGCTAAGAGTCAGCTTGTATGAACACTGTTTGTTGGCACTTTTGCCAAGAAGATACTTCCACCCTCTAGGAGGGAGTTTTCCTTTGTTGGCATGAGCTAAATAGTGTACACATACCCTCAGTGTCACAGCTAAATACAAAGTGTCACCGATTGTTTAGTATAAGAAATTAACAAATATTTCAAAAGGCCATTAAAGGTGATGTGGCCATTTACTATCCCACCATCATGGATCACTGGGGAAGAAGGCAGATAACAGCCTTTCCCACTTCCTTCCTTTTCCTCCTATGATAGAAGGGGTGTTAACAGGCCACTTTGCCCTGAACACTCGCCCACCTTATTACTCCAATATCCTGAGACTAACACAGTTATGACTACACTGCATACTTTGTATCATGGGTAGTGAACAGTTGGACCACAGGCCAAATCCAGATTGTCAGACACTTGAACAGACTAGAAAATCTTCTTACTTATTATCATCATCAGCTTGGTATTATTTTTATGGAGTCTGGACCTTTACAATACACTGACCAAGAAATTTAAACCTTGACAACATAATTACCCTCCTTTATATCCCTTCAAAGCTGTCAAGCTTCAAGTAAACATATTTGACCTCCAGGAAGCCACTCTAAAAATGTCTTAGATAGAACACCACATTGTTTATTTGCCTTTTTACATTATTCACAATGATGTGCTTTGTCTATCATATTAAGTTTTTAGTAAGGAAAAACTTTGGACAGCATTTTATTGAAATTAATAGTGGAAAAGAAAAAAATAAATGTTAAAAACTTTTTTGTTTTATTTTAACTATTAGGTTTATTTTATTAGTAAGGATTTGAAAACATGACATACTAATAGACTCAAAGAGCTCCATTTATTTAGCTTCACAAGAGGGTTAAGACTTAACCTGACTAAAGTCTCTATATATCTACACAAGAAACAAATAATAATTTAAATAAATGTTTATTAAATTATTAAATAGTGGACTCTTAAATCTAGCAGAAAATGGTGTAATAAAATTCCACAGCTAAAAGTTCCAGTGAGACAAATTCAGAGTGAAAATAAGTCAATTTTTTTAATGATGAGAGTAAAAATCATTGCAACTTTTCACCCAGGATTATAGTGGATTCTCCATCGGTGTCAAGTTAAATAAAGATTAGATGTTTTCTGATATGCTCTAGGAATTATTTTCAAAAGTTCTATGACCTGGGTTACACAGGAAGTCAGGCCAGATGATCAAAATGGTGCCTGTTGGAATCTATAAGTATGTACAAAATAAAAAGTCAACGGGCTCAGTGTTTGTACAGTTACTCATTTACAGGTCATTGAAATAATAGTAATTATGAACACCCACTAGCCTCCAATATTATTTACAACACACTGGGTGAGTCTACACTAGGAACTAACTTTGAAGTAGTCAGCAGAAAGTCTACACACTTTCCCTTTCTTCAAAGTTAAGGGAGCCCAACTTCAAAGTCCTTACACCACTACCTGGAACAGAGTAGTGCCCTACTTTGAGGTTTAACTTTGAAGTAGGGTGTGTGTAGACACTCAACTTCCACGTCTGTTACTTCTAAGTTATATTTTGAAGCAAGCAACTCCTAGGTTATTTTTGTAGTGCAGACATAGCCACCTAGTTTCAAATATCCCAAAAACATTGTTACCCAACCATTTTTGATATCGTTCAAGCTCAACGGCCTCAAACGATATAGCTGTTTCACACCAACTTATTTCAATTTGCCATTAAAAGACTTCACGGTATGCTCTCTTTTATTCAGTATTTTACCTTGCAGCTTCACAGGGTTCCTCTGTGGCATTCTTCAACAGAATATTTATGAGGTAATGCTAAAACAATAAAATTCAGAGCATAAACACGTTTTCCCACATATTGCTTCTCTAATTCAAGTATGGTAGATATCTAATTTGGACTAAGTTTCAAGTAAAATAAACTTGAAGTCTCAGTATGCCCTTTCTAATGGATATTTGTTTCATAATGTATGCTGGCAAAAGGGAGAGACATATTGGTTATCACCAAAATTTATAAAATTGTGTGGATTGACCATAAATACCTACATTGAAACATTGCCACCAAAACTGAACTGGGCTGATTTTCAGAGCTGCCGAGCATCCAGTACTCTAATTGGGAGTGCTCTGCATGTCTGAAAAGTCAAAATCACTTTTAACAGCCTAACCAAAGATTTACAGAATAAAAAGAAATGTTGAGTGTCTCCATGCCTATTCTCTGCCCAGAAAATTGCTGGAATTCACAATGCTGGAGTTTGGGCCTAGACTCCCTATACAATGAATAGGGAGGGACAGATGGGGTTTGGGGTTCACAAAAGCCAGAATGGTAGGCAGCTCCCCACCCAAGCTACACAATGGGAGATAAGATGGGGGGAGAGTTCTGAGCTCCTGCCAATGAGGGAGTGAGATGCCTAAAACCAGTCAGGAGGAAGGTACCTCTCTCTTGGGGATTATCAGGTGGAAATCATCTCTTGGCATTAGGCACCTATGCTGTCATAGCAGTAAGGTGGAAGTGAGGAACGGTTCAGAGGAGGGGTTCCCTCCCACATTTTAAGCCCATCAGTTAGGGCACTCCACGTTCAAGCCAGGCTCTACCTGAACTAAGTTGGAACTTGAATAAGATCCCTAACTTCTCAAGCGAAAGCTCTGGGCTATGGAATATCTGTGGTGCTCCCTCAGTCTCTCCTGCTGAAGTGGTTCTACTGTGGATAAATGACTTTAAAAAGTCATTAAAGCAGAGGGACAAAGATCCTCGGTCTCCCATTTCCCTGGTGTGATTGTTAACCCCTGGATTAGAGAGTATTCCCCGCTACCCAGCTGGGTACCCTAACCACTGAGCTATAAGTTCTCCTTCCTCTCCGGTCACTTTGCGTAAGTCTGTCCCTAGGGGGTCCATTGTGGTACATGCACTCAGAGCTCCCCTACCACATTGGGCCATGTAAGTGAGTTAGACACCTCTGTGCCTATCTTCTCACTGTTGGTACATTGCTCTGGGACTTAGGCACCCAGATGCCTGGCATGGGGCTGCCGTGTGCCTGAGCACAGACAGAAACATAGGCACACTAGGAACTTTAGCTGAAAAAATTTATGTGCACAGGGAGTTTAGTGTTCAACAGTGTCTGAACTCAGCTGAGCATGGTGGGTGGGGGTGAATCCAAGTGGGTCTAAATCTCAAACCTGAGTGCCTGAAGTAGCAGTTAGGTGTCTATGCCCCTTTCTGAATCCAGTCCAAGGGTGTCTCAGTTTTAGTCAGACAGGTCTGAAACGTTTGGCCTACTTTATTAAGTTCAGAAAAAGACAAGTCTAATTTGACTCATTTTAATATTTCTCATAACTCGACCAGGCCCAATTCATACCTGGCTGAGAATGAAAGAATATCATAACAGGTGTTAAAGAAGGTTATTTGTGGGGTAATTGTCTTGTGCTTTTTCCTTTTTGCACCACTTCAAGTTCCCTAGTTGGCATTTGAACACTGTCCTACGTCCTTACTCAAATTTCCCAGTTCTTTAGTGGGGGTATCTCAAAATTACCTGGGGGAAAAATACATTTGTGTAATCTTTACCACTGGGGCTGACTTCAGTGTAAAATAAAATTTTATTGCTCATTTAAAACAAGATGATTTACTGTTTAGGAGCCTTAGTAGTAAACATCACACATGTGTACAATTACTCTCCTGTGGAATCCCACTGAAATTAATGCTCTAGGAAAACTCATCCAAGCAAAACGCATTTCTATCTCTAGTAAATGCACATTGCTTCACATTTTATAAATTAAAAAAATATGTTTCTGTGCATAGCTCAGTCTGTCAATGATGTACACATATCTAAAACCAGATTCATTACATATTAAAAAGCTTTTTATAATTTGCAGTTAAAGCAATTTGACTGATAAATGAATAGCACTTGATTTTTAGCTAGTTCTCTCTCCTTCAAATTAAAGAAGTTCTAAAATTGTAACATTAATTACAAATATTAGACTACTGCGAAGAAGCTTAACTTGTCAATTAACGCATGATAAAAATAATCAAATTATTTAATGAAATGTAAAATTTCACTAGGTTAGATAAAGATTTACTAATATAATTTTACTTTACTTTGACATCTGTAGTTTCTGCAATGATTTCATCAGCTTCAGGGATGGGCTGTAATAGCGGGATTTCTTGGTAGATGTTTGGAAAGCAAACAAGAGAACCAAGAATGGTATGAGCTTCTGAGCGAGGAGCCTAAAGAAAAATTACAAATATAATGGGCTATCTTATCCAATAAATCATGTAAAAGGATATTTTAAACAATGGTGATTCTGTATAACATTATCAAAGAAACTCCAAGTCCTTTGTACGCCATTACATTTCTCGGCCCATCTTCCCTCCACCCCTTTTTTGGCTAAATTTATACAATTCATTAAACTATACCCTCAATACTAACCAGGCATTGTCTTTGCATACTTATCATAAACTTTGGTTTTATTATGATACATACTGTTCTTCTCCCTGTTTCCTCCTATTTCCACTTCCAGTCAGTCATTTGGTCAACAGTTTGGCAAGAAGGGGCTCTGTAGGATTTAGTTCTATGACCCAACAGTTACCGCTCTTGCAAATTAGGCCATTACATCCCACTTCTGGGCTAAATTTTCATTTATCCTTATCTGTTGTTCATGCACAATGTGCTATTGCAAACTCTGAAAATACTTCTGTAGCTTCAAAGTTCTGTGGCTATTCATGCCACTTGGAATCGACTCAAATATATACGTAATATAATAGAACCTCACAGTTATGAATAGCAGTGTTATGACGAGACTGGTTAACCACACACCTCATTCGGAATAGAATATACAATCAGGTATCAGCAAAAACAAAACCATAAAAAAAGCAAACAAAAGAACCCAAGTACAGTACTGTATATATTGTAAACTACTACTAAAATAAAAGGGAAAGCAGGATTTTTTTCTTCTGCATGGTAATGTTTCAAAGTTGTTTGAAGTCAATGCTCATTTGCAAACTTTTGGAAAAAAAACACGTTTTGTTTGAAATAGCAAACATTTAAGACATGTGAACAACTTCCATTCCAAGATGCTCATAATTCCAAAGTTCTGCTGTAACCAGGAACTACAAGGTCTTTGCTATGCTTATTGGACCAATAACAGAGGCATTTAAATTTTTGCTAGCCTGAATTAATTTTCTCAAGCAAGTGATGGAGAAATCCTTAAAACACTAAATACTTCCATGCAGTATCATATCAATAGCAATTTCTGCATGCATCATAAATAAAATATTGCATTTGGTTTTTTCCCAAATGATGTTTATATGCAATCTTGCTTCCCCTGGGGTCCACAACCCTTGGATCTAGAGACTACTGAGGTGCACAAACCAGCCAAGCTCTGAGGCACATTTAAACATCAGCTCCAGGGAGAGAGTGGGGATATCAAACAGGACTCCCTCCAGAACATTCGCTGGAGTGCTCTACCACTGCAGGGAATTAAGTACTGGTGGATGAATCATGACAACTTTGCCCAGGTAGTTCCAAGGTTGGGAGTAAGCAGCCACCACTCATTGCTGGAACAGCCACATGAAGAGTCTGTCATGGTAGACCACATATGCCATATGCCCCAATAGGTGCAGGCAGAACCTGGCCATAGTCAGGGGAAATGTAGACACTCCCACTATGAGGACTGCCAGGACTTACAACCTGTCTGGTAGTAAGGACACTCTCACACAGGAAGTGTTGAGCACCACCCTGACATACTCTACTCTTTGAATTGTTACTAACATAGACTTTGTCATTGACTAGCAGCAACACAGTGTCATGACAGACCTGTGTCCTGGAGCCCCCCTTGTCCAGCTAGTAGTTGAGGTAAGGGTAAATCTGTACATCCTGGCACCTGGGGTAGGCTGCCCCTACCCACTTTGCACTAGGTTCATACTCTTGGTGCTATAGCCAAGCCAAAAGGGGAGACCCATCAACTGATAGTGAGTGGGCCTCACTGTAAACCAAAGAAAACATCTGTGACATGGAAAGATTAAGAAAAAGAATGATGGAGGCTAAGGAAGCCATGCAGAACTTGAGCTTGCTTAGGTATGTATTGAGGCGTCTCACATCCAGTTTGGGTTGCAGCCCTCAATTTACCTTTGGGATTAGGAGATACCACGGATAGAAAACTCTGTTATGATATTTGGACAGAATGTCCTCCACAACCCCAATTTCAACAGTTCCCAAACTTCTTGCTCTACTACACTCTCATGAGAGGGGTCCTTGAAAAGGGATGGGGAGGGAAGGATGACAGGGAGGTAGAAAGGAAAGAGAAGTTACTCACCGTAGTAACGGTGGTTCTTCGAGATGTGTCCCCGTGGGTGCTCCACAATAGGTGACGGGCTTGCCCGGCGCCACAGATCGGATCTTCCAAGCAGTTTCTGCCGGACCGCACATGCGCCGGCGCGCGCCGCTCCCTTGCGCGCTCCTGGCCATGTACGCGATCCGGTCCCCGCCAGTTCCTCGACCAACCGCCTCGGGTGCCCCTGCAAAACACTAACAGAGATCCGAAGCGGGGAGGATGGGCGGGTAGTGGAGCACCCACGGGGACACATCTTGAAGAACCACCGTTACTACGGTGAGTAACTTCTCTTTCTTCTTCGAGTGTCCCCGTGGGTGCTCCACAATAGGTGACTACCCAGCAGTAACCCAAGATAGGAGGTGGGTAATCAGATTATGTGCAGCTTGTCCCCGAGAGGACCGCTGTCGAGAGACGGGTATCCTCTTGGAATACCCTGTGAAGGGCGTAATGTTTGGCGAAGGTGTCGTAGGATGACCAGGTCGCCGCTCTGCAAATGTCTTTTAACGCAACGCCCTTGAAAAAGGCTGTTGATGCCGCCACCGCCCTGGTGGAATGAGCCCTGGGAGTGGCCGATAAAGGAGTCTTTTTGAGCTCGTAGCACATTTTTATGCAGGATACAATGTGCTTCGAGATTCTCTGCGAGGAGAGATCCTCTCCTTTCGATTTGGGAGCGAGGGAGACTAGGAGTCTATCCGTTTTATGGAAGGACTTGGTCCTGTCTACGTAGAAGGCTAGCGCCCTCCTCACGTCCAGGAGGTGTAGGCGCGCCTCTTCGTTGGAGTTATGAGGCTTTGGATAAAACGAGGGTAGAACAATAGGTTCGTTGATGTGAAACTCGGAAGAAACTTTGGGAACAAAGGCTGGATGCAGCCGTATGGTTACCGCCTCCTTGGAAAAAACAGTGCAGGGTGGCGTTGCCATGACTGCCGCGAGCTCGCTCACCCTACGAGCTGACGTAATTGCAAGAAGAAAGGTCGTCTTTATTCTAAGGAGGCGGAGGGGAACCGTGGCCAAGGGCTCGAACGGTGGTCCCATCAGTGTGGTAAGCACCAGGTCCAAATTCCACGAAGGTGGAATCGGTTTCCGAGGGGGGTAGAGGTTTACCAACCCTTTGAGGAACCTGATAACCATAGGGTGGGCGAACACCGTGTGCCCTTCCTCCTCATGTCTGAACGCCGAGATGGCGGCAAGGTGGACCTTTAACGAGGATAGCGAGAGTCCTCCTCTCTTGAGGTCCAGTAAATACTCTAGAGTTGTAGGTATAGGCACCGAAAGGGGGGCCAGCTGTTTGGTAGAACACCAAGCTGTGAAGCGAGTCCATTTTTGTTTGTAGGTCTTCCTAGTGGAAGTCCTCCTGCTACTTTCTAGGACTTGCTGTACTCCCACTGTGCATGTGCTCTCTAGGGAGCTGAGCCATGGATTAACCACGCTTGCAGTCGCAGGCTTTGGGGGTGCGGATGCACTATGGACCCCTGGGCTTGCGTGAGCAGATCCGGCGCCACCGGAAGAGGCATAGGTGGACGGTCCGACAAGCGCAGGAGTAGGGGGAACCACTGTTGGCGATCCCACGTTGGGACTATCAGGATCATCCGGGCCCTTTCCCTCCTGGCTTTTTGCAAAACTCTGTGGATCAGCACTGTGGGAGGAAACGCATAAAGCAGGGGGCCCCCCCACGGGATCGCGAACGCGTCCCCCAGGGACCCCCATCCCAGTCCTGCCCTGGAGCAGAATCGTGGCCACTGCTTGTTGTGCTGAGTGGCAAACAGATCTATTTGGGGAAAACCCCATGCGTGGAAAATCGGCCGTAGCAGATCGGGAGGGATCTGCCACTCGTGTGTGAGCGCAAAACGCCTGCTCAGCTGGTCTGCCTTCACGTTGTGCGCACCCGGCAAGTATGAGGCTTTCAAGATTATATCGTGGGCGATGCACCAGTTCCATAAGCGGATTGCTTCCACGCATAAGGCACGGGATTGAGCTCCTCCTTGCCTGTTTATATAAAACATGGTGGAGGTATTGTCTGTACTGATCCCGACGACTTTGCCTTGTATGTGGTCTCGAAAGTGTTTGCAGGCGTTGAACACTGCTCTGAGCTCCAGTACATTGATGTGTAGTGACTGTTCCGTGGGTGACCACAGTCCTTGAGTCACCTCTTCGCCCATGTGCGCTCCCCACCCTATGAGGGAGGCATCTGTAGTGAGAAAAACCGATATTTGCGGCTGGTGGAAGGGTACCCCTGTTAGCAAGTTCCTGGGGTTTACCCACCATTGCAGGGATTTGCGCACCCCGGCTGTGGGCAACACCACCCTGTGAACGGTGTGTACTGCCGGTTTGTATACACTCGCCAGCCAGTGCTGCATGCCGCGCATGTGTAACCTGGCGTTCTGCACTACAAACGTCGCCGCTGCCATGTGGCCCAGCAGCTGCAAGCACGTCAAGACCGGCACCGTAGGGCTGAAGGTGATGACTTGCACGAGGGAACCGATGGCCCGAAAGCGAGCCTCTGGTAGGTATACTCTCGCTGTAACCGAGTTTATGCGAGCCCCTATGAACTCTATGTCCTGTGTGGGGTCTATTTTTGATTTTGCCAGATTGATAACCAGGCCAAGTGAGGAGAACGTGTTTGCTGTGACGCGTATCATGCGCAGAACCTCCCCTTTCGAGGCCCCTTTGAGCAGGCAGTAGTCCAGATACGGGAAAATAAATACCCCGTCTGTGCAGGTAGGCTGACACCACTGCCAAGGTCTTGGTGAAGACTCTGGGGGCCGAGGAGAGGCCAAACGGTAGGACCTTGTATTGGAAGTGTTCGTTGCCTACCATGAACCGGAGGAATCGCCGGTGAGCCGGACGGATGGTTATGTGGAAGTACGCGTCTTGTAAATCGAGGGCTGCGAACCAGTCTCCATCGTCCAGTGCTGTAAGGATGGAGGCGATCCTGGTCATCCGAAAACGCTGCTTGCGCAGGTACCTGTTGAGGCCGCGAAGGTCTAAGATGGGCCTCCAGCCTCCTGTCTTTTTCTCCGTGAGGAAATACCGGGAGTAGAACCCTTTTCCTTGCAGTTGCTCCGGCACCCTTTCCACCGCCCCTATGAGCACGAGATGGGCCAC
The DNA here is from genome assembly GCF_033958435.1 of Carettochelys insculpta. Taxonomy (NCBI): domain Eukaryota; kingdom Metazoa; phylum Chordata; order Testudines; family Carettochelyidae; genus Carettochelys; species Carettochelys insculpta. Next base: position 6,333,201 of record NC_134139.1, on the reverse strand, counting down.
CTCCTGCCTGAGCCTGGCTACATGGGAGGCCTCCTGGAGGCAGGGCTTGGGTGGAGGTCGCGACCGTGGGAGCGACTGGAAGGGGGTGGCATACCCCGTGGCTATGATCTCCAGCACCCATTTGTCTGTGGTGATCCTTTGCCACTGGTCGTAGAATGGTCGGAGGCGATGGTGGAATAGCCGCTTCGGATGACCTTGTGTGATGGTAGTGATGGCGCAGCCCTGGATCTGTATGTCAAACTTGTGGCCTTTGGCCCCGCCCCGAGGACGCACGGCTCTGTTGTGAGCGTCGCCTGGGAGGTCTGTACTGCTGGTGCTGTTGATGTCGCCCTTGCTCGTAACCCCTGTGATACTGGGGGCGCTGTTGCTGGTACTGGTACCGCCTTTGCTGAGGATAGTACCTTTTCTTTGTGTACGGAGGGATGTAAATCCCCAGGGTCCTGAGTGTGGCTCTTGAATCTTTACTGGAAGGAAGGACCGAGTCAGTTGATTCAGCAAACAGCTTCTGCGAGTCGAAGGGAAGGTCAACTATCTTCGCCTGCAGATCCCTCGGTATACCCGAGGTCTGGAGCCAGGACTCCCTTTGCATCACCACTGCGGTTGCTGTGGAACGTGCTGCTGTGTCCGCAACGTCCAAAGCAATCTGAACTCCCGTCCTCGCAGCCGCGTAGCCTTCTTGCACTATGGCCTTGAGGACCGGCTTTTTGTCCTCTAGAAGTGAGTCCATGAGGGAGGTTAACCTGGAATAGTTGTCAAAATTATGGTTCGCTAAGTGCGCTGCGTAATTTGCCATTCGCAACGTTAAAGTGGAGGAGGAGTAGACCTTTCTGCCGAACAGCTCTAGCTTCTTGGCATCTTTGTCTGTTCCCCCTGTTTTAAATTGAGATGTTTTTGATCTTTGTTGCGAGGACTCCACCACCAAGGAGTTTGGCTGTGGGTGGCTAAACAGGAACTCTATGCCCTTCGCCGGCACGAAGTATTTCTTATCCGCTCTCTTTTGGACAGGCGGAATAGTTGCAGGGGTCTGCCATATCGTAGTGGCGGACTCTAAGATCGCTTCATCAAGCGGTATTGCTACTCTGGAGGAGGCCGGAGGTCTCAAATTTTTGAGGAGCTTATGGTGTTTCTCTTGCACCTCTGCTGTCTGGATGCCTTGCGTGAAGGCCACCCTCTTAAACAGCTCCTGAAACTGTTTGAGATCGTCCGTAGGATGGACGTCCCCCAGGGCCGTAGCCTCGTCCGGGGAGGAGAGCGAGGAACCGCTGGGGTACGTCTCTCTGGACCCTTCCGGTTCCTGCTGGTGATGGTACACCCTCTCGCTGGAGGTTTGCGAGGGAAAATCTCGGGGTTCCATGACCAGTCCCCGCTGAGATGCTTGAGTCTCTGACCCCGGTCGCAATTGCCCTCGGGGGTACGAGATAGTCTGTGGGGATCTTTCCCTAGTAGATTGCCGATGGTGTCTATGCCCCGCGTGGTAGGGGCGACCATGGCAGTATAGGCACTGTTCTTGGGAAGGTGACCTAGACCACTCCCTTGGTGCGTACCCTCTGCGTCTGGGGGAGGGAGATCGTCGAGACACTGGAGAGAGCGATTTCGCATAATAGTCCAGCGGTTCAAACCCCAGGAAGGGTGAAGGTGGTGCCAGCCATGGTGAGGCTGGTTGTAAAAATGGAGAAGGGGGCTCCGGGTAGGCTAGGGGGGACCCCTGCCTTCTGGTTGGAGTCTGCAACATGAGCGGAGGGCTGTGAGAAAGCAGCTCCACAGCCCTGTCCGGAGAGGGGCTGCAATGCCTCCTCTTGTGTGCAGCCTTCCCCCTCCCTGGAGGAGGTAACTCCGCCCCCTGACGCGCGGGGGATCCCGGCCCCGTCGGCACCGTGCTAGGCACGCTCGAAGGCGGTGCCGCACGTGCGGTGTCCTTCTGCGCCTGCAGGCTACGTGCCTGCGCGCTCTGCACCGCCGGTTCCCTGGGGGTCGGTGCCGCTGCCTGCGGTGCCTCCGGTACCGGCGCTTATTTAGCCGCTGCCCTGCCTGCGGTGCGGGGCGGCTGGCTGATTATCGGAGGCTGAGCTGCTTCCACGTGGCTCTCCGTGCCGCCGCCGATCAGCTGTTGCTGCGGCTGGGGGCTGCTTGCTCCTCCCGTCCCGCTCACTGTTGCTGCCAGCAGGGATCGGGCTGGAGAGACTTTCCTCCGTTTTTGCGCTGATGGAGTGAGGGAGGCAGCTTTTCTTTTAAGGGCCCCGCAGGGTCCCTCCTGCTGCGGCCGCTCCGGCACGTCTGGCTGGAAGGCCTTATCAAGAAGCAGCATTTTAATCCGCATCTCCCTGTCTCTGCGTGCTCTGGTCGTTAATTTAGCACAGAAGGCACATTTCTGTGCCACATGGGACTCCCCCAGGCACCTTGTGCATAGACTGTGCCCATCGGACGCTGGCATCGCCTCTCGACAGGACTCACATTTTTTAAAGCCTGAAGAGGACATTGTTGGTGAGTCTTTGAGTTTTTAAGCGGGTACTTAGCACCTTCTTTGTGCCGTTTTCCCCGTCCGATGGCCTGCCTCAGCAGGAGGGCTGATGGCCCTAGCTCCTAGCCTCCGGCGCTTGTTACTGGGACTGGACTGAAGCTGTCCCACTCGTAGTTTGTTTGTTGTTGTTTTTTTTGCAAAATAACAACCGGCTAACTTGTAGTAGCCTAAGTACCTGAAAAAAACTTCAAAGAAAAACAGATAAAGTCGTTGAATACGCTATTTGGCCTTAGCCTAGTCGGATTCCGTCTGCAGCCGACGGCAGTTAAGAGGAACTGGCGGGGACCGGATCGCGCACATGGCCAGGAGCGTGCAAGGGAGCGGCGCGCGCCAGCGCATGCGCGGTCCGGCAGAAACTGCTTGGAAGATCCGATCTGCAGCGCCGGGCAAGCCCGTCACCTATTGTGGAGCACCCACGGGGACACTCGAAGAAGAACTAGAGGATATAACCATGGGAAACTGTACTCAGGACCCTGAAGTCTCACTCTACAGAAGCCTAGGTTGGGAGGAAGTGGGAAATGCAGTTGCCAAATGGAGCTGGGGTGGGGAAATGGGGAAATTGGATCCATAGAAAATCCTGTACACCTATCCCTCAATTTACAAACTTTTGATTTATGAATATGTGCTACAAATGATGTAAAATTTATACCTCTTTTTCAATTTATGAACATGTGTTAGCTACAAAGACGACCAAACCTTTGTCCAGGCATCTGTTTCTTGAGTAACAAACACAGAGGAATACAGCAGAACGCAGTGTGAGGCTGACTCATTTTGCACAGTTGCCCAGCTCTTCCCAGTTGGTTCGCATGCTTCATTGTGTTCATGTCATTTTGTCCGTGAGTGATATTAATCTTCAAATATTTTTGTTATTTGTGATCATCATGGGTCCTACACTTCAAAAATTTCTTCAGGAGCTGACGCTATGGCCAAGAAACCAGAGAAAGCAATATCCGTGGCCACCAAACTTGAAGTTAGTAAAACAACTGAAGAGGGCCAGTAACTGAAAGACACGTTTGGCAATGAACTTGACAGCATCAACAGTGTGTATGATCTTCGTGGAGAAAGAAAAGAAAAAAGAAATGGCAGAAATTGATGTTCATGGAGCTAAAAGTTGTATTGAATAATGAAGGCCAGGGATGCAATAACGGATGAACTTGAAATAATTTTAATACATTGGATCGACAGCCATAATGAATGCAACATACCTTTGAGCTTCCTCATCACAAGGGAGAAAGCCCTGTCTCTTTTTGAGGACCTGAAGAAGAAAGCTGAGAAGGAGAGCCAAGTTGGGGCTGCTGAAGTAATGTTCACAGCAAGTCACGGTTGGTTTAAATGCTTTAAAGTGAATTCACATTATCATAGTCCACATGTTATAGGAGAAGCAGCTTATATTCAGACAGCTATTATTTTCCCAGCTGCATTGCAATGAATAATTTAAAGATGGATATTCTCCAAAACACATCTTTAATGTTGATGAAGTGGGGCTTTTCTGGAAAAGAATGCCTTCTCAAACCTTTATTTCAAGGGATAAAACAAAAGCAGAAGGTTTCAAGGCCTCAAAGGATTGATATTACTTCTTGGTGGAAATTTGGAAGGAGAGATGAAATTGAAGCCTCTCCTTGTTTACCATTCGGAAAATCCAAGGGCGCTTAAAGGCTTAAACAAAGCATCGTTTCCTGTGGTCTGCCGTTCTAATCAAAAGGCATGGGTTACAAAGCAGGTTTTTATGGACTGCATAACAAGCTACCTTTCTCTATCACCTCTAAATAGTGGGCTGAAAATGATCTGGATAATAAACATCTGTGGAACCTCCATAATGCTCCCAGTCACCCTATTAATGTAGTAGACTATGGCGATAACATTCATGTAGGGATTTTTTGCACCCAAATACCACTTTCATCCTTCAGCCAATGGATCAAGGCATCATTGCTACATTTAAAGCTTACTATCTGCAACTGGTGATGAGGTATCTCGCTTTCGCATCAGATGGAGAAGATAAACCAACAATTAAGCTCTTGCGGAAGAACTACAACGTCAAGATGGCTATGGAAAATATAACTGCATGGAATAAAAATACTCAAAGCACAGTGAACCCTCGAAATGCAACATTCCCCCTCCCCCGAACGGCTCCAGTTCAAACCCCCATGGCCCAGCTCCAGCTCACCCTCCCCCCGCGCATGGCTCTGGCTCACCACCCCGTCCCCGTTTAAACCCGCCACCTCCCCCTCACCCGCGGCCTGGCTCACCACCCCCAGATGTAGGTGTGGCTCAACACCCCCAGCCCCAGTTCAAACTGCCACATACAGCTCCAGCTCAACACGCCCCTCATCCTGCACAGCTCCGGCTCATTCTCCCCCTCAGCCCCAGTTCAAACCCTGCACGGCTCTGTCTCAACCCTCCACAGGGATATGCAGCTTGGGCTCAACTCCGCTCCCCACATTCCCCTGCAGACCTAACCTACCCCAGGTTTAACCCCTCTACCCGCTCCTATGGTCCCTACCCACCGCCAGGCTTAACCCTCCTCAACTGCTCCCCCATCCCCAGGGCTTACTTTTCAAAAGGGGCTCCACATGTTTCTGCTGCTTCCCTGGCTGCAGAATGTATGTTCCACTGGGGCAAAAAGGCCACCACCCAACTTGCGCGAAATTCAAGTTATGTGAGTGTGCATGGGAACACGCCTTGCGTAACTTGAGTGACTATCCAGAATGGTGTTTGGAAAAAGCTATTGCTGAAATATGTTCACGATTTCTGTGGTTTTGAGGGTGAAGTGAAAGACATTCAAAGTCTTTTGTGCAACTGGCAACTCAAGCAGGATTTAATGAGGTAGACATAGATGATGTGCAAGACCAGTTTTTGTCACATGGTGAATAATTGACTAATGAAGAACTAATACAGCTGGATGCAGAAAAGGTATCAAAAAAGGAGGAGGAAGAATTGGATGAACCACAAAAAAATGCTGGACACTAAAACACTCAAAATTCTTCAGTGCATTGGAGGCAACTACACATATTCTCAATGACAATGACCCAAACTTAAGAGTGGAGTTTGGCCTGCAATCAACAAATTCATGAAGCCATTAGATGCTATCAGGAGTTGTATAACAGGAGAAAGACAGCTGCAATACAAACTTCTATTTTATCATTTTTTCAGCCCTCATCACCATCACTACCAGCTGATCCTCAATCCTTAACCTCAAAAGCTGAAGATAAAACCCAATTAAGAAGATTGAAGTCACTATGGAGCTGTTTCTGATGATGACACAGATGATCCCAGGGAATCTGCATCAACACCACCTTCTTCAAAACTATTTAAGTACTGACTAGTGATAATACATGTCATAAAAAAGCAATAAAGTAGCACTGTTCTTATTTTTATGATAGTATAGTATTGTAAAGTATGTGGGAAAAATATTGGGTGATTTTTTGGGAGTCAAGAACCAGTCAGAATTGTTTACATTGAAAATAATGGGAATTTCATTTTCAATTTATGAATTTTCACCTTACAAAGAGTTTTCATAGATCAAATTACTTTCATAAATTGAGGGATAGGTGTATATCATACTTGGTTGCATCCTCAGAAGGATTTCTTGGCTACTGTTTGGAGTGAGTTGAGACCAGGAAGGCTGAGGACTCTGGCTCACTCATCCACCACTTATAGCCTTTGCTTTGCTTAGCCAGTGAGTCCTGGTGCAGCTGGCTCCCTGGACCCAAAGGATACTGGGGGGCAGAATGTTTTACAGGCCAGGCTGGGGACAAATAGCTCCAAGGTCTTTAAGGTACTATAAGAATCCTTATGCCTACGTAATTTTGCATCTGTCTGTTCCACAGTGTGTGGCCATCAAAAGGGAGGTCCTGCTGTGATTGCTGAGCCTATGCAAACAGCCCTGGGAGGAACGGACCGCAAGCCTGATGCATGGATATTGCCAGACCCATTGTGCACACAGCAGAGTCTGCAATGTCAGATGTCATCTGGAAGTGCACCCTGGAAGCCACTGTCCCCTACTTGATGATTGCCTTTTAACTCCTTCCTTGAGGCCTCAGGAAGCGATCCCTAAAATCTGACCATAGCCTACTACATATCAAAATTGTGGCAGCCAAGGACAGCCTGGTGATTTGCCACCTGCAACCAGCAGAAAAAGAAATTTTTCACCTGATCAAATTTATCTTCTTAGAATCTTTATTATTCAGTGTCACCTCTGGTTGTTCTTGCCTCTTCTTATGGCTGACCACCTCCACCAAGAGAGAGTTAGGGGCTGGGTGGACATAAAGTTACCCATAACTCTTTGCAGGCACAAGGTGTTTATATTGAGCTATCTTTGAAAAGGAGCTCAAGGAAGAGGTGTTTTGCCAGAGGGCATTACTGGTATAGAGAAACCCTTCATGTAAAGGCAGGGCAACCTGGACAGGTACAGAGCACATTGGAGAGGGAATCTGCTGGCTCCTCAAGCTCCTCCACCTGCAGCCTTAAGTTAAAGGGTGTGACAAACTGGTGATTTTGTTCACCTTATCATGTTGCATGTTCACCTTGTTAAGCTGCTTGTGAGTTCTACTATCCTAGAGTACCCCTGTATGAATGCCTCAGTTTCCCAGGGCACTGCATAAAACACCTACATTGTGATGGAAATTTCACGTGTGATAGCCTCTTGCACATACGCAATGGCTGATGCCCTCATAACCCAAAACCAAGAGAGGATGCGACCAGGTGACAGCTTTTGCCCAGGAAGCAGGGCAAAGGCCATAGGAGGAACCTGGCTAGGAAACAGACCTCTGGGAGAGGGTCAGTCTGGAGTGGCTGGGATGCAGAGAAGAGCCAGGAGCTCACTGTCAGGGCCCCCTCCCAAAGAAGGTATGTATTCACTGCTTCTGGTTACTGTGCACTGAAAAGTCTGTCCTGCACTGTGTCTCTGTTGACTAACAAGCCTTCTGTTCTAATTGCAGGCTGAGAGTCCCATCTAACTGTGGATGGGGGTGCAATGGCCTGTGACTCAACTCCGCTCCACTTTGATGACAGACGTTACCCTCGAGGAGTTCCTGATGAGGATTTGCATCTTTCTAATGCACCAAGTGAAGAGAACTTGTGATGGCCTCATCCAGGGATGATAAAGATGATGCTGTGCTGTGTGCTTCATTCCCTGTTCCTGTGGTGCTGCTGATCAGGCTACTCAGAGCTCTTGGGAGAAGGGGGTCCCTTTCCCTGGAGCTTGCACCTGCTCACAGGGCCAGGACACTGAGGCTGAAAGTCTCTTAGATGTCCCTGAAACCAACCAGGCCGCCTGAGCCAGTTGGATGAACTCCCATTGGTTCCATGGGTACCTGGGCACTAGCCACCCCCCTTGCAGACATGCTGCAAGGTGTGATGCCAAAGGCTGAGGCAGCACCATGGGTATCTGCATTTGGCCCAGTGGCAGAGACTCATGCTCTATGCCAGCTTCCGAAGTCATGTGTGCACCGACCAATGACCAGGAATGCAAGGGCCCGAGCCTTCCTTCTGCATTACCTTCTCCTATCTTGTTCTGCTCTCAAGTCTCCCTACATTCTGCTCTCAAGTCTCGTCTTCTGTTTCCTTATTTATTTGCATTTTCTGCTATGCCTTTGACTGTCAGTTTTTCTAGTCTGGGATCTTGTCTAATATATTTTGTATTGTACTATAAATATGTATCCCACATTATAAAAAAACTGTAATCGTGTACTAGACACTAAAGCTTCTATTTGTTATGGTGTTTCATTTAGGCAAAATAATTTACTATAAATATCTTTTGATAAACTATTTTTGCATTTGATCTACAGCGTTACAAAATCAAATCTAATTAAATTTGGTACAAGTTAAAAAAATTATCTGAGTCCAGGGTCAGGCATGGAAACTTTCAGCTTAAACATTAGGCATTAATTCTGCGCTCTAATCTAATATTTCTACCTATGATCTGACCCTACAAGTTCACGTCCCTGGGCAAGCTCCTGAATCCATGTGAAGCATCCTCAATTTTGATGGCTCCAGTCTCACCAGCAACAGGATCTGCATGTTTTCATATCGTGTCCATTGTTGAGTAAGCAAGTGCCACATTCATGCATGAAAAATAAACACCCAACCAAACCAATCCGCACACAAACTCACACAAAAGGTGTGCACGTCTTGAATGGAAATTAAACATCTATGGCAACACTGATAGCATGTAGTTAGAAGGCTAGCACAGAGCATACATTCATCAGCATCAACCATGGGCTCGGTGCCCATTGGTGCCTGATGCCTCTCTCACTATTGCTTTCCTTCTTTCCCTGTCCAATGCAGAGTGGCTTAGTTTCTGTAGACTAGCTCCACTCCACTCTACTGTATTATCTACCCATTCTCTGTGGGGTCTGCCTCTCCTATTTGAACTGTCCATTACGCCAAATACCAGGGTCTGGATTTTTCATTTGTCATTCATTCTGCAAATATACCCGCACAGCTGTAACTTCCATTGTATAACCTTCTGCTGTAGTTTCTCTTTTGGCTGTATCTTCCTATACAGACTCTTCCCTTGATATAGGAGCACAATTGGTTCCCAACTTTCTGCCTGTAGGCAGAAACTCCTAACAGGGACATTAAATTCCTATTAAATTACATGTTAAAGTCTCTGATTAGTTACCAGGGCTCCTAACTCGGGGAAGGAGTGGCAGCAGGTGGTGCTGCTTTCGAAAGATAAGTGAACCATGGGTTGGGGAGGGTTAAAGGCTGGGGGTAGTTTGGGGCTGTGAGGGAGGGAAGGTTAAAATCTGGTTGGGAAGGGTTTCAGGCTGCCATGGTTTAGGACTGCAGGGGGGTCAGGCTGCAGGAGGTACAGGTGGCAAGAGGTCTGGCTGAAGGCTGGTAAGGGGGCCTGGCTGCCATGGTTTGTGGCTGCAGGGCTGGCGGGGGAAGGCAGGGGGCTCAGGCGCCAGCGCCACCAGGGTGCGGGGGGGGGGGGAGGGTTAAGCCACGGGGGGTACAGGCAGCAGTGGGGTCTGGCCACAGGGCCAGCAAGGGTGTCAGGATGTGGGGCCGTGGGGTGCGGGGGGGGGGGGGGGGGCAGGTGGTGGGGCTACAGGGCCGGCAGGGATGTCAGGCTGCGGGGCCGCAGGGGTTACAAGTGGCAGTGGGATCTGGCTGCAGGGCCGGCAGGAGCGTCCGGCTGCTGCGGTCTGGGGCTGCAGAGCCACGGGGGGTGAGGCAGACTATGGGGGTTGGAGCTGCCGGGAGGCTCGTATTAGAGGAAGGAGTTCACTTGTCGAGTGAACTAAAGGGGGGTATGTGTGTCCCTCATTTAAGCAAGTACTCGTAAATAAAGTACTCATTTAAGGAGGGATGAGTGTAATGCCTCGTTGGTGACCTTCTGCATATGTCCTGTTCTCAGGATGTAGAGCATACGTTAGTGCAGACCGTATATAGGGACCAAGTATATCATGAATTGTTTACTATGCAAAGCTCTATTCCAATTCAACTGTCTTGGAATGCTAAAGGCAAATGGATATTCGTACCTTAAGTACATTCACTCTACACTGTATTTTGTAATACTTCCAATAAAATATTACATAACAAGTATAAAATGGTTTGTGCCATATAGGTGCTTTGGCAGAGAAAATGATTTTTTACTTATTTATATGAAGGACCGTCTATGCTGTTTTGTACTTCTTACTGGAATCTGCAAGCTTTTGACCAATAATCAGGTTGATTAATTTTTGTGGTAACTGTACAAAATTGACAAAAAGTGGACTAATATGGACAACTGTAAACTCAGGGATAATATCAAAAACTCCAGTTGTGCACAGCTAGGGGCAAAATTTTTCACCATCTGAATTTCACTGACAGAAATAGAAGGGCATCTCTCTTCTTCCCTTACCTCATACTCTGTGCTCATTCTCATACTGCAGCTAACATACATCTACACAATAATCTAAAGTAACTGTGCATAAGACTAAGTGCAAACACAGAAAGAGAGTTCCCTTGTTCTGATGTTCCGTTTTATGCACAAGTTCTCCTGCTTTCGCAGGCTTGCAAAATTTTTGAACTCATTTTATTAATTTTTAAATTAGATTTGATGGTATCTGGTTCACATTGCTATTAATCCTTACAAAAGGTAGGAAAATAGGCATTTATTATCAAAAAGCTTTGTTTAAGTATCCATTATTGTAGAAAGCTAATGAGTTTCTGAAACCTAAGGCTTGCTTTTAGTGTGTAAATGTGCTGCAATATTAGTGAGGATATGATTTCTCACACTTTGGCCTTTTGATGAAACACCTTTGCAATACTAGTATGTCACCTTATCCTACAATTTCACACATCAACTGCCATGGTATCTGCCCCAAGAGCCCAGTTTCACATTGCACTAATGAGTCAACACCTGTTAAGAGTGGAGAAATCTGAACCTTGTTAGCAACTGTGCACTCTCCTGGGAACTTGGATGTTGAGCATTGTCATACTCACCTCCAGCATGTCTGTACTAAGAACTCTGGCTGCAGCTGTGATGAAGTCTCCTATCAGCATTGTAAAACCAGGTAAACCCAAGAAGAAAAAGCAAGAAGGGCAGTGTCTTATGACAGTATTTAAAATATCCTGAAAAGGAGGAGAGATTATTAATTTTAATTGAAAAATTTGAAAATATTTATCATTGTATGTTATAATGTTCTTACTGGTTGCAGAAATAAAATGCTAATACTTTATATATAAACACAAACGGATACATATGCAGCATCACATCAAAACATTGATCTGCTTTACTAATCCATTCTTGAGGAGTACACCTACTAGGAATGGTTTCCAATTTCCTTAAAATTTCAATTTTCACCCTCTTTGATAAAAATACAGAGGTTTCTTTATTTAAAAAGTACATTGAAAAGAAACAACTATTATAAGATTACTTTACATTTATTCAGTGTACTAAAACATTCAACTGGTAAATAGGTTTATCATAAACTTATATGTATTAGAAATAACAGCCACAAAATCATTTTATTTAGCAGTTCACAGCTATTAACTATAAGGACATTACACTAACATTGTCCTTGATTCTGATAGTTCAATAGACAACAACTTAGAGACATTATTAAAACTTCTATATGACTGCTTTATAGGAACCCACAGGTGTCAACACAAAAAGTACCTGGGCATAAGCCAAGAAAAAGAGATAGAAATCTTTTTGACCTGCTTTTCACAAACTGGGTTTTTTTCCCACAAAAGCTTATGCTGAAATACATCTGTGAGGCTATGTCTACACTAGAGGGCTTTGTTGACAAAACCCAGGGAGTGTCCAGATTCCCCAGGTGTTCTGTCAACATTAAATCTACAGAATGCAGCACTTTTGTCAACAGCCTTATCCCGCTCCCCACAAGGCATAATACTTCTGCCAACAGAGATCTGTTGACAAAATCTGGTCTGGACATTTGGGGGGCCCAATGGTCAACAGAGAGAGCTTCTGGGACACTGGGCAGCCCAGTCTGCTGTGCTGCTAGTTGGCTGTTTTGTCGAGAGAGAGGCCGGGCAGTCCAGATGTGTTATGTCCACAGAGCAGATCATTCTTGAGATCTGCTTGGCAGTTTGGCCATAATCTGTCAACAAATCACTCTAATCTAGACATAGGCTTAGTCTTTAAGGTGTCACGGGACTCCTTGTTTTTGCAGATACAGACTAACACAGCTGCCCCCACTTATGAGAAACTCTTAACTTCTACCAAAACATCACCCCTACGCTTTACCATAATAAAGTAGATGGGGAGGGTGCTTAAACATTTTTTTTTCAAAATCTGAATGGGTTTAAAATTAGAAAGTTTGCCATAAACCCTGACTTCAATTATTACTTTTTCAGAAGAATGAGGTAGCTGATTTCCACAGAAGTTCAAAACCACTTTCATTCCTACTTTTAAAAAAATCAAAGAAAACTTGCAGAAAAAAATATTAGGCTCTCTCCCTTCCTCACAACTATCATCATGCACTAAGATAGGCCTGAACATACTTTACATAACAAAATATTTTTCCCTGATTGATTTTTCAGTTAGAAATTAAAGTTTTGCCTACTCGGGAATAGTCCTTCAGTAGCTAGAAAACTAGTAAGAATATGACATCACAGGTATCAAGGAAATGAAACTTGACTGACTGAACAAATTATTCGTTCTGTTGAAAACTGTTTTTGATTTCACAAATTAAAACACATGATAAAAACTCTTCATTAATGATTCAATATTTCCATCCTTTCAATTAATATCTGAGAATATTACCAATGTACATTAATTCTGAAACCTGTTATCCTCACAAACAATGAAGACCATAGTTGACATTTCTGAGATACGCACATTAAAAAAGCAAGTATTTTTCATACCTATCATAAATAAGCAAAAGAGCATAAACTCAGTCTTTTTCCCACTTGCAGACCATGCTTTTAAATTACACCAGTTAACTCCAACACATCATATAAGCCTGAGCAAAATCTATTTATTGTTTCTCGTTTACAGTGTTTACATTAGCACACTGTGAAACAATAAACTAGCTTGTAAATTTTTAATTTTGACATTACAGAAGATAGTATTTTCCCGTCTCTGAATGATCACAATGCCACTCAAGTTAATGTTTAAACTAGTTTTAATCACTTCCTTTGATACATTTTAAAGTCAATATCAGTCAATGCAAACATTCTAAAAGACTGAGCAGATGGATGCTGCAGCTCATAAAGTGGGTGGTAAACTCATGCTCTGAGGGCAGAACAAAAGATCCACCCTTTTTCATAATTAAGGGGTTGATTAATGCATTGGGCTCTTCACAACACACCTGTAATTACTAACAGAGGTAGGTATTGTACCGTGCTCTGTCTCTGAATATCAGGCATCAAGCAATACAGCAGCAGATGGGAGCACGCTTTTGCTGACATATGCTACAATAAAAAAATGCATGAAAACCTGGCTTAAAAGGTGGCAGAATGTAGCAGATTTGATGATAAACAACACAAACAACTGCATTAACTTTGTCCTGCTCTCATTAATTCCATCTGTTCAATTTTCATATTAAACCAAATCTTCAGTTTTCTTTTTGAAATTTTTGAAAGTAAGCTGTGGAAACTACTGGGGGGCAAGGGACAAAAGATCTGCGAGTGCGCCTGTGGAGGCCACAAAGATTCAACAGACACCCAGCCTTTTGGAAGTTTATCCAACCTGCATCTGAACTTTTAGGAGGTTCACCCATTACTATTGTCTGCTACTAGCATGGTGTTGGTTACATTAGGAAAGCCCAGTATGTAGGCTTATGAAGCTTTAAATTTGGTCTATTTCATATCACCCTTTGTAAATAAGCAATAGAAATCAAGAATATAAATGAAAAACAAAGCGGTAGGTATGAAATACAGTTGCAATATAAAACAAAATGATGCAATTTTAACACTACGTCCACGTCTACAATAGACGCATCTGTCAACAATAATGTCTGTAGACAGAGGTGTGTCAACAAAACCTCAGTGGACAGAATGCATCCACACACAAAAGCAGATCGACAGGATTGTTCTGTCAACAGAGCAGCCAGACTGCCCTGTCCTCTGTTGACAGAACACCTGATTGGAAGCCCTGCAAACAAGGCTGCACAGTGCACGGGAAGCCCTCTCTGTCAACAGAAGTGTCTACACTGCATTGTGTCAGCAGAGGCATTATTCTTCAAATTTTCAAGGGATAACTCTGTCGACAGAACAGTTTGTGTGTGTAGACGTTCCCTGAGTTATGGCCCCTTCTGTCAAACAAAACTCTCTTTAGGGTAGACACAGCCCTAATGTTTTCACATTGCATTTTAATAAACATTAGAATTTCGTTATAGATGCCACAATGTTTGCTGCTGAGGAAATATGGTGGAGTATCTTTTATAAATTGAAAAAAATACGGAATTTTTTTCACGGTAAGAGGTTAAAAAAAAAACTTCTGTAAAATTGGTTTGAAAAGACTGCTGTGATCATCTGCTTGTATTTTTCACAACTCACACTCAGGACCTCCAAATTTCCCAAGTCAAACTAGTGGATGATGTGGCAAGCTCAGAAACTATTGACAGCAAAGTTATCTACATACAATTGAGTAAAAGTTTACATTCAGCATTTGACTTTATATCAATTTACACAGTCAAATGCAGATCTCAGTGATAACAGTGTAAAGCCAGGATGGTTCTATTGACTTCATTAACATTAATCCATTTTTTATTGACATAAATAAAATCAAAATCTGAAAAAATACCAGGAAAAAGGCTTCTGCTTTATTAAATTGTAATGAAAGAAATGAACAGCATAGCCTTAAAATGCAAAGTTTCATGACAAAAGTGTTTGTCAAATTTTATTCCTCATTTCCTGATTAACACAGATTTGAGCATTAAACACGTGTCGAGATAGAAGATAGATTTTTATGTAGTAATACAGAAGGTTTGCAACTTGGCAAGAGATTTATGAGAAAGCAACCAAGTGAGAACATCTGTCCTTTATCAGTGATCTTGCAAAAATCAGGTAATTCAAATAGAGGCAAGTTGTTCCCTTCCCTTCCAAGCACGGTTCTATAAATGTTAACTGTATTCAGCAGCTTACAGCCTAGTAAATGAATCACTTTAATTGAATGCTATGTACACAGTAACTGGAAAAACACAAGCAATAAGAAAAACATATGGCGATGGCAATAGAAATTGGTTTACTCATTTTGTACAGTGTTGTTTCTTTGCTTCTTTTATAATTGACCTTTAGAAGGATAAATGTGTAAAATAATTTTGGTTTATTATGGCTCCAAACCTTTCAACAATTACACAAAATGAAAATCTAAAAGGAAGTGTTCATTCTGGAAGCATTTCCATTGTTTACATAATTGCACAGCTATAATTTAGTGTTCATGTTGTTATGGAAAACTGAAAAAAGAAGAACTATTATGGCCTATTTCAATTCCAAATGCTTCACCAAAGTGTCAAAAATGGAGGAAAAATCCTGTTTATGCCCATGTATAAAGGATTAACCCTATAACTGATCAAATAATTTCAACAGAGTATTCTAGTGATGAATAAAATAACATCATATTGTCATCATCATCCTCTGAGTATGTGGAAAAAAATGTTAATGCAAGTTCACTGGAAGGTCAGTTATAAAAAAATATTCTTCACTTAGTTTTTGCTCAAGCTATTGCAGATTATAGGTGTAACAAAATAGCTTGCCATCTGCCTTTATCAGGTTTCCCAACTGTTCTTCCTCAGGAACAAGCTGGGTTTTCATGAAAGTTCACCTTGTTCTTCAATGAGATATTACCAGGGACTAGAATTTACAAAATGGAAAATATCCATTAAAAATTGCTGTTTTGTTTACAATTTTTAAAAGGAAAACATTTAAATATGCTGGGTTTTGTACTCTCAGAGAAGACCTTCTCCTTTTCCTTTTTCAGACTTTCAATAGAGCTACTATGTGGTCCAAACAAAAGATAAACAGACAAATAACTTGATAAAGGAAATCACTGGTCTAGCCACACTGATATTTTAGGTATCTACGATATTAATCTGTAAAATCTGAAGTTTCAACAAAAACATTTTAAGAATTTTAACTTACATGAAACAAGAGGATTATTTTGATAGAGGAGCCATTAAAATCAGTGATTTAAAAGTACCCTCAAAACAGTTATATGTGCTAAAACATTTTCAGCTGCAGAAGCAGCCACAAAGAAAGTGTTTAATAAGGGAAATAATGTAATTTTACACATTGCCAGGGAAGAAGGAAGATGAAAAGGGTGGATTTTGATAGTAGCCTAAGGGGTCAGGGCACAAAGTAGAAGAGAAGCAGTGTTTGGAATGGGAGAGAGGAGGTGGAACTAAGAACAGAAGCAGACAGAATGAAGAAATCAAATTGGATGTTACACATTCTGGAATTAAAATCCTGGGCAGAAAAGGGGATGGGAAAGAAGGGCACGAATGTGGGTTTAAACAGCTGGGAAGTGACATTACACAAGAGACTGTTGAGGCCTTCAGCATGAAAACTGATTAGCAAGAAAGCTATTTACAAAGGACAAGGGCACAGATGAGCATACATGAACATAACTACCAGAGTCACTCCAAAGTTTCTTCAAAAGCAACGAGGGGTCCTGTGGCACCTTACAGACGAACAGAAATGTATGAGCATAAGCTTTCATGGGCAAAGACCCACTTCGTCACCTGCATCTGACGAAGTGGGTCTTTGTCCACGAAAGCTTATGCTCATACATTTCTGTTCGTCTGTAAGGTGCCACAGGACCCCTCGTTGCTTTTGCAGATCCAGACTAACACGGCTACCCCTCTGATACTTGACTCCAAAGTTTCTTGGTTCTGTAACAGAACATTTGCACTGGAAAGGAGGGACTATGTATAGAAGACGGAAGGGATCCTATTAGGTTCATGCCAAAGGAGCTCTCATTCCGCAGCGTATGAAGAAGGGTTGGAAGTCCTACCAGACATTGGTAGAGCAGCTTCCTGGAATGGCTTTAAATGTAGATTTGTGCCTCACTTTAATGCTACATACGCCGCCCACACAGACAGGGGCCTTTTGAAAGGTCCTCCCAAACTTCAAAATCCCCTTCTTCCTAGTTCGTTTTAGGAAGAACGTGTGTTTGAAGCCCGGGGGGGGTCCTTTCGAAAGGCCCCCGTATACACAGGTGGTGTGCATTCTTTGAAAGCAGCACTTTCGAACTGCGTGGGGCCACCATTATGAAATTGAGGTGCTGCATATTCATGTCAGCACCTCATTAGCATCTTCCAAAGTGCCTCATTAACATGCCCCTTTCAAAAGGAGGGGGCTAGTGTAGATGTAGCGCCTAAGAACTTAATAGAAAAATATATAAAATTCCACAAGTATTTATTTACTTCAAATCATTGGTGATAAAAATAGATAATTTAAATGGCTTCTATAAAAGTGTTCACGTAAAATACTTTATATTACAAATTAGTAAACTGCCTAACTGCCATCTCTCCATATCCAGTGTTTCTACAGAAGCTTGCTACAAGCTACTGTTATTTTCTTGCCACAAATATCAATAGCATATTCAAAATATGTTGAAAACCTAGTTTGGCATTTAAATATGCTGACTATACTAATATAGGTAATGGTATAAATAATTTGTATCAATCATGATACAAATTTTTCTAAGCCTCGTCTGGTCACAGTTGCTTTT
The DNA here is from genome assembly GCF_033958435.1 of Carettochelys insculpta. Taxonomy (NCBI): domain Eukaryota; kingdom Metazoa; phylum Chordata; order Testudines; family Carettochelyidae; genus Carettochelys; species Carettochelys insculpta. The sequence goes on along the minus strand of NC_134139.1, from coordinate 6,315,550 downwards.
AAAATGAAAAGGAGAAACAAAGTCTAACCCTTAACTTTTTGATCTTCAGCTGTACAGCACTTTTGTCATCTTACACTTTCTATATGAAGGAACAAATCCAATCTCTCTGTGTTGAAATGTAATCATCAAGTACATCTGTCAACTCAGCAGGGTTTCTTTTTTAGGTTTTAGTTTTATTCTTATCTTCATGGAAGTAAAACATGGTGCATTTTCAATGCCACCCTATTATTTTAAAACCGCAGTTACCCCGATCATCTCTGAAATCCTGTTCTTTCAGTACAACAAGGAGTCCTGTGGCACCTTATAGACTAACAGATATTTTGGAGCAAAAAGCTTTCGTGGGCAATATATATTCTGTAATATATTTCTGTTTTAAAATCCAAGCTACCAAATGGGCTCCTCAATTAAACTGAAACTGCAGCCATGAAGCGTAATTGTTACACTTTCACTTTTTTTTATGGAATTGAACCCAAAAGTTTGGAACGTTATCTAATCCATTTACATCTCAAACATCCTCCTTTACCCACAGACCATATATTGTATGACACATGTTCATCAAGGTCTATAATTGCAACAGGAGGCAGAGAATCTCTGAGCAAAATTTATACCAATCAGCTGGGAGTTTCTTGAAAGAATCTCCATTTTTTTCAAATTTAAAAAGAAAAAAAAACTTCACATCTAGATCATGCCCTGCCAAACAAAAAGTAGACATCTCTTTTTAGAAGTACCTCAATACGTCAGGAGTGGTGTGTAAGTTGTTTGTACCTGTGTATAAGAATGTAATCATGGGATGTGGTCTGGGTCCGGCCGAGGGGGCAGTGGAAAGTCCTGCCACTGACTGAGCCGAGTCCATTGACCATGGATGCATATTTGTAGTATGCCCTGACTTAGACTAAGAAGTCTACAGGGAACTACTATTGTATCCAATACGGCAATAAACCTGGCCGACGTGCCTTCGCACCTTACTAGACTCTGTGGTCATTGGAGGTTCTCTTCGAGTCTGCTGTGTCAGCTATCTGCAGAGCTGGGGCAGCACACAGAGGGAACACACGCACGCAGCCGAGTGATACATTGGAGAGAGCAGAGCACCACGCTGGTGGCAACTCTGACAACATGAACGAGTGTACGGAACTCCCATCTTAGCAGTTGTAGTAAGCTCTAAGTTCACAAGCTACAGACTTCCTTGGCGAAAGCATAATGTTTCTGAAAAGATATCCTATTCTTGTGAGATAACTGTTGCATGTAATCAGCATTCAGGTCACACTAAAGGCTACAAAAGGGATAAAAGTCTTTATCCTACCCAGATAAAAGCTCAAAGGCCTTTTAAAATATAGGGTATGCTATTTGGTCTGCACCTCACCCTACCTCTCAAACAAAAATACGGTTGTGGGAAGACTATCAGAAGATAAATAATCTTACTGAGGTTGAATTTGTAAACTATATTTAGTATAAATTTTGCTGAAGATAGGGATCCTGCAGGATACCATGTTTCTGCATGACATCATCAAAGGAGCCTCAGCCTTTCTAAATAACACAAAAGTCTTCCAGACATAATTGCAGTTAAAAATCACTGGGCAAGATTCATAGTCGGAGCAAATTGGCAAAGGTCTACTGAAAACTATGGAATGAGGTCTCTGACCTTTTGGAAGAGTTTAAACAGACATTTCAAGTGACTAAAACACACACAGCCCTCCACTGGGGCTGCCTCTACACTACCAGTTAAATTCGAATTTAAGGCAGTTAGCTCAATATTACCTCGTGGCTGTCTTCACTTTAAATACAATTAGCTCGATTTAGGGAGCACTATCATCATCAGTACCTGATGGGTATAACAGCGTGGAAGCACCACATCTTAAAATCGAATTTATTAGCCTCCAAAGGTGTCCCGTATGTAACCCACAATGCCCCTCAGTAATCCACTCTGGCCGCTGCTCTCCAGGTGCGCAGGAATTAGGTAACAGGAAGACCGTGAATTTGAAAGCAGGAGCAGCAAGCCTGTGGCTGTGGGCTCAGGTTTGTTTGAGAGCCTGAGAAATGTCTGTCTTTCTTGACTATCAGTGCTTTGAGTGCATCTAACCCATTACAAAGAGGCCCTGAAGGGAGCGAGTGATTCTGTCTCTACACTCATTTTTTTCTACGCTGCCTGGTGCCAGCTGCTGCCCCGCTGCATCATGTGGCATGCTTGTATAAGATGCTGAGAAACTTCTAAGTGGTTTGCATTTGCACGCAAACCACCCTCCTTCCCCCACAGGCACCACACAGTCAGGGTCTTTCCTGCACTTAGCCACCTCATGTGGGCAGATGTAGGTAGACTCAATAAAAGGACATGCCTGCCATTCGGTGCTGACCATGCTGCCAGGCAGCACCATATCCTAGTTTGTGCACGTTTACGGCTCCAAGAGCAGGAAAGAATTTCAGGGGCTTGCTGCCGCTGGGGGTGGAGGAGGGAGGTCTCCCCTGGCAGCTAAGATACTCGGGGGCTTGCTGCCACTGGTAGGAAGTCTCCCCTGTGGATAAGATATTCGGGGACTTGCAACTGCCAAGGGGAAGTCTCCCCCAGTGACTAAGATAGTCAGAAAGGGGGACGACTTTAACTGCCCCCCCACTGAACCTCCTCACGCCTCTAGCAAGGGACCACTGGGGCTTGCAGCTGCCGGGGGGGGGTGTTCCTCAGTGGCTAAGATACTTGGGGGCTTGCTGCCACCAGGGGAAGTGTTTCCCAATGGCTAAGATAGTTGGGGTGACTACTTCAGCTACCTCAACATTCCGAGTGGCTCTTCAGCTGCAAACCACTGCACCCCATCCCCGCCCCTCCAAAAATATTTTTGGGCACTTGCTGTCTATTGCAGACACCTGCTGGTTTAATATTTGTTATAAAACCTTTTTGCTAACATTTCCTATCAGTCTTCATTCTTTGACCCCTTCAGAAACATGGAGGGGAAGGGCGAGTTGACATTCCTGTTTCTGATATAAGCTCACCGCCATTACCTGTGTTCGCATTGTCTGTGTAATGAAGAGGGAAGTCAAACATATTTTTTCCTAAATTTTCTGTCCTTTTTCTTCTAACTTTGTCAATACAGGATGAGTCCCAGTATTATTTTCTGGAATTGAATGCAACGATGGGAGTGGGGACACTCAGTGGATGGCCAGCTGAGAACACAGCCATTGCACAGAAGTATTATAGTGCACCAGAAAGCCGAAGACTCTCCCTTCAGCAACTTTGTTGCAAAAACTTTCCTCTCTTCTCATTCTTCAAGATTTTCGGGGTCCCTGCATTATTTTCAGGGATTGGATGCAATCATAGGAGTAGGGACACTCAGTGGATGGCCAGTTTAGAATTCAGCTACAGAAGAAAGATATTTCTGTGAATTTTTTGCCATCGCCATGAACACCCTACGTTTCCTTCCTTTCCAAGGGAAAAATGGACATTTGTTTACAACAGGCAGGAAATGACGGAAAAAACCAGCAAGCATACCCAGACCAGCGAGCATACGCTGAATGCTACAAGGATGAGGGAACTTCGGGATAGGTTCCCACAATGCGCTACTGCAACAGTCTGTTTACCAATAGCGTGTGGCAGCAAAAGTCAACTTTGTGAGGAGCACATTGGAAAGTGAAAATGGTCAAATTTGAACTTATACATTCCAGAATTACAAAAATCAATATTAATAAATTAAAAATTATTTCATAGTGTAGACCCAGCCTGGCAAAAATGCACTGAAGAAGCAGCTGCTAACAGAACAAAATAAATTATACAAACAAAACATGAAGACAGATTTCTCTTTTGTGATTAGAGAAGAATGATTCCACTTCTCATAATGTTTAAGCATTGGTGACTTTCTGTAAAACAAGAGACTTCTGTGGAATCTCCTAATAACGTTATGTGAGAATTAGTCAATGTCCTATGTTCCAGCCCACACATTGGGATAATTCCAGTTCAGAAACAAACTGTTTTCCTGAGTAGGTTCAATAGATATTGACAGGAGAAATGATAGGTATATGAATGACCAGTCCCAATTCTTGAACAGATTCACCACACTGTTCCAAGAATCTCTGAAGCTTGTGAAGGAAGTGAACTGCCAGAACATGCTTTTTGTAATCCAGAGGTAGAACTTTCAGATGCACTTGGTGAGGCAGACATTGCTTCCTGACAGAGTTTTTAAAGAGTGAACAACAGGTTGTTTACAATTATAACAGATATTGTGCTATCTGTTTGCCATTAAACACTTGATGAATGGAAAAAAATATTTTAGAGCCCACCATTTGTAGCTTTCAGGTCCAAAACATTAAAATGGATTCAGTCTCCACACATTCCAACTGAGAATTAAAAACAGGTTATGTACATTCTCATAACTGTTGTTCTTCAATATGTGTTGTTCATATCTATTCCAATTAGATGTGTGAATGAATGTACACAAGGTGGCCACAAGATTTTCTCATAGCAGCACTCATAGGGTTGGTATCGCAGTCCCCTGGAGTAGCACTTTCATTGTGCCCAATAGAGCAATCAACTGACTCACCCCTTCCTCACCTCGGAAGATGAGTATTGGAACAGATATGACCACCACATATCAAAGATCAAGTTGTAAGAACATATGTAACCTTTTTTTCTTCTTCAAATGCTTGTTCATGTGTATTCCAATCAAGTGATTCACAAGCAGGTCAGTAACTAGGTAGGAGTCAACCACTGATTGTAACACTGCTTGTCAAAAAAAAAAAGAGCATCATCTCAGGCCTTCGGAGTAATCACATAATGCGAGATAAAAGTCTGGATTAAGGACCACAGAGAGGCTCTACAGATTTTGTGACTGGGGATCTGGGCCGGAAATGTGGCAGAAGAACCTTATACTTTGAAGAAAAGCACTGTGATCAGAGGTACTGGAACTCCTGCTAACCCACAGCATTCTGGGATACAGGACATAATCCATAGTGTGTGTCGGGCAGACACTGGTTGACCCTTCATCATCCTATGTATGACTGCCATGAATATTCGGATGGATTTGCTGAACGGTTTAGTCCTCTCAGTATAGAAAGCCAGGACTCTGCAACAGACACTGATGGAATGTAAAAACAAAAAGCAGTCAAGTAGCACTTTAAAGACTGTTCTGGTCTGGCTATGGTCTGAAGAAGTGGGTCTGTCCCACGAAAGCTCACCTAATAAACTATTTTGCTAAAGTGCTACTTGACTGCTTTTTGTTTTGATAGTGTATAGACTAGCACGGCTTCCTCTCTGTTACTGATGGAATGTAGTGTCTGCTCTGTGAAACCAGAAGTGACTTAGGATAGAACACTTGCAGGAAAAGGTCTTGGTTCAGATGAAACTGTGACACCACTTTTGGAAGAAAGGCCAGCTGTGGCCTGAGCTGGACCTTGTCCTTATAGAACACTGGGATATCAGGGGCCTCAGTTCTGACATTCTCTTGTCTGAAGATACAGCTATCAAGAGAGTCATCTTACAAGATAGGTGTGATAGGGATCAATTTTCTAAGGGCTCAAATGGTGAGTCTGTGACTCTAAAACAGGACTATTTTAAGGTTCCAGACTGGGACAGGCTGGAGTACGTGTAGGTAAACGTTTGTCTAGACCTTTTAAAAGCTAGTAACCAGAGGATTCCAAAATACTGAATGACTGACCCCCGCAACCCAGATGGAACATGGAGACAGTTGCCAAATGTATCAGAGGCAGGGGAAGACCCTTTTTGCTTTAAGTGGAGGAAAAAGTCCAAAATGAGTGGTACCGGGGCCAAGACAGGTGGGCAGTGATAATGAGTCTGCCCCTTGGCTAGATATGTGGCCTTGATAGATTGCTTTTTGCTACCAAACAAAATCTGCCTGATTTGGTTTGAACAGGTAAGCTCTGTAGACTTCAACTACAGAGCTTCCGTGCCATGAAGCGAAGGGATTCAAGGTTGAGATGTTGACGGCAGCAGTGGTCTTTTGTCAAGTGGTCGGGGAAGAGTGGTAGCATGGCGTGTATCCACTGGCATGTCCATGACCTACCACTATTACTCATGCTTGCTCACTCCTGATCATGAGGAGCATATTGTGGAGGAGTGAAATGTGTGGAAATCAATACAGTAGTGAATCTTGCCAATGAATGAGGATTGGGTCCATGATGGAGCTCCAGGTGTAATTCTGGAAGGAGCAGAACTACTAATACTTCTTATTGTGATGTGTGCCTCATGCTGCCTCAGAAGAATCCTAAACATCTCTTGGGAGGATAGGTGCAAGAATACTAGCATCCTGGAAGAGTCAAACATGACCAGCACTGAAGCTATTCTCTTTCATCAACAACTTCGTTGGACTGGTCACGTGGTTCAGATGTCTGATCAGTGCCTCCCAAAACAGATTCACTTTTCTGAATTGGAGGAAGGACACAGAAGTGTTGGGGGCCAGACAAAGCTATATTAGGACATGGTGAAGGCACTCATGAAAAAGTGCAGCATCGTCAGCACTTGGGAGAACCTTGCCTAAGACCCTCCCCAACGGAGAACAGTTATCTGTGAGGGGGTGGCGCAATTTGAGAGATCCTGCCACAGTGCAGATGAGGAGAGGAGGAGGAGGAGAAAAGTCAAAAACTGCCTCACCTTCCTCCAACAGCTACCAGTCCCTTCCCCTTCTGTGATAAGATCTGCGGCTCCAGAATTGGGCTGATCAGCCATCAACAGACTCAAAAATAGGAGGGTGACATGAGGACCTCCTACTTGTTATCGAATGATCACCAAGAAAAAAGTGTGGTTAACAGATCTATGAGTGGAAAAACTCACCTTTGGAAAAGTGACGCCATGACATTTGGGCAGAGATACCACTTGTGACTGTGGAAGGATCTGCTGAAGTGGTACTCCAATTCATAGTACACACCGGGGAGGTATGAAGCCTGCAGGTGTATTGAATGTCTAACATGGACGTCCCAGAGTTTCAGAGCTTCTTGGCACAGCGCTGTCCATCATGACTGACACTAACCATGATGGGAGTGGTCAGAGCCTCAGTCTGGTATGCTGCACTATTTCAGTGCACACTGCCATGTGATATAGGAGCTCGATGCAGCATAAGAGCTGGCTGTGGTGGTGAGAAACTGAGGCCTTGAACAATATTGGTAATGTCTAGAACTGTGATTCTGGTAGGAATACTTTTGCCTGAATTGAGTCCAGAGCTGCCCCTATCAACTCTAACCTCTGAACCAGTTGACAGCGTGAGCTTCTCCTCATTTATGAGGTGGCTCAGGCTATTAAACATGTTTCTGACAAATCAGTCTGCACCTGTTCCCTGGAATGGCCTGTGATCAGCCAACTATCTAGGTAAGGGAACACCTGCACTTGGTTTCTGCATAGAAATGTTGCTCCGATTTTCCATATATTTGGTGAAAACCTGAGGTACTGACGACAGGCCAAAGGGGAGGACGATAAATTGGTAGAGAGTCTCATTTATCACACAGCAAAGGTAACTCCTGTGGGTGAGAATGGCTTATATGTGGAAGTACACATCCTTGAAGTCAGGGGACAGCATGCCAGTCTGCTGGATCCAAAGAAGGGATGATGGATGCTAGGGAAACCATCCACAACCTGAGTTTCTTTATAAATCTGTTGAGATCCCTTAGGTCTAGAAGGGGCCTGAGTCCTCCCTTAGCTTTAAGTATTAGGAAATACCAAGAGTAAAATCTCCTGCCTCTGTTCTCCTGAAGGAACCCCCTCCACTGCCCCTAAAAAGAGACTATACCTCCTATTTTTATTATTAGATGAAGATAAATACCTGTCTCATAGAACTGGAAGGGACCTTGAGAGGTCACTGAGTGCTGTCCCCTGCACTCACAGCAGGACCTATCACCACCCAACAGATTTTTTTAATGTATTTGCTCCACATCCGTAAATGGCCCCTTCAAGGATTAAACTCACAAACATGGCTTTAGCAAGCCAGTGCTCAAACCACTGAGCTATCCCTTCATCTAGAAAGGAGTTGCTCATGAGAGGGGTCCATGAAGAGGGACAGGGAAGGGGACTGGACTGGAAGGGAATGAGGCATAAAAATGGGATAGACTATCCCCTCTTCACCATGCTGAGCCTCACTGGTCTCACATGGGGACCAGGCAGGGTAGAAGGTGAACAGTAGAGAAGCAAAGGTAGGAAAGGGTGGATCCAAACACACCCACTGGACAAAACCTTCAAAAGGCCTATTGAGGCCTTGATGAAGGTTCGATCTGGCCAGATCCCTGACCAGAGAATGGTTGAGGTCTCTGTCTGCCCCTCTGATTTCTCCTCCTTGGGTTATCTTGCCCATTCTGTGGGAAGAATCATTAAGGAGGCTGCGACCTTAAGTGCCTGCAGTGAGTCACCGGTGTATGGAGACCCAAAGACTTGATGGTTGCCCTTGAATCACTGAGACTATGGAACCTCTTATCTGTTTTCTCTGAAAACAGAGCGTCACTCTCAAATGCTGCACCTCATACGGCAGACCATAAGCCTGGAGCCAGGAGGCCCTTCTCATAGCTATCCCCATGGTTACAATCCTATCTGCAGCATCCACACTGTCCAGTGCAGTCTGTAGAGCCACTCTTGAAATAATTTTCTCCTCCTCACAGATGAGATTTCTGCTTGGAAGAGAGGGGAGCAGCTCCATAAATTTTGCCAAAGCTGAGGAGGTATTAAAACAGCATATTTTAACTAAGGGTTGTTGATTAGCAATACAAAGGTGCAGAGCACTCATAAATTAGACCTTCTTCCAGAACAGGTCAAGCCTCTGAGCTTCTCTATTTTGGTGGGAAGTCCCTGGTAATTCTGTCACTCCTGCTGATTCCAACGTTCCATAAAAAAGGACTCCAGAAGTGGGTGCAAATGTTCATAAGAAACAGCAAGTCTCATTACCCTTAGCAGCTAGCATAAGGGAGGTCAGTCTTATTGTTGTCAGTTTCAGTTTTTTATGAGCGGCAAAGCTACGGAGTGGAACGAGAAGGAGTTAAAATGTCAACCACAGGGTCTGCCTTTTTGGTTACCTCCTCCACCTTAATGCTCAGACCCCGAGCTACTCTGCAGTGCAGCTGTTTGAGGACCCTAATATCCCCAAGTGCTGGGGCCACCATAGTGCCTGATAGCACCTCATTAGGTGAAGATGAAGGTACTAGGATCAGGTATGCTCCCACCATCAGGATCCAATCCATGCTGACGGTCCCCAAGATCTTGAAGATACTCTGATCCTGCAATGACAACTGCTGGTGTCCATGGTGCCATAGCCAATGACAGTGAGCAACACCAGGAGCATCAGAGGAAGGAAGAGCCACTCAGCAGTAGGCAGATACAGAATAATCTGTCCCCATGTTACACCTCATCCTAATTTCTATAATTTGGGATCCATTTAACCTCTGACCCACATGATTGAACAGTCCTTCCAAAAATTCCTGTAAGTAAAAAATTATAAATATGGATATTCTTCTTATCTATTTTGGTGTTCAAGCTGTTCTTTTGATCTTGCTAAGATTTTACCATTGACATTTTATGTCTACGCATTCCATGATTTCACATGTCATGTGAAAAAGTATTTCCTTTTTATTGGTTCTGAATTTAATCTTTTTTAATTTTACCAAATGCCTTTGTTCTTGTGTTAGAAGACAGGAAATACAGAACTTCCAAATCTAACCTTTCAATACCATTCATTATTTTATATAAGTTTGTAACATATTCTCTTGTTCATTTCCTCAGAGGAATAAACAGTCCCAATTTTTTAAATCTCCCCTCAAGAGAGAGTTTTCTCCAAGCATTTGGTCATTTTCATCATTATTTTTCTGAATACCCTTAACCTTTAAATATTCTTGTTGTGGCAGGGTAAAAAGTACTGTGTGTATCATCCAGATAAGACTGCCCAAATCACTGGATTTACACATCATTGTAATGAATATTATTCTCTGTCCCATTCCTTACGCCTCTTAATTATCTTTTCAACAGTGAACTTCATTTGACATTATGTTGTCTATTCACCTGTCTTGAGTAGCTCTCTGAAGTTCCTCCCATACTCTCTGGTTCTGTCCAACTTCAAAGAACTTTTCATCAACTGCATTTTTAGGAGGCTCACTGCTCATTTCCCCTTCTGCATTTTTATAGCCAGAGCTGGGAGTGCCACTTCTACTTAAGGTTGCCATTTATTTGACTTTTCAGTTCCAAACTAAGTGTTAGGGCTGCAATCTTTGATGGTAGGTATATACCTCAGGTTGAATTTCATGGGAGGTTGAAAAGAGAATTTCAACAAAAGTTGTTAAGGAATTAATGAACGAGATTATGGGAAAATACATTGCCCAAGTTTAAAAAAATGTAACCATATTGTTAAAAAGCTCTCAGGCCTTCATGCTTTACCATAGCAGCTTGAAATCTAGCGAGGGATAAAATAGTCCTAGTGTCCAGGATGTGACTTTTGCTGCTTCCACAAGAAATGGCTCAAATTTCACTAAATTATAAGACAGAAATCTGAGTTCGTATGTGCTCAGTAGAAAATAGTTTAGCAGCGCAATTCTTTGAAGCATCAATCTGCATTAAGCATGTTGCAGCTCAGCACTGCAGGGTTGACCAAGACATTCCCTGCAATTGCAGCTTTTGGCTACTGAGTTGTGCAGCACCAGAACTGAGAGGCAGATTCTCTGGTGTTTTCAATGCCATTACTACACCCTCACAAGGATAAGCAGCTGAATTCAAATGCAGAGGCAAAAAGAGCTGGATTTAGAAAGAGTTGAGGGAAATGACAGAATAGAGGGAGTAGACTGGGACAATCAGTGGATGTGCAGCAACTGGGTGTGAGAGCTAAAAGTGGGGGAGGAAACTAAGACTGAGGGTGCGTCTATACTTGCATTCCTCTTTTGAAAGAGGTACGCAAATGAGGTAAATATACAAATATAAGCACATTTGCTTTCACATAATCTGTGTGAGGTAAAGTAGTGGTATTATCCCCATTTTACTATGGCTCTCAGGGGCTACGTCTACACGTGAAGCCTACATCGAAATAGCTTATTTCAATGTAGCAACATCGAAATAGGCTATTTCGATGAATAACGTCTACACGTCCTCCAGGGCTGGCAACGTCGATGTTCAACTTCGACTTTGCGCAGCACAACATCAAAATAGGCGCTGCGAGGGAATGTCTACACGCCAAAGCAGCAGACATCGAAATAGGGATGCCAGGCACAGCTGTAGAGAGGGTCACAGGGCGGACTAGCGCTTCCGGGGCAACAGCTAGCCGCTCCCTTAAAGGGCCCCTCCCAGACACACTCAGCCTGCACAGCACGCGGTCTGAGGAGCCATAGGCACACAGACCCCGGGCAACACAGGCATGGACCCCCAGCAGCAGCAGCAGCAGCCAGAGGTCCACCCAGCCCTCCCGGCAGGAGCAGGGCTTGCCCTGATCCATGCCATGCAGGAGGCAGCTGAGCACCTCCTTGCTACACCGGAGGAGGAGCTGCCCCCAGGGCAGCAGGGCTCAACCCCCAACCCTGCAGCACCCCGCCCCCACCCCCGCCTCACACGCCGGCGGCTGTGGAGCTACCCCACCAGCACTGACTGGTGGGAGCGGCTGGTGCTTGAGGAGTGGGACAACGACCGCTGGCTCAGGAACTTCAGGATGAGCCGGCAGACATTTATGGAGCTGTGCCAGTGGCTCACCCCGCACTCAGGCACCAGGACACCGCCATGCGGCGTGCCCTCCCTGTGGAGAAACAGGTCGGCATCGCTGTCTGGAAGCTGGCCACTCCAGGCAGCTACCGATCCATGGGACAGCAGTTTGGTGTCGGCAAGGCCACCGTCGGGGCTGTCCTCATGGAGGTAAGAGAACCCACGGGGGGGAGGGGAGGGCAGGGCAGAGGAGGGGAGGGGAGAGCAGGGCAGGGCCACGCACAGCCTGCTCACCCCTCGTTGGTGCTGTCCAATGTGCTTTCCCTGCAGGTTGTGCGTGCCATCAATGCCATGCTCCTGCACAGGCTCGTGAGGCTGGGGGACCCAGATGCCACCATCGCCGCCTTTGCCACCCTGGGCTTCCCCAATTGCTTCGGGGCTCTGGATGGGACTCACATCCCCACCTGCGCCCCGCATCACAGTGGAGGACGCTACATCAATCGCAAGGGCTACCACTCAGTGGTCCTCCAGACCTTGGTGGACAGCCGGGGACGTTTCCAGGACATTTATGTGGGCTGGCCTGGCAGCACCCACGACGCCCGGGTTTTCCGGAACTCGGGGCTGTGCCACCGGCTGGAGGCGGGGACCTACATCCCCCAGCGGGACATCCCTCTGGGGGACACCACCATGCCCCTCTGTGTCATCGCAGATGCGGCATACTCCCTCCGGCCCTGGCTCATGCACCCGTACACGGGCCATCTCTCTGCTAGCCAGGAGCGCTTCAACCAGCACCTGAACCACGCGCGCCAGGTGGTGGAGCACTCATTTGGCCGCCTGAAAGGACGCTGGAGATGTCTCCTCACCCGCCTGGATGCGGGCCCCAACAACATCCCCCTGATTGTGGGTGCCTGCTGCGCCCTGCACAATTTGGTGGAGAGCAAGGGGGAGGCCTTCTTCCAGGGCTGGGCTGTGGAGGCCGGCAGGGCCGACGTGCAGCCACCCGCTGCCCCCAGTCGGCAGGCGGACCCCAAAGGGACCCGGGTCCGGGAGGCCCTTCGGGCCCACTTCGATGATGAGGCCGCGGGGTGAACTCTGCCAGGCCCCCCACTGCCCACCCCTTCCTCCACCACACTCCCTGCCCCAACGCCCACACCATGGAGCACCCAACAGCACCCCCCTCCCACTTTTCCTGGACAAATGACAGCACGCACTTGTGGCTGAACTTAAACTGCTTTTTCTTTTAGAACTTTTTTTTTTTTTAAACTATAAATAAAACAAGAACAAACTATATACAACCTGTGGAACCAAAGTAATATGTACAAATAAAACAATAGTAATAAAAAAGTTTGTTCACTAATAAAAAGAAAACCAGGGATGATAAAGGGGAGAATTATTTACATGGGGGGGACGGGGCAAATGGGGGGCACAAATTAATAAGTCCCAACTATATACAAGGGGGGGGCCACGTCCCGGGCCCCTCGCCCCTAAAGTCCAGCACTGGGCGTGGGTGGCTGGGAGCCCCGCCGCGGCCACAGCCCTGTCTGGGGCTGGCTGGGGGCGGGGCGCACCGGAAGATATGCCCGGCGAGTCTCAGCTGGCTCCAGGGGTCCCTCGGCGCTCCGGCCCTCGGTGGTGGGTGGCGGGGCGACGGCGGACGGGACGGTGACGTGCGGAGCTGCTGGTGGTGCGGCGGGTGGAGCAGGCAGGGCGGGCACTGTGGCAGCTGGCGCAGCATGGGGGGCCAGGTAGTCCACCAGGCGGTTGAAAGTCTCCACGTAGGCCCCCCCATGCCTCTTGGTGCCAGGCCAGCGCCCGCTCCTGCAGGTGCAGGTGGCGTTGCTCCACCCGCAGGTGCTGCTCCGCGACCTCCAGCTGCCGACGGTGGATGGCCAGCAGCTGGGGGTCCGTCGCCGTCGGCTGGTGGTGGCACGGGGTCCGCCGTCTAGCCCGCCGTGGGGCCGGTCGGTCCTGGGCCAAGGGGCTTGCCTGGAGCAATGGCCCCGGAGGGGTCTCCGGGACCACTGATGCCTCGCCGGCGCTCTCTTCCGGTCCTTCCGATGGTGCAGCTGCGGGACACAGGAGAGGAGGGGGGGAAGAAGAATGGAGACAGGCGTTAGTGTGGGCCCCGAGCCGTGGCCTTTGTCCCCCCAGCCCTGTGCTGCAGGTTCCCCATCCCCGTCCCCGGGAGATGCTGCTGTGATGGATGGGGTTCAGGGGTCCCCCGGCCCTGCACCCCGTCCCCTGGTGGGAGCGACTCTCACTTCACTCCGCAGAGTCTGACAGGAGAGGTTTCTTAGGCCACAGATGCCCAGTTTCTCCCAGGAGTGACAGCACCAGCTGTCAGAAGAGACAGTCCTTCCAACTCGTCGTGGGGAGAAGACCCCAAGGGGTGCCCCTCTGGGATGCAGCTTTCCCCCTCCTCAGGCTGGCTGCCTTCCAGCTCTCCCTTCCCCTAGCCTCCACCTGTGGCCCCTGCCCTCCCCTCCCCGCAATTCAAAGCCAGCTCGGCTCCTCCCTCCTCTTTGTTCAGGGCAGAGGTGTCACATGCCAGCTGTAGCCCCACGATCATCCTTTGCCCCTGGGAGCTATTCGGCTCTTGTTGCTCATATCTAGCCTGAGTCTCCCTTTTGCACTCCCCCCACTCCATCACATGCTGCTGCTGCTGCTGCTGCTGCGGGGTGTCCCACCCCCTCCTCCCGGGGGCCCCTCGAGGTTCCGCTCCCCCCTGCCCCAGGGATGGGGCATGGCACTGTCGTGGGGGTGGGGCAGGGGCTAATGCACTGCTGTGAGGGACATGGCCCTGCTGTCCTTGGGGCCATGGCCATGTGAGCATGTGGGGAGCCCTGGACACATATCTATTACCCCCCACCCCTCAAGCCCAGGGGTGTACACCAGAGGGGGGGTACATACCTGTCGGTCCACTCCCACGGTCCGGAGATCCCTGGGGGGCAGAGGCCCAGCTGCTGCTCCGGGATGGCAGGAGGAGTATCTGCAGCCCGGATTCTGCAGAGGAGGAGCCCCCCCCCCCCCCTCCTCCTCCTCCTGCCGCGATGGCCCGGGGGTGGGCTCCGGGGGGGCCCCCCGGGGTGCGGGGCTTACCTCTCGGGCGGACTCCGGCTGAAGGGCCTGCTGGGGCTCGTCGGCCGAAGTATCAAGGGTGGCCGGAGGGGAGGAGGTGTGCCGGGGGCCCAGGAAGTCCCTGAGCTCCCTGTAAAAGAGGCAAGTGACGGGGACGGCCCCAGATTGGCCGTCCGCATCCCGGGCCCGGGAGTAACCCTGCCGCAGCTCCTTCACCTTACTCCTGACGTGATCAGGAGTGCGGGCAGGGTGACCCCGGGCAGCCAGGCCGTCAGCCAGCCGAGCGAACGCATCCGCGTTCCGCCTCTTGCTCCCCATTACCTGGAGCACCTCCTCCTCACTCCAGAGCCCCAGCAGGTCCCGCAGCTCGGCCTCCATCCAGGAGGGGCCCCGCTGCCGCTTGCCAGCCTGGCTGCCTGCCTGGCTGGGCTGGCTGCCCTGGCTCCCCTTGGGGGGGTCCCCTGGAGGGGCTGCCGGGCGGCCATGAGGGTCCTGTGGCTGCTGAGGGACGTGCAGGCTGGCCGCGTGTCTGGGCTGCTGCCTGCATGTTCCCTCAGCTTCCTGCACAGGAAGGGAGGGGGAGGGGACCTTTAAGGGGCCGCTCCACGCGGCCACCATTGAGCTGAGGGGCTGCAGACAGCGTCTCTCAACCCCTTAGCTGATGGCCGCCATGGAGGACCCCGCAATTTCGACATTGCGGGACGCGCAACGACTACATGGTCCCTACTTCGACGTTGAACATCAAAGTAGGGCGCTATTCCTATCCCCTCATGGGGTTAGCGACTTCGACGTCTCGCTGCCTAACGTCGAAGCTAACTTCGAAATAGCTCCCGACGCATGTAGCTGTGACGGGCACTATTTCGAAGTTAGTGCCGCTACTTCGAAGTAGCATGCACGTGTAGACATGGCTAGGGTGTCTACACTTACATTCCTCTTTTGAAAAAGGTATGCAAATGAGGTAAATCAAAGAGGCAAATAAGGTGTTAATTTGCGTATTCTACGCCGCATTTGCATATTCTAATTTCAAAAAGTTTCTTTTGAAAGAGGAAAGCCACTGTAGACGCTGCTCTTTTGAAAGTAAACCCATCTTCGAAAAAATGCTTCTTCTGTTTATTTAATGGGAAGAAGGATTCTTTCGAAGATGGGGTTTACTTTCGAAAGAGCAGCATCTACACTGGCTTTCTTCTGTCGAAAGAAGCTCTTCTGAAATTAGAGTATGCAAATGAAATGCTGAATATGTAAATTTGTGACTACTTTGCATTTTCTATTTGCATACCTCTTTCAAAAGAGGAATGCAAGTGTAGACACACCCTGAGAGGCAAAGTAAAATGGGGATAATACCACTACTTTACCTCACACAGATTATGTGAAAGCACATGTGCTTATATTTGTGAAGTATTCAGACAATATAATAAGCCCCATAGAAAAGCTGTTGAGAAATTAGTAATTCTGTATTCAAATCAGGATTTGAATAGTGTATAATAAATAAACCATACAGCAACCCACTGACATGGACTAAAGAAAATATTGAATAGCTACTCTTTTCCTGAGCATTGGTGCACAGACAACACAGTTCTGGCATATCTCCATATCTGAGAGTTGTCTCTGCCACTTTACCTTCCTTTTAATATCATTTTTGTGTTCATTTTTTATGTGAACTTAATTTAACCCAAGGCCTAGTGAAGATCCTGGAGGCTGACCCCCATTAACTATCTGGCATGATGAAATATAACCCTACTCCTTGTTTCATCTTTGCCACACAGCAATGGCACACACCCCATGACTATTCAACTTCTTTTATAGCCTCTTCTGAGGGACCCTGTCAAGTTATGTTCACTGGTTCTCAGTTATCCTCTACTCTGCTGAAAGTTCAAAAATTCCAATACAGTAATGAGAGAGGATTTTCCTTTGTAAAACTTCTATTGGCTAGACACTGTCATATCATGAACTTCTAAGTGTTTCAGCATTCTTTCCTCATCCCTGAACTCTCAAGCCGTGGCTGCAAATTACATATGGCATTATCTGCCAATAATAGTGGCTTTCTGCACAGCTTCAGAAAAACTACTGATCGTGCTTAGTAACTATAGCTGGGTGAAGATTTTCAAATGAATCTTTTTTCCACTGAAAAAATGCATTATTGGCATCAAAAACTATAATTTGTTTCAAGGAAACTCAAAACATTTTTGTCAATTCAAAATGAATTTTCTTCGATTTGTTTCAAGTTGATGAAAAATTTCAAACCTCTCCCTTCAAAAACCCCGTTTTGGATTTGAATGGGATTATTTTTCCGGTTCAGTCCCGAAACCCCTATCAAGCTAAAACTCTGTTACTTGCCCTGCTGTATAAGAAACTACCATATGCTGCTTCTGGAATTTTCTGGGCACTTCTCACTGAGTTCCCCTTTCTCTAATTTGCTCTCAGTACACATATAGACACAAAAATAATTCAAACAAATCCATTCCTCTTTCCTTCTCTTTAGACTTACAAAAGAGAAGTTCAATATAAACACATGTGCTACGATGGCATATCAATTCAAAGTGTTCTTTATCTGTATATGAAAATTTAAAATGACAAGGGAGGATATTCCCACACTGTATGTTATGACCAAATCATAATTTTCCACTCTACAGTATGATTTCTCTAGTCTGAAAAAAGGTGATGCAATTGTTGCATAGGTAGGTTTGTTCACATCTTCGTACAGGGACATTTGTTATTAGACAGGTATAGCTAAATTACAGGCAGCTCAGTTACATCACGCTTTTTTTCTCTCTAAGCTAATTGCTAAATCTTCAAATCAATGCTCTTGGGAGTTTTATATAAAATACTCTCTTATACTGCTCTTTTGTATACCTCAAGAGAAGATATAGATGTTTCTGGCAAGCTCGAAACATTAGGTCACGTTTGCCATTAATTATACTGTGTGATCATAAATCAAAAAGATATTTTTTAGTTTTATTCCTCTCTTAGCACTATTAAAAATCAACACAGAGAAGAAAAAATTCTAATTTCACAAATTCAGCCTTCAATAAGTGCTTCCTTTGCCAGTCTGACTAGATTCGTCTGAAAAATAAAGCGATAAGCAAGACAGTGCATGGGCTTTAGCAATGAAGTACTGTCCTAACCAATTTAGAAGTTTTCTATATGCCAGGGGTCAGGAATGTGTGCTACTCTTGGCACAAGCCGATCAAGAGTGGTACATGGCGGGGGGTTCTGGCCCCATCCCTGTTCCCCCAAGCAGCATGGGAGGGGGCAAGAGCATGGGGCCAGAGCCCCCCTGTGGTTTGGGGCTGCAGCCTGAGGCCTGCTGTGGAAGTGTGGCACAGTGCGGGGCTGGGACTGGAGCCCCCTGCTGTAGCACAGGGCCAGAGCCCCTGCCATGGGGCTGCTTCTTCAGTATGGGGTCAGAGTCAGAGCCGCAGCCACGGGGCCCCAGATGGAGCACAGGGACAGAGCCAGAAATCTCCACTGGAGAGTAGGCCAGAGCCCCACCTGGAGCATGGAAAGGAGACAACAGCAGGAGCTGACCTTCCCCATATGCTGCTTGCAGGCAGCAGACACGAGGGCCCAGGAGGGTCTGGCTGACCCCTTCCGCTCACCGTACTGAATGGTAAAGCTTTGCAGCTCTATTTATTAACGAAGTTGTTTTAAGTAGGACTGTTAATGACTTTAAAAAATATCACCAGCACTTGGACTGTACCCAGATGTCAAAAGGTCAAATTTCAGTGATCCATCTTGGAAAGGCTGCTATCCCCTGCTACATGCAGTTATCCAGACACATGCAGTAAGCATATAAATATGCATACACATTTAGATGCCTGTGCACGAAAATAAACCCAACTGTGTTGGTTGTTCAACGAGTATTTTCTTCATAATTAGCAAGTTATTTTTCTGAAAGATAGGGTCAAACCTCTGTCATAATGCAAATCATGCCACCAGTGTTATGAGCAACTCTTCAGGAACAGGTTTGCATTTCTGATACAAGATTTATGAATTTCTGTTTTTAAATAATGAAACTCATCAGAAAAGGCTTCTGCTGATGCCAACATGCAAGCAGAATGAATCAAACCCTTGATATCAAATTTAAATGAAAGGCTTGCTGGGCAATAAGTATATAACCACACAAGAACGTTAGCTCAAAGAACCAGGAATGCAGATGGGGTGTGGGGTGGGAGTAGAAAGATGGACAAAGGGGTCATTTGCCCAGGGGCCTGGGCAATTTAAAAAGGCCTGGGTAGTGGGAGGATGGTGCTGCACAGTAGAGGCATAAGGGGTGCTGGAGCAGTTTATATCATAGGGTGCTGCGAGCCACTGAACCGAAGTACAAATCCTGTGTATAACTGAAGGTACTTTAAGTCATGGGGTGCTGTATCATGCCTAGATTCCAACGCCTATAAGTGGTGTGGCAGCCAGAAGCTCCCACCTCTTTTAAATTGCCTGGGTGGAGCATAGGGCTCCTAGATGCATGTGTGGTGGTACCAGTGGCGCTGAAGGCAACCAAGCAGGCATATGGAAGCCTGGCTGTGCTGAAAGAGTGCACTCAGGAGTGAAGCCAGCAGCTCGCTGGGCACCAGCCAATGCAGGGGCAGCACCACTTCAAATGGCAGCCAGACTACATCCGAATGGGCATGGCTTGTGTGTGTATGGGGGCCAACTGACCATTCTGCCCTGCAGCCCAGAATTGCTGTTGCTGGGTCTTGCATATAACCAGCATAGTTGTGTGGTAGTCCTCAATCTTTCTGCTCTAACTTCATTGTGAGCTGTGAAGACCTTTGGATGCACTCACTGCCCAATCACCTGAGGATGTGTTTATTATTTATAATATCAGTTCAGATTGTACAGTCTTGGAGAGGAGGACTGTGCTTTTGTAAGTGTCTGTACACTGCCTAGCACAATGAGGCCTTGGGTCTATGACCAGGACACATACGTGCTAGCAAAACACAAATACTAAGTAGCAACGATTATTAATATACTATATAAAATTGCTAGGCAACAAATCTATGAATACCACTGACTTACATTTTTTACCAGTCTCTGCATTACTAAGGATATGAGTTTTAATAAGGTGTACTAGTTTTGCACAGTAATTACTTTATGACTAAGGCATCATTTATTTCCCTAAGAACCCTGAGCTAAACCAGGGCTCAGAAACCTCCAGTATGGGTGTCAAGAGTGGCATGCAAGCTGATTTTCACTGGCATACAAGGGGAGAGCTCAGCCCTCCCTCTTCTCCCCCATGCTGCCTGGAGCTTGGTCAAACCCATTTCGCCTGTGGACTAACAAAAAAACAGCTAATGTTACCAACCACCACCTAAACAGTAAAGCTCTGCATCTTAAGTTATTTATTAATGAAGCTGTTGTAAGTACGCACTTTAAAAGGTATCACCAGCACTTGGATCATAGATGGAGGTCAAAAATATTAAATTTCGGCACTCCACCTCAGAAAGGTTGCTGGCCCCTGATCTAAACTGTGCCCCAAAATGTCTGAACCGTAGCATACAATTGTAGTTGATTTTGGACATTCTGGGGCAGCTTCAGATAAATATGAACATTTAGGAGGTCTTTTACATTCAATATGGAAATAAGCATGAAAAATAACGATCACAAATCACCTCCACTTAAATGTGATGCTAAATTGTCTTCTAATGATACATTTTAAATTTTGAATGTGTTGTACGTCTCCGTATTGAAAGTTTACAACATTGCTATAGCATCGGTCGGGGGGAAATCAGCAGCTTTGATAGATACGCAAATGACTGTTGAGGTTTCTGGCACCAAAACAGCTACAGTAAACGTATGAATTTGTGTGATAACCACAACATTAGCTAAATGTTAAAACCATCAGAGAAGTTAACTAGTTAAGAAGACTGATGATGTAATTTGCATAATTAGATTTCAAAGTTAACATCCCAATGACCTAATGGAGTAATTCATATTTCTCAAGGCTACTGTTTCAGGCTGTCTGCAGACTCAAATAGGTATTATTAGTTTACTTCCAATGGTACCTCATCCCATTAGACAAATATATCTTTTGTAGCAAGTAATTAAGAATGTGGTTCATGTCACCAAAAGGCTACACAGTAATATAATACACTATATTGTAGATGTTGAGCAAGAGGCATTAAGACTGAGTATATCAGGTCATAATGTGACATCACAGTTGGTATAAAATATGTTTGCTGTGTGCTATAAATTTTCCAGTTGAGAAGCAGCTTTCCCAAATCAAACTAATTATTTTTGGCTAACAAACCATCTTCTTTGTAAATATTCTTACATGTCTATTTATACCAGATTTTATCCTCAGTTTATGAAACAGCTTGGAGTTTTTATCTAACAGCTTGATATTAATCAAAGTGCAGACATTCAGCTAAATAAAATACATTAATATTTAGAACTGATTTATGCATGAGTTTAGAAAATCAAAAGTACAGTGTTAATGACTCCTGAGCCACTTTTCAGATAATTTAAAAGTAGATACAAATTAAGAGACAGTAACACGACAGGAAACTTGCAGTCAAGTGTGCCATCATGAGGCAAAAATCAGCAAGCCACAGACGGACAATGCTAATATGATAAAACTGACAAAACTTTGGAATGGTTTATAACACAGGGTCTGTATCCACTAAGCAGTATTTACATCTTGACCACGTTTAAATTCTAGACCGTAAAAATACACTGAAGATATATATTAATTTATAAATATAAAATTAAATGAAAAGTGGTTCCAAGATGAAAATGTTGTCACTGGTTGTAAAATACCAGTAAAATTCAACTCTGTGATAGTAAGTTACAGTAAAAAGATACGAAACAGTTTTTTTAGATACAGTTAGGACTTCATTTTTTTAAGAAATACAAAACAAATTGGAATGACAAGATGAAAAATACAAGATTAATATAGCAGTCATTAGTTCTAAAGCTAAAAATAAGGAATTCAAACAGACAGAACTAGGATTTCTAAAACTGTTCAGCATCAACAATGGAGGGCAGATTTTCAAAAGAGCTCAGCACCCATAAGCTCTCTTTCTTCAACAGAAGCTTCTGGGTGATACAGTTCTTTAAAGTCTGACCAACACTATAAGATTTGCCCGAAAACAGAAACTTAATTTAAGAGCCGATCTTTTTATTGCCTGTTCCTTACGTTAATCCATAATTTCCTCATATCACTTGCTGACTGATTTCCCATTGATTTACTGCTCAATCACAGAATCTAGTTTTATTAATGCAAGCCACGCAAGTGAAAAAAATCACTCTAGCAGCTCAGTTATCAATTAATACAGTCACGTGTTTCTTCTCTACCACATCCAAGTGATACAACCCCCATATATAGCAAAAATTCTTTCTGGTAATCCCTACAAGCTTGACCCTGCACTTTGCATTATTAAATTTCATATTGTTTCTATCACTGAAGTTTACAAGGTTGTCCAGATCATCTTGTGCGATAGTTTGGTCCTCCCTCCTCTGTACTTGTGATCGCTCCCAACTCTGTGTCATCTGCAATTTTATTAGTACACTCCCTCTTTTTGTAAAAAGGTCTGTAATAAAAATTTTAATAAAACTGGTCCTAACAGTCTCTCTGAGACACTCCATTAGTAACCTCCTGCCAGCCTGACACTTCACCTTTCAATATGACCTGCTCTAGTAGCCTCCCTTTTCATCAGTTTGTTATCCACCTTTCAATTCTTGTATTAATCCTCATCTCAAATTCAATGATTTCCCCTTGTGGAACTGTGCCAAATGCATTACTGAAATCCAAGTAGACTAGATCCACTGTATCTCCTTTGTCTAAAAAATAAGTTATCTTCTCAAAGGAGAAGTTCACGTTGATCTGGCACAAGCCATCTTTTGGAAAACCATGCTGTATTTTATTCTATTCTAATTACCATTTAACCACTTAGTCCTTAACTTTATCTTTAAAAATTTGTTCCCAGATCTTGCTTACAATTGAGGTCACACAAAATGCCCGTGGTTCCTTTTATCACCTTCTTCCCTTCCTTAAAAATAGAAATATTAGCATTTCTCCAGGTACGGGGTATGACTCCCCACATTTACAGATTCATTTAAAAACTTGCCATTGGGCTTGCAATTTCATATGCCAGTTCCTTTAATATTTGTGGATGGAGATTATCCAGGTCAGATATAGCGCCATGAAGATGGTTGTTCAAATTCCATCTCAGATAGTAATTTCTACTTCCAGATACTCATTCCCATTAGCCACCTTGCTGATCTGCCTCAGAGCTTTATTAGGCTATTAAAAACGGAGGCAAAATATCTGCATAGGTGTTGGACCATGCCTAGATTAATTTCAATATCTGCCCAAACCCCAGTTTCAGCAGTCACACTTCTTTCTTTGTTTTCTATCTATTTATATGGTTATAGAACCTTTTACAGTTGGTTCTAAGTCTCTGTGCAAGGTCCAGCTCTACTTAGCTTTTGGCAGTTATCCCTGCACTTTCTGAATTCCAAGAGTTAGCTTTCCTTGCTGATCCATCTCATCTCCCATGTCTTGCAGGCTTTCTGTGCTCTTTTAATCACCTGATTGAGATGCTTTCTCTTTCTTTTAATCACATCCAGCCTGATCTGCAACCCTTCCTTAGATTTTTACCCCTTGCTTAGGATGCAGGCTTCAGATAGTTTCTGCAACTTTGACAAAATAATTCTAATCCTCCTCCACATATAGCTCCTTGAGTCCTTCAGTTCAGTCAATTTCTTTAACTAATTATGTTAATTTTTTTTTTAACTTAGCACTTTTCAAATCAAGAACAGTAGTTGCAGATCTATTTTTTGTTTATCCTTCCATTTAGTTTAAACTGAATTATCTCTTGATTACTTGACCCAAGTTCGTCCCCTACTTCTACGAAATACTACTCAACAGTATCAGATCTAAAATGGCTTCACCTCTTGGTGGATTCAATGATTATTTTGTGAAGAAATCTGTCAGCTATCACATCTAGGGAAGTCAGGGCCCTACTACTAGTAGCAGTGCTTCTCCTGTGATCTATATTTGGGAGGTTAAAATCTCCCACAATCACACAACTCCCAGTAGCATTTTTTTTAGTTAAAAACATTAAAGATATATCTATCTGTATCCATCCCTACACAAGTGAAGTCCATTCCATGAGACTGGTGCTCAGTTCTAAAGGATAAAGTACTTTAGAGCAAGTGGCCTAAAAGGAGAAATAAGCTCTGCCGACTGCTGTATGCAGAAACATTACAATAAAAAGAATTTGCTTTGCATGGGTCAAAATTGATTTTTCAAGATTTAGCTGAAGGATCAAACTTCCAAACAATAAAGTTGTTTTTGAATGGCCAATCATGCCTCCTGATATAACTAATATTTGAGGAGCCAACTGTCAAAGTAGAGAAAGATTTATTCCTAGATGATGGAAGCAGGCAGCCGTGACTATCATGACCTTTGAAACCACTACAAGATAGATGACAGACCCTGTCCTAATAATGATTGTGACTGAATGGGAAATGAAGAAATCTTTCATGAGAGAGATGAATCACTGTGTGGAAAAACACATCTTTCAGGCTTAGGGTTTCATGTCAGTTCATTGATTACAGGGAAAGAACTGCAGCTCCTAGGGACACTGTCGTGAATTTCAGATGTCTGACATGCTTGTTCAATTAACTTATCTAGTATCAGCTCCTTAGGTTTCTGCAGAATCAGAAAAATATCTGGAATAGTAATTTTTCCACCTGTGTTAAGTTGAACTGGTTCTACGGCTCCTAAACTTAGAAAATATGAAATCTCCTGTGTCAGCACTGATTCTGAGAGAGGTCACTGAAGAGGAATGGGGGTAAACTGGATAAATAAACCCACTTCAGTGGTCTCTAATATATATTTCTGTGATGTTAAATCTTCTCATGCTTGATGGAATAAAGAGAGCTGGTATCCAAAGTAAGGTGAGGGGTTGGGTCACGCAGATGAAAAATCCTGGGTGGTTTGGTCTCAATCAAAAGTGGTGCTTAGCCAATGTTGCTGGAAAGGATGAAGCAGTCCACGTGGAGAAGAGCGATGGATAGTACCAGGAAATGAGATCTATGTTTATGTAAAATCTGGTGTTACATTGCCTGTGAACTCCATTAAGGCCAATGAGAGGGATTACAAGGCATGTGGGCAGGGGAGGCTTCTCCTTGGCGGTCACTCGATAATGAGTAGGAGGTCTTCATGTCACCCTCCTATTTGTGAGTCCACTGATGGCTGATCAGACCATTTGTGGAGCCACAGGTCTTATCACGGAAGGGACAAGTGTCGGTAGCTCTTGAAGGGGTGTGGGGCAGCTCTTGTCTTCTCAGTCTTTACAGCTCGTCTTTTCCGCCTCTCCTCATCCGCACTATGTTGGGACCTCTCAAATTGTGCCACCCCTTCATGGATTAACTCTCTCTACTAGGGATGGTCTTGAGCAAGGTTGTCTCATGTATCGCTACTGATGCTGCACCTTTTCATATGTGCATTCAGCATGTCCTTCTATTGGTTTGTCTGGCCCCCACTGCTCCTCTGTCCCTCCTCCAATTCTGAAAACAGAACCTGTTTTGGGAGGCACTAATCAGACATCCAAACCACATAACCAGTCCAATGAAGTCATTAATGAATCATATTGACTTCAGTGCTGGTCATATTAGACTCTTCTAAGACACTAGTCTTCATGCACCTATCCTCCCAAAAACTATTTAGGATTCTCCTCAGGTAGCATTGATGATACTGTTCAAGTGCCTTGAAATGACGGTTGTATGTTGTCCAGATTTCACATGCGCAGATTACCTTTGGAACAACCAATGCACTGTACACAAGGAGCTTTGTCTTGGCATAGATATCCCAGTTCTTGAAGGCCCTTTGTCTCAGGCAAGTGAAAATGAGCTTGCACAGCTCAGATGATGCTGCCTTTCCCCATGAATGTCGACTTTAGCAGAAAGATGTTATCCTGTCTTTGCTGCATTTGTATTGGGAAGTAAAGTAGCCTGGAATAAACTGGAAAGCCTTGAACAGAAAATTCAAAGTTCGAGTCAGAACACTCCTCCATATATTGCATTATAGGTGACAACCCCATACATATAACAGAAACACTGGAGGAGGCAAGATGCACAGAAATATGAGCAGCTGGTGATCCAGCAGACAAAAGTTAGTACCAAAAGGTGTCTGGAGTTCACAAGCTGTGGAGACTCAGGCTCATTTTGTACCATAAGATCTTTTGGGTATCAAAATTCTCATAGCTCTGGAAGCACAACAAAACTTTCTATAGAACACTAGCAGTGTTCTAGGTGGCACTGTCCAAAGCACCGACATCAGCCTCAATGGGATCTCAGATTCTAGTGAACCTGCTTTCTGGGTCATATTAGTCTTCACTATTGAGTCCTCCACTGCTTCAAAGTGCCTGAAGTTCAAAGAGCCTCATTAGCACTCCTCTTGGGACTGGACGTCTCCACTGACCAAGTCATCTTTGAGGAGGAACTCTCTGCTCCTCTCACTGCCTTCTTTAGTCCAAGTGGGAAGCTCTTGGTACACAGTGTACCCCTCACTCACAATGTGAGACTAGGGTTTCAATATATCATCTTCCCCTTAGAACTCTCTTGAACAGTATCTTGACATCAAAAGGGCACTGATGACACAGAGTACCTCTCTAGAGAGGGATTTCTCTGCAACTGGGACAGAAGCTGGTCTTAAAGCTTGTTGCATTATTAGCAGTAAATATTCTATTTCCCTGCTCTTGAAGTATATTCTCATAACAGTGTGGTGAAAGAGTAGTTCTCTTGACTTCTTTTTTTGATTTTTAGATCACTGAAGATATCCTGGTTACACCAGGGTGGTCTCTTGCCAAACTTTCTATGCTTTCTATGCAGTGTGGCAGTTTGTTCTTGTGACCTTAAAATAAAGTGTTTTTGCAAAACTGCCGACTATCTCCAACTGTTTTTCTCCTTTGATTTGTTTCCCCAGTATCTCCCTAACAGCTACCTGAGTTTGCGTTCTTGAAAATTGGTCTTCCTGAAATCCATTGTTCATGGATTACATTAACTCCATTAGGCTAACAATCATTTCTAGTCCATATTTTATTTTAGTTTTTGATAACGCCATCTTCAAAGTTGGATACTCCTCCAACTTCAAAGCTTCAGATTTGCTAATCCAGGCTTTGCCAATTAAAGCAATGTAGTGCAAATGTGCAAATGTAGTAGTAAAGATAGTATTGCAATTACATTATTTTAAAAAGAAAAGTCAAGTTTTTACCTGATCTTCACTAGTTAAGCCAATGTGCATCACGAGGTAAAAATGCACTAGAAAATCAGAATTTGGCAAGACATCTTGGCGCCTAGTCATCATAGCACAGATCAACCTGTATGCTTGAAGTTTGCCTTCTTTATATTCATTTGGCAAGGTTGTTGCCTGAAAAAAGAAGAGACTTTTTATTAAAAGATCTCTTCTAATTACTAAATAATTTAAATCTGTATCTCCAGCAATATATTTTTGCAATTTATTGCAATCAACTGTGTGTATAC
The DNA here is from genome assembly GCF_033958435.1 of Carettochelys insculpta. NCBI lineage: Eukaryota > Metazoa > Chordata > Testudines > Carettochelyidae > Carettochelys > Carettochelys insculpta. Next base: position 6,288,402 of record NC_134139.1, on the reverse strand, counting down.
TTGCCAACATATGTTTTGAAGCCATATTCTAAATATGGATATTCAAGAGTTGCTTAGTTGTTCTAGACAAGGAGTGAGCATTAATTTTCGAGAGGGGGCCTCTCCAAGAGTTTGGTAAATGGTCACAGGCCACAGTTCTCTACACTATTAATGGAGGGGGTGCAATATGTGAGATGTAGATGGGTGAAGGAGGGGGTTGTGATGTGGGGGCAGGGGACCTGAGGTACAGGTTGAGAGCAGGTTTGTGCTCAGGAGGGGATTCTGACTTAGGGGAGAAGTGCGGGAGAAGGTGCAGGGTTTGGGAGGGCGTTAAACTGGGACAAGGATACAACAGGGGATGGAAAGGGTTTAAAGTGCAAGATGGAACTGTGATCTTGGGCACAGGGTTAGGATGTGGGAGGGGATGGGCTGCTAGATAAAGACTCTGGCTAGGAAGCGCTTACCATAGGCACTTCCTGGCCAATTGCCTAGCAGGATCCCCGCACAGGTTCCCTGGCTGTTGCAGCCTCACATTCAATGTGGTTGGCTGCTATGGCCATCGTGTTTCTACACAGTGTACCCCTTGGGGGTCAGGCAAGGGTGGGTATCTACGAGCTACGTGTGCCCACAAGCACTGCCTCTGCAGCTCCAATTGGGCAGTTTGAGTAGCCAAATGTACGATTGTGCTGGAGGCTGGAGAAGCATGTGGAGACCCTTACCCCAAAGAGGTGAGCCACACAAAGACACACAAACTGGCCCCAGCAGCTGGCCACTTTGAGCAGCATGTGGGGTTATGCCTTAGAGGAAGCCTGCCTGAGGGTCTCCTAGGCCCCGACATGCTGTATCAGTCCCACGGGCAGTAAGTTACCCACCCTGTTTTAGACAAAAGCATAGCTAAAGGGTGAACACTAATTTTTCTAATATCTACAATGATTGCAAAAAGAAACACTAATAAAAGATTCAGTATTGGCAGGAAGCAGAACACTACTCTGCACAGAATTTAAAACTAATTTACCTTGAATAACCATGATGCAAATATCCTTAAGGGTGGAATTAAAACAGGAGGAGAGGGTGTAGACTGGTTGTCCAAACTTATAGCAAGATTGTCCCTTATCTGATTTATAAAAAAAAGGAAGGGGTTAACAAAATAATATTTAATACATTAAAATGAGTATTATTGACACCGCATTATTTCTTTTCAGCCTCTCTACTGAAAGCGCTGTCCTGCCACCCTCTTTCCTTCATGTGCTTGTGCACATGCCCACACACTTTCCAACAAACTCAAATTCAATGGAAAATGTGTGGTGTTATTCCTCCATCCTAATAAATTAACTTTTTAATGGTGTATTCTGGAAATTTACAGGAACTCTCAATACATAGAGATTATTTTGTACTTCAATTCTTTGCTTCTATTTCACTATTTTACCATCTAAGAATATATAACAAATCTTTATTGTTACTGCACAGAATTGTCTCTTATTAGATGGTTTTACCCTTTTTCCTCTCTCCTTTTTCTTTATTTAATATACAACCTTTCCCTCCAAACACCACACTATATTGGTTTCTTCAGTGTTAAAATTCCAGTATCACTAAAAGAACCAGCCTGAGTAGTTCAAACTCTTCAAATATTCCAATAAAAATGTCTTGTATTACTTAGCAAGCTTATTAAATAATACTGCAAATGAATTTTATGGAAAATACAAAATCATTTTAACATTAGAATAACCCACTTTAGAAACAATACCTTTGCTAGTTTGTACCATAATTCATAGAGATACCCAAAAATTTTGGCATGGATTTTAGGAGACTGGATATTGTTCACATCTCCAAGAATTCCCAAGATCCTCCTCCATAATACAGCAGCTGAATCAGGATGCCAACCAATGAGATTGCCGCCAGCAATTATACTGCAGTCATCAGCAAGGAACTCGCTGCTGTCTAAAGAATAAAACACATGGTTTCAATGGGTAGTCTCTCTGTGCTGAGCAAAACAAAATCATTCATATAAAACAAGGAATGATCTTGGAGATAATTGGTAAAATTGCCAGGAACATCATCTTTCCTCCTGGAGCTGCACCTAACTTTGGCCCTTTTATAGCTTCTTGAACTACCTATTACGAGGTATCTTCATCTAGTCACTCCTTTCTAATTCCAACATGACTGGCATTTAAAACTCAGAAATAAAACCTCTAACAGACATTTAGGCATATACATCCCCTTAGAAGCAGCAACTTAATAATAAACAAATGCTTTCTTTATATATTTTTGAGTCAAATATGGGCAATTTTGACTCCAGTACAACTTAGTTAGGGAAAAATAAATTTTACATAATATCACAAGTACTGTGCGATCTAACCCACTCAGAAAACACAAAAATTCAAAACTGAGAAATAACTGTTTTCATTATCCAAAGAGAGACAGACCTCCATAACTGGTGTTCTTCAAGATGTGTTCCTCATGTCCATTCCAATACAGGTGTGCGCATACGCACATGCCTAGTTGCCAGAAGTTTTTTCCCCCTAGCTGGTAGCTGTCATGTCAGTGAAGCACTCCCTTGAGTGGCACTGACACAGTGTCCCATACAGGTGTTGCCCAACTCTGCCTTCCCCCCCACCACTCAGTTCCTTTTTGATGGCTACCCCAACAGTGGGGGAAAAGGTGGAAGTGTTTTGGAATGGACATGAGCAACACATCTCAAAGAACACCAGTTATGCAGATAACCATCTTTTGTTCTTCGAGTGATTGCTCATGTGCATTCCAATGTAGGTAAATACAAACTGATGTTAGGAGGTGGGGTCAGAGCCCTGGAATATTTGTAGTACAGCCCTGTCCACTGCAGCGCCCTCCCGAATGTGCTGCGTAACTGCATAATGGACTGAAAACACGTATGGAAGATCAGGTGGAAGCCCTACAGATTTCTTGAATAGGAACCTGAGCTAGGAATGCTACCAAAGAGGCTTGTGCTCTTGTAGAGTGAGCACTGATCAGAGAAGGGGAAACCTCTGCTAACGTGCAGCATTCCTTAATACAAGCCACTGTCCATGAGAAAATCCTTTGGGATGAAACTGGGAGGCCCTTCACCCTGATCACCACCGCCACAAAGAGCTGCTGCAACTTCCCAAAAGGTTTGGTCCTATTCAAGTAAAAGGCCAAGGCTCTAAAGACATCTAAAGTATGTAAACTCTGCTCCGTTGGGGGTGGCATGAGGCTTTGGGTAGAACACAGGTAATGAAATATCCTGATTGACTTGGAAAGAGCAGACCACCTTCAGCAGGAAGGCTGGATTGCGTCTCAATCTGACCATGTCCTCGTGGAACACCATGTAGGGTGGGTCCACTGTAACAGCCCTCAGCTCAGACACCTTTCTAGATGATGTGATGGCCACTAAAAGTGTTGTTTTGTAACTTAGAAACAGCAGGGATCAGGAAGCAAGGGGTCCAGACAGGGGCCCCATGAGCTTTGTCAAAACCAAATTCAGGTCCCAGGAAGGCAAAGGGTTCTGCATCAGCGGCCTAACCTCCAAGCCCTTCATAAACCTTTTGACCACGGGGTCTGAAAATACTGATGAAAAGCCTGGACTAGGATGGAATGAGCAAATGGCCTCCAAGTGTACCTTGACTGAGGAAAGGGACAGTCCCAGTTGACTCAGGTGCCACAAATAATTCAGAATCAAGGGGACTGTGGCCTGCAAGGGGGAAAACCACTTCTGGGATGTTCAAACCACAAACCTTTTCCACTTTGCTATGTAAGTGGCACTTGTGGGAGGCTTTATACTATTCAAAACCACATCCCTCATTGAGTCTGAGCAGGAAAGTTCCATGGCACTCAGCCGTGAAGCTTCCATGCTGGGAGGTGAAGGGACGGGAGGTTGGGGTGCTGAAGCCACCCCTCCTCCTGTGTCAACAGGCCTGGGCATAATGGGAGTGCTATCAGACTGCATACCAACAGGTGTAACAGAAGCAAGAACCAATTCTGCCTGGCCTATGCTGGAGCCACCAGGATTACTGACACCTAGTTAGTTCGAATTTTGAGGAGTACCCTGTGAATGAGGGGAACAGGAGGGAACACATACAGTAGCAGGTCTGCCCAAGATACGTTGCACACATCCACCCACGACCCCAGACTACAGATCCAGTGACAGCAAAACATTCAGCACTTCACATTGAGGTGTGTGCCAAACAGGTGCACCTGGGAGTAACCCCAAACTTGGAAAACTGATCACAGCACATCTGGGTGAATGGACTATTCATGGTTCATGAAGGACCTGCTGAGGTGGTCTGAAATGGTATTGTGGACCCTGGGTAAGTAATGGGCCTGCAGGAGAATTTCATGATGAATGCAGAACTCCCATACTCTGAGGGCCTCGTGACACAGGGGAGAGTAGCATGTACTCTCTGTCTGTTGATATAATACATTGCTGTTGTCTTGTCTGTACTCACTGACATGCAACGCCCCACCAGGTTGTCCTGAAATACCTCACATGCTAACCTGGTCGCCCTGAGCACTCACACTGATGTGGAGCTTGAGGTCTGCCATGTCCCGTAGGGCCTGAGTCCAGTATTCTCCGAGATGTGCCTCCCAGCCTAAATCTGATGTATCGGTCACTAGGGACAGGAAGGTTGTGGAGGCCTGAAGAGTACCCCTGCGCGCACAGTCCAAGCATCCAGCTACCAATACAGGATCCACACCACCTGCTGTAGTAACGTCACTTATTTGTCTATGTCATCCCTCACATAGCAGTGCACTGATGCAAGCCACAGCTGGAGGGGGAGTAGTCGAAGTCCAGCATGTTGCACCCCACACATACACACTGCCATGTGTTCCAGGTGCTTCATGCAACACCTGGCTGTCACGGTGGGAGACCTGATCATACCGTTTATGATTCCAGCCACAGTTGCATTTCTCTTCTTCCCTTCACTGCTGCCAGGGAGTGCTTGAGGCCTGACTTCTGAAGCAGATGCCCGCCTCCCCCACCACTCACCATGCCATGTCACTTGGGGGAGCAGGCTTGGAGGAAGAAGTGGGGTGGGCAGGGCAGTAGCAGAGAAGAGGTGGGTTGGAGGAAGAGAGAGGCAGGGCCTGGGATGCAGGAGGGCTTGTATCAGTCTCCACTGGTCAAGTGTCTGGTGCCCCCCATGTCATCCGTAACCAGGACAATACCTAATTGTAACTATCTACAATGAGAGGAAGGCACTCGAGTTAATAAGACCAAGATCTTTCCAACAAGCATCACTGGTAGTAAGAAGGAAATGAGGGGAGTCAGGGGTGGCCCCACCCTCTTATACCAAAACACAGCAACATGTGGCAACATAAAGTACTCAAAGTGCCTGGATGAGTACTGCTGAGGGAATAAAATCTCTGGCATCTGAGCACAAGTAGCACACACACAGTGAAATGGCCACATGTAATCAGTCGCTCGAAGAACTCATACAATATGCATGTATAAACATTAATTTGCATACCTTTTGCTTCTTTGCTATTCTCATGTTATTTCTCTTTTCTTTTTGGCTTATTACCACTGATTACACACTCTTGTCCAATACAGGAGCATGAGAGGCTTTTACAAACAAAATGCAAGTTTAGCATGAGGGAAGTTTAAAATCATATGACCAAATAAGTTTACCTTTGGAGAAACCAATATTAATGAAAATGCTAAACAAAATTAACCCAAATACCCAAAATATTAACTGGAATACAGAAATAAGTTTCAGTTAGATGGGTCCATTTATTTCATCTGCTGAAAATGATCACATCATCCCCTTCACTACAGTGTACAGAGAAGAGCTAAAACAGGAATAGCTACAGTGAAAACTACAAACGAACAATGCCAATGGTTGCACAACCTGCTCTTGTTTTTTTCACCAGTTCCACAGAAGCCATTCACGCTCGTGCACTGTAGGGGCTATGCATACTGGGAGGTAGAGAGTTTAGGGGAGGAATGCTCTCTGTGGCATCACCACGCAATAATACGATGTCTGATTAACATACGTTGGATGCTCAGCAAAACCCTCAATGTTCTGCGGGAGCAGTGATGCCATACCAGAAGGGACAGTCTCAAGGAACTCTACAGAAGTACTCCAGCTTTAACACAGAAATTTAATCACTTAAAGGACAGGAAAGGTCAAATACTCCATTTCTGCAAGAACGCAAATATTTTACAACAGAAAATGAAGTTTACTCAGTGAATTACACCTTGACTTTTCTGACCCTTACTAAATCTAAAAGTGGTTTCAAAAAAGGGGGAAAAAAAGATTAATATATAGCATGACAAACTCTCTTAACATGTGAAATACAGTTCTAAACAGTCATTCTGTTTTGCAATTACAATCTCATTACTAAATTTGCCTTTCTGCTCTAGGTTACTGATCAGATTATTTTATAAAAATAGTTTTCTTTTGCTTATGCAAAGAGCAATGTTTTTGTATTATGGATAAAAAGCAAACTAGCAATTTATCTGTGTCACACAGGTAATAATCCTTAACATATGTTATATTACAATCTGATGACAAGATTAACTATTAAACTGGATGTACTTATTCATTATATTAATAGTATTTCAGAGAATGACTGAATAAATGGAGTAGATAACCCTGAAACTATACATCTCATCATGGAAAACAGCCTACCAGAAAAATTCTTATGTTACACAAGTAAGTTACTGAAATGACATCTATGATGCACTTATTAAAAATTAGATGGAAAGTAGTCTTTACAAAAAACAAAGCACCAAAAGAGTGCAATATGCAATATCAAATGTTGTATCCTATATGTCAGTTACAATAAAATGAAAAAAGTAAAAGGAAAATTGCTAACAAACTGACTTTTCTTAAGGGTTACCTTCATTAGATCTATATTCCATATGTATTTCCTAATGACACTGGAGATTTCTAGATAACTGAAACATCATAGAGGGTGAAATCTTGCCCCCTGCTCCTAAGTCAGAAAGAGTTTTGTCATTGATTTCAAGTTTGGAGACATGGATTTCAAATGCTTAATATTGGGAAAATCATTTTCTTGAGAAAACGATAACAACTGAAGAAAAGCACATTTAGGAAGAAAAAAACATGGCTAGCAAAGGTGATTTCCTTTATTTGCTTATGGCATTTTTCTAGTCACCAATAAATGCAATCTATAAAAGTGGCAATGAAGTTTCTATACAAAGGAAAAAGGAGATAGAAAATGAAAAGCAAGGAAAAAAGAATGAGAACATAGTCCATACAATTAGATTCTTTGACAACCTATGGAATAAAGTTTGTATAGCTACTTTGGAGGTCTTCAGTTTTGCCCCTACTGTTTTCCATATGAAACTGCAGTTAATCACCATTTCAGTCTTTTACACTAGTTCACTATCACAGTACCATGAGAAGTTTCTTCTGTAATTGTCATAGCAACACTTACAAGATTGACCCAAATATCTGCCCCTTTGTATAGGCAACCTGCCTCTTAAATCTTAAATGAAGATATTAGTTGCTTCTCATTAAAATGTTACATTTCAAGAACTGACAGGCTGCAAGAGATATCAACTGATTACAGTATTTTCAAAAGTGTATCCATTACATCATCAATTATTCTCTGTGACCACTGAAGTTAGGATGAGATATACCAGGCTTAATCTGAAGCAAGAAGATTTAGGTTATACCAGAGTAAAAGCTTTCTAACCACAAGGACTTCCAAGGCAGGCTGAGGAACTCCCATCATTGGAGGCTTTTAAGAACAGATTCAGCACACACCAGTCATGGATGATTTAGATTTACTTGGTCCTCTGCTCAGTACAAGAAGCTGTGCTTAATAATTTCTCAAGATGCCTTCCAGACATACATTCTTATAATCATACTAGATACCATTTTAGAATCAAGTACAGGTTGAACCTCTCTAGTCCAGCAACCTCGGGACCTGACGGGTGCCGAACCAGAGAATTTGCCAGACCACGGGAAGTCAATATCGTCTAGAACATTACCAATCCTTCCACTGCTTACTGGGCTCTTAGAAGACGTTTGGGGGTAAATTAGAGCTAAATAACAGCACAGAACACTGAGAGCAAGGACTGGTGGCAGTAAACAAACTATGGGACTGTGGGAAAACTTGGCCACACCCATGCTTATTGGTCATTTGGCTGAATAAATTCAAGCTGGATTATGGATGTTGCCAAACCAGAGGGGTTCAACCTGTAGCTGGATATTAAGTTCTGCTGCCAATTTTAACTCTAGTAGACCCAGTATCAATACCCTTAACTTCACATATAGCCTTACAAGATACATTCTTTCCTGCTTCACAGGGTGTGAGGAGCAGCTGCTGTTTCCACTCCCATGGTATCATTTGACAACATAGCTAGTTGTTTCACCTCAAGAAGAAAGGTAACCAGAGCATGAACAAGTAACTTGAAGAGATGTCCTTCCCTTTGAGATTTTAATGATGTCTGACATTCTTTCCACTATTGTGTTCTTCTGCAATTGTCCCTCACTTAATACTACTTGCTGTGTTTGTTTCATTGCCTTCCACTTTCATGTGTGCATGTGTTTTGTTGTGTTTACATGTGACCTACACACACATTTTGTTAATGCTGTATTGTTCAAAACAAAGAAAACGAAGCATTACTAAGCATTTACAGAATTCTATCTTAAAAGATTATCTATGTCATTAGGGTCATATTTAATGTCAAATAATTCTCATCTACTTAAAAACACACATTTTTACAAAGCAAAACAGTGCATGAAAACTGAGTTTATAAACTAGCATATGTAAAAAGCTGGCAATGGGTGATAGGGGACAGATTCACTTGATAACCTGTTCTGCTCATTCCCTCTAGAGCACCTGGCATTGGTCACTGTTGGAAGACTGGATACTAGACTAAGTGGACCTTTGGGCTGACCCTGTATGGCTGTTATGTTCTTAAGTTCTATCATTTCATAACAAAAATCAACAACTACTGCATTTTCTTGAATATACATACCTGTTAAATTAGCAGCATCTGAAGGACTAAGCTGCAACCAATGACGTGCATCTGCATCTCCACAAACATCTGTGGGTATATTAACGTCATGTTCTTCTTCACATGTTTGCCAGGGAGCCAGGGCGATTTCTGCTTCACTGTTGTAGCTTATGGACATGTCACTGCTAACACTTTCACCTAAAGTAAGCAAGAATTACAAAGAGTCATCAACAGTGTACTATAATAAAAATAAATCTTATTTTCCCCAGAGTGATTAAAAGTAGCCAATATTAAATATGTGCTTAGTCATATTGCCACATGCCACCATAAAGTATCACTCCTTAGAAAAAGAATTTGATTTGCCGGAAACTCACTTATTTCTCTCTCTCTATGATGATTTCCATGTGACTGCTGAAAATCTGCTTTCAAATCTAATTCAGCTGGACTGCTGCTCCTTCGTATTAAAACCTTCAGAAAAAAATATAACATTGCATTCCCCCCAATTAATTTATAGTTAATTTGAAAAAAATACCATAATATGATATAATAATGTCCTCTATTAAGATGAATACACATTTTATACATAAGTGTCACTGAAAACTGATTTACTAAGGGATGGTTTAGACATTTAGTTATGCCTCCATGCAAGGGAATGGACTAGCAATCAAAAGAAATGAAGTGTTCTTGATACATTTGTCAAGTTTTATAACCACTTTTTCACCCTACTTGGGTTCTCAGGCCAAAGCACTGCCATGCAGGAAGCAACAAACTCATCTGCCGAGGCTACCTTTCTGGAACTTGTGGCCCTAACGCTGATTTTTGTGGGGAAAGAAATGACAATCACTCCTCTGGGACTTTAGGTTGCTTGTATTCTTTAGAAGACTGCATGTAGCTTTGTGTTTTCCAACCAAATCAGGTTCACATTAAGCAGTGGCCAGATAAATCCAGCATTTGGTAATTTTTCAGCTTTTCACTGGTTCACATGATATTTTCAGTTATTTATACCATAAATAAGGCTACAACCTCAAGATCAACTTGCAAAGAAGGTGGAAAGTGTGATATTGATTGCAATATTATCAGGGGTAGTAAATATTAGTAAATAAGTAGTAATAAGTACTAAATAATAACAGAAACATCAAAAGGAGGAGGAGGATTAATCTCTGAATTCAAGCAGACAGTAGTAAGATTGAGAAAAGACAATACAGCAGAGCAACATATAGTGTTCTCCTGAGCTTGAGTCAAGCATGCAATCCTCATGTAGCTTTTAGACTACATCTCCTTGAGAGCAGCAGAGCAAAACAGAGTTTCAAATAAAGCCAACAATCTGATTTTGCATTGCACGTCTAACAGGATCATCAGTTTCAAACACTTCATTAACTACCAAACATTAACGTACTATGCAATTCTGTAACCAACATAATTTACTTATAAGACAGTTATGAACTTACTGTTTATATTTATGCACCTACACCCATTTTGTCTCTATATGTTGCTTTATGTAATCTTCATCGCAGTATTTCCATAAATGAGAGTTAAAGCCTAGTCATATTAAAAATATGGAATATTCAAAACACTTGCTACTGTCAACAGCAACAGTTTAACTCCAATTTCTATACCAATGGGATACACAAACTTAAAATTTCATCTGTTATCCTTTTTACACATTTATATTAATACGAACTGAAACATTTTAGTATCTTGTCAACTATTAGAACTTGAATCTGTCAGTCAATTTTGCCTTACGTGTTGGGCTTCGTTTTCTTTCTTCATAAATCCCTTCTTGTCTTGAATGGATCTGGAATCTGAACAATTTAAGTTGTGCGAACTCTCAGTCTTTTTACCTACATAAAAAAAAATTTTAAATGTAAATTAATGAGACAGGAAACAGAGTCAAGGAAATTAAGCTCATCACTAATCTAAGAATGATTAGAAACATCACTAAATGTGTGCATCTCTCTGATCTTTCCAATATTTACACAGAAGTGATAGAATATAACAAGACAGTGTAGGACTGCTGTGTACTCATTTATATTAAGAAAGCATAAAATTACATGGATATTTCCCTCAGTGTAAAAAATGCAATTAGGGGAATACAACTAAAATCATCAGCTGTGGTGTGAAACAAATATAGTGAGACACTGAAAATGACAAGTTACACACCAATCACAGATATTTTCACTTTGACTATGAAACAAGTTCTACTTTAAGAAAGATTGTGCTATACACTTTCAAGTGACAACCGCCTGAAGCCAAAATGATTTTTACAAATTATTTAAAATGAGATAATTATCCAGGAAAATTTAGTGCTTGTGAAAACTGTTGGAACAACAGAGCTGGAAAATGAAGTTAATTTCTCATACAACAGACAACACACAGGAAGATTACTCAAGATCCCCAACACATTCCCATTTCAAAAAGATAACCTGTCTGCTGATGCTTCCTGAGGCATACCAGGTAAAATACTATAACACTACACACTAATGGTAAACAAATTGTCCAGTGAAATCTCACTAAATTGCTCAGTTACCACTTACAAAGCCCTGCAGTAAGGCAGGAAGTTTGCCTGACTGTTACCTACACTTCTTAAGTGAACGGCAGGCAAATGGATGAAGCCAAGAGTAAAGATGGCATCACATCAGCTAAACCCTGGAGGAAACATCTCTTCAACTCTATAATCAAATTATGAGCTAATGATAGCTGTCTTTCAGTCATTGGCAATATACTCAAAGCCCTGGTCTACACTACAGAATTACTTCAATAGACTCTGTTGTTGAGAGGAGTGAATAATCCACCAACATTAGTATCAGTGTAGATAGCACTACGTTGGCAGGGATCTAGCCGACACTGTTTTAAATTTAGACCTGACCATAGCATAAAACTTCTTTTACTAATTCATGTGGAACGTTTCTACATATTATCTTATAAATAAACATTTGCATAACATAAACACTGGGGAGAGTTCACAGAAAGCATTCTGAAAACTGGTCCACTCATTAAAATTTACCTTCTGCGTGTAATTATTGTTACCACTGAATTCCTCTACAATGAAGATGATGTTCAAAAACAATTACTTGTAAGAAGCAAGTACTAATTTTTTTTTAGGGACCATTTTAAAGGTTACAGCTATACTGGAAAATTAGGACCTGCAGTTCATACATGATTGCACAAAAAATGAAGCTGTAGTGTCTTAATGTGATCATCATGCCAGCTAATGCTGTTAAGAATTCAAATTAATTAACACTACCAAGTACTCCAACACAGAAAAATACAATGGTAACAATACTTTTTTTTTTACTTTCAAAATATGATCACTATAGCTCTTATCTATAGTACAGCATCCAGTAATGCTAAATTAGGAGCTGCACTAGTAAATTTAGTCATATTTCTAAGGCTGTGTCCACATTACATGATAAAGTCAATTTTAAGGCAATTAGCTTGATTTTATAATGTGACTGTATTCATTGTAAATACCATTAGATCGATTTTAGGGAGCGCTAAAGTTGATATTACACCTAGCATGCGAGTCAACATAGTGTTAAGCTCAAATTTAAAAGGTCAAATTAATGCTAGTCTGGAAACACCATTTCTTTGAATAGCCTTTTATTAGCCTTCAGAGGTCTCCCTCATGTATCTCACAATGCCCCAAGATTGTCCACTCTTGCTGCTTCCATGTTCATTGTTCTCCAAGGGCACAGGAATTCGCTAACAGGAAGCCTGCAAATTTGAATTCATCACCAGGAAGCCTAGAAGCCTGAATGTCTTTCAAGCCATCACATTGCTTCTGTAGCCATCTCTTGCCATCATAAGTACTCAAGTTTCTGATGTAAGTTCTCAGGGTCGCAAGAGAACTCCAGCGTGGTCCCATAACAAGACCACGTATCTCCTTGCTGTTTTGGGAGAGGAATCAGTAGCAGGCAGACTTCAAGTCTGCAATCAAAATGCAGATACTTATGAAAAGATTTTGCATGGGATGGTCGCCAGAGGTTGCTCGCAGGACGCTCAGCAATGCCAGGTGAAGGTGAAAGAACTCCGTCAGGCTTATCACAAAGTATGGGAAGCCAACGGGCGATCCGGGTCACCTCCCAAGACATGCTGGTGTTATGAACAGCTGAACTCCACTCTTGAGAGGGACCCGACAACTTTGCAGACCCCAGGAGGAGCCAAGAGGAGAGGCAAGAAGAAGAGGCCAATGGAGAAGAAGATGGGGGCAACCAGCAGGGGCCTGAGGAAGCTATTCCAGATAGCCCAGAGCTCTTCACCTTCAACCTCGAGCTGGACCATTCGAGGCCAACACCGGAACCACCCCGAGACACAGCTGTTCTGGTGATTTTTTTTTCCTAGAATGATAGAGGCAGGTTGCGGCTCGGTATAGGTACAGGTATATGTTTTCTATGGATCTATGCCCCTCAGAACAGTGTGTTAATATTTCTGGGGATGGATTGCTTATCCATTTTGGAGACCTCCAGGAAGGGCTCATCCAGGTACTCTTGTATTTTTTGCATGAGGTTTTTGGGCAGGCCTGACTTATTCAGCTTCCATGATAGCACACCTTGCCAGGCCAGGCAACCAGATACCAATCTGGTATAACGGCCCCCTACATCATTTTGACAAATTTTCTAGGTTTGTGCTCACACAGGATGAGCATCTCTTCTTTTTCACTATCTGTTATTTTTAGGAGGGTGATGACTTCTTCAGCAACCTACAAAAGCACAGAAATTTGAATTAGATTTATGCACAATGCTCCCTGACCATTTAAATTTCCCAGGACCACAATGCCACTCCACTTGGCTGGTGGTGCTCCATTCCCTCCCCCACAACTGCTGGCTTGATAGGGAGATACCAAAATATGTTTCCTTCCCCCTACCTTTAACTTTACACAGATCCCTCCTCACTCAGCTGGCCATGAGGCTGCAGACAAACCCTTCCCCCTCACCACAGGCTGCAGGGCTCTGCGGACCCTGCTTCCAGACACCAGCATATTCAGTGTTGGCGGGTTTCTCTTACAGCGGATTGCTCCAGGGACCGCCAAGAAAACTTTTTCCCCTACTCACAGACACCAGCCAGCTTCCCCTGCTTTAAATATGCCCCCCTCACTCCCATCCACTGCACCTAGTAAAGTGGACTAAAGCTTACTATGTCCACAATGAAGTGGTCTGGATAAATGATGGCTTATGCAATACAGACTGTGTGTGACTCCTTGTCATCCCCATGAAGCCAAAAGCAGTCTTGGAAAAAGAAAATTTCACTGATTGTAAAGACAGAGACCCATTCATTCTCTTGGTAAGCACTTTGTGGGAACTGTATCTCAATTTTGACCTTCACTTTTCAGCAGACATCCTCAGCATGGGAGAAAGGATGAGGAAGCACAAGAGGTCGAAGCAGGACCTTATCCTGCAGCAACTGCAATGCACTGACAACAGCCCCTGCCAGCCAGAGGGCAACAGAGCAGTGGCAGCAGAGTGTCCTGGAGTTCAGGAGAGAGGAATCAGCTTACCTGAGAGACCAAGGCACATCTCCTCATGAGAGCAAACTGAGGTCCTGTGCTCCATGCTATAGCTGTAGAGGGACTCCCTAGGGAGCATTCAGTTTGTGGGCTCTGCTCCCTGGGCTCTCCTAAATCCAGGTCGCCCACCCCGTCTCATTGCAGTCACTGAACATGAGAACAGAGGGCAAGTGCAGTCTGCCACTCCATCCCCAAGACCTCTACCTACAACAAAAGGTTATTCCACTACCCTTGAGACCCCTCCATTTCCCTGCTACTTAACCCTCAGATAAACATTCTGACAACCACAGTGATTTCTTGATTCATGTGGTGGGGGGGAGCACAAATCATTCTGGTCATTGCAAGGAGTTCAGCAGAGGAACCTGGGCGGGGGTGTGTGGAGAGGGCTGGTAGCACAGCTGCCTGCCACTACACAAAAGGTCCACAGAGGACTTGCAGCAGAGGGACACAGTTGGGGGGGCGGGGGGATGGAGAGGGCTAACAAGACAGCTGGCTGCTGCTATGCAAAGGTCCACAGAGGACTCATGGCAGAGGGACCTGGACAGAGGTGGAGGTTGCCAAAGCCGATGGAGCTGATGAAACCCCAGAGGCACTGCCCAGAGTCCAGGATCGGGGGCTGGTGGGTCATCAGTGGTGCCTGTCCCCCGGGGACAGGGAAGCCAGGTGCCCTACTTGGCTTATATCACGCATGTGTGCATCTCTGCTAAAAACACACTCGCCTTCCCCCTCAAACACTACAAACATTATTTTTGTGAAAATAACCCTCCCTTTACATCCATTCTCTCTTTCACCATAACCCTCTCCTCCCCCTCAAATAAAAGTATTCTTCCTGTGAAAGCCGGGGTCTGATTTATTGGTTCACATTTGGTGGGGTGCACAAATCATTGTGGGGAGTGGGGGTGCTATCATTGAATAGAGCAAAATCCACAGTACCTAGAGTATAATGGTAGATCATAAAACGTGCATAAATATGGCTATCCAATCATTCATAAAGCTATATTTTAAGTCTCCCCGATTGCTGCTGCCTCTGTGTTTGCACTGGTGGATGCCCTAGTGGGCAGCTACACATGAGCCCTGCTTACGACATCCATCTCTGCACTCCAGGCTGTCACGAAATTCTCCCACCCGGATTCACAAATTTATGCAAAATACAGAATGCTGCAACCACAGTGGGGACATTAGTTTCTGAAAGGTCCTAATGGGTCAATAGGCATCTGAACGTGGTTTTTAAATGGCCAAAGATGCATTCCACCACCATTCTCCACTTGCTGAGTCTGTAGCTGAAGTACTCCTTGTTGCGATTCAGGGTACCTGTGTACGGCTATCTGAGGCAAGGAAGCAGAGGGTCAGCAGGGTTATCCAGTATTACTGTAGGCATCTCCACATCGCCAATCTTGATTTTCCAGTCTGGAATAAAAGTCCCATCCAGGAGTTTTGTGCACAGACCTGAATTTCTGAAGATGCACGTGTCATGAACCTTTCCCAACCATGCCACGTTGATGTCAGTGAAACGACCTTTGTGATCTACCATCATCTGCAACACCATCCAAAAGTATCCCTTTCAGTTTATATACTCAGAGGCCAGGTGACGCAGGGCCATGACGGGCATGTGTGTGCCAGCTATTGCCTCACCTCAGTTAAGAAACCCCCGGCAGCAAAGCTATCCACTATGTACTGGACATCTCCTAGGGTCATGGTGTTCCTCAGAAGATATCAACAGATTGCACTGGCTACCTTCACTACCACAGCCCCCACTGTAGATCTGCCCATCCCGAACTGATTTGCCACTGGTCGGTAACTGTTGTGCTCTGCATACTTCCATAGATGGATTGCAACTCGCTTGTGAACCATTAAAGCCACTCTCATTCTTATATTGCTGCACTACAGGGTAGGGGCCAGCAAATCACAAAGTTCCATAAAAGCAGACTTGCACATGCAAAAAGCAATGCACCCTCTGCTGGTCATCCCAGGCCTCCAAAATGATGTGGTCCCACCAATGTGTGTTGGTGTCATGAGTCCAAAAATGCTGCTCTGCTGTAAGCAATGCGTCCAGGGCAGCCAACGCTTTTAAGTTCCTGGTCTGTAGTTTATCAATTTCTTCTTCACGCTTTTCATCCACAATCATCATCTGAGCCCACTGCCTTCATTGAAGCAAATACTGCATGACATTCCAGGAAACGGCCACAACGGCCTGTGCAACAACTTGAAGCATTTGAGGATCCATGATAGTGCTAGCAGTGTGCCAGAGAAAATGGAGTGATCACCCATTTGTTTTTGCTTCGTTAGTGGGTGCTCTGAATTCTGGGATAGTGACATCAAACTCCCACAAGCAACTGCAGCCATTTTTTTCCTCCCATGACCCAATGGCACAAAACCTACATAATGCAACAGGGCTAAGGCACTGTGTGATAGATAGCCACAATGCATTGCTTATGCAGTGGAACATGGATAAGCAATGAAGACGCAAAGGAAATGGCAAGTTGACTTTCTGGAACATTTATGGACAATTAACTTTGAGTTTATAAATTTGATGTTTGAAAGTTGAATTTATTAAAATCAATTTATATGGTGGTGTAGATCTAGCCTAATATAGCCAAAGGCTGAAGTAGGTTAAATATACTTTCCTTGGCCATTATTAATGCACTTTCAAACGGTTAAAACTATCTTTTTAAGTGAGATATAATTAAACTATTGAAAATTCTCTCAAGGCGGGTAGATGCAGATAACCAGAGGTATTATTTTAGGAGTATGCTAAAGTTACATCTAAATTTGTTACTTATTAAAACAGTCTTTGGAGCACTGAAAAACAGGTTTTACTGTACCATAGCTTACAAGAACAGCCATTATGGGATAAATATACATTCATACATTAGCAATGGGACATTCTTCCTTCCAATTCACAAATACAGTTTAATGAGATACAAAGGCAGTTCAACATATTAGAGCTACTGTATGCCAGAAAAGTTACCTTGCAAAAAATCAGAACTAAACTGGTCTGTAACATCTGAAGTGCTACTGCTTCGAGTTAGTTGTTGCTCCTGGTCTGCAAATCGGCCATTAGCATCTGCTCCTGTTGTATTTTCTGACAGCTGAGCTTCTTCAACTTCTGCAGATATCAATTAAAATGAAATGTGTGACAAGGATTCAAAAACTATTTTCACGTTTACCACATGTTAATAAAGCAAAGTCATATGAAAAGATGAACAAGCTAAACATTTAAGGCATAGAAACTGAGAATTTTAATTTTAGTTTTACCAAGCACTCTCCACAAGAGGAGGAAAAAGGAAAAAGTATGCCAACAGTAGAATTACGAAGAGATTCTGAGAAGAGAATTCAAATTATCAAAGTCATAGACTGGCTGTTGAGAGATGAAAGGGATATCACATGAAGAGAAATTAAAAAGATGACGACTGCTTAGTTTAGAAAGGAAAAGGGAGAGAGGAAATATATAACAATGAATAGTACAGATGATTAATTTAGTGTTCCCATTTACTTTTCCCATAATAAAAAAAAGGGAGAAACTTGAAAAATCAACACATTCAAAATGGCTAAAAATAATATATGTATATTTCATTAATACCTGAGTTATGTCTACACTATGTGAGCACCTCATTAGCATAATGCTGGCCACGGCGATTCAAAAGTGCCGCTTTCAAATCACACGTCACCTGTGTAGACGAGGGCCTTTCAAAAGGACTCCCAGTCTTTGAAAGCCCCATATTCCTATTCGGTTTTAGGAATAAGGGCCTTTCGAAGACTGGGGGGTCCTTTCAAAAGACCCCCCCCCCCACACTCACACAGCGGCACGCAATACAAAAGCGGCACTTTTGAATCACCATGGCTGGCATTATGCTAATGAGGTGCTGCATATTCATTGCAGTGCCTCATTAGCATTTACCATACTGGCTCATTAGCATCCCCCTTTCTAAAGGCAGGGGCTAGTGTAGACATAGCCCTGGTATAACTATCCAGTGGGACTCACGTGCAAGGGATTTGATTTTAAAAAACACATGAGTAAACTCAAGGGCCATGAGTACATGGCATGCTACTGCCAGCAGGGTCATGCAAATGAGGGCACGACAGTGCAAATGAGGCACTAATTTACAAATCGTGCAATTCATTTGCATACTCTTGCACGATTGCTGTCCCGGCAGAGGCTTCAGTCACTAGAAAACAAGCCATGGAGATGGGTTCTGTTGACCAAACCCCACCTTCTCGACAGCCCCTTACCCCTCAGTTTTTGTCAGGGATAAGGGCCTGTCCACAAGGAGGGTTTTGGTGAACAGAACCCCATCTACATGGTTTGTTTTCTGGTGACTGAAGCCTCTGCCGGGACAGCAATCGTGCAAGAGTATGCAAATGAAGTGCACGATTTGTAAATTAGTGCCTCATCTGCACTGTCGAGTGCCCTCATTTGCATGACCCTGCTGACAGCAGCACACCATGTAGATGCGGCCATGCAGTATTAGACTTTCATAACAATAACTAAAATTTAAGGGCAGAACATTCTCCTCATTCCTGACTCCCTCAAAGCCTATTCGCCTACTTCCCTCTTCTTCAATCATCCAGTACTGACCACTGGCACTGACTGGTTTCTGAATTAGACAGACCAGTGGTTTGTTCCAGTGTTGCAGCTCTGACATAGGTGCCTCATCATATGTACAGGAAGGGGATCAACTCTCCCAAAAAGCTTAGCATGTGCACACAAAGTTGGAACCTTTCCTGGGGCCCTTTATGATTTGTGAGTTGGGAGGAAAATAGGAGACACAAGAAGAAGCACACTGAAGAGGAGGGAGAGGGGAATCCCTCTCCTTCCACTGCATCATCTCACATTCTTGAGAACAATAGCTGCATACCTTGGGACATGCACATGAGGTCCAATCTGCAGGTATCAGTGAATTTATACCCATGCTCCTCCATTGAATTTCCTATATGTGTGTGCTAGAAGGAATGTGAGGTTCTGTTATTACCCTAATGAGATAGATGGTCAGAGCTTAAAATTCTCCAATGTCAAGGAAGCCATAGGATCCTCTTCAGTGGCCAACCACTCCTTCCTAACCTCAAAAAGCTTGTTCTTTCTGAATGAGCACATCTGAATCACTTGATAGGCCTAATAAGATTGTCAGTCTTTGGACAGTTCTATTTAAGCTCATTGGGGGCAGGTGACCCGAGAGCCATGAAGATCTGCCAAGCCTAACAAATGCCATTCTCATGCAACAGATTACTTGAAGAATCCCAATTAATCTATTAAGGCTCATTCTATAAATCTATTAAGCTCCTCAGCATGTGTGCCTCCAGGCCCAATTAGCAGGGTTAGTTAAGGATGAGCAACACTTGTCTTCCATGGTGGGGACTGGATAGGGCTTTTAGTATGTCAAAATTTTTAAGTTTCTTATTTATTATTTAACTGCCCCAATAACCACACTAACTTGGTTCAGGTTTATGTTGTTGGGAAACTGATTTTGCTCATTGTACATTACCAATTTCAGAAAGTCTACTCAACAGGTATCAAATACTCCAAATTAAAACAAAATTAGAGTTACAGCATTAAAAAGTACATAAACCATAACACACACACTCTCATTCCTTCTCTATATGACAGCAAACCCTCTGCTTGACAGTCACTTGGATGATATTAAATATGCTCAATGGGAAAAATGGGGACCCAGTTTTAAGTGTTAGCTCTTGGGTGTACGTGTTAAAAGTCAGAGCCTGTTTCTTCAAAAGATAAAGAAAAATGAGCATCCAAAGGGTGAGAGGGAAAAGTATAGTAAATTCAGCATCTGCCTCTGTCTTCAGCTGTAATTCATTTGCTGGAAAAGTCACATGAACAGCACACAACCAACGTTCCCACAAATCTGTTCCATCCATGTGCAGATTTTTTCCATGGATGCATGGAATAAATTTTAGTTTGAACACTGACACATATGGTAATGGGCCCCACCAACTGAAATACAAAACCTGCCTACCTCTGGGCACCCTGCTAACTAGGTGGGCAGTAAGTGAATTTCTCCTGAGTGGCTGCACAAGTGCACAGTTTACAGGGAACCTTGCACACAATCTCTTTGGTATCTGGTCCTTCACACACACTACTACCTCTAATACAGGATATAACCTCATCCACCCCATCTATATAATTAATGGGAAGGCAATTAAGTTCAGATACATTCTAACTTACGCTACGTCTACAGTATGAGATAAATTTGAGTTTAAGGTAGTTAGCTCAATATTACCACATGACTGTCTTCACTGTAAATACCACTAACTCAATTTATGGAGCACTAATATAATATCATTGGAACCTACTGGGTGTAACATCAAGATTGAATAAAGGCTGGTGTGGAAGCACCATGTCTTAAAATCAAATTTATTAGCCTTCAGAGGTGTCCCGTATGTAACCCTCAGTGCTCCGCTCTGGCCACTGCTCTGCAGGTGTGTACAAATTAGGTAACAGAAAGACCATGAATTTCAAATCAGGACCAGGAAGCCTGTGGCTGTGGGGTCATGTTTGTATCAGAGCCTGAGAAATGTCTCTTTCTTTCTTTGCTACTAGTGCTGTGAGCGCATCTACCCATTACAAATAGCTCCAGCATGGAGTTTGTGGTTCTGTCACTTGGTAGTTTTTTCTGAGCTGCCTGGCACCAGCTGCTGTCCTGCCACACCATGTGACAGCAAGTCTGTTGTGGGGGTCATGCTTGCGTGAGTCTGAGAAACTTCTCAGCAGCTTACATTTGTGTGTTCTGCCCTCTCCTTCCCCAACAGATTCCACATAGTTGAGGTCTTTCCCACACTCAACTACATCACGTGGCTAGCCCCCAACCCAATAAAAGGACGTGCATGCCATTCAGTGTTAAGCATATTTTTGGGGCCTTTCTGCCACTCGGTGGAAGACACCCTCAGCGGCTATGAATTGTGGCACCTGGCTGCCGCTCAGGGGTAACAATTCAAGTGTCCCTTGAGCCACAGACCCCTCATCGACAGCCAAAAAAATGTTGGGGACCATGTCAACTGGCCATTCAAGCCCCCAAGTACCAAACCACCCCACAATGGCAATGAAATTTGGTGAGCCCCATCCCCACGTTGGCAAAGCCTGTGTAGTGAAAAGGGAAGAAAAAAAAATTTCCTAGCCTCTTCTATCATCTTTCTTCCAACTTTGGACCCCTTCATGAAGGGAAGAGTGGGTGGAGGGCCAGTTGAGAACACAGACTGTCCACAGAAGTTGTATAATGGACTGAAAAGTCAAATACCCTCCCCTCAGCAAGTCTCTTTTTTCAAAAGCTTTACTACCTACTCTTCATTCCTTTCATTGTCCCTGTATTGCTTTCAGGGATCAGATGCAATTAAGGGACGGGGGCCGGGGCGAGGGGGGAGACAGAGGGTGGAGGGTCAGTTGAGAAGACACACTTGACAATTTTCATAAAATCTTTCATAATTCAGTTACAGACACAGTTTTAAAAAGCAATTCAGTTATAGAAGAAATATTTCTGTGCATTTAGCAATCTTTGTTGATGCACTTGTTTTCCTTCCTTCCACCTGGAAAAATGGGCGTTTGCTTACCACGGGAGGGGAATGAGGGCAATGCAATGTGGGAAGATGATGCAAATACCTGCAACAATACCCAGAATGCCATGGGGATGAGGGAACTGTGGGACAGGTTCCCACAATGCACTGCTGCAAAAGTTGATGTTTGCCGATTGAGTGTGGAAACAATAAGACTTTGTGAGGAGCGTGTGGGGAGATGAGAATAGTCAAATTCAAAATTATAAAATCCAGCATTACAAAATCAATATTAATAAGTTTGAATTTATCTCATAATGTAGATGTAGCCATAGTTACAAAGGAAGATGCATGTAAAGAAATTTTAATGTTTAAGTGAGTAAAACTGGATGATTTGTAACAGAGAGGAAGCTGTGCTAGTCTATACACTATCAAAACAAAAACCAGTCAAGTAGCACTTTAAACACTAGCAAAATAGTTTATTAGGTGAGCTTTCGTGGGACAGACCCACTTCTTCAGACCATAGCCAGACCAGAACAGACTCAATATTTAAGGCACAGTCACCTAATAAACTATTTTGCTAGTCTTTAAAGTGCTACTTGACTGATTTTTGTTTTGGATGATTTGTGGAGCTCTAAACATCTGTGTAGAAACAAAAAGCGATACTGCCTAAGTCTTGTATGTTTAAAAAGTTTTTGGTAATAGGAACCATAGAAAGTTTTTTGTTCCTGAAATCAGGATGCCCAGGAAAACATTTTTAGAGGCAAACATTTGCAATCATCATAGCCTGCATAACCTCACTGTAAGAGAGTGAATGGGATTCACTGCCAAAAAGCTAAAACAATGAGAAGTACTGTGGTACCGCATAGACTAACAAATTTATTGGAGCATAAGTTTTGCCCACGAAAGCTTATGCTCCAATAAATCTGTCAGTCTATAAGATGCCACAGGACTTCTCAGCGTTTTTGCAGATACAGACTAACATGGCTACCCCCTGATACTTGTCAAAAAGCTGTGGCTGGATTAATTTTACCTACGTTTTGTTTTGAAATTAGGCTCAATCATTCAAATAGCTTTAAGAATATTTTCCCTGAAACTACTCCAAAATAGAAATATTTAACATACTTTTCTTCTCCCCTTTCTCAAAATAGTGCCTCATTTTGGCAACAAATACAGGTGTGGTGGCCCAAAAATAAAAATAAAAATTATTCAAATATCAGTACCTACCAGCCAAAAAAAATTGGAGAGTGAATATGAAATAGCCTGTATTACTAAACATATGATTAAAGACAAAATATATCCCAAGGACTAAAATATATGCTTTAACAGCAGTAGTCACTGATTAATTGTAAGGTAAGCAGAGTGTGTGCAGTATAAACACGCTGACACACAGTATTACAGAATAATTAAAGAGACAGAGAAAGCCAGCAAAAGCGGTTTAAAAAAACAAAGAACACTGAAATACAAAGATGGCTTTAAGTACAGTACCTGAAAGTCTGTGAGAACAAGAAGTGTAAGAGATACCAGGTAAAAGAGAGGTCACAGTGTGAAGCAGAAGAGGTACACTTTTAGTGGTTGGCAAAGCCTCATAAAGATGAACACAGTTGCTGATTGATTGGCTTCGCTTAGCTTCCAAGGGAAAATAAAGCAATAATTATGTCAGGAGAACAGTAAATTATAGAGATTTTTCTAAGGATACTCTTTACATCAAGGCAAAATGAATGCAAAACACAGTAAACAGTTCTTTAATGTAAATTCTCAGAAAGCCTATATAAACATGAATTCCCATACACTAAAGGTTTGAATGTGTTGGCATAAAATTGCTACGTAATAATGTGTAATAATCAGCAGGGTTTTATTTAAGATTCTGAAATATTACAATACCATATCTTACCATAAAATCCATTGTGCCAATTAACATAGTGGCTATCATACTAGCTCTTACCATGTAAAAATCAGGATGTGCCACCAATCTAACCTATCATAATTTTTTTTTTTATTACTCAGGAATATTAGGAAACGGAAGGCAAATAGACCCAACAATGTGTGTGTCTGAAAACCAAATACATGAGAATCTTCTTCCCTCAATGTCTTGCCTGTTATCTCTGTCCCACAATGCCCAGATACATGGGCTCCTTTCTGTAGTTCTTGAGGTAGTTCAATATTGTTAACAGCCTGTGCAGGCCACACCCACTTCTCTGACTTGCAACCAGATAATTCATTCCAATATCGTGTACAAACTGAGAACATGACATTTAACAATAACTTCAAAAGGCAACCTGTGACCTACGTATAGTGGCCTACAAACTGTAAATAAAATAAATTTTGTCTGTTGGCAATGTTCCTCTACTTTTCTCCACCAGTATCTTGAATAAGTTTTGTTAAGCACACTGAAGCATGTGTGAAAGTACACCACCAGTAGAAATGCATACTGCCAGCTGTGCACGCTGTAGGTTCTCTACTAATCAGGTGGGCAAAATTTGAAGCTGTCCAAGTGCTCAGCTTACAAGGAATGCTGCTGGCCAAGTGAACTCTTCCTCCAACTGTCTCCCTGAGTTATTCAGAAGCTTCTGATCATGTTTTTCTGCATTGGAATCACAGCTCCTTGGAGGAAGGTCCAATTCCGAGTGCTGTACCCTCACATATAATTCAGGGAATTTACAATCCCATTTTTCAAGAACCTGACAATTCTGCCTCACATACAGAATGCCACTTACATTTGGCCAAGTGTTTGTAGGACGGCTCAGGCATGCCTGATGAGTGGGGAAAAGTTATGGCAGGAAGCTGTTGCAGTGGTAGATCCAGGTGGCTGACACACACCATCATGCTCAATTTCAAATAAGAGGGAAAATTACATTATTTGCTACTGCCCAAAAATGAATTAAGACGTACAGCTGGCAAAGGAAATAGCTGGTAACTGATGCTACCAAGGCAGAAGATCTGACATCAAGATGGGGAATTGGAGGTAGCTGGCACAAACCAAATTAGGATGTTAAACCATCTCCAGAATGGCAGAGAGCAGATGAACAGCCCGTACGCCTCAGAATTGTAGGACATGCTGTCCTGCCAGGTAAAGTCAACTGAAAGAGAAGTTACTCACCTGTAGTAACGATGGTTCTTCGAGATGTGTCCCCGTGGGTGCTCCACAATAGGTGTCAGGCTCACCCGGCGCCGCAGATCAGAAATCTTCCAGCAGTTTTTCCTGGATCACACGTGCGCGATCCGGTCCCCACCAGTTCCTTGACTAACCGCCTCGGATGCTCCTGAAAAACACTAGACAGAGATCTGAAGCGGGGAGGATGGACGGGTGGTGGAGCACCCACGGGGACACATCTCGAAGAACCAGCATTACTACAGGTGAGTAACTTCTCTTTCTTCTTCGAGTGGTCCCCGTGGGTGCTCCACAATAGGTGACTACCCAGCAGTAACCCAAGTAAGGAGGTGGGTAATCGGTTTATGTGCAGCTTGCCCCCGAGAGGACTGCTGTCGACAGATGGGTATCCTCTTCGAATACCCAAGGCAGGGCATAATGCTCGGCGAAGGTGTCCTAGGATGACCAGGTCGCCGCTCTACAGATGTCTTTTAACGTGATGCCCTTGAAGAAGGCTGTTAATGCCGCCACCGCCCTGGTGAAGTGAGCCCTGGGCGGGGCTAGCAAAGGAGCATTTTGAAGCTCGTAACAGATTTTTATACAGGATACAACATGCTTTGAGATTCTCTGTGAAGAGAGACCTTCTCCTTTTGACCTGGGAGTGAGAGAGACTAGGAGCCTGTCCATTTTCCGGAAGGACTTAGTTCTGTCTATGTAGAAGGCCAATGCCCTCCTCACATACAGGAGATGCAGGTGTGCCTCCTTGACAGAGCTGTGAGGCTTCCGGTAAAACGAGGGTAAAACTATTGGCTCGTTAAGATTGGACTCCGAAGAGACTTTTGGAACAAAGGCTGGGTGCAGCCTTAAGGTTACCGCCTCCTTTGAGAATACTGTGCAGTGTGGCGTTGCCATCACTGCCGCGAGCTCACTCACCCTGTGGGCTGACGTAGTTGCAAGGAGGAAGGTTGGTTTTTTTTATCGTAAGGAGACATATGGGAACTGTGGCTAATGGTTCAAAAGGTGGCCCCGACAGCGTGCTGAGCACCAAGTCCAAATTCCACGATGGTGGAAGCTGTTTCCAAGAGGGGTACAGGTTTACCAGACCCTTCAAGAACCTGGTAACAACAGGATGGGCGAATACCGTGGGCCCTTCCTCTGTATGCTGAAAGGCTGATATAGCGGCGAGGTGGACCTTTAGCGAGGACAGAGAAAGCCCGCCTCTCTTGAAGTCCAATAAGTATTCTAGTATTACAGGTATAGGAACGGCAAGGGGAGCTAACTGCTTGGCGGAACACCAGGCTGTGAATCAAGTCCATTTCTGCTTGTAACTCCTCCTGGTGGAGGTTCTTCGGCTACATTCCAGGACTTGTTGTACTCCCTCCGTACACGTGCTCTTTAAGGAGCTGAGCCATGGATTAGCCATGCTTGTAGGTGCAGACCCTGAGGGTGCGGGTGCACTATGGACCCCTGAGCCTGTGTGAGTAAGTCCGGCACCACCGGTAGAGGGAGCGGTGGGCGGTCCAACATGCGCAGAAGCAAGGAAAGCCATTGCTGCCGATCCCAAGTGGGACTATGAGTATCATGCGAGCTCTCTCCCTTCTGGCTTTGTGCAAGACCTTGTGGATAAGCGCTGTGGGGGAAACACGTAAAGTAGGCAGCCCCTCCATGAAAACATGAATGTGTCTCCCAGGGACCCCCGCCCCACTCCTGCCCCAGAGCACTACTGGGGACACTTTTTGTTGTACTGGGTGGCAAACAGATTGATCTGGGGAAACCCCCATGTACAAAAAATGCGCCGTAGCAGATCGGAGTGGATCTGCCATTCGTGCGTGATTGCGAAGCGCCTGCTCAGCTGATCTGCTTTCACGGTGTGAGCGCCCGGCAAGTACGAGGCTTTCAACGTTATGTTGTTGGCGATGCACCAGTTCTACAATCGGACTGCTTCCGCACATAGGGCACGGGATCATGCTCCTCCTTGTCAATTGATGTAAAACATAGTGGAGGTATTGTCGGTATTGAATCCTGACTACTTTGCCATGTAGGTAATCTCGAAAATGTTTGCAGGCATTGAACACTGCTCTGAGCTCCAGTATGGTTATGTGCAGTGTCTGTTCCGCAGGGGACCATAGCCCTTGCGTTACCTTGTCGCCAATGTGCGCTCCCCATCCTATGCGGGAGGCGTCGGTAGTAAGAAAAATAGAAATTTGTGGTTGGTGAAAAGGCACCCCCACTAGCAGATTCTTGGGGTTTTCCCACCACGCCAGGGATCTGCACACCTCTGTTGGGGGTGACACCACCCTGTGGACAGTGTGGGATGCCGATTTGTAAACACTCGCCAGCCAACGCTGCAGGCTTCACATGTGCAACCTGGCATTATGTACCACAAACGTCGCTGCCACCATGTGGCCCAGCAGCTGTAAGCACGTTAAGACCGGCACCATGGGGCTGTATGTGATGACTTGCACCAGCGAACTGATGGCGCGGAAGCAGGCGTCGGGTAGGTACACCCTTGCTGTGATAGAGTTTATGCGTGCCCCTATGAACTTTGTGTGTTGTGTGGGTTCGGACTGTGACTTTGCGAGGTTGATGACTAGGCCCAGCGAAGAAAATGTGTCCGCTGTGATGTGTATCATGCGTGAGACCTCTGCCTTCGAGGCCCCTTTTAGCAGGCAGTCGCCCAGATATGGGAAAAATAAACACCCCCTGTCTGTGCAGGTAGGCTGACACCACTGCCAGGGTTTTGGTAAAGACTCTGGGGGCCGAGGAGAGGCCGAACAGAAGAACCCTGTGCTGGAAGCGCTCCTGGCCGACTGTGAAGTGGAGGAAGCGTCTGTGTGCCGGGTGGATTGTTATATGAAAGTAAGCATCTTGTAAGTCGAGTGCTGCAACCCAGTCTCCATCGTCCAGTGCCGTGAGTATCAAGGCAACTGTGATCACCCGAAAAAGTTGCTTGCGCAAGTAACGGTTGAGGCCCCGACGATCTAAGATGGGCCTCCAGTCTCCTGTTTTCTTCTTTCATAGGAAGTAGCGTGAATAAAAACCTTCCCCTGGAATTATTCCGGCACTCTTTCCACCTCCCCTATGAACATAAGGTGATTCACCTTCTGCTTGAACCTCGCCTCGTGGCAGCGTCCCTGAGGCGAGGCCTGGTGGGAGGCTTCGTCGGTGGAAGCGACTGGAAGGGGATCGCGTAACCCGTGGCTATGATCTCCAGCACCCATTTGTCTGTGGTGATCTTCTGTCATTGGGAGTGGAACGGTCTGAGGCGATGATGGAACATGAGATGAGAGTGGCATTGAGCGAGGCTATTGATAGTTCAGCCCCCGACATACCCATCAAACTTGTTGCCTTTGGGCCTGCCCCGAGGGTGTACGGCTTTGTTGAGAATGTTGCCTAGGAGTTCTGTACTGTTGCTGCTGTTGATAGCGCCCTTGGCCGTAGCCCCGTTGATATTGAGCACGCTGTGGTTGTAAGCATAGCGTCTTTGCTGAGGATAAATTTTTCCCTCCTGTATGGGGAAGTATAAATGCCCAAGGTTCTAAGCGTAGCGCTGTAGGCGCTGAACGTGCCGCCGTGTCCGCCACGTCCAGGGCAATCTGGACTCCCGTCCGCGATGCTGCGTAGCCCTCTTGAATAATCGCCTTTAACACCGGCTTTTTGTCTTCCGGAAGTGAAGCCATAAGGGGAGTAAGCCTGGAGTAATTATCAAAATTATGGTTTGCTAGGTGTGCCCATAATTTGCCACTCTCAATAGCAGGGTAGAAGAGGAGTATACCTTCCTGCCAAACAGCTCTAGCTTCTTATCATCTTTGTCCGCTCCCCCAGTTTGTACTGAGAAGCCTTTGACCTCTGCTGGGAATTTGGTTGTGGGCGACTGAAGAGGAACTCCATGCCCTCTGCTGGGACGAAGTACTTCTTATCCGCTCTCTTGTTCGTAGGTGGAACAGAGGCTGGAGTCTGCCATATAGTAGTGGCTGACTCCAGAATGGCTTCGTCCAGCGGAATAGCAATTTGGGATGAAGCCGGGGGTCTCAAATTTTCCAGGAGTATGTGATGTTTCTCCTGCACCTCTGCCATTTGAATGTCTTGCGTGAAAGCCACCCTTTTAAACAGCTCCTGAAACTGTTTAAGGTCATCCGGGGGAGAGACCTCCCCGGGGGCCATGGCCTCATCTGGGGAGGATGAGGAGGAACCACTAGGGTAAACCTCCCTCAAACCCTCGGGCTCCTGCGGTCGACGATACACTTGCTCACTGGAGGATTGTAAAGGAAAGTCTTGGGCTTCTAAAATTAACTCCCCTTGAGACAACTGTGTGTCCGTCCCCGATCGGGAGTGCCCACGGGGGTATTGAGCGGCCGGGGGGGGACCTGCCCCTGGGTGTAGGCCTGTGGTGTCTGTGTCCAGCATGATAAGGACGACCATGGCAGCATGGGCAAGGGTCCAGGGATGGAGACCGAGACCACTCACGGGGTGTGTACCCCCGATGTCTGGGAGAGCGAGACCTCCGCGACGACACAGGTAGAGGTGAAACTGGCTTGTGATAGTACTCCAGGGGATCCAATCCCAGAAATGGTGAAGGTGGCCCAAGCCATGGTGACATTGGTTGGAGGAATGGAGAAGGAGGTTCCGGATGGGCCGGTGGAGACACAGGCCTTTGGTGCGGCGTGTGTATCACAGGGGGAGGGCTCGGTGCTAACAGCAGCGCAGCCCTGTCCAGAGATGGACTGGGGTGTCAGGCTTTTGATTTTGCCTTGCCCCTCCCCTGCAGGGCCAGCACCGCCCCCTCCCGTGCCAGGGATCTTGGCCCCGCTGTCAGCACCGCGCTCGGCACCGTCAGCTGCGGTGCCGCGCGTCTATCCTCTTCCGGTGGCTGCAGTCTCCGTGCCTGGCGCCCCTGCACCATTGGTGCCGCGGGGGCCGGTGCTGCCTGTGGCGGTGCCGCCGGGTCTGGCGTTTGCCTCGCTGACGCTCCAGGTGCCGCGCGTGCCGGCTGTTGTATAACCGGAGGCTCAGCCTCTGCCACGTGCGCTGCCGCTTGCCTGAGTATGCAGCTGGGGGCTGTGTGCTCCGCTCGTCCTGCTCACTGCAAACGCCGGCAAGGATCGAGCCAGGGAGAGTTTCCTCCGTTTCTGCACCGAGGGGGCCAGAGAAAGCTGCCCTCCTCTTATGCAACCCAGAGGGCCCTTCTGGGTGAGGCTTCTCCGGCAAGTCCGGCTGGAGAGCCTTATCAACAAGAGCATTTTACGCTTCATCGCTCTGTCCTTCTTGGCCCTGGCTGTGAGCTTAGCACAGTGAGAACACTTCTGGGTAGCCTGTGATTCCCCCAGGCATTGGATGCATTCGCTATGCCCCACAGAGGCTGGCATAGCATGACTCACGCATTTTTAAAATCTGAAGAGGCCATCGCGGTGAGTCCTTTACTGTTAATAGGGCACTTAACACTTAATCCGTGCCTTTCCACCCCAAATAGTGATCACCGGCCTGCGGGGCAGCGGGCGGCCTAAATGGCCTTCACGTCCGCTCTTCTCTTCTCCGCTCCTCTCTTTTTTCTTTTCTTTTTTTGCTGATATTCTCTTTGTCTTTGCTTTCTCTCTTTTTTTTTTTTTTTTTTTGTTTAATAACCAAAAACAACAAATGACATGTAGAAAAACCACTATCTAATCTGACTCTGGCCTTAGCCTGAGTAGATTCCGTCTGCAGCCAATGGCGGTTGAGAAGGAACTGGCGGGGACCGGATCGCGCACGCAGCTGGGGGCGCGCAGGGGGGCGGTGCGCGCTGGCGCATGCACAATCCAGGAGAAACTGCTGGAAGATTTTCCAAGCTGCGGCGCCGGGGCGAGCCCGACACCTATTGTGGAGCACCCATGGGGGCCACTCGAAGAAGAAAGAGAAGTTACTCACCTGTGTAGTAATGATGGTTCTTCGAGATGTGTCCCCGTGGGTGCTCCACAGTAGGTGTCGGGCTCGCCCCGGCGCCGCAGCTTGGAAAATCTTCAGCAGTCTCCGTCAGGTCGCGCATGCGCCGATGTGCGTCGGCTCTTTGCGTGCTTACGGACACGTGCACGATCCGGTCCCCGCCAGTTCCTGATCAACCGCTCTGGACGCCCCTGAAAACACACAAACAGAGCTCCGAAGTGGAGAGGAACGGGTGGGTAATGGAGCACCCACGGGGACACATCTCGAAGAACCATCGTTACTACACAGGTGAGTAACTTCTCTTTCTTCTTCGAGTGGTCCCGGTGGGTGCTCCACAGTAGGTGACTACCCAGCAGTAACCCCCCCCCGAAAAAGGAGGTGGGTACCAGGTTTATGCGCAGCTTGCCCGTGAAAGGACTGCTGTCGACAGGCGTGTATCCTCATCAAGCATCCTGTGCATGGCGTAGTGCTTGGCGAAGGTGTCATAGGAAGACCTTGTCGCCGCTCTGCAGATATCTCTCAGCGCGATGCCTTTGAAGAAGGCTGTTGACGCCGCCATTGCCCTAGTAGAGTGGGCTCTTGGTGGAACTGGCAGAGGAGTCTTGCGAATCTCGTAACACAGTCTCATGCAAGACACAATGTGATTTGAAATCCTCTGTGAAGATAGCGCTTCTCCTTTTGACCTGGATGCAATGGACACCAGGAGTCTGTCCGTTTTCCGGAAAGGTTTAGTTCTATCAATGTAGAAGGCCAGTGCCCTTCTTACGTCAAGTAAGTGCAACCGTGCCTCTTCATTTGAGTTGTGAGGCTTAGGATAGAACAAGGGCAGCACTATTGGTTCGTTGATGTGAAAGTCTGAAGAGACCTTCGGAACGAAGGCTGGGTGTAATCGTAAGACCACCGCTTCTTTTGAGAAAATCGTGCAGGGTGGTGTGGACGTTATGGCCGCGAGCTCGCTCACTCTGCGAGCTGACGTGATTGCCAGGAGGAAAGTCGTCTTAATACTAAGTAGTCGAAGGGGGACCGTAGCCAATGGTTCAAAGGGCGGTCCCGAGAGGGTGTGTAGAACTAGGTCTAAACTCCATGACGGCGGTATTGGTTTCCGAGGGGGGTACAGGTTCACCAACCCCTTTTGGAAATGCGAGACAACAGGATGGGCAAATGTGGTTGATCCATCCTTTTCATGCTGAAACGCTGATATAGCTGCCAGATGCACCTTTATAGAGGATAGCGAAAGTCCATTTTGTTTGAGTTGTAGCAAATAATCCAGAATCGTAGGTATGGTGGCGTCCCGGGGTATTAATTGCCTGGAGGAACACCATTCAGAAAAACGTAGCCATTTGTGCTGATAAGTCTTTCTGGTGGAAGTTCTCCGACTACATTCAAGCACTTGTTGTACTCCCTCTGAGCATGTAGTCTCTAGGGTGCTTAGCCATGGATTAGCCAGGCTTGTAGCCGAAGTCTCTTCGGGTGCGGGTGCAGTATTGACCCCCGAGCCTGAGAGAGGATGTCCGGTACTGTTGGTAGGAGAAATGGCTGATGTTGAGCCATGCGCAAGAGCAATGGGAACCACTGTTGTTGGTCCCATGTTGGGACTATGAGTATCATGCGTGCTTTCTCCCTTCTGGTCTTCTCTAAGACCTTGTGTATAAGTGTCGTGGGAGGGAACGCATAAAGTAGAGGGCCCTTCCATGGGATCATGAAGGCGTCCCCCAAAGACCCCTGTCCCATGCCCGCTCTGGAGCAGTATTGGGGACATCTCTTGTTTTCTCGGGTGGCGAACAAGTCGATTTTGGGAAAACCCCATCTGCGAAACACTTGGTGGAGTAGATGTGGACGGATCTGCCACTCGTGAGTGGGCGCAAAGTGTCTGCTGAGTTGATCCGCCTTGACGTTGTGGATCCCCGGTAGGTATGAGGCCTTTAGAGTTACATTGTTGGTGATGCACCAGTTCCAGAGCCGGACCGCCTCCGCGCAAAGTGTACGAGACCTGGCTCCCCCGTCGGTTTATATAAAACATGGTGGTGGTGTTGTCGGTATTCATGCCGACTACTTTTCCGTGCAGATAATTGAGAAAATTCCTGCACGCATTGAACACTGCCCTGAGCTCTAATATGTTTATGTGCAGTGTCTTCTCCGTGGGGAACCATAATCCTTGAGTGGTTTTGTCGTCCATGTGAGCCCCCCATCCCATGTGGGAGGCATCTGTTGTAATGAACGCTGTGATTTGCGGTTGGCGGAAGGGCACCCCTGTCAGGAGATTCCTGGGGTTTCCCAACCATGTTAGCGAGCTTCGTGCCTCTGTTGTAAGTGACACTCTCTTGTGGACGTTGTGGATTGAGGGTTTGTATACTGTTGCCAACCAATGCTGCAATCCTCGCATATGCAGCCTGGCGTTTTGCACCACAAACGTGGTGGTTGCCATATGCCCCAACAGCTGTAAGCACGTGAGAACTGGAACAGTGGGGCTGTACGTTAGTAGTTGTACGAGAGATTCGATGGCATGGAAACGTGCCTCGGGTAAATACACCCTTGACGTGACTGAGTCTATCCGAGCCCCTATAAACTCTATATTTTGTGTGGGGTCGGTCTTTGATTTTGAGAAATTGATGATGAGGCCCAGTGAGGTAAATGCGTTTGTGGTGATGTGTATCATCCGAAGTACCTCCCGGGAGGTCCCCTTTAACAGGCAATCGTCCAGGTACGGGAAAATGAAAACACCCTGTCTGTGTAGGTATGCCGACACCACTACTAAGGACTTGGTGAAAACTCTGGGTGCTGAAGAGAGTCCGAATGGGAGGACTCTGTACTGGAAATGATCTGTACCCACAAGGAACTGGAGGAAGCGCCTGTGGGCTGGATGAATCGCAATATGAAAATACGCGTCCTGCAAGTCGAGGGCCGCAAACCAATCGCCCTGGTCTAGTGCCGTGATTATTGAAGCCATCGTAGTCATTTTGAAGCGTTGTTTGCGTAGGTACTGGTTCAGTGCGCGTAGATCCAAAATGGGTCTCCACCCCCCATCTTCTTCTCTGTCAGGAAATACCTGGAGTAGAAGCCTTTGCCTTGAAACTGTTCCGGTACCCTCTCCACCGCCCCTATGAATAGGAGGTGGTCCACCTCCCGCCTTAATTCCGGTAGGTGAGAGGGGTCTCTGAGGATGGGTGCGGTGGGAGGATTTGGTGGAGGTAAAGACTGGAAGGGGATCGTGTACCCCGTGTTTACAATCTCCAGTACCCACTTGTCCGACGTGATGCTTTCCCATTGTGGGTAGAATGGCTTGAGTCGGTGATGGAACATGTACTGAGATAGGCACTGAGGTACGGTCTTGGCTTCGCTGCCCTCGACATACCCGTCAAACTTGCTGTCTCGCACTTCGCCCTGTGGGGGCGCTGCCCTGCTGAGGCCGGTGCCTAGGGCCTTTTTAATGTGTTTGTTGATGACGCCCTTGATCATACCCCCATTGAAATTGGGCACGTTGTTGTTGGTAACCATAACGGCGTTGTTGAGGATAAAATTTCTTCCTTCTGAACGGTGAGGTATATATCCCCAAGGTCCGAAGCGTCGCTCTGGAATCTTTGCTCGAGTGTAGAACTGAGTCAGTCGATTCAGCAAACAATTTTATGTTATCGAAGGGGAGGTCTGCAGCCTTGACTTGCAACTCCTTTGGAATGCCGGATGTATGAAGCCATGACTCTCTCCGCATTACCACTGCAGTGGCCACGGCATGGGCCGCTGTATCCGCCACATCGAGTGCAATCTGCACGCCTGCTCGAGAAGCCGCGTAACCCTCTTGCACGATTGCCTTAAGAACTGGCCTTTTTTCCTCTGGAAGGAAGTCCATGAGGGCAGTAAGTTTGGAATAATTGTCAAAATTGTGATTCGACAAATGAGCGGCATAGTTGGCCATACGTAGCAATAGGGTAGAGGAGTAGGCTTTTCTACCCAGAAGATCCAACTTTTTTATGTCCTTGTCCAATCCCCCAGATTTGTACTGGGCCGATTTGGACCTGTGTTGGGACGATTCAACCACCAGCGAGTTTGGCTGTGGATGACTAAATAGAAATTCCATCCCTTTCGCAGGGACGAAGTACTTTTTGTCCGCCCTTTCGTTGGTAGGTGGAGCGGATGCTGGGGTTTGCCATATATTAGTGGCTGCCTCCATGATTGCATCGTCCAAGGGAATAGCAATTTTAGAAGAAGATGGAGGCCTGAGGTTTTTAAGGAGTCTGTGGTGTTTCTCCTGCACCTCCGCCACTTGAATATCTTGGGATTGAGCTACCCGTTTGAACAGCTCCTGGAACTGTTTAAGGTCATCTGGGGGAGAAATGTCTCCAGGGACCACGGCCTCACCTGGCGAGGATGAGGAGGCGTCACTATGGTATCTCTCCTCCAATTCCTCTGGATCCTGGCTGTATTGCTGTGATTGTCTTTGTGGAATTTCGAGGTGGGGTTCAGTGTCCTTAGACCCAGCTTCTGATCGGGGCAGCCGTGGTGTTCCCCCAGGTGGAAGCAGAACACCTTGGCGTTGAGGAGTAGTCGACGGGGATCCATAGTGAGACGTCGAACTCCTATGATGACGCCCTGCATAATGATGGCGGTCGTAGCAACAGGGACAGGAGCCTGGCGATGGAGACCTGGACCATGACCCAAGGATGTAAGGGTGGTGCCTGGAATGACGAGACCTCCGAGATGATACCGACGTGCAAGGAGAGCCTCTGTGAGAAGACTCGTAGGGATCTCTGCTAGATGCTGGATAAAAGCGTGCAGATCCCTGTGATGGGCTCCAAAGGAAAGGAGAAGGACGTCTGTGGCAGGCTGACGGTGTTGCTGCCCGTCGAATCTCTGGTGGTGATCGCGGGGATAGAGGCAGTGCAAATCCCTCAGGAGAGGGGTTATGGTGCCTGGTCTTCGTTTTAGCCTTTACCCTCTTGGGTGGCCCTATTGGTGAACTTGGTACCGGAGCAGGTGTCATGCTGATTTCCACTGCTCCCGGTGCCGCTACTGTTGGTGCCGCTACTGTCGGTGCCATCATTGCCGGTGCCGCCGATCCCGGTGCCGCTGTCCTCGGTGCCGATGTGTTCGGTGCCGCCATCTGCGGTGCCTCTGGGGAAGTCCCGATCGGTGCCGCAGTAGCCGGTGCCGAGCCGATTAGTGCCTGCACGGCTCTCGGTGCCGACTCCCCAGTTGTTGCAGGGCCTCGAGTTGTTGCATGCGCCGTGGCTTTACCAGTAGAGGAAGCCAGCGTGCGCGGGCCCTTTGTTACACTCGTCCCACTCCCAACAGTCAGGGGCAGGGATCGAGTAGGTGAGGCTCTTCTTTTCTTCTGTGCAGAGGAGGTCAAAGAGGCAGCCTTCCTCTTGTGCGCTCCTGAAGAGCCTTCCGCATGTACTGTCTCCGATGCAGCAGGCTGAAGTGCTTTGTCAACTAACAGCATCTTCAGCCTCATTTCTCTGTCTTTCCTAGCTCTATTAGTCAACTTAGAACAATGGGAGCACTTCTGAGGAACGTGTGTCTCCCCGAGACACCGTATGCATTGGCTATAGCCATCCGAAGCAGGCATGGCCTCCCGGCAAGATTCACACTTCTTAAAGCCGGGGGATGGCATTGTTAAAACTTAACTCTGAGTCCTTTATGTGCTAATAGCGCACTTAACAGTCTATTAGTTGATATTAAATAACCGTTGGCCTTTGAAGGTTGACAACAAACGCGGCGGGCCCTCCCAGAGGCGGCCGCTGCTGTTCTAAGATAGTCTTTAGGTTTTAAACAACTTTAACAGAGAGATTAACTATAACTACTATAGAACTGCTAACTAGAACTGTTGAAACTATTAACACTAGAAAAAAATTAGGATTTAGCTGTCTCGGGCGTTGGAGCCGGAGAGGATTCCGTCTGCAGCCGTTGGCAGTTGAAAAGGAACTGGCAGGGACCGGATCACGCACGTGACCGTAAGCGTGCGAAGAGCCAACGTGCATTGGCGCATGCGCGACCCGACAGAGACTGCTGAACATTTTCCGAGCTGCAGCGCCGGAGCGAGCCCGACACCTACTGTGGAGCACCCACGGGGACCACTCGAAGAAGAATGGCTACTTTACTAGGGCAGCCCACTAGCTTTGCTGACACCTGGATGTGGTATCAGCTTCCCTCCATCTCAGGGAAACTGGATTAGCCTTTCCCAAAAAATATCTGGGAAATACATTTCAGTCATGAATTCATGTTATTTTAATATATTTGCAAATAAAGTTGCAATGTGCATTTAACCATGATATTACTGAACATCAAGTTATGATTTTTCAAAAGACATCTCACAAGGCATGCCCTGTACAAAGACTATAACAATAGGTGTAGTGTGTGAGTACAGGGGTTCATTTTACCACATCTCCCTCCTTAAAAAAGCGGCAGTAGAGTTAGCCTATAGAAATATTTTCCCTATGACTGCAAGATTTCCATCAGATTGTGAACCTCAGATGTCTCACACTCAAAGCAAGATTCACACCCTTTGATAACAAACCACTTGCTTGCCACCAAGTTGTGTTTTCTTAATAAGCTGTTTGAATGATCACAGTCTTGAGTTGAACATATTGCATTGAATGTCCTAACTCTTACAGTCAATATGGCCTTTGAAAGAAAATCTCTTGTAAAGCTGCAATGGTCTTTCACTGCTACAACTAATGG
Source organism: Carettochelys insculpta (assembly GCF_033958435.1). Taxonomy (NCBI): domain Eukaryota; kingdom Metazoa; phylum Chordata; order Testudines; family Carettochelyidae; genus Carettochelys; species Carettochelys insculpta. Next base: position 6,250,812 of record NC_134139.1, on the reverse strand, counting down.
TGCACCAACCTTAGTTTCCCCAAACACATTAATATTCCCTATTGTCTGATGAAATATTTTAGTTTAACATTTAGTTTTAATTAAAAGACCCCTTTGAAATCTTATGACACCCTCAAATGAAAAGGGTACTGGTAACCCTGTGTTTACTGTTCGTGAAGGCAAAGGTTTTTTTTTTTTTATTTTTATTATTGAGTTCCCTGAAAGCCACTGACTGGCTTCCAACCCTGGGAATGTCATGTGCATTTTCACTGACAGTATCTCAGATTTTAAATACCAGAAGGAAACACTGAATCATCTAGTCCAATGGCCTGTGTATCACAGACCATTAATTTTTATCCATGAACCTCTTTATTGAGCCCAGTAACTTGCATTTGGCTAAAGCAGTCTTTGTCCCTGAAAAGCTGCATCTCAAACTTTTCCTAATGTTTTGGGGAGGGGTAGAGGGAGACTACTAGACAGGAATCAAAAGTGACCTCTCAGCTGAGGAGGACAGAACTAGAAACTGAAATGAAGTCCCTACTGCCCCCTCAACAGCCAGTCCCACCAGCTGGACTTGGGGTGGTGCATCCAGATCCGCCTGTGCACCAAAGGGAGTGGTGGACACAGCAAATGTGGCAGCAACAGCAAGTTTCTCAAAGCTGGTGTCTGGTTCACCCTCCAGCGGAAGAGGAGGAAGGCCATCAGGAGGTGCAGCAGGTGCTAAAGCACCTCTGAGAGGAGCCAGTGAAAGCCTGGGGACTGGTCTGGCACCATGGCTAGCTGGAAAGTGCTCAGTCTCTCAGCAAGCATCAAAACCCTGCTCTAGCAGCTGTGCTTCCCTTATGGAGGTAGGCGTGCCTCAGCATGGTGAGGGAATGGGCATCTGGGGGAGGCCTTTAAGGCGCATCTCACTGGAGCTCCCAGAAGGGATTGCCAGCCACGCAACTGTCTGCTGTGGTTCTGGTTTTAAGAGCCATTTTGTTGAGACAGCGGCCTGGGCTGCTCTCCGTCATCAGAGCAGATCAGAAGAGCCATCCGCTCTGTGGGCTGGATGCAAATCGATCGACAGAAGTTTTGTCAGAAGATATCTTCTGCCAAAAACTTCTGTCAACAAATCATTCTACTCTAAACATAGCCTGAGTCTTCAAGATGCTACAGGACTGCTTGTTTTTTGAGAAGCTACAGAGTAACATGGCTACCTCCTGAGGCTGAATTCTCTTCTGCATGTTAGGACTCAAGGACACTCTTCCATCATCCTTCACTCCTTGACCTGCCTTCACTTTCCTCTTATTTTCCTCATCATATCTTTCTTTGAGAAAAAGGAAACTAGAGAACATAACCCTGTGTGTGTGTGTGTGTGTGTGTGTGTGTGTGTGTGTGTGTGTGTGTGTGTGTGTGTGTGTGTGTGTGTGTGTGTGTGAGAGAGAGAGAGAGAGAGAGAGAGAGAGAGAGAGAGAGAGAGAGAGAGAGAGAGAGAGAGAGCGCACACGAGCACGCTACTCCACATATTTACTTAGGCTTATTTTCACAAGCGCTGGGAACTCAGCAACTTGAAAAAATTAAGGAGCTTATTCAGGCACCTAAAATATGGGTTTAAGAGCTTAATTTAGGTACCCACTTGTGAAAACTTGCCACTATAAACAGTGCTACTCGTATATATTTCACTTAAGAGTAGAGAAGTCACAAAACAAATGTAAAAAAAAGTCTCTATATTAAGAAAGTGTAAAATGTAATTAAGTGTAGAAAGTGTATAGGTATGGATATGTGAAGTATGAATAATGAAATTCTTATCCTGGTTGGATTTATGAGCTCATTATGATCATTTCAATATAGTTTCATGAAAAGTTAACAGAATTATTAAAATAAGTGATATTTCACTGGTTGTTAAAATGACACATTATGCCATAACTACTCACAAGCTGATAGTTTTACAGTTATACAAATACAATATTTTGTGGGAAATGGCTTAGTCTTCAAGCTTTTTCCCCCCAGTAATAGTATTATATATTCCCTACTATTCTATAAACGATTAAACAAACTTGCTTAACCCTAAAATTTAAAAAATACTATAAGTGTTTAATGAAACGGTAAAGTATTTCTATACCTCCATATAATGTTTACCAAATACTAAATCATGTAGTTCAGAATGTAGTGTATATGTAGATATACAGGAACATATCTATGAAAGAACCTATTCACAATGAATATACAAAATTTCACACTGGAACCTTTAACAAAAAATATAAAAAAAACAAAATCCAAGGGTGTTTTATAATTTATATCTGGTAATATTAGCAAAGTGGGAGAGAAAGAGTATTGTGAACATATACTGTATTTTCCTGTATATCAATAGGATTATTCTGAGGCACACAAAGTATATGTAAACATCAGCAGGACATGATAATCTGGTTATTTGTACCAGTACTTGAATGTTTGAAAGCCTAAGGAAAGCTTTAAAGAATGAAGCCGAAGTATCTTGATCATGTGTGTGCGCACCCCCGCTCCGGAAAAGAGGTGGGACAGCTATTGCCCTTGGGCCTGGTGATTCAAAAAGGGCAAGGGCTCCAGCATCCTTTTAGGCTTCCTGAAGTGAATAAAATTGACCTCTTTTTCTACATATGAAAGGAGAAGTGAAGAAAAGGATTTAGAGGCGAGTTTGCAAATATTTTATCCTAATTAAAAATCACAAGAGGAGATTTTAAATATTGGTGTGATGTATCTCAATTTTACAAATTTTGATCTTTCCATTTATTCAAATGTAAAAGCTGCCAGTGCCTAACCTGTTGCTCTTTGTCGGACTATGTTTCTTGCTTTCTCAACTCCTGGTGCTCCAGAGGTAGTAGCACTCCTGAATCTCATTGGTTCCACAACTTCAGGATGACTTCTCCAACTTAATGAAAATGATCGTCCTACTGCAGTTGTCTTCTGAGGATCCGAGATGCCACCTTTGAGATAAAGAAAGTAAAAGCAACATCAATTTAGAACACTTACAATTAATACTATGCTTATTTCATACTATATACAGTTAAGTGTTTCTACAAAAATAAACTAAAATTGGACAAGTTGTAAACCTATTATTTTTGACAGAAAAACATTATTCAAAATAATTTGAGAGATGCCACCTATGAGAAGATGTACCAAAAACTCAGGCGTTACAGTTCCTCCCATTGTTTCATCTTTCTTTTTTTACCTTCCATTTTCTCAAAATTATAGGCAGCGTCATCAAAGAATGAGGTACTCAAACATGAAAATAAATTTAATAGCTCTCATAGTAAATTACCTCTTAACCACAACTTGAAGCGTCATGACTTAATCAAGTGTCAACATATGTTTTTACAATAACACCATATTGTACTGAAGTACACAAGTAATATGTTCCTTAATTTAAAAATCAAGAATTGAGTCACTAACATTAACAGTCCACTTTGCTCCCACATCCACCTCCCTGATTTCCAGGGCATCTAAGTAACAGGATTAATTGATAACCACATTTTTTAAAAGGGTGCTAAAGCTGAGAATCTGAATTCCTGCTGATTTCAGTGTGGGCTGTTAGGTGCTTGGCATTTTTGAAAATCAAACCACTTGTTTAGATGCCAAACTGTAGACACCCATTGCTTAAATAATCTTTGGCTATATGTTTCCAAATCCTATTTCTTTTACACAGGAAGTAGAAAAAACTGTCAACTTTTCACTAAATCTAAAATATTTATTACTTACTTTTTCAGAAGCTCAGATTATTCCCTGGGCTCGCTTTTGGGGGCTGTGAAACTGGATCCATGATTTTGGAGGGAGATGCCACATCAAATAATGGCTTGAGGTAAAGGGTAGGTAGTGCTGTCATTAATCATGTACGGTCAGTGCAAGCTTCTCCCTAGCTAACTGCCTGATACAGAGTGAGAAGCAACAGCCTAGTGTAGCAGACTAAACACAAAGGTGAGAGTAAGGGACTCCTGTGTTTTAATTCTGGCTCTAATATTAATACTCTATATTGTCTTGGGCAAATCTTGGGACAGTCCGGAAAAAGAGATGCTAAGCTGACTGATCCTGAGTTGCTTCAGGGGCTAGAAGCCTCTGATGTAACTTAGACAACCCTAGGGATCTGTCTAAATTATGCCAACTTCTTATGACTGCCCTATGGGTTTCATCAATTTACCACTCCACCCCCTGTAAACCCTGCTCCTAATGGCATCAGTCCTGTCCCATGGCTTGTGAGGAAGTCTTTAAGACTATCTTCCATAATGCCTGTCAGGTGAATAGTCCCCTCTCTAGCCATAGGCCTACAGCACCTTCTAAGCTGCTCCGGTCCTTCTACCCAGCATACAAGGGTTGGTGCAGAAGTCTCACCTTGGGTCTTTCTGCCTTAGTTTTCCCACATGTAAAATGGAACTTACATTTATCTACCTCACAGAGCTCCATCCTTGTTCAACAGCGCTAAGATTCACAGAGGAAAATTACAGCTCAACAACAGCACAGAACACTAAAAGGCAGAAGTGGTGGCTGTAACACTTTATGGGACCACAGGAAATTTGGCCACACCTATGACAGGTGATCATCCAGCTAACTAAAATAATGCCAAATTATGGAGTTTGCTGGACAAGAGTTTTGGATTAGAGAGGTTCAACCTGTACTGTGGCAGAGCCCCAAACACTGTTGCATTTAAAAAGATTTTATAAAAACAGCACTGTATAAGCATCTTACTAGGCAGATGCTCTTCTTCTTGTGTGTGTGTGTGTGTGTGTGTGTGTGTGTGTGTGTGTGTGTGTATGCACACACGAGTGAGAGAAAGAGAAAAAAACATTACGTACAATGGAGTGCACTTTTTCCAGTGTATCTCTGTAATGTGTAAATAACCATAACTTTTAAGTTACATTACAAATCTAATATAGTCCAACTAAGTGAGTATCTCAACTCGTTTAACATAAAATGTGCTAAAGAAGAGAGAATTTACCTTTGCCTCTTTGCTTTTTCTCCTTTTGCTCACTTAGTTTATCCAGTGGTAAGTTTGTCATTTCAACCCCATATACCATTCTTGCTAACACTACGGTTAGAGAATCCATGATGTTGGCCCATTCAGTTATCAGCTCCTCCCAATCAGTAAGGGAAGACAGTACACTGAGCAGCTCATCCCAGAGTTCTCGAGAAATGTAAACACTCAGATTTGCTCGGATCCAAGCCACAATAAGAGTCTAGGAAACAGGAAAGCAGTGATGTTTGGCATATTTCTAAAAAGCACAAATTAAAAATATGGAAATGCATTTCAACCCACCAAGAGAATTTAGACTTTTGTAACAGCTTATCATATTTTTAATTTTTAGCCATTAAAATGACATTTTTCCCATTTCCTTCATTTCAGAAGTTGCCACTTCTTGAGGCTGTTATGAAAGAATTATCAAGAACCGTAAACAGAAATCAGTTTCATAGGAGTTAAAAAGTTTAGCAGCTAACAAGAAAATTATACAACAGAGACCTGTGTATGAGACAAAATTATGCAACAGTAACACCCTCTTTATTTCAGCAGCAGATCAGGACTTAATTCTGTGTGGGAGTCTGCAAAGAACAGGACTTTTGTCCATGGAAAGGAGAAATGGGAAAAAATAAGTGCAGATTGCACTTTGCTGGTCTGGTACACTTTGTTCAAAGCTCTCCTGCTGTCTGCCAGCCATGCTCAAGGGTTCCACTCAGGGCATCAACCTGTTCTCAGCCACCAGCCCCACTAGTCCCCCAGCCTCCAGTTTCCTGGCCCCAGCAAGCCTTGTGCTCCAGCCCACCACAGCTCTGCAGCTCCTGCTCCTGGTCCGGGACCACAGCAGCCCAACTCGCTGGCTGTAACTCCTAACATGCACCCCCAGCAACCACAACCCTCCTGGCCCCAGCTCCTGCTCTCTGGACTGTGGATGTTGTCAGGCCAGATTTTCCCATATTTCAGAAACTGAACCTGTAGCTCCTCTCCATTTCCTTCTAGTGTTTTTCTTTCACTTGACTGTGCCTTCCCTCCTCTGTTTCTCCAGCAAAGGAGATTGCCATTTCTTTTTTTCCCTCACTACCAGAGCTGCAGCAATACTGAAATATGGCACCAAGAGCTAAGGAGAGTAACAGTACCTCAGGTTGAACAGTTGCCACAAGATACCTTAGTCCTGAAAAATTTTGGTGCCAGGAACAATGGTGCTGGAAGAACAAATAGGTTGGCACCGGAACTGAGAAGCAGGTGTCATCAGCACTGTGTGACATGATGCCAGTAACAAGAGACAGGTATCAGTGAAGTGTGGAACACTGTCTCCAAGGCTACCAAATGTGCTCAGTGATGTTTTTTTTCTGGATGGCTTGGTAATCAAGTAAATGATTTGTGAATACCCTTGTCCTGTAAGCCCAGACTGTGGTTGATCCTAGGCCACTTGATTCTGAAACCCATTCTGGATCTGGTATTTTTCCACTCAAGATGAGAAAAAAAGTGTGAATTGACCACATGCTGGGCAAAAGGAAACCAATCAATAGAGGGAGTTGCTAGATGCCAAGAGGACAGCCCCATCACCTTGTGCTTACCACCTAAGATGCCTGCTGAAAACATCTAAGATTGAACAAGGGGAAGGATTGGGCCCAAGCTAGGAGGCTGCTTATCTTGGCAAAGATGTTCAGAACAACTGTTTAGGGTAAGAATTTACATGTAACAAGTTTCTTAGTAGATTAGAACTAGTGAAGAATTTTTTATTCATTTTTATTTAATAATTTATTTTGATCTGAAAGTTTTCATTTGCAACCTCTGAAATCTTACTTTTTATACTTAAACTCATTTTTGTTTATTCCAAGCCCAGTGTAAATAACTTTTACTTTGGATAGGAAGGAGCAACGCTATGCATGTCTCTTCCATTGATAAAGAGGACTGCCCTTATAAGCTTTCTCTCTGTAAAACTTTTAAATGGGGTAAGACGGATTTATTCAGGGTTTCGGTCCCTTTTGGGGATTGGTTTCCTAGGTCCTGAGCCTTAGAGCTGAATCCTTCCAGAGCGGAACTTTTTCAGTGTTTGTATTTGTTTGCAGTGGGGCAGTAACCCCAAATCTGTGCCTTGCCTAGGGGAGGCCAGAGGATCTGGCTCAGCAGGACAGAGTGGTGGGAAGCCTCAGAGAGCAGGAAGGCAGGCAGGCATCGGTGACATTATCAGCACGCCAAGGGACAACCCTAAGGGTATTTCTGTGATTCACCCCATCACCTGATGCCTTTCAGATAAGTGAGCAGAGGATGAATTAGATGTCCTACTGGTCTGATTGTTGAAGGAGCTGAACTTTTTGATTAACTGTGAGCCCAGGGATCTTCACCCTGAGATCCTATGTCCAGGTGCATAAACTGTGGAAACCTGTTCAGGCCTGGTACGTGCATTTCAGGTCCTGAGAAGGCTCTCATTGAGCACTCCTATATTGTGTGTCCTCTGGGAGAAGGAATAACAGGATAGAGCAGTTATCAGGCATGTGAAATGCCCACTATTAAGTGGGATAGCTACACCCCAGTACAGGCATGTTTTGAGACCCTGGGGCTTTGTTTCAGCCAATGCGTAGTGCTAGTATTGGGGAAGTCATTAATAGTAAATAAGGGACAGATTTTAATGTTTTAGGCCAAAAGGAGAAAACAATACAGTAACTGTCCTTTATATACAAACACACACACACGCCTTCGCAGCAAAGGAGCACAACAAACAGAAGGTGACAATGCAGGGATTCTACCCTACTACCACAGGTGGTAAGAAGGAACTGAGGGATGATTGGGCCTGCTTTGCACTTTATGCCCTCCAGCAGAAGGGGGAAATACAATGGAACTCAGGGCCCAGGGGTGCCCTCAATGGACACTGCAGGCCAAAAGAATTTGAAATGGTATTTGAGAGGCTGCATGCCCACCAGAAGTGTAATACACATGCACAAGCACTCTAAGATTTCAAGTCCACGAAAGAAATCCAATTATAACAATTAAAGGCTGGAGAAGCTAGTATGACCCTATCAATCTTTAACACCAACATGGAACCTTTTTTAAAATGAGGAAGTTACTCAACTTGTGCAGTAACTGTGGTTCTTCAAGATGTGTGTGCCTGTGAGTGCTCTACCTTCCTCACTTCTTCCCCTGCTTTGGAGCGTCCTGCTCTATTTGTCAGGTAGAGAAGGAATAGAGGAGCACATGCCAGAGAGCATGAGGAGGAAGAATCTCTGGAAGCTGGTGCAAAGACGCACCAAAACCCTGAGTGGAGCACCCACAGGGATACACATCTCGAAGAACCATCATTACCACCCAAGGTGAGTACCTTCCTCTTCTTCAAGTAGTGTCCCCATGGGTGTTCCACTCTGGGTGACTATAAAGTAGTAGTCACAGAATGGATGTTGGTATGGAGCTCTATCACTACCACAGTAGACAATACAGCTTGGCCCACTTGGACAGAAGAAGCAACGTTAGACAAGAGAGCGTAATGCTGGGCAAACATGTTACTGGAAGACCATATGGACGCCTTACAAATGTCCATGAGCGGTATGTTGCTGACGAAAGCAGTAGTGGAAGACACAGTGTGGCTGAGTGGGCCACGACTGCACCTGGCAACTCCCTCCAATGAAGTGCACAACAAGTGTGGATACAGAAGAAAACCCACTTTGAAAGTCTTTAGGATGAGACAGTCAGGCATTTGAACCGTTCTGCAAAGGATAGCAAAAGCTGGGAAGATTTGCACCATAGCGTCGTACGGTCAATATAAAAGGCTATCGCCCAACAGTCATCCAACATACACCATGAGTTGTAGTAGTAATAAGGCCTGACTTACGCAGGTACAGGAGATAGTCCAGAATGGGCAAGGGCGCAGTATGAGGAGGCACAGAGTGGTGGGAGACCATACAGTGGGAAAACTGTCCCCACTTACAAAGGTAAGACTTGTAGGTCGATTCCATCTACTATTTACGAGGATTCTCCTTACTCCCACAGAGCATGTGATCTTTGACATTGTGGAGCCATGAAAGAGACATGCGTGGAGGTGTACTTTGAGGTGACCGGGATGCAGAATAAGTCCAAAATCCCGAGAGGAAATGGATAAGGAGTTGCTACTGATATCCAAAAGATGTAAGGGTACCAAGTTTGTTGGGCCAGACTGAGGATACTAGGGTGATAAGGGCCTGGTCTTATCTGATTTTGAGTAGCACCCTGTGGATAAATGGAATGGGGTAAAACGCATACAGAAGAGGTGCGTCCCACACAATAGCAGAGGCATGCCAGAGGGAGTCTCTCTCAAACCCTGCTTTGGAACAGTACCAGTGGCATGTTCTGTTGGCTCTGGTGGCAAACAGATCTATAGAGGGTAGACCCACAGTTGAAACACCCGGTTGAGGGCAGCCATGTCAATTTCCGATTCATGATGGTACAACTGAAGGCATGGGCTGTCACATTGAGAACTCCGGGGAGATACGCAGCCAATGGATTGATCTGATGTTGAACGCACCATGACCACAGTCTTATGGCTTCTGCGTTGAGAAACGGTGAGCAAACTTCTCCTTGGTGGTTGATGTAATGCATGCAAGTGGTGTTGTTGGTAAAGATATTGACCAACTCGCCTGCCAGAAACTGTTGGATGTGTTTGAAGGAGTAGCAGACTCCTTAGCATCCCAACAGATTGATGGGGAGAATGTTGACAGAACCTGTCCTCCATTGAAAAGAAGCGAGAACACATGGAGGAATAGATACCGACTTGGAAAGTGGGTTTCTGGCTGGGGCACTGTATGAGGCCAGCCATGACTGAAGACAGTGCATGTGAAACCAGGCTACCTTGCCCACCTGAATGGTGGTGGCCATATGACACAGTAGTGCTAGGCAGGTCCATACTGTAGCAGTAGGTAACAGAGTAAGAGTGCAAAGATTGTGAAATCTTTGAGTGGCAGGGTAGCAGCAGCTACCTATAAACTCCAAAGTCTGAGTAGGATGGACTGTGTTCTTTGTGTGCTTGATGTGCAAGCCCAGACTGAGTAAGAGGCACATGGTGATGTGCACCATATGTCATGGTTCAGGGAGCAACATTCCCTTTATGAGGCAATTGTCCAGATAAGGGAAGATAATGACCGTTGCTGGTGAAGGTGAGTAGCCACCATCTCCAAGGTTTTGGAAAACATTCATGGCTCTACAGAAAGGCCAGACAGGAGGACCCAATATTGACAGTGAGAGTGCCCGACTGTGAAATGAAGGAACTGTCTGTGAGCCAGATGGATGGTGATATGGAAATATGCATCCTGTGGGTTGAGAGCTGAGAGTCAATCGTTCTTGTCCAGGGCCAGAATACTGCTAGTGAGGGTCACCATCTGGAAATGTCTGTAGAGGACATACTTGTTGAGTCATCTGAGCTCCAAAATAGGTCTCCATCCCCCACTCTTCTTCTGAGTGAGAAAGTAAATGGAGTAGAACCCCTGATCTGGAATTCCTCAGGAACAGGCTTGACCACCTCAAGATTGAGAGGCATTAGACCTCCTGATCAAGGAGAATCTCATGAGAGGAGTCCCTGAAGAGGGATGGGGTAGAGGAGCGGGTGGGGGACATAGAGCTGAAGAGACACAATCCAAAACACATTTGTCTGTGGTGACAGCTTCCCACTGATGCAAAAAGGGGAAGAGATGGTGGCAGAGCAGTTGTGCAGTACCCTGTTGAGAATGCTGGAACAGACTCTCAACCAGACCCTCAAAACTGTTGCTTGGAGTGCTGACAGTGGGACATCGAGGGCTGTTGGCTTTGATACCATCTGCTAGAACATTGGCATTGTAGTCTGTGCCTCTGTTGTTGGAACTGAGGTTGTTGCTGGGACTGGTCCCGAGGGCACTGGAAGGGGGAATACTGAGCTCATTTAGCCAGGTGTGAATATGTCCCCAGGGTGTGTAGCATTGTCCTAGAGTCTTTCAATGAATGGTTGATGTCGCTGCTCTTATCTGCAAAGAGACGCTGACAGTTGAATGGGAAGTCTTCAACCTTGTGCTGAAGCTCTTACAGTACCCCCCAAGGGGATGAGCCATGACTACTGCCAAGGCAGTGACGCGAGCCACAGTGTTGGCCATGTCCATGGCTGACTGTATAGCCATACTGGCAATGGTATGGCCCTCTTTAATTGTATCAGTGAGCCTCTAGCTCTGAAGTTTAGGTAGTGCGAAGACCAGTTCCTGAAGCTTAGAGTAATTTTGGAAGTCATAGTCTACCAGCATGATGGTATAATTAGTGGCATGAAAGAGAAGAGTGACAGAAGAGTACACTTTTCAACACATAATGCCCCATTTTTTGCTATTCTTGTCCTGAGGCTTGGAGCAAAACGACTTTGTTTTATTACGGACTGGGTCTACTACTAACAAGTTAGAAGGCAGTTGAGTAAACAAAAACTCAGCTCCCTTGGCCGCCACAAAATATTTATTATCGGACCATTTCCTAGTGGGTGTGATGGAAGCTGGGGTTTGCCACAGTAGTGCCGCCAGATCCATAATGGCCTCATTCATGGGCAGTGTCACCCTAGAAAATGGAGTGTGTACCATGCGAAGGAGTTGGTTCTCTTTAACTGAGACTTCCTGAGTGTCCTTATCTAAAAGATTGTGCCACCTGGCAAAATAGGTCCTGGAATGATCAAGCATCATGAATCGAGGAAGGCAACAAGGTGAGCACTTCCTTGCACCCATCTGCCTCATCATCGGATGATGGAGAGGCTCCTTCCCCCTCAGAGAAAGACCCCTGGGTACCAGAGTGCACCAACAGAGGAAACTGTGCCATGGACAGCTGTGGTGAAGGTGCGAGAGGTTCCGACACAGATGACAGTGCTGCCTAGGTATGACGGTGCTGTGACGGCTCATGCCACAGGGGCCACTGTTGTTCCCATTGGGAGCAGTGGTGGGCAAATCGCGGTGAAGGAGATGGATGGTATTGCGTTGCGACTGGTACTGGTGAGACATCCTGCCAAGGCTGTGCAGGGTTGTAGTGTTAAGAAAACATGCTGGCACCGCCAGATCTGGCACCCTACATTGGAGATCTGGAGTCAGAAACAGATGATGACACCGAATGGTGGGAAAGGCATGGTGACGTTGGTGGCCTTGGTGATGATCAGTGCTGACGAGACGATGCTGGCCCAGTCTGCTGTCCAGTCGGTGCTGTTGTCAACACTGGATCTCTCAGTGCTGACTGCTGTGGTATGGAGAGCATGGATGATGCGCTGTGTTTGTGGCGATACCGTGCCATATCCCCTGGTGCTTGAGAATGGGGAGGGGTATCCGCCCTGGCTTTATGTGAAGCACCTCGTTGCAGTGAGCATGAGTGGTACCGTTTCCTTGCTGGAACGGCAGGAGGTGCAGATGCTGGAGTGGTCTACTGCATTTTAGGCAATGGTAGGCTTGCCGGTGCCATTGATGCTGAAGAAGTCGATGCCGCATGTTTGCATTTTGGCATGAGTGCACCCATGTAGTCCGTACTGGCAGGAACAGCACTGGAGAGCCCAGGATGTTTTTCCCTTCTGGCCCAGGCCGCAGGAATGGCTCTGTAGGCCAGGAATGGGAAGAAGGGAGACCCAGTACAACGGCAGGAGACTTTTTGGAGGCTGGGAGACGCTTGGAATCCTCACCCTTGGCAGCAGGCTTCATGACTGGCTTATCCAAAGGCAGTGGCTGCAAGGACTTTTCATATAGAAAGATCTTCAGCCTGTTGGCCCAGTTTTTGCAGGTTCTTGCAGTTAAGATGGAACAGTGGATGCAAGACTCTGTCTGGTGGCCTTTTTCAAGGCATTTTATGCAGGATGCATGGCCATCTGATGCAGGCATGACGTCCTTGTACATGTTGCACCACTTCAGTCCTGGGGATTCTGGCATGACGGTGACACCACACACCATTTCCACCAACTACAACTTTAAGATTTTGAACAACACAGAAGGGTAGATAACTTGGAGTAGGGAATGGCTAAGGACTGACTAACAACTTTTCAAACTCTCTTGCAGAGACTAGCAAGGCTCTGTCTGCACCTGAGGATGGTAGAGAAGGAACAGGGAGCCCATTCCACACGTGCGCCAGAGAGCACAAGAAGGCACTTCTGTGCATGCACAGCATGGGAAACCATGGCTATGGAAGAACCTCCGAGCACTGGCGCAAGGACACACTGACACCTAGAGTGGAACACTCATGGGGAAACTACTCGAAGAAGTAGTCATCCTTTCAAACATTTGCTGTATACTAAATTTACATTAGAAATTAAAAGCAATGTTATATAAATGTCAGTTTCATATAACTGCCGTTTTTTAGATGGGGCTCTACTGTGGTATCAGTTAATAATTGGCAACCTTCTCGTTATTCGAGATATTAATTTAACCTGTTTGTGGAAAGTACAGGTTGGAACACAATTACAATGGAAAAGCACAGTTTAAGTAAAAAATGAACACATAATATCCAGAAGATGGTGCTAGAAATCCAACTTTTCAAGATGAGGATGTGGATTAAAAGATGATAAAAGGTTGCAGTTGTTTTTGCACATGCTGCTGGAGTTCCAGCCCACCCCTCACTGGTGATAAGAAGGAACTGATGGGGGGAGGGGATGGCAAAGCTCTATATTGTGCACCATGAAGGTGCCACTCCAGGGGGTACCCAGACCGAACCCACAAGTATTGCTATGAGGAAAAATTACCAGCCAACATGCACGTGTTCACACCTCATCAGAATACACATGAACAAGTCCTTTAAGAAGAGTATATCTTGGTGATAAATTCACAGAGGCTCTCTCTCTCTATGCTTGAGAAATCTACTGTCGTAAACAGGACTCTGACAAATATCTGAATTTCCTGAAATAAACTATTCGACAAAGTCCTGAGCAATCCCTCATGGGTCCTGCTCTTTGGAGTGGCTAAGGTAATACCTCAAAGGCTTTGCTCTGCGTGAAGGGTGGGGCACAGCCTACTGAGCTGTACTCATCATAGGCACAGTCATAAAGTGGGAAATCCCCACTTGGACTTTGAGGCTCTCCCTGCTCCTTCCAAGCTGTTCTGGGGAGTGTGGGGCAGCCTGACGGGAACCTGGTCCCCTCCCATTCAATCTGGGTTCCAGTCCAGGGACCCTGGGCAGCTGCTGCTGGAGGAGACTGTCTCCCTCAGCTGAAAGGGCAACAGCTTCCTCCCTGGGCTACTTCCCCAGGCTCTTCCCCCCGTACCTTTTTTCTGGAAGCTCCAGCAAGCCTTTTCTCTTGCCAAGCTCTCCTTCATAGACCTTTCCTCCTTTCTGGTCCGCCCCTTTTCTCCTTCCCCCTCCTCACCTGACCAGAGCCTTTTTCAAAGGCTCCACAGGCCTTGATTGGCTGCAAGTGCTTAATGAGCTCCAGGTGTTGGTTCAATCTACTGCTGCAAGAGGATCCTTGCTGGGCCTTAGTCTCTGGAGAACATAAAAGCACAGCCCCAACTGCCCACGTATGTGCCCTCCACTAGGCTACTATAACCTGCTATGGGCTGTCACAAATATTATACAGTATACACTTTCAAATCTGGCAGCCCCAGGACCAGGAGGTTACCGGATATTCAAATGTTCTGGATAATAGAGAGGCATATCTAACAAAACTTAACATGAAAGAAAAACAAGAACAGATCTTAACAAAATGTATGCAGAGTAGTTTACTTACCAATAACAGTAATATTGCACACTGTGAACTTATACTGTAGTTATTTGTATTTACTTTCACTATACTGTACTCATGGGAAAATGTAATTAAAATTTAAATTTAAATTAAAATGCTGGTTATCTGAGATTTCTGAATGATAGAATGCTGGTTAAGAAAGAGTGTACTGTACTTGTTTATAACACATCTCATTTATAAAACCTCGAATAGTTCACTGACAGAGATTATCAGCATGACAAAAGGCACAGGATGCAAATCTCTTCCATAAAAACTCTGATACACACTGTGTACAAACCTAGGTATTTATTATTATTGGGATATAACTGCTCAGCAGCTGACTTAAGAAGATTTTCCTCTGGTTCAGCATAATACAGCTTGTCTTGCTATATATGTATAAATCTTTAGAAACAATTACAAAAAGCTCATATTACAGAGACAATGACTAGAGTAGTCCTGCAAATTTACAGTTGTCCTACAAAAGGGGAACGTCTTGGTTACGGTGCACTTTAATAAAACATCCACATTAATTTCATATGAAAATAAATGTTTTGTGACCACAAGAGGGCAAAATGAACAGAATGGCAACAGTAACCAAAGCAGATATTGTAACTAACACATAGCATTTGCAGATTGCCTGCCTACTAAAATATATAAGTATACTGGACAGACTGCCAGACCTGCTGAAAAGAAAGTCTTCCTCTAGTGGCTATATTCTGCAAAGGACAGAGTACTGATACCCTACATTGTACTGTTAAGAAAGTCAGTACCTGACAGGTTATAGCTGGTAATTTTTGTAAGACAGTTCTACAGGCAAAACTGTACCTTTCTGAATTGCATAAAATTATACCACAAAAAACCCACTTCATATATAACATAAACCGCCATTGAAATTTACTTTCCATTCTTTTGAAAACACCTTTAAAAGAAAAAAAACACTTGGTTTCAGTTTTATATGTTCTTAGTAAAAAGAAAGACAGACACTTACCCTGAAAAGTAATCCTGCCAAGCTTTGAGCAAACATGTCCTTTATTTGGCTATCCTTTGGCTTCTGCATAACAGCTTCTGTTATGCGTAGGAGTACTTGTAACATCTGTTCCCTGGTACCAAAATAAAACCGCACATTTCAATTACAAATTTTATTAATCTTTCTTGATCAATTTCCAGGTATGAAAACCATTCATTGATAAAGTCTCAGACGCTGAAAATGTGATAATACTCAAAAACCCTTATGCAAGTGACCATTAAAACAACCTTAACTATATATGGCAGATAATCACTTTTGGAGAACCTCACAGAGAAAAACTTTCATTTTAGAGGAAGCCAAATCAAGAGTGGAAGTAAGAGGTTGGTCCCCAAAGTGAAGAGCAAGACAGTGTGAAACTACTAACCCCAAATATTTCAAAAAGCATCGTTCATTGTGAGCAAAGGGAGAACTGAATGCACTGAGGGATGAGGACTCTATTACCTCCTAAGGGTGTTACTAGACCCTGAAACAGAATGTTGTCCTTTCAACATTACAAAATGCTAAATGTTATGGAAATGTCCTCCTCTTTTTCCATTTATTCAGTCTTAAAATTCTAACAGCAATTAGAGTATTAATTTATTCAACCTAAATTCTCTAAGGTACATTTAAAACTTACCATGTCTTTTTATTCATTGAAAGTTCCATTATCATGCGCCTAAAAATACTCAAAACTGCTTTGCAAGCATCAACTTGCTCTTTCAGGAGAGCAGGGACTTCAGCACATGGTTCCAATAAAAAAACATTTGCAGAGTTTGTCAAAAACACCTTGAAAACAGAATTTTAATTAGAAAAACTTATTATGCACAGTATCAAACAAAACTGAAGTTTAAGTTTAAAACAATCACTTGTTTCCTTACAGGGTATGTTATATTATCTAACACTATTTTCATAGGCTATGTCTACACTAGAAACATCTGTCTGTCTACAGATGCTACTGTCAAAAGAGATGTTCTGAAAAAACTTCTGTTGACAGATTACGTCTACACACAAAAATCGGATCAATATTTTGATCCAATCTGTGAACAAAAAGGGCCCCTCGGAGCATCTACACAGCTTTTTTTTTTTTATAAACAGGGCACATTTTGTGTATAGAAACTCCATGAATTTTCTCTTCAAAACTCTAATGTAGATGTAGCCTTAGAGTTTTCCCACCCTATATAAAAGAAGACAGTTGTGTTATATTCACTATTACGATAAAAATTTAACATTCTTGATCTTTTGGATGCATATCTTTTCCTCTCTGCACAGGGTATTCTTCCCCCTGCAACCTATTCTCCATATGTACATATTTAAAGAATAGGCACAGATATTTTTGATCATTTACATTCAGCAATAGCAAATGTACAGCTTTCTGAGTAATTCCCAATTGCAAAAGTACACAAACAGTATCTATGCTTCTCCACCTTTTGACTGAGATTTGAAAACATTATCTCTAAAACTGGTGTCAGGTTCTCCAAGATAGAAGCAAAATGTTAAGAAGTCAAATTGTAAACAAGGGAACACATGCTTCTCCAACAACTGTTTTCTGCCATCTGAGAACATAACGTTATTTAACAAAGCAATAAATCACAATCAATTTCTGAGTTAGTTGCTATTAGATAGTTTCAGGTTGGATTAAAAGTCTCTCTTTAGTGTAGGAAAAATCTAAGGGACACCAAAGATTCAACTCTCAGTTGTACAGTTTTATTACTGGAGTGCATTTTACCTGCTCAGTCAGTCTGTTGTCATGCTCAGAATGTCATCTCCAGATTGTTGACACTAAGTACAATTTTCTTTAAATTCTAGATAGCTAGCTCAGTGAATTTCCTCTGCCATATCTGTTTCTTGGCTGATCATTCTGGCTTATAAATACTAGAAATATTAGTGTGCCTGACTGAATTTTATGCTTTCCCTATCAAGTATTTCTGCAAAGACATAAGAAACAAATGGTCACATTTTGATCAAGCACCACCTCCTTTCTACATGTATTACCAGGTGCCCAGTTCAAACTGTTTCTTCTCCTGATCCTACCTGTATGACCACATAAGAGACTAACCAATGCACTCTAATGAAACCTGTGTGACTTCAGTTAGCTGGTCAGATATGCAAACTGAATATAGAGAGTCAGATTAGCTGAAGTCAGCATAGTACAGCTGTAGGCATGCAAACAATTCATGCTGTAGAGAAAAAATAAAAATTTCTCTCATCTACTTGTGCTCCATGAAAATGTTACCTAACAGCTCTGTATCTTTGGAGAACCAGAACATTGTCACCTGTCAGACTGTATTTTTGAGGAGCCAGGGAGTGATACTCATTGAAAACAAATTTCCTTCCGCCAGGCCTTTGCTTCAATCAAAGACAAAGTACTAAAACTGGCAGGAGTAGACAACTAAATCCCACCAACAAGGGTGACTGGATTAGAGAAACACCCTTAACCTCATCTGCACTGAAGATAGAACAGAAAGACATCTCCATTAGCAAAATGAATGGAGAACAGCTCTTCCAAAGCAGGAACCATATTGAACTATGGGATATGGAAAGCTAAAGTGGGAAATCTCTGCTTCAGATGCTCATGAACCCAGGCCAGCTCACACTCAAATTAGTTATTATCAGACCATTTATAGTAATGGATTCCAATTATATCCAAAATACTGAAACCGCCTAGTTGTATTGAGAGCTCCTTCAAAGGACAACACCCATAGGCAGACATGATCTGTCTCTATTGTCTCACCATTGTTTAACCATAATAAAATCCAGCATTCTTCATGGAATTATTATTGTCCAGTCCCTACAAAAACACCTACCCTTATCACAGCTAATCTGGTGTCTGACTTGTGTAACTTTGTTCTCACCCACAATTATTTCTGATTTGGGGACAACTTATGCCTCCAGATTAGTGGCACTGCTATGGCACCCATAAGGCCCCACAATAGGCTAATATATTTATGGCTGATTTGGAAACAATGATTCCTCAGCTCTCATTCCCTATTATTCCTCCTTTACTTACAATACATCGATGACATCTTTATCTTCTGGACCCATGGTAAAGAGACTCTAGAAGAATTCCACAGAGACTTTAACAATCTGCACTCCACCATCAACTTCAGCCTTGACCACTCCACACAAGAGATACATTTCCTAGACACTATAGTAGAAATCACTGATGGCCAGATCACTATCACTCTCCACTGGAAACCCACTGACTGCTACACTTAACTACATGGTTCTAGCTACCATCCTGCACACACCACATGATCCATCGTTTACAGTCAAGCCCTGAGATACAATCTCATCTCCTCTCATCCTACTGACACAGACCAAAATCTACAAGATCTCTACCAAACATTCATAAACATGTATTACCCACCGAGAGAAGTAAAAAAACAAATCAACAGGGCCAGACAAATACCCAGAAACCAATGACTCCAAGATAGACCTAAAAAAGCTAACAACAGAACATCGCCTGTCAATACCTACAGCCCCCAATTCAAACCACTGCAACACATCATTAAAGACCTACAACCTACCCTAAATCATGATGTCACACTCCAGAAGGCCCTAGATGACAGGCCTGTTCCTTCCTATAGGCAACCTCCCAACCTTATGAGGAGTCTCACTAGCAGACACAGGCTATACCACAATACTACTAATCCTGGAACTTTTCCTTGCAACAAGCCCTGTTGCCAGTTTTGTCCACCTATCTATTCTGAAGATACCATCACTGAACTTAACCACATTAATTACAGAATCATGGGCGTATTCTCCTGTTCCTCAACTTACATCACATATACCATCGTGTGCCTACAATGCCCACACACCATCTATGTAGAACAAACTGCAAAACACTCTTCAAGAAAGAACGAATGGACATAGAGCAGACATCAAAAATCTCCAAATACACAAACCTATCAGCCAACACTTTAATGGAGTGGGCCATTCTGTTAAAGACCTGAGAGTTGGTGTTCTACAGAAAAGAGAGTTAAACAACCATCTATAGAGAGAATGTTCAGAACTAACATTCATATTCAAATCTGACACATTAACACGTGGTTTGAACAGAGACAGTAATTACCTGACCCATTATAATGACTTTTTCACATACTTTGATGTTTAACCTAACTCTTAACTTCCCTAGCCCACATGCCTCCCCACCCCAGCTCTTCTGATTTGCCAACCTTGATAACAATTTTTGGACCTCTGTACTTTATATATTGAGTCTGTTCTGGTAAGGCCATGATATGAAGACATGGGTCTGTGCCACGAAAGCTCATCACCTAATAAATTATTTTGTTAGTCTTTAAAGTGCTACATGATGGCTTTTTTGTTTTACCCGTGCCAAGAAACTGTTCTGATGCCTGGATGTAAGCTTTACATCAGTTCCACTGAGAATTCACCATCTCCTGCATGATCGTGCTGAGGGCACAGCTTGTCTCCTGCCCTCTGGACACCTCCAGATACCATCATCATCTGGGACCCCTAATCAGTGCAAGCTCCACAGAGTGGTGAGATCTCTCTCCCGGCATAGCCTCCTAATTTTGCCTTATGTAATTAGTGACATGGTTTGCTAGCCCTAACAACTGTAACCAGTTTATTTACTATTGTAATTGTTAAATATATATTCACTACCTAGAAATAAATAACTTTAATTGTTGAACTGGCTGCTTCTCTCCTTTTCTCTCTCTTTGGCTCACTCTTCCTGAGGAGTGTTTGTTTGTCTTCCTCGTTCACTCTGCAACAATGCTTCTTGTACCTAAGGTAAAAGACCCTGTGGTGCCCAGAACTCCTGTAGGGTTTGCCCATTGAATGGGTTAGTAGTAGAAGCACTGTGCTGCGAAAGTGGGGATTGGGGAAGGGGTGCTGAACCAGGGAGGCATAGGAGGGTGGCAGCTGAGAGAGCTATTTAGCCCCACCAGCGAGTCCAAGGGCACATAAGGGCCACAGCTTGGCACTCCTGTGCAACCCAGCCCACTGAGTACAGGGTCATATAAGTGCCAGAGAGAAAGCCATGCTAGTCTACATACTATCAAAACAGAAAAGCAGTAAAAGTAGCACTTTAAAAGACTAACAAAATAATTTATTAGGTGAGCTTTTGTGGGACAGACCCACTTCTTCAGACCATAGTCATATCAAAACAGATTTAATATATAAGGCACAGAGAACCAAAAATAGTAATCAAGGTTGACAAATCAGAAAAAAAATTATCAAGGTGAGCAAATCAGAGTAGAGGGGTGGGAATCAAGAATTACATTAAGCCAAGTATGCAGATGACCCAGAAAATTCGCATCCCAGTTCAAACCATGTGTTAATGTGTCAAATGTGAATATAAGAGAGAGTTCAGCAGCCTCTCTTTCCAAACGGTTGTGAAAATTCCTCTTCAGTAAAGCAGACTTTTAAGTCATTAACAGAATATCCCACTCCATTAAAACGTTGGCTGAGCAGTTTGTGGATCAGGAGTGTTCTTCTGTCTGTTTTGTGCCCATTAACTCCTTGTCTAAGAGAGTCTGAAGTCTGTCCAATAAACAAAGCATCTGGGCATTGCTGGCACATGATGTCATATATGATGTTAGTTGAAGAACGTGAGAACGTGCCCGTGATTCTGTGAATAACCTGGTTAGGTCCACTGATGGTATCTCCAGAATAGATATGTGGACAAAGCTGGCAGCGGGCTTTGTTGCAAGGAAAAGTTCCAGGTCGGTTCCAGGGTCATATAAGATGTCAGCTTGTCAGTGCTGATAAACCCAGTCCTCTCAGATGAGCTCTGGATCTGTGTGTGCGCACGCACTTTCACCTGAGTCCAATGTACGAAGAACTTAATCCTGTGGACCCTGGGTAGGGCAGAATAGCTCTACTGAGGGAATTAGTAGGAGGCAAAAGTAAAGCTCCTTAAGCACACTAGTATCACAAGCAGCACATTGATGGAATCATTCACCTCTCCCTCCTGTAACTCTAAATAAATGAGCACACCCCAGAGTAACCGGCAAATCTGCTGGTAAAAATTTGTGTCCTATGCTGCTTATGACGTTAAAGATGACATGACATCCTTATGCTCACCAGCGATTCCACTATTCATGTCATATGAATAATAAGTAATGATATGTTTCCTATCTGCAAGAATGCATAGGTCAGCTGTTTGGAATACAGTGGGAGAACAATATAAAAACAACACTTTTGGAAGGGTAGTATTTGTGGGGGGAAGCAAACTTCATATTTCTATTTCTTAATATTAACAGTAGGATTATTTTTACTTGTGTACACCATTCAGGTTTACAGAGAAACTACATAATCTCTTATTTAGGGAAACATCAAGAACTAATTGAAAAAATCAACTTGACAAAAACACTAGGCTTCTTCTGTACTTAGAACAGCAATAATAAACATGGATGCGCTAAAAAGGAAAATTTTGTCACTTTTCAAGATAAAGTTCACACATTAAACTTTGGGGATTTTTGGTTATTTCATTATCAGAATACTCCAAATATGATCTCTGAATTCTAGTTCCAATATTGCAGGCAGGGCTGAAAGCACCACTTGCTACTAAGGTTGCCTGGCCCTCTCCATTATACACATTTTTAATTGTTAATGATTGTCAACAACTCTAACCACCTGGACTGAAATTTTTCAGCTCACATGTCTTCCCAAGGCTGAACAGTTTTGTAAATTTTTAGCTTAAATGATTCAGCTGTGACTTGCAATTTGGTAGGGGGAAGGCCTTTGTGTCAGGCACCTGTCTTTTACTATGGCTGTCAAAACTTGCTCAAATTTCGCCAAGTAATACATCTTTGGGAGGAGGGGGGAAAAGGCAGTTTGCACATGCTCAGTAAAGACTTGCAATATCTTAGCAGCTGACTTAATCCTCATTGCTACTAGAAACAACACTGAATGGCTGTATCTAGACTAGCTCCAATTTTGACAGGTAAAGGGACTTTGAAAGAGCGCTAGCACTTCGAAGTACCCGTGGGTACACGCAAGCCAGCACTTTGAAGTTCCACACTTCGAAGTTGCCATGGGGGAGATTCAGCCTAATGAAAGTGCTGCTTATGCACCTCAGCACTTAATTAGTAATCTCCCAACATCCTAATTATCATGTCCTCTTCGAAGTTGGGGGGCTAGTCTAGACACAGCCTATGTGCAAATGAGCAAACTTATTTTTACCCTATGAATGCCCAAATGACTTCATGAACTATGCTTAAACTTACCCTAGAAACAGTTATCTTTGGGCAAAGATTAGGAGACACTTTCAGAAAGTTCTAAGCGCATGAAAATTGTCTTAGAATGGAAACTGCTCTGCAACCTTCAATACAAAATACGGAAATCTTCATATAGTCTATTCTTTGTAAAAATGTCCCTTCCACTGACATCACAAACAATTTAATTAAATTATTACAAGTGCATTTAAAATTCACAATATAGTAAAATCCCAATAAGCCAACATTTAATTTTATTCGACACCATCCAGGGCGGTGTGGGATAAAAGAACGCTGGAAAATGGCAGGGGCGGGGGGTCAGATAATCACTCCCCCAGCTCTGCAGCAGCTGGCAGCCCACCCCAGGGAGCCAGCTGTGCAGCAGCTGGAAGCACACCCTGGGGAGTGGCAGCCCGAAGCTCCCCCTCCCTACTATTATCTGACATTGTTGGTTGTCTGACCATCCGTCAGTCCCAATTATGTCAGATAATCAAGGTTTTACTACATAATGGTACATCCATATACCATACCTGTAATGCAGCCTGAGCACCAGCCTTAATGTTCTTGTCTTCATCTTCTAGTACACACCCTCTACTGACAGCATTAGAGAAGGAATAAGTTCTTCCCCAACTGGAAGATCTTTTATGACCAGAATGACCAGAGGCAAGCTTTCAAAAACACAAGCAAATTACTTAAAGCAAGATACAAGATGCATTCCTATATAGAGCATATTAAAAATTACATGAAAATGTTCAAACATTCACTAGGTTCTGTACTCATTTGTATAGCCACTAATTAATAGGCTTTTTTGAATTAAGTAATCTAATTTGTATAGCATACAGGAGCATACTACTTTACATAACCCACTGATAGTTGTACAATTTCTACCTTTACAATTTTTGTTATAAATAAAAAATATGAGGTGAATATTAAGGTTCTATAAAGCAGCCTAAGCAACGACTGGTACTGTAAGGTTGTTTTTATATTCTAACTCTCGTTTACCCATGTTCAGAAACACCCTTTTAAATAACTTAGCACCTCAGAAAGACAATCAAATAGGGCATATATATCAAGCTCAGTATATTAAGATACGAGCTCCCAAACCACAAAGTTCAGATGAGCCTAAGCTTCCCAACATTCAAGATATCCGGATCCAGGATTTGGTCCAGAACACAAAACTAATGCAACATATGCAGGTATACCTGGGCTCTTACCAAGCTTTTAAGATTGATTTAAAGAATCAAATACGTGTAATGTGAATTGTTACTCATGTTACAGTATTTCTGCCAAAAGGAAACAAGCATTGCATTAAGTCCATGCAAACTTATATTTATAGAGAGTTTAAAGAATGATTAAAGTTCAGATTTTCAAACTATCTTAGCATCCAGAATCAGCGACGGTTGAGCTCTGCTGGATGCTCAGTATGTTAATAATCTAGACCCAAACAAATAAAAATGTGCAATTTAATGAAAAGGATTGAAGACCTAAGAATAAAATATTCAGCTTCTACACAATAAGTAACGATTGGTATCCTACATGTTTGCAGTCTGTCTCTGTATGTTCCACGTCAGACATATCATCTTGATTGTTGTCTTGCTTATCTGGTTCTTCCATGAACACAGGCTTGTCTTGCAATATCCACTTTCTATATACTTTAACCACTTTTCGTGTTGCAGATATATCAGAAGAAGGTAACAAAAAAGCCTAAAATGTAAATTTAACTCAATTTACCTAGATATAGAACTTTACAAAAATTACAAAGACCCAAAAGAAAACAGTTTAAAATCTACTTTTAAATCACTCAATGCTATGATTATCACCAAGCTACATAAAATCACCATTAAAATACATCTGTGGAATTCCATATTCAAAGAGCTCAGACTGCAATAAGTTAAAAAAAAGTATCTCGGTAAAAAGATATTTCACTTCACTTTCTTGCTGCAAACTCAGCCCGATTTCTTGACCCATCTTTTTAAGCATTATCAGTCACAAAATTCTGTATGACAAATTATGCCCTCAGACACACAACCTGTGGAAACCTACTGACCTCAGACTATGTTCAGTGTCACATGTAACAAACACCCCAGTTAAGACAAATACTGTTAAAGGGGCGTCACCAAGGGCACACCTGGAGAACAGGAATAGGTGGGATTTTGTCACTACCTACTACATTTTGAGGTCCACTGTTCAAGAAGCTTGGGAGGTTAAGCTGGAAGCCTCACAGATTTCTGAAAACTCATCAACTGCAAATATCTCAGAATACTTCAGTTTTAACCATTCCTAGGCTCAACAACAGTAAAACAGTACAGGCTGAACATCTCCAATCAGGAACTCTCTTGTCTGGCAACATCTGTAATCTGGCATGATTTCAGTTAGCTGGATGACAACTTATGGCTGTAGCCAAGTTTACTGTGGTCCCATAGAGTTTGTTTATAGCCACTAGTCCTGGCTCCCAGTGTTCTTTAGTTGGAATTCACTGCTAAATGTCTAAGAGCCCAGTAAGCAGTGGAAGTGTTGGTAAGGTGCAAGACAATATTGACCCCCCACACCCCTGTGGTGGGGCAAATTCTCTCATCTGGCACAAGTCAGGTCCCAAGGGTGCCAGATGAGAGAGGTTCAACGTGTATTAAGAAGTCCTCAGCCCTCAACAGCTGGAGGGAGGGAAGAGAAGAGAAAGTACAAGAAAAGCAGGAAGATTAATTTCAGTGACCAGAAGAAATTCTCCTTTCCCTTTCTTTCAAAGTAAAAAAAACCAGAGGAAAATCTATTATTTGTTTCAATTACATAATTTGTGTATATATTAAATAACAGACAAAGCCAAATTTCTTTTGTGGCGTCCTAACATACATGAAATGCAAGCACTTTGATGGAATCCTGAATTAATTTATTGTCATGCCAGGAGAGGGCAGCATAACACAGTATTCCATAAAGGATAGCTCACAGTCAAATCATGTTCACCTCTTTTTCACTAAAGAAAGCATCCATACTGCATACAGATATTTTTCTCTTAAGTCTTTTTTAAAACACAGCAAGTTAATTTCAGAGGCTCATAGAAAACATCCATCAAGACTTATTACTGTCTGCAGAGAAATTATCTATTTGTTTTGCTCATAGCTCACGCAATAGCAGACTTTACACAAACCAGTGTATGAGACATCAAAATTCATATGTAAAGCTGTATTAAATTATCCAAACAGGTATGACAGAATTGCTGTTTTGGTCTGAGCAATGATTTTGTATTCCTATTTGACTTCCTTATTTTCGTCTATCAAAATTACTAGTTTATCCTGATAAAGAGAAAACAGATTTTCAATTAAGGCAAATATGAAATACTGCTTTCCTCACCTGCATCCCTTGCTATTTATCTTATTTCAGAACTCTCTTCTAAATGTATCAAACAGATATATAAAATCTTAAACTTACTTTAATTTTTCAGTGGTAACCACTAGTCAGTTTATAATCAAAAAATAGGAAACAAACAGTCTCAAGACGAAAAGCATGGGGGAAAAAGGCTCAAGTCACACTAAGAAATAGCAGAACACAGTAACATTTGAAAACCATGAAATGTGAATGTCCCAGCTTAAAAGCTACATCTTCAGGTGAGTTAATTAATCTATTTAAAATATTTCATATAATCTATACATGAAAGCGTTTTTAACAAATGGTATTTTTTTTCTATTTGAAACATTTGAAACTAATAATCATCTAATGATCGGAGCTAAAAGGAATCCTAAACATGAGGGCTTGCAGATGGGAACATGATCAAATTCTGTCAACCATTCGGTTCAACAGCATTTACAGTTTTCTTTCACATAACACTTAGCCACACAGTGTTCTTACACATGTGGTTCTTCAGTTTTTAAAGTTAAATAGCATGTATAATCTCATACTACTTACTTGCCGAAATACTTCATTAACAAAGTTGACATAACCTCGAGTGGACAACAGAATTCTCTGTACCATCTCATACACTGCCCGATGTTGCTCTTCAAGGCTGCAAAGGCTAGAGTCACTGAGTCTCCTATCTGACAGTGTGCTGTTATTGGAATGATTTTTCTCTTGCTCTGATAGTACACTAGTTTCCAGCTCAGGGTTTTTATCTTGAGTTGTTCCTCCAACAGTCTAGACAGGAATAATGCAAGCCTAATAAATGTATGATATTGCACATAAACATACCAAAAAAAATGGGTTTACCTATTCCAATTTCCAGTTACCAGCAATTTTCATAAACCCATGGATTCCCAGAAGCAACTGAATACAACTTTCAATACACTTGAGCTAAGCAAAAAATTAGTCTTACAATATTTAAATGACTAATATGCATCCTGTTCCTCCATCTCAGATCTGTTGACTGTGAGACAGGAAATCACAGGATGGGATGAGCTGGACCGTGGAGACTTGAGAGTTTACCAATAAGGGTACAGCAGCAATCTTGATTCACCATCACGAGATCTACATTCAAATATTCTTGCTTTTTAGTCTTCAGAAAATAGATAGCATTTACAGGCACAATACTAGGGGATAATTTTTGGTCACACTGTGCTCCATTGGAAAAAAGAGGGAGATTGGGTAGGAAAAGATGCAGTGAGGAAGACAGCAAGCAAAGAAGTTCCAAATTGTCATCCTAGTCACATTCATAAAAACATCTTGGCAAAATGGTAAATTATTGGGTTATTTGTATGGCTGTAACATTTTGTAATAAAAGAGATCCAATCATGAGAGATGACAGAGGATGTAGTCTTTTGAAAAGACGTTCTGTAAAGCATCTTATATTAACATATGTAATCCAATATAAATGCAATGCAATATAAAAAGTTTGAGAATGTCAGATTCAGAACAAGAATGTCTAATGATTATCTTGTATTCAAAAAGGTTGCTTTTCCTCTTTAAATAAGACAAAGGACAAAACAGCTACAGAAACATTTTGTGGTACGTTCCTAAAAGTATTCCACCAAAGCCTCACCTCTCTATCAAGGGCAAGTTAAATTAAGCTCCATTATTCACATATCTGAACAGAGCACTTCCTTTTGGTTTCAGTTTTCGTCATATTTTGATATGCAGCTTCTTTAGCAAATACATAAGCAAACAAATAAGCTTCTGACATACCTGAATGATTTTAGGCAGCATTTCTCCTCCGTTTTTAGTATTCTGCACTGAAGTTAAATACTTCTTTTCAAGAAAGAAGGTTACAAGCCATTTAATAAAAACAACACGAGCAGCCATGAAAGGGATTTTTGTACTGTAGATGTTTTCATTATTTCGAGTTGCAGTAATGTATGCTGGTTTTGGCCTCGAGTCAGGAATATCTAGCAAGATTAAACAGATAAATATTTTTTTTAAATAACTGCTTGGTGAAAATAATTAGACATTACAGCCACATTTTTTTCTCCATGTGAACTAATAAACATTATGAACCAGTTATTTACACCTAATATTATTCCTATTAACACATATTTATAAACTGCCACTATTTTGATTGGTGCTGGAGAGAAACAAGACAAACAAAAAAGCACAGTTCCTGCCCTGAAGAACTTAATCCATACCAGATAAACAGACAATGCAAGAGGCGAACAAAAGAAAGGGACAGGTCAGGGAAGGACGAGATTACAGTAAGAAAACGTAAGTCACAGTGGAATGTAAAATTATGTTATGAATTCTGATTGTTTGTTGAGAAAAAGGTAAAAGAGGGGTGGAGTAAATAAATCAGGAGCAGTCAAAAGGGGCAAAACCAAGTGGAAGGATTGAGACGATGAAGAAAAAGACAACGCGCTAAGGCACACTAGAAATGGGTGATCATCTCCTGTGCAGGGAGCAGTGTGACAAAATCATGAAGAAAGGAGAGACAAGGCAAAAGGTTCAAGCTGTGAAGAACAGAGCACAGGAGAATAACTGTACAGATGAGAGGTAAAACATAGGCAGGGCACAGTTGTGTGGAGGCTTAAAAGTGGGGCTGAGTACTTTGAATGTTGTGAAAAGAGATGGCATGAAGGGTCTCTAGGGTCAGGTTGAATAATATGGTTTAAGTGGCAGTGAAGTAAGATTGTATTAGCTACTTAATGCTAGGTAGATTGAAAAAGAAGAGGTTCACAGTCAGGGAGGATGTTGAGGAGGAGCATTCAATAATGGTCAAGTATTAATAGCTTTGTTCCCATTCAAGCAACAGCCCTTAAGTTCCAATGCAACACTTAACCTGTGTATTAGGAATAATATAAAAATGAAAGGATTTCAGTATTTGCAGAGAAGGAAAACTGTTGCTCATACAACTGGATTTTTTGCCTGGCTCTGCAGCTGTATCCCCAGCATACCTGTACTATCTATACATCAGCCTCCTCTGACCATCCCGCTGTGTGTCTGCACTTTTGAGCTGGGGGTGTGATTCCCAACGTGAGGAGACATTCTTGTGCTAGCTCTCGTTGAGCTAGTGCACTACATATAGTGTGTAGTCACAAAGCAGCAGGACACGTTGAGCATTTGCCTATGGTCTCTCATGGACATGTACTTAGGCTGCTAGTTTGTCCTACATTCTGGTTTTAGCGAACAATCACAATGAAAGCTAGAACAGATGTGTCTCTCAAGCTGGAAATCATACCCCAGATCAAAGAACTGACTTATCCTTAGATGCCATTCTCTCTCTCCCACTCTTCAAAAGTGAGAGGTAAACTGAAAAACATTTCATCTGTATCACAACTAATGTCTGGCTTTTGGGCACCTGAATAATTCCTTCAGCATCCAACCTTGATCATGTATTTTACTATCTTTACTTGTGTGCCCTGTTAATCTAACACAATATGAGGGCTATGGAAGTTCTAGTGTTCAAGGAATGCAACACCTGCCTCAGCCCATATGAAGGAAGCAGAGTAGGGGGGAAAAAAAACACTTCCTGTATTTTATCCACTGCCCTTATGGGGACCTGAGGGATTGAATCCAGTCATGGCACTATTATGACCCACTTTTTCCTTAAAGCAACTGTTAAATAACCCCTGGATCTAATATCTCATTTAAAGTGAAAGGTCAAAGTTTGTTTTTTAAAATGGCACCTAATAATTTGATAAAAAATTGAAAATTAATTTATGTTGACAATCTGTTTCCCCATGTTACTATAAAAAGGCAAATCTAAAATAGTACTAGAGAAAGAAGTGTTTCCTTATAAGCCCTTAAAAATGACATCCATATAATGAGAAAACATGGCTGTAATAATCACAAAGCAACTGCAGAAAGTAACCACCAAATATTTTTGCTACTTAGGAGTAAAACTCACTACTACTTACCAAGCACAGGTTTGTAGAGGTTGGTTAATTTTGTAAACGATGGAAACAAGTGAGGAAGATAATACTTTCTAAACAAGGCGAAGAGAAACTTAAAACCAGTGTCCTGGTTCTCCTTATTCTTCCACTCTAAGCTTGCAGCCTTTGCCAGGAAGTCCCAAAAAAAAAAGTTTCAAGTTAATACATGGTCTATTAAAAAGTTCTCCATGCTGTTAACTGCTGCTTTACTGAATGTGGCAGATGGAAAACATGGTAAATGAATTAATGCTACAGTTGTAGTTACCGTAAATCTAACCAGCAGAGCACTCTCAGATTTTGCATACATGTTCTTTTTGTGTCAAAAATAAATGAACAAAAAAAAAAAAAAAACCTGTGTGTGAAGTACCATTACTGAAAAAGTGTATTTTACTTGAGTTTAAAATGTCCCAATGCTACAAGAATTGCACAAGAACAAAAAATCACGATTACCTTTAAAATTTACTGTCCAGAGCTTGTTTTGGCTATCTCAAGTCACCTACACAGTCAACTGAATGTCCACTAAGTATTTCTTAGAGAGTAGTCTTGTTAGTCTTTAGCGCAAAAAGAACAAGGAGTCCTGATGCACCTTAAAGACTAACAGATTTATTTGGCCATAAGCTTCCATGGGTTAAATCCACTTCATGAGGTGCACTGGAGTGGATCTTACAGAGTTAGGAACATATAACGCACTAGTATATTAAAGGAAGAGAAGGGTGGATACTTTTAACTCCATTACTTTCTCTAGGGAGGTTAAAGTGTTCTCCTACAGGTTTATACGTTACCTTTCTTGATGTCTGATTGGTGTCCATTTAACCCTGTGGAGCAGACACTGTCCAGTTTGGCCAATATACAGGGCAGAGGCGTACTGCAGGCACAGGATGGCACGCATCACGTGGATAGATGTGCAGGTGGATGAGCCCCTGATGGTGTGGCTGACATGGTTAGGTCCTGTAATGGTGTCACTTGTAGAGATATGTGGACAGAGTTAGCAATGGGATTTGCTACAAGGACAGGATCCTGAGTTACTGTTTCTGTGGTGTGTTATGTGGCGGTGGGTGCGCATTTTCTTAGGTTGGGGGACTGGTCTGCAAGAGAGAACTAGCCTGTCTCCTGAAGTCTGTGACTGAGGGATCATTTTCCAGGATAGGGTAAGTATTGTCAATGATGAGTTAGAGGAGTTTTAGCTTGGAGCTGTAGGTGGTAAGCAGTGGTATTCCGTTATTTTCTTTGTTGGACCAGTCCTGTAACAGGTGACCTCTGGATACTCATCTGGCTCTATCAATCTGTTTCTTCACTTCCCCAGTCGGGTACCTCAGCTTTAAGAATGCTTGATAAAGATCTTGTATGTATTTGTCTCTATTTGAGGGACTGGAGCAGACAGTTGTATTTTAGGGCTTGGGTGTGGATAATGTATCTTGTAATGTGTTCTGGATGGAAGTTAGCAGAGTATAAGTAGCCAAATAGCAGCCACTGAGTTTTGAAAACTCATGCCCAAATAAATCTGTTAGTCTTTGAGGTGCCACAGGACTCCTGCTTGTTTTTTGTAAATATTTCTTGATTGTGTCCACTTTAAGCAGTTTTTCCTTGGTTTCAAAATCAAAATTCAGTTATAAAGTATGTATTTTTGACAAAATTACTACTTCTACTTTATATCTTTAAATCACAGGTACAAGTTAATTATTCTCTATTTTGAGTTTACATGCTATAAAGTAACCCAGCTCTTCTTTTGGTTCCAATTTCACAAAAGGATAGCTACTTTTAAGTCTGTCATGTGCCAGCAATGCCCCTCTGCTATATATATATCGGACAAACTGGACAGCCGCTACGTAAAAGAATAAAAGCACACAAATCAGATATCAGAAATGGCAATATACAAAAACCCATAGGAAAGCACTTCAATCTCCCAGGCCACACAGTAGCAGACTTAAAAGTAGCTATCCTACAGCAAAAAAAATTCAAGACCAGACTCCAAAGAGAAATTGCTGAGCTACAATTCATCTGCATATTCGACACCCTCAGCTCAGGATTAAACAAAGACTGTGAATGGCTGGCTAAATACAAAAGCAGCTTCCCCTCCCTTGGTGTTCACACATCCAGATCAACTGCTGGTAGTAAGCCTCACCCTTCCTGACTGAGCTAACCTTGTTATCCCCAGCCTTGCTCTGGCTTATTTATACCTGGCCCTGCAGATTTCCATGACCAGCATCTGATGAAGTGAGCCTTTGCTCACGAAAGCTCATGCTCAAAACTTTTCCGTTAGTCTATAAGGTGCCACAGGACCCTTCGTTGCTGAAAAAGTTTTGTGGCACCTTATAAACTAACAGATATTTTGGATCATAAGCTTTCGTGGGCAAAGACCCGCTTCATGAGATGCATGACTCATGCATCTGATGAAGTGGGTCTTTGCCCACGAAAGCTTATGCTCCAAAATATCTGTTAGTGTATAAGGTGCCACAAAACTCTGTTGTTGTTCTTAGAGCAACACTATTTTCCACAATGATAACTGATCAGAATTCAATACACAGTTCTGTTGATGAACAAAGATGGAACACCATTTGCAATGCACAGTCCGGAGGTATTTTGGTTTTGCAGGGCCAACATAGCTAAGAAAAAGTAGTGAAAATATTTTTATGCCACAGCAGACTGGAAGTTTGTATACATAACAGGAACAGTTCTGTTGAGTAAGACCATCACATTTTTATGTAATCATTCTGTACAGTAAAACTGAATTTTAAGTAAGATAAACAAAACTATTTACCATTTTGCCCATGTAACCATCCTAAAACATGTCTTCTGTAGAAATAAAATATCAATTTTCCACTTTAGATTTTTCATTATCTTCATTGTTTTTAAAAGTAAATGCTAGAGCTCTTTAACACCTAATACTGCATGTTTGTTTATTATATTAGGATTACTTCTTAATATTTCTCTCCCTTATTTCATTTTTTGTTTTAATCTCAATTTTTGTTTTTAGAATACTTCCATTCTTCTTTCCTCAAGCAAGAATATGGAGAAATTCTCAACTTTTTTTAAATAAAACATTTTGATTTAAATCAGCCTTTGCATCCTTTTAGAAAAACCCTCAATCTGTGCACTACCAGCTCTCTCATTCGTGGTATATGCTTCCATCATTGTTGTGTGTGTGTTACTAACAAGGAACAAATTATATCTATAGCCTCAGGCCAACATTTTAAAAGAAAATCCAAACACATAAGATTGTGATCAAACCAAATACTCCCAGGGACTCAGCTTCTCTTCTCACATCCTGTACACAGGAGACATACAGCCTGACTGATAAAGGTACCTATAAAAAGACATTTCAGCACCTTTATATATTCTGTTAAACAGAAATAACTCTGAGGCCAGGTCTACACTGTGGGGACTATAGCAGCATAGCACTTTAACTATGTTGCTGTAACTTTGTAATGATGGGTGTGTCTACACTTGCATTCCTCTTTCCAAAGAGCTATGCAAATGAGGCAAATTGAAAATGCAAATGAGGTATAAATTTGCATATTTGGCACTTCAATTGCACATTCTAATTTCGAAAGAAGCTCTTTTGAAATTCGAATATGCAAATGAGGTGCTGAAAGGGGAATGCAAGTGTAGACACACCTGTAGACACAACCTACAATAACCGAAGGACATTTACGACAACAAAAGGAACAGGAATCCCACAACCGATGGCAGATGCATCTAAATTTAGGGGTTAGGTCAGCATAGCTACAGAACTTGGGGTGTGGATTTTTCACACCCTAAAGCACCATACCTATGCAGGCTTAATATTAAGTGTTGTAAATCAGGCCTAAAACAGATGTGAACTGTTCCTATTATGAGACAGCAAGCTATGACCAAGCAACAGAAAGAAGAGTGTAGTGAGAGGTGATTCGCCTCTGAAGAGCAACCTGCTTCTCTCTTCACAGCAAACTCTGCCTTCCTCCATCACAACTCCTCCTGAGGACATCACATGCCCTAGGAAAACATCTAGCTGAGGTGACTAATTAAAAGGGAGGTCCATCCATATGTAAAATAGATTCCAGATTAAGAAGTTTCTACTTTTTTTACAAAATGCTTGAAAATCATTGTCACAATCAGTTGCAAATCATACTGTAGCACCTACCTAGCTGCAGTAAACAAAATGGTCATAGCCATGGATGTGACAGAATTAACAGCCACTGTAATTTCTAAGCTTTGCTAAAATCTTAGGTTATATGAGCTCTTGTAAAGTTTGCACTAGCATGCTGAAACATCTGTGTAGACAATGCTTTAATGTTATGGCTCAGGCTAGAGCTCAGGCTCTGAAGTCCTACCCCTGGCTTCAGAGCTCAAGCTGCAATGATTACACAACTATTTTTAGAATGTTAACATGGGGCAGTGGATGCAGGCTGAGCAACTCACTCCTTGATGCAGTGCATGTATATCCTTGGAGACTAGCAGTAAAAGAGAGTATGGCATGAAGTCCTGTGGAGAACATTAATTCAGAGGTGTGGGTTACTATAATGCATTTCATATACTACTTGGCTTATCTTGATTTAACAGGATTACCTTCCTCAAAAAGTTACACAAAGAATAAATTGTTAGAATTCTTTACAATTTTTAACATAACCAGCAGCAACGAGAGGAAGAGTTATGAGTGAATCGTTTGACTGGAATGGGTCAACCACCTCTTATCGTACTACTCGTGGCAATACTGATGGCTGAGACACGTATTATTCTATTAACAGCTTTTGAAATACGTGCACAGTTCACCTATTGTACGAAAATTCAAAATTAATTAAGCTTTGCAATTAGCTTCTTGATGTCACATGCTGGAGCATAATGACTAGGGACGTGTGTGAAACTGTTTACCTTGTGAGACACCTTCTTTAGAGATATAAGCAAAAGCTTTTTAAAAAAAATTATATAAAAACCATCACCACTTAGTTGTTGTCCTTACTTGAGATAAAAATAGCCAAATTCAATGTAAAAACCACAAGAAAAAGTTTGTCTTCTTTTCTTTTATTAAAAAAACAAAAAACAAAACAAAAAAACCACAAGTATCTGAAGGCAATAAACTCCACCTAAAAAAAAACTGTACTAGTAGAAACAAGGAAAACAGACTCCTATCACAGGTATATTCCCCCACATATTAAAGAGTTTACAACATATTTTTTTCGCACCTGGATTACCATATACTTTAACAATATCTGAAGAAAATAGCAGTTTTGGTCCTCAGCAACCTTTTCACCAGAGACAGCAGGCAAAAGTGGGGTTATCTCTTCAGGACAAATCTTTGCTAAAATATAGAGAAAGGTTTGAAAAAAGATGAAAACTAACATAGTGGTAAAAATAAATTGCATTTGTGATGCATTCATGTTCTATAAAACATTAGAATTAAATATAGCTACTGATTGCACAAAACCATGTTTCATTAGTCAGTTAGATCAATCTGGTATCTATCCAAGCCCCAAAATGCATAGCTAGAAAAAGCATCTGCCCTAGCTTCCCAACCCCGCAAAACCAATTTTTTTTTTTTTTTTGGACTGAGACTTGTTTATCAAGAATCTTTTGTTTAGAGAGAATCCTGGAAAGAAACTGAATACCACACGTTCTGTTATTTACACTGATTTTTAATTCAAATCTGTTTTTAAAACCTATCTGAATTTGCCACTGAATAATGAAAATTTCCCCTGGAGTGCCACAGGATCCAGGGACTTTACTCGAGAACCTAAGAATCCTTGACAACACAAGACATATTAGCACTTTATAGAGAACAACTGACAAAAGAATACAATGGAAGGGATTAACTCATGAAGGTTGCATCTGAATGTTCAGATCCATGAGGAGGATGTATATAGAAATCCTGATATCCAACTGAAGTTTCTAATTTATCAGTTACCACCACCACTAAACTTTCCCAGAAAGTAGTATTCCCACACAAGTTCCTCCCTTTTACATTTTCATTCTGCTGTTCCTCCTCCCTCAGTCTCACTGGTCCTTCTTGCCTTTACACTTTTCCCTTTAACCTACACCTGTTTGACTCTGCCTGCAGGCAAGACCTTTGCAAAGAGATGAGTCCTGCATTTACACTCAGACAGTTAGGATCAACTTAGTTGTCCTTAAATAAAAACTCTAATTTGCTGCCCTGTTTGGTCTTGCTTCACATAGTCATAGCTGGAATGATTTAGTTTGGGTGGATCCCACTTTAAACAAGGGGCTGGGCTAGGTGACCGCCTGAGGTCCCTTCCAGCCCTGGAATTCTATGATTCTATGTCCGCTTGAATCAATCTGTGAGAAGCTTAAGGGATGTTGCAAAAGTAATCTGTTTTTCTGGGCTTTATCTCAGTGAGAGAACTCGGCTAGATGGCTAAGACTCTTTGTACTGTATTGCCTTCTTAACTGGTACTTTTTAAATGTTCAAAACAAAAAGCAGTCAAGTAGCACTTTAAAGACTAGCAAAATAGTTTATTGGGTGAGCTTTCGTGGGACAGACCCACTTCTTCAGACCATAGCCAGACCGGTCTGAAGTGGGTCTGTCCCACGAAAGCTCACCCAATAAACTATTTTGCTAGTCTTTAAAGTGCTACTTGACTGCTTTTTGTTTTGATAGTGTATAGACTAGCACGGCTTCCTCTCTGTTACTTTTTAAATGTTGTACACATATTTAGATGCCTGTGATTGGCACCTTGTAGACACAAAGAAATTAGCCACGTGTACCAGAACTCTAATTGCCCTCTTTTCACATGAACGGTTGAGGACACAGAGAAAAAGAGGGGTAGAGCTTCTTACTATACCAGACATCAGAGCTTCCAGTCCTTTACTCCCCCACAATCTCTCTTTAGAGGATATCTTCCCCTAATCTTAGGTTTCATTTGATCGGGGAACTTGACTTCCCACTACTAAACAGGTACCTGCACTGGACACCTGCCAAGTTGCAACAACATCAACATCTGCAACCTCATCTACCTACCAGGTCCCCAATGGCTGCTGATAGAGGGAGCAGAAAAAACCGTACTACCTAGCCAGAAAAATGCCTTCATGGATACAAAAAGAGATTTGTCTGATGTCCACACCATGACCTAAAAACTCAATACTCTAGATGTTGAATGACATCCTCATCAAGGCCAAGGACTCACAAGCCCTCCCTCCAATGGACGAGAAACCCATAGGCAACCACTGCATCCTTCAAGCCAAACGTATAAGGAGACTGAATGCCCACAACAAGAAAGGAAGGATGAGCAATCCTTAAAGAGCCCCAAGGATTTTCTCTTCACTGCTAACACAAAGCCTCCCCACTGCTGAGGGGATGAAGTGTAGGTGGTCATGGTGACCTCAAATATGAGATTCATGATGGCAATATGTGAAGCAGAATTTTCTACTTACAGGTATCTAGAAAGTTAACTATATAATATTTAAGTTCTTTTTAATTTTATACTGAACAGTGACCAGGAAGAAGTAATAAATCAATGCAAAAAGAAGATCTGGTGATTTCTTTTCTATATGTTTAACACTACGTCACAGAAAAATGCACTGCACTTTGATACTACAAGATTAGATGGATACAGTGCTCTAGAAATATTGAGAGATTAATAACCTCATTATGACATGTCTCTGGTTCACAGATTTACAGAAATGAGTAGTGTGACCTATTAGATATTTATCCTTATTGGAAACATCTGTAATTGTATGAATTGGTGATCAGAGAAGCATATATATTCAGTAATTCAATTCTGATAATTTTACTTACCATCAGGCAAATTAGAAGGAGGGCTAATGAGCGTATCCAGTGTACAAGGACCTCTTGATGACATGATCACTGGAAAACCAGGCACTAGGCATGCAAAAATTAACACTTGTTCCTCTGTGGAATTTGTCTGAAGTGCTTGAAGCCAAAGAAGAAATAGACGGATTCCTTCACATCTAATCTAAAAGAAAAAGAAAGCAGAAAGTGAGACTGATAAAACAGGAAAATGCAGGAAAAATTCTTAACATTTAAAGATAAACACTTTTACAAAAATATGAAGATAAGCACTTTCACTCTTATCACCCTCCAGCCCTCCAATCATTTTAAGAGGCAAAATTGATCAAATAAACCACGCATTGGATATGCTGGAGGCATATTCAGGGACACTGCTGCATTCAGCCAATTCCTGGCCAATCCAAGAGTCCCTAGATAGCCAACTTTACCATGATAAGTTAGAGTAGCTTTACAGCTGTTCCTCCTTGAACAGGGGAACAAGCATCACTGGTAGCTTCAGGAAGTAAGATCTGCAAT
Organism: Carettochelys insculpta; assembly: GCF_033958435.1. Lineage (NCBI taxonomy): Eukaryota > Metazoa > Chordata > Testudines > Carettochelyidae > Carettochelys > Carettochelys insculpta. The sequence goes on along the minus strand of NC_134139.1, from coordinate 6,212,491 downwards.
CATCTCCTCCTCTGCACCTTGTAGTCCTGTCCCGAAACAGCCCAAGAATCAGAACCTGAAAACTGACTGTCTGAGGCAGTGTAGCAGGTGTATTTCCTGAACACAAAAAATGCCAATACTTTATGCCACACCAAGCACTGGCAGAATTTTGCAATTGATTTCAGTGAGACCAGGACTTCACTCCCACACTCCCGTTATTGCCCAGAAAACCTGTTCATAAGCTGATTCCTGTGCAACATATCATGATTGTTTTTATATCCCAAGGGTAAAGAGTGCTCAAAAAGCCTTTGGAAAAAAAGCAAATAAACTAATAAGGACGAATTTTATTTTTGGTTCCCTAATTAGAAAAAGGAACAATGGATTAAAAATAAAACAACAAAGATGAGCATTTGCATTTAAACTTATAGTTTAATATCCCAAATTTCAGGCTGAGGAGATTTAAAAGCAAGATATTAATCTGCAGAAATGTATCTTTACCACAGATGGTTTTATCAAAGATTCATTAGAATGACAGGAAGTCTGTTTATATAGATATTACAATGATAAAAAAGTGTCTATAATTTATTATTAAATGTGAATATTTATTATGTAGGAATTCTGGCAATTACAACAAATTAGGAATCATTTATAAACCTCCAGAGCAACAATGGAATTAAAAGTAGTTAGAAACACTAATGCAATCTAAGGAAATACCTTAATACAGTTTCCAGTATGTAAAAGCTTCTTCAAAACTGACCCTGAAATTTAAAAAATGAAATAGAAAAATAAATTGATAAACTAATAAACCTATCTGCTTTTGTCGAAAGAAGCATTTTTCCTACAACAGACCATTTTAATATTACTAAACAATATTACTATTGCAATGTACTTATTTAAACAATATTTGTGGAAAATTAGCAATGTTATAGCTAACATATCTATTGAACAGCAAGATGCAATTTATCTTTGAAATCTACTGTTTTACTCAGATGCCTCTCTCATTTTAAAATTATTACTAATGGACAACTGGTTACTTTGATGCATGCAATTTATAACTCTTTTTTTTCCCCCCCAACTACTGTACTAACATTTCATGCCCTAACTTCACATTATGGCATACTGAATGGAAAACTGATCATAAGGGTTTTGACATATGGAGAAGAAAGAAGCAAGGGAATAGGAAAATAACTAATAATGACAAAAATCTGCGAGAAAAAAACATATATATTAGGAAGCCTGCAGATATAATGAACAATTAAGAAAAAAGACTAAAAACTCTGTATGAATCAAAATTAGACAACTTTGCAAATGGTAGTCAACTAACAAAGTTATTTAACAAACACCAGAGTAAATCTGAAACTGCTGATTTGCTGAACTCTCAAGAATTTCATTTCTGTAATGATATAACAATCATGGTTTATTAGTAAATGCATTACTTCTACATGGTACTCTCTGTATGCTACTAAACATTTAACCATTTTGCGACACACAAGTCAACCTCCTACCCTAACACATTAGCTTTTTTACTGTGTTGGTGCACATGCACAAACTTCAACATGAAGCCTCTGGGGGTTCCCAGTCCTAGCAAGCAGAAGTTTGTGAGCAATAGATGAGATATTGCACTGATCTGTACAAAGCACAGTTGGACCCGAGTGTCTCAGAAGGACTGATTCTGCTCTACTCTGCGCTGGTTAGGCCTCAGCTGGAGTATTGTGTCCAGTTCTGGGCACTGCACTTCAAAAAAGATGTGGAGAAACTAGAGAGGGTCCAGAAAAGAGCGACAAGAATGATTAAAGGTCTAAAGAATGTGACCTATGAAAAAAGGTTGAAAAAATTGGGCTTGTTTAGTTTGGAAGAGAGAAGATTGAGGGGAGACATGATAGCGGTTTTCAGGTATCTAAAAGGGAGTCATAAGGAGGAAGGAGAAAACTTGTTCTTCTTGGCCTCTGAGGATAGAACAAGAGGCAACGGGCTTAAACTGCAGCAAGGGAGGTTTAGGTTGGACATTAGGAAAAAGTTCCTAACTGTCAGGGCGGTCAAACAGTGGAATAAATTGCCAAGGGAGGTTGTGGAATCTCCATTGCTGGAGATATTTAAGAACAGGTTAGACAGACATCTAATCAGGGATGGTTTAGATAGTACTTGGTCCTGCCATTGGGGCAGGGGGCTGGACTTGATGGCCTCTCAAGGTCCCTTCCAGTCCTAGTGTTCTATGATTCTATGATTGAAGAACTGAAAGAGATATTACCACCGAGCATTGAGAGTGAGACCAATATTTCAACGGAGAAAGTAGAAAGAGCAGTGGAACGATTAAAGAACAACAAGATCACAGGAGAGATGATCAAATATGGTATAGAAAGTCTGATTCAGGAAATATACCACCTATGTAATATAACATGGAAATAAGGGAAGGCACTGAAGAAATGGACAAGATCCATGCTAATGACAATACACAAGAAAGGAAGTGCATTGGATTGCAAGAACTAGAGAACAATTGCCCAAACAAGTCAGATAGGCAAGGCGCTGATGATGATGCTGACGGAGACACTGAGACTGCAGATAAAAGAACATCTAGTGGACGAGCAAGGGGGATTCAGGAAAGCAAGAAATACCATACAGCAGATATTGGCACTAAGATTGGTAGCAGGGAAAGCCTGACCAAAGAACAAGAACATCTACAATGCTTGGTCAATTTTCAGAAGGCATTTGACAGTATAAATTAGAAAGTGATTTGGGCAGTGTTGGAGTCATACCGAGCACATAGCAGACTGATACAGTTATTGAAGGATATCAATGACAATACAGCAGCAGTGCAAACGTGTGGAGAGTTGGGAAGTTAGTTTGGAAAGAGTAGAGGTATGTGACAAGGAGATCTGATATCACCAAGTATCTTCATCATGCACCTAGCAAGAGCGATGGACAAGACCAAGGAAGAAGTAGAAGAGATTATCTGTGCGCAGGATGAGAATCAACACCTTGAGGTCTGCAGATGAAACAGTTATCATTGAAGAAGATGAAAAGAAACTGGTGAGAATGGTGCAGGCGCTAAAACGAGGAAGGGAAGTGGTATGGACTGATTATGAACATTGATACAACAAAAACAATGGTATTTGGGGATAAGGAAATAAGAAGGAAGATCAGCGTAGATGGGATTGAACTAGAGAACACAGAGAAGTTCGCATATCTGGGAAGCAACATTATATATAATCTAGACTGGGAGAAGGAAATAGCAAGAAGAATACCAAAAGCAAGAGTGGGTTTGAAGGCAATGGATAAGACCTAGAAAAGCAACACAATTAGCTTAGGAACAAAGCTGAGCACCTTGAGAACATGTGCATTCAGCAGCACGTTGTACAGATCTGAGACATGGATGATGATAAAAGATCCAAAAAGAAGGATATTGGCATTTGAGAGGAGTTGTTAGAGAAAAGACCCTCAGAACAGGATGGACGCAGAAAGTCAGCAACGAGGAATTATATAGAAAAAGATACAGTCAAAAGAGAACCTACTGCAGAAGGTTATACAGTGCAAGTTACAGCCACTCCAGCATACCTGCAGAATGAATGACAAACGAAAAATCAAGACCCTGGTATTCAGCATAATGGACAGTTGGAATAGGAGAGGGAGACCCCACAGAGAATGGTCAGATGATATAGTAGATTGGTGCGGATCTAGTCTACAGAAACTAAGCCACTCCACACTGGACAGGGAAAGATAGAAGCAAATAGTGAGGGAGGCATCAGACACCAATGGGCGCTGAGCCCATGGCTGTTGTTGATGATGACGCACATGCACATTGAGTAACTTTTTGTCAAAGCAAAAAATTTGCATGTGCACATACTATTTGTACATACAAATTTGCATGCATATATAAATATGCTATTAAGTTTACTCAGCCATTAATAGAGAATAGCTAAAAATTTCTCAAATTATGACTTTTCGATTGAAATCAGAACAATATAATATTTACGCAATGTCTGAGCAAACCCCAATTTATGATGATCAAATTTACAGGAAATTGCAACACAGTAGTTCAAGCAGATGTCTCCTTTTATTTTGGAAGGTGTTAACTGGAAATCTGGAAACTTGACAACCCCTTTCCTTGACCTCTCATTTCCACCCATTATTTCTGCTGCCACCACAAATTCTTTGCTCAGCTAGAAAACATACTGGTCAATTAAGCAGCAAAATCAGTGTTGAAATCCCAAATAAAGAAGAGTGTTTTTAAAAAAAAAATGTCCTGTATTCAATAAATCTTCTGATCGTGTTTTATTGCTATTGAGAACAATAGTTATTGTCACAGTAGTAATGTCTATTATAGTCAAATTAATTTACAGGGACACCATAATTAAAATATGTATTTTAAAGATTACTCTAGATTATTAAACAAGTTATATTATTAAAACTTTGAAAATTTAGTTTCCTTTCCAGTACATATGGTCTCTCTCAGTCTCTAATTCTTCCAGGTCAATGAACTAACAAGTCATTTTTGCTTTCTGGTTCTCATACATTAGCAAAAGCCACAGTTGTTTTGGCTTACAAATACTGCAGTTTAGAGCCTGAACTACCCAAGACAAGCATGTCCCTTCAAGTTGATAGGAAAAAGGGAATTTCAGAGTTGGCCCGTGTAACTGAGCCACGGGTGAGCGAACTGCACCACTTTCTAAATGCTGCAGCCAGAGGCATGCTCACGAAGCAATGAATATTCATTTCAGCACTTCATTAGTACTCTTCAATTTTGCCATTAGCATGGCCATTTCAAAGTTTTCTGTAAGTGTAGACATAGCCAAAAATTAGAAAATGCCTGAAGTAAGTTTGCCTATGATATCTTGATTTGTCTCCTTTGTGAATGGGTGCAACTAGTTGTTTTTTTTGGGGGGAGGCATGTAAGATTTGATTTTGGGTGCCCTCCCCACACACTGCTCACCTCTTGTGCACTACAGCTTACCTAATGTTAATTATTTACCCCATTTTCTCTGTGTATTAAAGAGCGATGAAATAAGTTTGTGTAGTTTTAGCTGTGCCTAGTATTTCAACCCCACAAATGACGATCCAGAGCAACCTGGCTTCCAGCGTACTTGAGTGATATCCCAAGTACAGTAGTAGGACTTGGTTTGATGTGCAATTCAGTAGGTATCAATGGTATGAATAAAAGCCTGAAGCTGAATTCATTGCTCATCTTTACTAAATACAGATTGTCTCTGTTCCCTTACATCTCACTTCAGACATGGCTTATGCCATACTTTTGCTTCTGTTTTCTTATTGCACACACAGAGCTCATGCTAAGAAATGAAACCTGTGAGCTAGGTCAGGCATTTCTAATTTCACTGTAGTGCCACAAACTTAGCATTCACTTTACTATGTAGACATTTACTCCTCTCCTGTTCATTACACATTGATAGCTGAATTCTTGAGATGCACAATGCTTTAACAATCTCACTTTAGTCCTCCAAAGCGCTCTGAGATCTGGATTTGTAATACCAGTGGGACTCTTATCATGCATTGTTACAGTACGTATTTGTGTAAAACTAGACATACAACTCCACGGAAACATATCTTACATGCTTAGTACTTGGTTCTTGTATTCCCACCCACCCCCGTAGCTTGGGAGAGCTGGGAGCTGCCCCAGAGCAGCTGCCACATGATTCCTGGCTCCTTGCAGCTTGGGGAAGCTAAGAGGAGCGCCAGAGTGGCTGCCGCCCAGCTCCCAACTCCCCATGAATCAGGGTAGCCAGGAGGAGCAGCAGCGCAGCTGCTGTCTCCTTTCTGGCTTCCCACAAGCTTGAGGGAAGCCGGGAGCTGCGCCAGCAGGACAGCAGCACTGTTCCCAGTGCCCCGAGGCATGCAGCAGCTGGGGAGGTGTCCCACAGGGCGGTAGCCCAGTTCCTGGCATGGGGCAGCCATGAAGCTGCACTTTCCTGGCAGCCACAGACAGGGAGCCATGCAGAACCGCGTGTCCTGTATTTGGCCTAAGGAGATATGGTCACTGTAAGGCAGTTTTTCCCAACCTATGAGTCATGATTACATTTCAAGAGATTTGCCGTCTGGGCTAGGCAGATCCACAGGTGACTATTAAGAAGCCATCCACACTCCTGAAGTGGTTCTCAACTTCTTAATTGGATTAACAGCTGTCAGGCAGAACGAAGCCGTAGAAATGTAGCACTTTAAAGACTAACAAAATGATGTATTCGGTGATGAGCTTTCATGGGACAGACCCACTTCGTCAGAGAGTTAGGCCTATCAATTACATTGAGAACCATTCCAGTTGCAGGGCAGAGAAGTGCATACCTGAGGAGCAGCGCCCAGCTCAGGTAAGGTGGGGGCCTGACTTTGAGGTTGGGAAGGAGAGTAGAGCTGATCAGCTCCCTGGATTCTGGCCTCTGCAGGAGGTGAGGTCCCCACAGGCCCCATCAGGGTTCCTGCAGCTGGTGCTGCTGTCCAGGGCTCTGCACCCCATCCAGCTTTCAGCCATGGGAATCCCTGTGCCTCCCCTAGCTCCCTCCAGCCTGAGCGACTCCTAGCCTCTGAGTGTGACTCCCCTAACTCCTGACAGACACCCTTAGCCCCCTTCAGCCCGAGTGACTCCCAGCCGCTGAGTGTGACTTCGCTAGCCCCTTGCAGCCCCAGAGTGTGACGCCCTGACCCCTGAGTGAGACACCTTTTGCCCCCTTCAGCCTGAGTGACTCCTAGCCTCTGAGTGCGACTCCTCTAACACCCCACTAGACCCCTCCAGCCGCTAAGTGTGACTCCCCCAACCCCCTCTAGCCCGAGTGTGACTCCCCTAGCCCCTGATTTTGGGGGTTAAGCCAGGGAAGCAGTTTGGGGACAAGTGTCTTTCCACCATCACAACTTTGACTGACTATAGTAAATGTAGTGTTATTATTTTATTCATATATTTTCCCTTTTCTATGAAATAATTATTATGAATATATAAACATGAGGGGCACACTTTCATATTCTTGACTCAGGCCCAAAATTAGCTAGTTATGGCTCGGCTCGGCTCTCCCCTCTCTTCCCCTCAACCCTTTTGGAATTGCCTTGGGTCACCAACTCTTCCTGAATTGTCAGAATGGGTCCCCATCTGGAAAAGGCTGGGAACTGCTGCCATAGGGGAAGGGAATGGGGCATGCCTTGTCCCCAGGCTAAGTTCCAAACAGAGGACTAATAGAATTAATCTACAGCTATCAAGAACTATTTACAGGCACTTAACAAAACAAAAAACTATTTACAAATGAAAAACAAGGGAGAGTTATGCTAAGACTAAAAAGCCTAAACTGAGCGTGCAGTTCTAAGCACTGTCACTGCAGCAAGAAGGAACTGAAGAGGGAGGGGGCCAGAGACTCTCTATTTAGTATGACGTGTGCACGTCACTCCAGAGCAGCGGTTCCCAAACTTTTCAGCATCACGTCCCCCTTTTGATTTTTGGGAAACCCTCACGCCTTCCCACCTCTTCTTTACCCTCATTCAACCCCCCTTTCCACAAATAACTCAATTTGTAATTTAAAGTAAACAAAAACTCTTGATATAAAAATGTGATTTAAAATTAAAAATAAGCACAAATACTTCTTCTTGGCCCAAAAATTTAATAAAAATGTAATTTAACAGCAGAAACAAATTAATTTAATGTGAAAGATGGTGCTACATTTTCTTCATAAGTTGGGAAATCCTAAGAGACTGACAATGGACCATCCAAGCTAATGGCACAGGCCCCACCTCATAGAAGCCTGCTGCAGCCCAAGCTAGCCAGCCGCCCAAGCTCCTGCCAGGTGCCTGCTCATCCAACCCCATGCTGCCGGGGCCACCCACCTGAGAAGCCCAAGCCTCCACGTTACCAAGCCCAGCTACCCAACCCCCTACACTGCTGGGGGTCTGCAGCCTGCCCGCCAGCTGCCTGAACCACCCGTCAGCTGCCTGAACCACCCGCCAGCCGCCTGAACCACCCGCCAGCCACAGGCCAGACACCCACCCAAGTCCCCACACTGCCAGGCCCAGACACTCACCCACCTGCTGTGGGCCGGCCAGCCATCCAAGCCACAGGCCAGCTGCCCTAGCCACCTCACTGAGCCCCTGTGCTCCCAGGACCAGCTGTCCTAACCACCTGTCTGAGCCCCCCATGCTACAGGGGCCAGCCACCTGACCACCAGCCACAGGCCAGACGTCCAAGCCGCCTGCCATCTGCCCTAGCCACCTGCCTGAGCCTGCGCTGCTTGGGCCAGCCACCCAAGCCCCCACAGTCCCAGGGCCAGCTGCCCTAGCCACCCACCTGAGCCCATGCTGCTGGGGCCAGCCACTCAAGCCCCCACACTCCCACAGCCAGCTGTCCAAGTCACCTGCCTGAGCCCTGGCACCGCCAGCTGCCTGAGCTGCCCTCCCCAACCCCGCCCCTCCCTCAAAGCCAGCCCCGCCAGCCCCCTATCTAACACCATCCTCCCTTGCCAACCCACACTCACTCACCTTTGCAGGAGGCAGCTAGGTCCACGTGAGCCTTCGCCGTCTACCTGCTTTTTATAGTGGCTGTGCCAGGTTGCCCATATAAAATGGCAGGGGCTGAGAGCTGGAAGCAAGGGCTGGTTCCCTCTTGTGGTGGGGGGTTGGGGGGAGCTGGGTCACCTCGTGCCACCCCTGGAATTTCTTCACGCCCCCAGTATGGGAAACCATACTCCAGAGGGTGCACAGGCCAGCTCCCCTACAGGTACAGCTGTGGGAAAAACCTTCCAACACCAGTGCCTGTAGTGAGCACACGCCCCCACGTTGAATGGACATGAGGAATCACTCAAAAGGAATGAATAATTCTGTATGCAGAACAGGGTTTGAATGGCATGTGTTAAAGACCCAGGTCTGCACAATCAATGAGGAAGATAAAAAGCAATATTGAATAACTAATTTATGTATTCACTGAATGAGGCCAGGGTCCAATCGAAAACATTTTATGTGCTCATGTATTAAAGACCACCATAATACATAAGCACAAAGGAGCTGAATTACGATTTTACAGGCCACCTTACTGCTAGCATTTCCTAACTGAGTGTTAGGCTGTGCAATCTTTATATTTAAAAAAAAACCCACTGAAACATTATTTCCTTAATCAATAAAAACCTTAAAACTTCATCATGTGGGGCCATATTGACTCTCCCCTGCCCTCCTTGGGTTCATCAGCAAGGTTCAGTTGTTTAGAAGCACTGCATGGATTTCCACCACTTGAGCTAGCAAAATAACTGGAAGAAGAAATAGGTGGTTATCCCCAGTGTTGCTCCGGGATTAGAGGGAACGAGAGACACTTTGTCAGTGCATTTCACAGCTGCCTGATGACCACAGAGGAATGCTCACATAGGGTTCGGTGTCATTCTAGGCTATGTAGGGGAATGTTCTCAAGTGGTTAATAGACTCTTCTGCTGTGACCCCAACCTGTTTGTGTCTGTTCCCTTCTGTATTCATCTACTCCACCCCTACTCCTTACTAAATTCCCCTTATCATATAGCTACTCCAAACCCAACCCAGCTCCAGTCCCTTCAATGCAATCTCTCCTCCCCCTCTTCCTGGCCCCTCCCTTACTCCCCCCTCCACATCTTCCTTCATCCTCCCTTTCCATTCCTGCTCAGCTCTCTCAATCCATAAAAAATGCATATGTCACACAACTTATACCACATCATGGCTAGCTTGAAAAAAACAGGTATGGCACTCTGATGTCATGAGTGCTATAGCCTATTTGTTGATCCTGCTTTAGGCAGGGGGCTGGACTTGATGACCTCCTGAGGTCCCTTCCAGCCCTTGGATTCTATGATTTTTGTAGTTTTCACGCACAATTTGTTTTAAGAACTTGATGTTGTTCAAGAGTTACAGATTTTTTTAAACCTGCTCATCATAGGGACATGAAGTTTCAAAACAATGGCAAATTCATTCCCACACTTCTTAGTTTATGCATGCTGAAAAGTACAACTTATTTTTACATTTATAATATATGGAGCTATATCTATCTCACAGAGCTGGAAGGGACCTTCAGAGGTCATTGAGTCCAGTCCCCTGCACTCACAGCAGGACCTATCACCATCCCTGATGGATTTTTTTGTTTTCAAATGTATTTGCCCCAGATCCCTAAATAGCCCCCTTAAGGAATGAACTCACAATCCTGGGTTTAGCAGGCCAATACTCAAGCCACTGAGCTATCCCTCCCCTCTTCAAGTACTGGTTAAAAGAAAATAGACAAACCTTCCATATAAACTACACATACTACAGCCAGAATCTACAAAGCATAGATTTAAGTTCTCTATATTTTGGTCATCCTAATCTAGCACTCAGTTTGTCTGAAAACCACCTCCCAAGTGTGTCACGTTGTGAGCTATTTTTGCGGTGTAATAATTAGGTCACATACACTGTACTGCTTTTCATTCAAGAATTGGAAAAGAACTCAGTAAAAGAATTCTTAAGGATTGTTCCCATTTTACAGATGGCAAAACAGACACAGAGAAGTTAATAAATCTGCCCAAAACCTCCAAAAGTCAGCAATGGAATCAGGAATAGAACTTATTTTCTAACTATCATTTTCCTTCTTTTATAACTAAAATAACTAAAATCTACTAAATACACATGCAAATGACATAAGCAGTATAATTCACTGTCTATTATGCCCAGTATTTGCACCATTTGGGAAAAAAATACTTGGGAATAAAAGCTACAATTGTTTAATAAATCTTTTGGCAAAAGAAGAAACTAGCCAGAAAACCACCGCCCCCCCCCAAACAAAAAAAATCAGGGAACAGTCACACAGCTGAACAGTTTGGTGATTACTCTTGCAGGAATTAAAAAAAAAGGAACTGAGGTCTGTAGCTGAATGAAGCCTTTAAGGCCTGAAGATTCAAAAATTCTTACCTTTGGGGCTGACACAAAAGTTCTTCCTATGCACTCTTCTACTATTAAATGATTCTGTGTTTCATAGGGCATGATGATGAAGTGAATTTCCATCAGGAGGGATCAGCAGGGCAATTTATGTAAGAGGACAGCAGCTCCACTGGAACTTTTAGAATTTTTGAGAATTTCACTGAAAATGGCACTACTAGCCAGCTTATATTTGTACCAATAGGAAAGTTAATAATGGCGAACTACCACATTTTACACATGCATTTTAATACTATTGTGACAGTCATGGTTCAGGCACCACAAGGGGAGAACAGAAGGATCAAGCCCCAAAGTTGAACCAGTTGACTGTATAAAATGTTACTACACGATACAAATTATGTTGAATAAGGCCTTTTACAAATCATGTAATGTTCTGAACTTAATGTTTATTTGACATACATATACTGATTGTGATTATTAAGTTATGTATTCATGAACATAGCAAACTGTGCTCCCAGTTTGTGGCGCTGTCAGGTTGATGAGGGGTGCCTTCCTCACCAGAAGAGCCTAACTCCAACACTTACGATTGTACCACCCAGGAAGAGACAAACGGCAGTCCACTGAAATTAACAGGAAACCACTGAGGCTTTCTAACTATCAGTACTAAGAAAGAATTCCCCCCACTCTAAGCAAGCACGAGTCATCAAACCAGGAGAAGGAAAAAAGGGGAAGGGAGAAGACTTTTTAAATAGAGGTATGAAATTGCTATTTTCATCCAGAAATTGAAGAACAGTTATTGATGGGTGATATCATTGAAGCACTAGATTCAGTAAGCTGGGGTGGGTGGGGGAGGAGAAGGGAGAAGAATAATTGGGGAAGCTATTCAGAGGCTATGGGTAACTTGTGTAAGAAAAGCGATGTTATCTAATTTGATTTACGTTTGTCTTTCTGTTTATTTGCTGTGTAACTTGTATGTTTGCTATTCCATACTATTTTATCTTTGAAACTGTGATTTTTTTATTATATGGGCTTTGAGTTTATTTTTACCAAAACCTGGTTTCTAATGTGGCAACTGTATGGAGTGCATGTATCAGAGTAAGCTGGTGTCTGGGAGAGGCCAGGAGAGATGATTTAATACCTTTGGTGGCAACAAAGCAGAGGAGAAAAGTCCTAGTGGCTAGTACTTAAGAACAGAAGGTGGATGGATCTGGGGGTTGGATGGTACACTGCAAAGAATAATGAGGCTGGTGAAACCTAAGATGAGACCTTGTGCTTATAGGCAAACTAATGGTGTCAGGGATCTAAATCAAAGCTGCACAGCATAAAGGCACCGAAGGTTACAGAGCAGATGCATTCGGTAAATCCTTTATTAGTTTGAGTAATCCTCAAAACATCACAGAGCATCGTGGTTACAGGAATTGCACTCAAAAGCAGAAAACTCAGCTTCTCACTCCAAACATTTGAAAAACAGACCCTACCCTAGCAGACTGACAAGCGAGGTGGCAAAGTACACAATTAGACCGCGTCCACACAGGCAGCTTCTGTTGACAAAACGTGCCAAGCATCTACACAGTTAAAGTGCTCTGTCGAGAGTTTGTTGACAAAACTCAGCTGTTCTGCCAGCAGCATTATACCTGTCCCTGATCAGGTATAATGCCTGTCAACAGTGTTTTGTCAACAGAGTGCCCATGTAGACACTGCTGTCAACAGAGAGGGCTTCTGGCTCCCTGGGAAGCCCTGTTTGTAGAGCTTCTGGTCAGCCATTCTGTCGAGAGAGGGCAGGGCAGTCTGGCTGCCCCCTGTCGACAGAGCAGCTTGCTCTTTTGATCTGCTTTTGTGTGTAGACACTATTTGTCGACAGACGTGCTGCCAAGCTTTCTCTGTCAATAGTGACCTCTGTCAACAGAAGCTGCCCATTAGATGTGGCCTTATAGCTTGTTTTCTTCCCTTTCCTTTGGGTTAAAGGAAATAAAACAAAAGTAGAAAATAAGCCAATTAAAATTCATGCATGATTAAGCTGAATATTGGGAGGGGGAATTGGTATGAAAACATAATTTTAAGCTTCTACTAAAATATGATTTTAAAATGTATTTCTTACCTATACTGTGGAAATGCCATCGATAAAATATCCTCTCAGGTAGCAGTTGTAATATTTTCTGCAGGAAAAAAAAACTGAACAGTTAACTTGTCCATAATAAGTTAGGTCATTCAGAGAATCTTGTGCAATAGATGTCTCTCTCCAAGCTAAATCTGAATTAAACAAAAACCAGACATCTACAGTAACAAGGATTACTGTCACAGCAACGAAGGGTCCTGTGGCACCTTATAGACTAACAGAAAAGTTCTGAGCATGAGCTTTCGTGAGCACAGACTCACTGTCCACGCTCTTTTCATAAATTAAATTTATAGTATATATCATGGTCACTAACCACAATTGTACTTACATTTTTAAAAGTATCACCATCAAGGAGCTTTTAAAAAAAAAAATCTTGTTTTTAAAAAGGATCCAATCCCTAATATTTCAGAGCACGAACCAACCTCTAACTGAAGGAGTTGGAAGAAACTTATCCTATGGATGGGGCTTTCAAAATTGTACATTTTAGGGTATTTATATGTTCTTCTGAAGCATCAGATATTCAATTCTGTCAGACAGGATACTGGCCACATCTGAGCAAATCTCACATCCTGTGGATTACAAGGGTAATATTCCCACCAAATATCGTTGGCAGATCCATGAGCTTAAGCAGCTCCAGGGGAATGGTCATGAGTACTCTTACAGAGAGCTGATTTACCTGCAATTTCATCTGCTGACTGGAACTGACCAGAATCACATGAAGTTACATTAACTACTCCACAGCAGATGAATTTGGTAAAGCACTCATGTGGAATACTACACAGTGGTCTTCCTCCGTAGTTCTGGGATGACTAGGATGGATGAAAAGCAAGCCAAGGAAGAGAAAAGGTCTTGACCACAACCCCTAGCTTCCATATGGTCCCAGTAAATCAAAGCAGTTAAGCACATACTTAAGTACTTCGCTGAACTGGGGCACATAATCTTGGTTGGAGAAACAGTTGGGGCCATCAAATTTAACTATTTGCCAACCCAGTGAATTATAATGCTAACAAAGCAATTTGTGCAAATCACCAAAAAATTTTATTCTTTTTACATTTGGTAAAAAAAGCTTTTACCTGACTTCAGTTTAGTGCAGGCCAATGTGGCTAACTTACAATTAAATGTCTTTTATATGAAAGAGAATTATAGGCTGTTAACCAACAGAACAGTTACTCTGAGAAGCAAGGGCTAACTTGCTACTGCTGAGGATATAAAAGGATCCAATTAATGAAAAATCCATATTTGTTTTGTTTTTCTGAAAACTTTTCAGTTGCTGCACAATTGATTTAAAGAGAATAAGTTTCCAAAAGGGAAATTAGTTTTAACACAAATTTTAAACGTTAAATAAATCAACTCTAGAAGAAATTCACAATATATTTTAAACCACCACATAAAACAATAGGAATATACTTGCAAAAACGTAAAGCACCACCAGGTGTGAAGAAAAATTCCATGCAGGATGTAAAAATGAGTGACAAATAAGGTAAGTAACTGTGACCAACTTGTTGATCTTTAAAGATAACACTTAATTCTTTTTAAAAGTCTTTATCTGCTTGGCTGCGTTGCCTTAATATTTAAGTTATTTCTTCATATAAGACCAAGAAGTGAGCCATTATTGCCATCTTGCAACGATGTGCTCAAAAATAGATTAGGACAAAATAAAGCTATTGGAAAACAATGTGTTTCAGAAAAATATATAGTACTCCAATGACAGTCTCTGAAAATGGAAGTTTCTTCAAAGCAAAACATGATAGTTATGGCAGATTCATAGACATTGAGAACTAGACCTCAGGTCACATCAGTTTTCTACAGTACACAAAGTTGTCCTCCACAACAGCAGCACAGGAGTTGTCCCACATGCTGTATTAAAAATCTTACAGTTAACTCAAAGCAGAAATTAAGTCTTGTATAACCTTTTGTGTTCCTCATTGTACTTTGCTTCATCACAATCCCCACAAGTTCTTCCATAGGCTTTCTCCTAGGCTTACCTTGGCAGCAGTGGGTAACAAGAATTATCCTGAAAGTCACATGGCCAGATGTCTAGCTCTCTGTCTATGGGCTAGATAAATGTGCTTGGAATGGAAAGAACTGACTGGCTAAAAATGAGGTTATGATTAAAAATATGGGGATTTACCTGTTAAAGACCATGTTTCTGCCAGATTGCAGGATATATAAAGATATAAAAATTACCCATCTAAATATTAAAATACGAGCATCAGAGGGGTAGCTGTGTTAGTCTGTACCGACAAAACAAGTCCTGTAGCACCTTATAGACTAACAGACTTATTGGAGCATAAGTTTTTGTGGGCAAAGACACACTTTGTCAGATGCAACATTATTAAAATACTAGGAGCTCTGCGTCCTTCAGCACTACCTTTGACAATAATCACCTAATCTCATTTCTTTCTAAAGTTGTCAGCTTTTCTTTTTGACGTTTCATTCTAAGTTTTACAGTACTACGTGTACCAAATATGAAGAATAAAAATTGTGCTGAACTTTTCATACATTCAGACAAATGTTAGACACACAATTGTGTATACATAATTCACAGTAAGAATTCATGACTTTTAAAAAGAAAAAAAAAAAAAAACATACTGGATACCAAAATCTGAATGAATTAATGGGACTTCAGAATCTTTAGAAAGGGCTCCAATGTGAAAACATTCTAGCATTTTTCTAATTATTATAAATTCACACAAAAGCAGAACTGACCACAAGGAAATATTTCAAGATGTATTTATTTCTATGTAAGTCACAAAAATATACACATAGTACCATCAACAGAAATTGATTTTACCATATATTTTAGAATCTTTCTGAGAATATAGAACCTCCTTGGGAGTCCTATGTGGGCATAACTTCCTCTAAATTTTACAAATATGTTCTTGATAACCAATTTTTATACCTCTGAAAAGGGCTAGTGACCTTCTTCACTAACAGGACAAACCTGGTCAAAGACTGCAGTTGATATAAGATTTTAAAATGCACTACATGCTGTATTATACAAAGTGCAAAATGTTAGGTTGTAAGGCAACAAAATGAAAATAGGTCCATAATTAAATACATGTTAATTGTAAGTAAGATTCCCAATAGCATGAACATTTGCACTATATGACATATTAGTCTTATACACGTGATGTACCCCCCGTACTTTATCGAAAATGGGTTATGGATATAAATATATATAACTCAGGAATGTTTTGAACAAAAGTTGACTTGTGGCCTATAATTTTTAATGTTATAACCTGCTAGATCTGTAAATCCTATTTTGGTGGTAGAAGAACTTCAGAGAGCAAAAAGGTGGCTGTTACTTCAGAACACCAGGGAACATCCCAAGGGGACCACACCCCATCACAATATTGAATTATACATATTAAAGTATTCATAAATGTCTGAATATATTCTAATGAACAAATTACGTAAAAAACACAGTATAACAACTTCAGATGCAGAACGAACAGAAGTAAATGCAGTCGCACCAGAAATACCATCATTGGGCTTGTCAAAGGCAGCATGGTAATCACCCTGAGTGTGGAATAGCAATGAAGCGCTGCGATGCAGCACCTCATGAGGCTAAATTCTCACTGCAGGCACTTGGAAGTTAGCAACTTTGAAGCAGCAGCGGGCACTTCAAAGTACCCGCGCAACTCTGAAGTGCCCTTACTCCCAAAACTCCAGTCATTTGGTACAGAAGCTGATTCAAAGGAGAGGTTACAAACCACAGTTAGCAATTCCACAATTTCATATTTGAGTTCCTTCAGAATTCCTGCCTGAATGTCATATGGTCCTGGTAACTTATTACTGTTTACATTATCAATTTGTTCTAAAACCTCCTCTAATAACACCTCAATTTGGCATAGGTCCTCAGGTCTGTCACCTAGAAAGAATGACTCAGGTTTAAGAATCTCTATCACTTCCTCAGCCATGAAAGCTAATATGAAGTTGTTTAGTGTCTCTGCCATGGCCTAATCATCCTTGAGTGCTCCTTCAGCATCTCAATTAGCCGTTGCCCCACTGGTTGTTCAGCAGGCTTCCTGCTTCTGATGGTTCATTCTCTCTCTCTCAAGTTGCTATTACTTTCTGAATTTTTTGCTAGCTGTTCCAAAAAAGAATCTGAAGCCTTCCTAATTACATTTTTACACTTCATTTGCCAGAAGTTGTGCCCCTTTCTATTTCTCTCTCTAGGATTTAGTGTCCTCTTTTTTAAAACAGTGCCCCTCTGTTTCTCACTGCTTCTTTTACATTATTGTTTCACCAAAGTGGTAGTTTTTGTTTTTCTTTTTATGTCTTTTCATCTGGGGTATAAATTTAAGTTAAGTTTCTTTTATTGTATCTTTAAAAAGTTTCCATGCAGCTTTCAGGGATATCACTTTTAGCACTGTGCCTTTTAGTTTTAGTTTAATTTCTTCATTTTTGGGTAGTCCCCATGTCTGAAATGAAATGCTACAGTATTGTGCTTCTGTAATGTTTTGTGTATTATGGGGATTATATTATAGACAATATCACCATGTAGTCCAGTTATATTCACCTCTTGTCTTGGACTAGACCCTGTGCTCAACTTAGGAGTGAACCAAGAACTGCCCCTCTCATGGGTTCTAAACATAGCTGTGCCAAGGAGCAGTCATTTATGGTGTCAAAAAACTTTCTCTCTGTATTCTGTGCTGCTGTGATATCTACCCAGTCAATGTGGGGATAGCTGAAATCCCCCATTATTGATTTTCTTTTAATAACCTCTCTAATCTCCCTGAGATTTTCACAGTCACTATCAATTCCTGGTCAGATGGTCTGTAATCACATATCTTACTACTATATTCTGATTATTAGAGCATGAAATCACTATCCATAGATGGACCCCACCACTAGAGGCTTCTGCCTTAACAAAAAAAAAAAAAACCAAAACCAAACACCTCCACAAGGTAACAGATAGAAAAGTTACTCACCATAGTAACGGTGGTTCTTCGAGATGTGTCCCCGTGGGTGCTCCACATTAGGTGTCGGGCTCACCCAACGCCGCAGATCGGATCTTCCAAGCAGTTTCTGCCGGACCGCGCATGCGCCGGTGCGCGCCGCTCCCTTGCGCGCTCCTGGCCACGTGCGCGATCCGGTCCCCGCCAGTTCCTTGACCAACCGCCTCGGATGCTCCTGCAAAACACTAACAGAGATCCGAAGCGGGGAGGATGGGCGGGTAGTGGAGCACCCACGGGGACACAACTCGAAGAACCACCGTTACTACGGTGAGTAACCTTTCTTTCTTCTTCGAGTGTCCCCGTGGGTGCTCCACATTAGGTGACTACCCAGCAGTAACCCAAGATAGGAGGTGGGTAATCAGATTATGTGCAGCTTGTCCCCGAGAGGACCGCTGTCGAGAGACGGGTATCCTCTTGGAATACCCTGTGAAGGGCGTAATGTTTGGCGAAGGTGTCGTAGGATGACCAGGTCGCCGCTCTGCAAATGTCTTTTAGCGCAACGCCCTTGAAAAAGGCTGTTGATGCCGCCACCGCCCTAGTGGAATGAGCCCTGGGCGTGGCCAGTAAAGGAGTCTTTTTGAGATCGTGGCACATTTTTATGCAGGATACGATGTGCTTCGAGATTCTCTGCAAAGAGAGACCTTCTCCTTTCGATTTGGGAGCGAGAGAGACTAGGAGTCTATCCGTTTTCCAGAAGGACTTGGTCCTGTCTATATAGAAGGCTAGCGCCCTCCTCACGTCCAGGAGGTGTAGGCGCGCCTCTTTGTTAAGAGTTATGAGGCTTTGGATAAAATGAGGGTAAAACAATAGGTTCGTTAATGTGAAACTCAGACGAAACTTTAGGAACAAAGGCTGGATGCAGCCGTATGGTTACTGCCTCCTTGGAAAAAACAGTGCAGGGTGGCGTTGCCATAACTGGCGCAAGCTCGCTCACCCTGCGAGCTGACGTGATTGCGAGAAGAAAGGTCGTCTTTATCGTAAGGAGGCGGAGGGAAACCGTGGCCAAAGGCTCTAACGGTGGTCCCGTTAGCACATTAAGCACCAGGTCCAAGTTCCAAGAAGGTGGAAGCGGTTTCCGAGGGGGGTATAGGTTTACCAACCCTTTGAGGAACCTGGTAACCATGGGATGGGCGAACACCGTGTGCCCTTCCTCTTCATGTCTGAACGCCGAAATGGCGGCAAGGTGGACCTTTAACGAGGATAGTGAGAGTCCTCCTCTCTTGAGGTCCAGTAAATACTCTAATATTACAGGTATAGGCACCGAAAGGGGGGCTAGCTGTTTGGTAGAACACCATGCTGTGAAGCGAGTCCATTTCTGCTTGTAGGTCTTCCTGGTGGAAGTCCTCCTGCTACTTTCTAGGACTTGTTGCACTTCCTCCGTACATGTGCTTTCTAGGGAGCTGATCCATGAATTAACCACACTTGTAGTCGCAGGCCTTGGGGGTGCGGATGCACTATGGACCCCTGGGCTTGCGTGAGCAGATCCGGCGCCACCGGAAGGGGCATCGGTGGACGGTCCGACATGCACAGGAGTAGGGGGAACCACTGCTGTCGATCCCACGTTGGGACTATCAGGATCATTTGGGCTCCTTCCCTCCTGGCTTTCTGCAAGACTTTGTGGATCAGCACTGTGGGAGGAAAAACGTAAAGTAGGGGGCCCCTCCACGAGATCGCGAATGCGTCCCCCAGGGATCCCCGTCCCAGTCCTGCCCTGGGGCAGAATCGTGGGCACTTCTTGTTGTGTTGAGTGGCGAACAGGTGTACCTGGGGAAAACCCCATGCGTGAAAAATCGGTCGTAGCAGATCGGGACGGATCTGCCACTCGTGCGTGAGTGCAAAACGCCTGCTCAGCTGGTCTGCCTTCACATTGTGAGCGCCTGGTAAGTACGAGGCTTTTAAAATTATACTGTTCGCGATGCACCAGTTCCATAACCGGACCGCTTCCACACATAAGGCACGGGACCGAGCTCCTCCTTGCCGATTTATATAAAACATGGTGGAGGTATTGTCTGTACTGATCCCAACTACTTTGCCTTGTATATGGTCTCGAAAGTGTCTGCAGGCATTGAACACTGCTCTGAGCTCCAGTATATTTACGTGGAGTGACTGCTCCGTGGAGGACCACAGCCCTTGAGTCACCTCTTCGCCCATGTGTGCTCCCCACCCTATGAGGGAGGCATCTGTAGTAAGAAAAACCGATATTTGTGGTTGGTGGAAGGGTACCACTGTTAGCAAGTTCTTGGGGTTTACCCACCATTGCAGGGATTTGCGCACCTCTGCTGTGGGCGACATCACCCTGTGAACGGTGTGTGCTGCCGGTTTGTATACGCTCGCCAGCCAGTGCTGCATGCTGCGCATGTGTAACCTGGCGTTCTGTACTACGAATGTCGCCGCTGCCATGTGGCCTAGCAGCTGTAAGCACGTCAGGACCGGCACCGTAGGGCTGAAGGTGATGACCTGCACGAGGGAGCCGATGGCCCGAAAGCGAGTCTCTGGTAGATACACTCTCGCTGTAATAGAATTTATGCGTGCCCCTATGAACTCTATGTCCTGTGTGGGGTCTATCTTTGATTTTGCCAGATTGATAACCAGGCCGAGCGAAGAGAACGTGCCTGCTGTGACGCGTATCATGTGTAGTACCTCCTCCTTCGAGGCCCCTTTGAGTAGGCAGTCGTCCAGATACGGGAATATAAATACCCCCTGTCTGTGCAGGTAGGCTGACACCACTGCCAAGGTCTTGGTGAAGACTCTGGGGGCCGAGCAGAGGCCAAACGGTAGGACCTTGTATTGAAAATGGTCTTTGCCTACCATGAACTGGAGGAATCGTCGGTGAGCCGGATGGATAGTTATGTGAAAATACGCGTCTTGTAAGTCGAGGGCTGCGAGCCAATCTCCATTGTCCAGTGCCGTAAGGATGGAGGCGATTGTGATCATCCGAAAGCGTTGCTTGCGCAGGTACCGGTTGAGGCCTCGAAGATCTAAGATGGGCCTCCAGCCTCCTGTCTTTTTCTCCGTGAGGAAGTACCTCGAGTAGAACCATTTTCCTTGCAGTTGCTCCGGCACTCTTTCCACTGCCCCTATGAGCATGAGATGGTCTACCTCCTGCTTGAGCCTCGCTACGTGGGAGGTCTCCTGGAGGTGGGGCCTGGGTGGAGGTCGTGGCGGCGGGAGCGACTGGAAGGGGATGGCGTACCCCGTGGCTATGATCTCCAGCACCCATTTGTCTGTGGTGATCCTTTGCCACTGGTCGTAGAATGGTTGGAGGCGAGGGTGGAATAACCGCTTCGGATGACCTTGTGTGATGGTAGTGATGGCGCAGCCCTGGATCTGTGTGTCAAACTTGTGGCCTTTGGCCCTGCCCCAAGGACGCACGGCTCTGTTGGGAACGTCGCCTGGGAGTTCTGTACTGCTGGTGCTGTTGATGTCGCCCTTGCTCGTAACCTCTGTGGTACTGGGGACGCTGTTGCTGGTACTGGTACCGTCTTTGTTGAGGGTAGTACTTTTTCTTTCTGTATGGAGGGGTGTAAATCCCCAGGGTCCTAAGTGTGGCTCTTGAATCTTTACTGGAATGAAGGACCGAGTCAGTTGATTCAGCAAACAGCTTCTGCGAGTCGAAGGGAAGATCGACTATCTTTGGCTGCAGATCCCTCGGTATACCTGAAGTCTGGAGCCAGGACTCCCTTCGCATCACCACTGCCGTAGCTGTGGAACATGCTGCTGTGTCCGCAACATCCAGGGCGATCTGAACTCCCGTCCTCGAGGCCGCGTAACCTTTTTGCACGATGGCCTGGAGCACCGGTTTCTTGTCCTCTGGAAGCGAGTCCATGAGGGAGGTTAACCTAGTGTAGTTGTCGAAATTATGGTTCGCTAAATGCGCTGCGTAATTTGCCATTCGCAACAGTAGAGTGGAGGAGGAGTAGACCTTTCTGCCGAACAGCTCTAGCTTCTTGGCATCTTTGTCCGTTCCCCCTGTCTTGAATTGAGATGTCTTTGATCTTTGTTGCAACAACTCCACCACCAAGGAATTTGGTTGTGGGTGGCTGAACAGGAACTCCATGCCCTTCGCCAGCACGAAGTATTTCTTATCCGCTCTCTTGTGGACAGGCGGAATAGTCGCAGGGGTCTGCCATATCATAGTGGTGGACTCCAAGATTGCTTCGTCAAGCGGTATTGCTATTTTGGAGGAGGCCGGAGGTCTCAGATTTTTGAGGAGCTTATGGTGTTTCTCTTGCACCTCTGCTGTCTGGATGCCTTGCGTGAAGGCCACCCTCTTAAACAGCTCTTGAAACTGTCTGAGATCGTCTGGAGGATGGACGTCCCCCGGGGCCGTAGCCTCGTCTGGGGAGGAGAGCGAGGAACCACTAGGGTATGCCTCTCTGGACCCTTCCGGTTCCTGTTGGTGATGGTACATCCTCTCGCTGGAAGCTTGCAAGGGAAAATCTCAGGGTTCCATAACCAGTTCCCCCTGAGATACTTGAGTCTCTGACCCCGTTCGCGATTGCCCTCGGGGATACGGGACCGTCTGTGGGGATCTTTCCCTGGTAGATTGCCGGTGGTGTCTATGCCCCGCGTAATAGGGGCGACCATGGCAGCATGGGCACTGTTCTTGGGAAGGTGACCTAGACCACTCCCTTGGTGCATACCCTCTGCATCTGGGGGAGCGAGATCATCGAGAGACCTGGGACACTGGAGAGAGCGATTTGTGATAGTATTCCAGCGGCTCAAACCCCAGGAAGGGTGAAGGTGGTCCCAGCCAGGGCGAGGCTGGTTATAAAAATGGAGATGGGGGCTCCGGGTGGGCTGGGGGGACCCCTGCCTTCTGGTTGGAGTCTGCAGCATAAGCGGAGAGCTGAGAGAAAGCAACTCTGCAGCCCTGTCTGGAGAGGGGCTGCGGTGCCTTGTTTTGTGTGCAGCCTTCCCCCTCCCTCGAGGGGGTAGCTCCGCCCCCTGACGTGTAGGGGATCTCGGCCCCGTCCGCGCCGTGCTCGGCACGCTCATGGGCGGTGCCGCACGGGCGGTGTCCTCTGGTGCCTGCAGGCTGCGTGCCTGCGCGCTCTGCACCGCTGGTTCCCCGGGGGTCGGTGCCGCTGCTTGCCGTGCCGCCGGTACCAGCGCTTGTTTAGCCACCACCCTGCCTGCGGTGCAGGGCGGCTGTTTGATTATCGGAGGCTGAGCCGCCTCCACGTGGCTCTCCGTGCCGCCGCCGATCAGCTGTTGCTGCCAGCAGGGATCGGGCTGGGGAGACTTTCCTCCGTTTTTGCGCTGATGGGGTGAGGGAGGCGGCTTTCCTTTTATGGGCCCCGGAGGGTCCCTCCTGCTGCGGCCGCTCCAGCACGTCTGGCTGGAGGGCTTTGTCGAAGAGCAGCATTTTAAGCCACATCTCCCTGTCCTTCCTTGCTCTGGCTGTTAATTTTGCACAGAAGGAGCATTTCTGCGTGACATGGGAATCCCCCAGGCACCTTATGCAGTGACTGTGCCCATCAGACGCTGGCATCGCCTCGCGGCACGACTCACACTTCTTGAATCCTGAAGAGGACATTGTGGTGAGTCTTTGAGTTGTTAATAGGGTACTTAGCACCTTCTCCGTGCTTGTTCCCCTCTCGGATAAAGCCTGCCGCGGCAGGAGGGCTGATGGCCCTAGGCTCCTGGCCTCCGGTGCTCCGCTTGTTACTAGGACTGGACTGAATGTCGTCCCGCTTGTTGTTTCTTTCTTTCTTTTTTTTTTTTTTTTTTTTTTTTGAAAACAACAACTGGCTAACTTAACAGTAGCCTAAGAACTTGAAAACTTTAAAGAAAAACAGTTAAAACCATTGAATACGCTAACTTGGCCGTAGCCTAGTCGGATTCCATCTGCAGCCGACGGCGGTTAAGAGGAACTGGCGGAGACCGGATCGCACACGTGGCCAGGAGCGCTCAAGGGAGCGGCACGCACCGGCGCATGCGCAGTCCAGCAGAAACTGCTTGGAAGATCCGATCTGCGGCGCCGGGCGAGCCCGACACCACGGGGACACTCGAAGAAGAATCCCTAACTTTGGGTGACATGCTGCCGCCACCCATGTGAAAAACAAACAAACAAACAAACAAACAAACAAACAACCCCTTCTGAGAACCCAAGAACACATACTTGGGATGTCTCCCTCTGAGGTAGCCCCAAGCTCTTAATCCTCCCTTAGAAGAGAGCTTGAAAACGAAAATGGCAGTTTAATAGTTGACCTTTCCATCACAGGCACATGCACATAACCTCCTGACTTGTGGGACATGGGAATCAGATCATAGTTTTAAAAAGGTAACTTTATTAACAAAACACAGAAGACATACTCGGTTGCTGGGTGTTACAGAGCAATTTTTTGAAAGGTAGATAAAAGACAGAACTGATTCCCTGGGATTCAGTTTAAAAGTTAGAGTGCACACGGGGATACAACACCCAGAGAAGTCCCACAAACCAAACACAGAATTTTATTTATGCATATTTTATAGAGCTATATAGACAATCTGATCACATCACACTAAACATCCCCTTTCTACTCACATATCTGTTATTCCATTATTCATCTCTACGTACGGATATTACTGAAAAAGTCCCATGCCCTGATTCCAGACTTGATCCATCACTCCTTTAGCCACACAAAGGACTGTTGCAGAACACAGGCCAGGTGCAACATCCCTCGACCCCTCTTGGGACCCAGGCAGTGGGGTCTGACCATATCCCCCTCAGTCTGGGCATCTGTTGCCTCAGAGACTCTAGTCAGTGAACTACAGGAACAGAGTCTGAATCCAACAGATGCTGAGGTTTCTTAGAACCCATCAGCTGCTTGAAGCTTCTGGTAGTCAGGGAGCTGAACTTAGTCTCTCAGACCTGTGCCCAAGTTCAGAGGATCTAGCCTCCAGGGCTCCCTTTAGGAAGGGGAGCTACAAAGGGAGTCTATCTGGGAGTATAAAAGTTTGTCAAATTAAACACCCAGAAGCTAAGTGCCCTTCACCCAGATTTTCGAGACTGCATATAATCATCAGATACAGACGCCTGGAAGACAACTCAGCAGGAAATACACTTCTTTCTGTGATTTAACCACAACCTGTAACTGAGAAAAACCCTAATTTATAAAACTATTCTAAATGAGCTAACACTAGCTATTCCCAAGCAGACCAGCTCCAACTCCAAAAAGACCAGAGCAGTTCTCACCTGTCTTGACATACAGCTGAAGAATATTGACATTGCAGGCACTCGTCCCTAATTTGCAGTGACACTGAGGAGAGGAATGGGGAGAGAGTAGGAGCAAAAGTAGCTTACATTTCTTATAGGTACTTTCACATCACAGCCTCTCTCGGGATCCGCTGAGTGTGCTGGGGTGCAAGCAACTGCACTGTATGGCTGCTGGGACCCTAGGGCTGACTAGGGTGCCATCTGAGCACCAAGACTAGCAGGGGTGGCAACTGTGCTGACCAGCTGCATGAGCATGGGGCTGGAGCTTGGCTGCACTGTAACAACATTGCACCAGGGCTGTGGTTGCTGTCTCAGGCCAACAGGGGTGGGGCCTTGCCTTCCACACACCCCTACTCCTATCCCTCTGACATCAAGCATTCAACCAGAGTTGGTGGTGGTACAGCCACTCTATCACCAGGGCACCCACATTATAAAACAAACATTACAATCATATTTCCAATATTCCATGTTTCTACAACAGAAGAGTTTGGTTGGTTGGTGGGTGAGGGGGAAATGTCATGAAAGCTTAGATATTGATGCATAATTATTACACAGCAAGATGTGGATTCCAAGGTAATCAAGGATGAACAGACAGTGACTATGCAGCTTGTGGGCCAAACAACACTAAATAAAACTATTTAAGTTGAAAACAGGCTGGAGTTGACTTTACCACTTGCTAATAACTTAGGTACAAATGAATGTTGCGTGTGTATCTAGAGCAAACACCACTTAGAAATGGTACAGATAAGTATGAGATACCCTTTGGAAGAGCAAAATCAGGACCTCGGTTGCATGGTTAAGGTCATGTGGAAAAAACCCATCCTTTTCTCTCCCCTGGAAAATGGAATATTGGAAAGGAGTAGGGCTTTCAGAAGATCCTTGTATTAAAACAGACCTTTTAGTCTTGATTATAAATTGGGGAGAAAAAAAAAAAGGGTGGAGAGGAGACAGCAAAAGTGGCCATAGCTCAGAATAGCTTCCATATCTGAAAACTTGTGGTAATATTAAATTCTGGACACATCTGACCCACATCGCTTTCCATTCTCCTCCTCCTGTTCTCAGTAGTTCCAAATTTGAGATGAAAAATGAATGTATTCAGAGCAAAAAATTAAATAGGACAACAGTGACCCGATAAGTGAATCAACACCATAGTCCAATCCTGAAGACTTAGCTGAAGGGGTCTTCCAATCTATGTAATTATCTGAGGTCAAACACAACACAGCTTCCATCTAAATCACATTAAAACTGCAGAACTTAAGAAGGTGGAAATAAGTAATCTTTGTTTACTTGGCACATTTTGCTGTTGGTGCACAGGAGATGGCTCTGGCTAAGCACCTGAACTGCTAAATAAAGGTGAAAAATAGAACCTAATTCACAGTTAATACTGAAACTCTTGTGTTATTAGTGATTCTTGTGCCTATGTATAACTAGATTCCAAAATAAATATATTACTTTGCATATTAATATTAGGCAGACAAACTCACAATCAGACAGCCATCCATGTTCGTATTCCTAAGAATCCATTCCTCACTCTCCTTTCCCACACAGGTAAGAAATACATTGCTTTTACTGCAAAACACAAATGACATTTTCTAACACTCTTACCTCAATTCTTAGTTATACTGCTGTGAATTCCGAACTGGCTATTGACATCTTGTTTGTAATTTCACACTAAAGTAAAATGAAATATTTTAAGAAATCCCACAGCGTGAAATAATATTACTTCTCCAAAAGACACACAGATCTATTTAATGCTTAGTGCTGTGCTGCATCTATATGATAATCCATTATAGCACCCTTGAAATAGAAATTAGGTATTACTACTGATCAACACATCAGGGTATCTGTCAGTTCTTTTAACTGATTATCCACAGCTCTCTTTCTTTTGGGCTTACTGCATGACTAGGAATAATATGAAGTTTAAACCTTAGTTTATACAGGATGCTGCTTTTTGAAAGAAACACTTTGTTTTAAACTCTGTTTTCATTTTGTACATGTAAAAAGAATCCTACATCTCAGATTATTAAGGTGTGAATGCATCTTTCATTAGCAGATTCACAGTCTCAATTAATAATATAGTTTCTGAAAAAACAGGAAGATATGTTTCTATTTTGCCAACTTCATTTAGTAATATAGGGTTGGAAACCTGCACCCAGTAATGTCCCCTACCCAGTGTTTTTAAGAGTGAAAATAACCCCACGAAGAAGCTATCCATGTGGAAGAAAAGAAAATTCCTTCCTAACCCTAGTAGGTGTCCAACTTACACTTTTAAGCAAGAGAAATGACCTTCATTATTGTCTTAACTTATACAGCTATAACTGCAGGTGAACTGAAATACTATGTGCCGAGTGCCTTATTAAAGAAAGTCAGGGAGTAAGTATATTCTTATGGACTGGACAGGGAATGAAAAGGTGTATTAAAGTAAAATAGAGATGGTGTCAGTCACGTGACTTCACAGGACAACATAATCACAAAGCAGCAAATGTTTGATGTAAACTCTCACATTAAAGAGAGGTCCTACTATTCAGCAGAATGGATTTGCCCTGAGCCAATACAGAGATTCAGAGAGCTCTTCTACTTAGTTATGTGTGATTACTGCAGTTTTGCTGGTACCAGGAAGCAAAGATTTATACCTTTAGTATTAAAGGATTCCAATGGTAAAGCCCATAGCAAATCAAGATGTAAGTGATTATTCACTGACTTAGGAGCTTGACTGAAGCAGTGGGGGTACTACTGAAGTTAGGTTACCAAACAGCAGCTCAATACAGACTGCAGGATACTCTGTTAATTACATCACAGGCAAACAGTTATAAGTACTTGAAGCCAAGTGGAACGTGCACTGAACCATGCAACCTACTTCTTCATGCTCCAAAGAAGCACCTTAAAATGAATACTTCAGAAATGGAACCTAAGGAGCATAATGCAAATTTTACAACAGAAAGCTACCAGAATATTTTAAGAGCAAATATGGCTGAATAAAACACAGTTATGGTAGGCAGCGCTAGAAAGTACAGAACACCATTTCCCATGTGTGAGAGACTCAAACATTCATGAAAACAAAAATTCCCTTCAAAGTTTAGAGATTCAGCAAAAAGAAAAAGATTTTGACAGTAAACAAATCTATTAAAAATAAAAACTGCTTAGCTTGTGAGAACCAACAACAGACTGAAGGTCTGTCAACCTGGCAAACCTTCATATTCCATTTGCCAGAGACAGCTCTCATACATACACAATAGAAGACAGCAGAGCTCCAGAGGCTCCCAGAAAAAGGTATGACTGAAGAAGAGGAGATAGAATACTGGAAGTCTCACTCTGGCCCCTTTTTTATGCAAATGAAAACAAACTATTTGAAAATGCTACGTTAGATTAAGATTTTTGTTTTAAACAGCTTGACTCAATATTGCAAACTTACCCTGTGACACATATAGCGTACTGCATTGAGATAGTTACACATGATGAGACTATGTAACATTCATGAAAGTCCCACCACAGCTCACAGATGGCTGAAAATTGTATAATTTTAAAATATACTTATGCTAGTTATCACCTGGCACTAAAAGGAACAGATTCTCTTGAAGAGTGTAGGCCTTTGGGCTTATTGGGCTCACTTTAAATATAGTCTTGGTGAGTTTTGTTTGATATACTGTCATTTCTCAGGAGGTATTCAAGGTTGTGAAGCTCCTCATGACCAGTTGCCCTTAGTTTAATGAAGTCTTCACTGGACCTGCTGTGGATCAGTGCCCAAAACCACCAACCCCAGGCAACACAAACACTATCTTTCAAGCTTCATTCTCTCTGTAACAAGAGACGCATATCCATAGGCGCCAACTCCATGGCTGCACTAGCCCTGAAACATCCAGGAAAATGTTAACAGATGCTTAGCACCCACCAGCAGCCAGCTCCTCCTTCCTCACCAGCACTGTCTCCCTGAAGCCCCAACGATCCAGGGCAATGTGGGAGTGCAGCCTTGGGAAACAGGATCACCTGAGAGCACGGCTTGGGGTGGACAGGATGAAGGATAATCACCCCCAGGGCTTGGAGGAAGTCCAGCATACCCCCCACCTCCAAGTCCAATCAGCATGCCTCTGAAGTATTCAGCCCTGTTTCACAGAACAGTCAGAACTCTCCGACTCACTACATCAATAGTGCACACCAGCTTATAAAATTCAACTCAGTCACTCTACTCAACACACAGCACTTAGATATACACAATGGGAAAACATGAATAAATTCTCAAAGACCAGAGATTCAAAAATGATACTGCAAACAAGTGGTTAAAATGAAACAAAATCCTAACACGCTCTAGAGCTTAAACTTAACCAACATGCATTCCCTATCTTCTACAAGACAGCCTTCCCCAAAGACCTTGTCCCAGGCTTTTAAGCCAGTTAGGCTGAGCCATCCTTCTTACAATATCTGTAAAAATAAACAGGATGAAGTTTAATAAGAACAAATGCAAAGTACTCCCCTTAGGAAGGAATAATCATTTTCGCACATACAGATGGGAAATGACTGTCTTGCAAGGAGTACTGCAGAAAGGGATCTTGCAGTCATAGTGGACCATAAGCTAAATATGGAGTCAACAGTATGACGCTGTTGCGAAAAAGCAAACAGATTCAGGGATGCATTAACAGGAGTGTTGTGAAAAAGACAAGAAGTCATTCTTCCACTGTACTCTGCACTGATTAGGCCTCAATTGGAATTTTGTGTCCAGTTTGGGGCACCACATTTCAAGAAATATGTCGATAAACTAGAGAAGGTCCAGAGAAGAGCAACAAGAATGATTAAAGGTCTATAGAACATGAGCTATGAGGGAAGTCTGAAAGAACTGAACTTTGGTTTAGTTTAGTTTAGAGAAGACTGAGAGGGGACACGATAGCAGTTTACAAGTACCTAAACGAGTGTTATAAGCAGGCAGGATAAAAACTGTTGTTCTTAGCCTCTGAGGATAGGACAAGAAACAATGGACTTAAACTGCAGCAAGGGAGGTTTAGGCAGGATATTAAGAAAAACTTCCTATCTGTCAGGGTGATTAAACATTAGAATAAATTGCCTAGGGAGGCTGTAGAATCTCCATCACTGTAGACATTTAAGAGCAGGTTAGACAGACATCCATCAGAGATGGTCTAGATGGTACTTGGTCCTGCTGTGAGGTCACGGGACTGGAGTCACCCCTCGATTCCTTCTTGCCATCCACTCCAAAAGTGGAGCAGCAGGGTGGGTTTCAAATAGATACAAGCAACACATCTCTAAGAACAGTTACAATGGTGAGTAACTGTTTTTTGTTTTTGTTTTTTTCCTTCAAGTGCTTGCTCATATCTATTTCAGTTAGGTGATTCCCAAGCTAAACCCAGGAGAAGGGGTTGGAGTCAAGATGTGGCTGACTTAAGGACAGAAGCCCTGAAGGCTACAGCCTGTCTGTATCACTCACAATAGCGCAGTGAGACATGAAATTGTGTACAGAGGACCATGTGCAGCATGACAGATGTCCTGGAGAGGCACATGTGCCAGGAAAGCAGCTTGAAGAGGCCTGACTTTGTGTAGAGTGCACCATGACAGGTAGTGGGGAAACTTTTATGAGGTCATAGCACACACGTATAAAGGATCAAAACAAAAAGCAGCCAAGTAGCACTTTAAAGACTAGCAAAATAATTTATTAGGTGAGCTTTCGTGGGACAGACCCACTTCTTCAGACCATAGCCATACCAGAACAGACTCAATATTTAAGGCACAGAGAATCAAAAACAGTAATCAAGGAGGACAAATCAGAAAAAAAATGATCAAGGTGAACAAATCAGAGAGTGGGGGGGCGGGAAATCAAGAATTAGATTAAGCCAAGTATGCAGATGAACCCCTATAGTGACTCAGAAAATTCAGAGACCAACTACTCCAAGAACGGCCCAAAAAGCCAAGAACAGAACACCACCGGTCATCACCTACAGCTCCCAACTCAAACCACTGCAACGAATTATTAAAGACCTACAACCTATCCCTTTTTTCATTTTTTTCTGATTTGTCCTCCTTGATTACTGTTTTTGGTTCTCTGTGCCTTAAATATTGAGTCTATTCTGGTATGGCTATGGTCTGAAGAAGTGCGTCTGTCCCACAAAAGCTCACCTAATAAATTATTTTGCCAGTCTTTAAGTGCTACTTGACTGCTTTTTGTTTTGATAGTATATAGACTAGCACAGCTCCCTCTCTATTACTATTCAACATATAAAGGATGTCACCCAGGAGGAGATGCACTGCGACAAAACCAGAAGTTCCTTCATGCAATCAGCAGAGGACACAGAGTTGCAAGGTGTTGTGGAAGGACTTGGTCCACTCAACATAGAAGGCAAGTGCCCACCTCACAACAAGAGAGTGCAGCTGCTGCTCCCACTGAAAGCTATGAGGTTTAGGGTAGAAGACAGGCAGGAAGATGTCCTGGGTAATATGGAAGCCAGAGACCATATTTAGCAGGAAAGCTGGGTGAGGGTGGAGCTGTACCTTGTTCTTGCACAGCACTGTGTATGGTGACTCAAACATGAGAGCCATGCGTTCAGACACCCTTCCAGCAGAGGTGACAGCCAACAAAAAGCCCACTTTCAGGAGAGGTAGAGGAGGGACCAAGAGGCCAGAGGTTTGAAGAGAGGGCCCATAAGCAGTCGGAGCTCCAGGTTAAGGTCCCAGGCCGAGATCAGCTGACCAACCAGTGGCCAAAAGTTGGTCCACGGTGTCAGTGCCAACAAACCAGAGGCGTGCACCAGAGATTGGGAGCCAAATACAGTGTGCTGTGCCCTGAGGATGGAGGTGCAGAGCCTTGCCATGGTGTTTGAAGTGACAACTCCATGAGGAGCTGCCAGAGCTGAAAGTCACACTCCTTCAGAGTCTGGGGCTTGAAACCCCTGCAGATACAGCACTTATCTGTTTGATGAGCTTCACCCAAGCAATGAAGGCGGGAGTTGCAAGGTTCACTTGTTGACATGGACTTTAAGCAATGCTGTGACTGTTTAAAGTCCTGGAATTTTTCATTCCATTAACCCCTGGAGGGGCAAGTGCAGGAGGAGAAAGACCTTCCCCACCCTACAATTACCAAACACTAACTGAATGAAAAACAATGGCTATGCTAAATACAATTACTTACAACTGATTTGCACAGAGCGCTAGGGAACTGTGGCGTAGCAGCAGGTACTTCGCCACACAACAGGAACAGCTTCACAGGCAGTAAGAATGGAACTGAGGGGATGCCATCAAAACAAAAAAGCAGTCCAGTAGCACTTTAAAGACTAACAAAATAATTTATTAGGTGATGAGCTTTCGTGGGACAGACCCACTTCTTCAGACCATAACCATACCAGAACACACTTGAGATTTAAGGCACAGAGAACCAAAAATAGAAATCAAAGTTGACAAATCAGAAAAATTATTATCAGAGAGCAGAGGGGCAGCGGGGGAGAGAGTCAAGAATTAGATAAAGCAAAGTATGTAAGAGAGCCCCTATAATGAGCTAGAAAATTCCCATCCCGGTTCAAACCACGTGTTAATGTGTCAAATTTGAATATAAGGAGGAGTTCAGCAGTCTCTCTTTCTAAACGGTTGTGAAAATTCCTTTTCAAAAAACACACTTTCAGGTCATTAACAGAATGGCCCACTCCATTAAAGTGCTGGCTGACAGGTCTGTGAATCATGAGTGTTTTTATGTCTCTTTTGTGCCCATTAACTCTTTGTCTAAGAGTTTAAAGTCTAATATACAAAGCATCTGGGCATTGTTGGCACATGATGGCATATATGATGTTAGTTGAGGATGAGAACGTGACTGTGATTCTGTGAATAACCTGGTTAGGTCCAGTGATGGTATCTCCAGAATAGATATGTGGACAAAGTTCGCAACGGGCCTTGTTGCAAGGAAAAGTTCCAGGATTGGTATTCCTGTGGTATTGACTATGGTTATTGGTGAGAATCGTCATAAGGCTGGGACGTTGTCTGTAGGAGAAAACAGGCCTGTCGCCTAGGGCCTTCTGGAGTGTGGCATCCTGATTAAGGATATGTTGTAGGTCTTTAATAATGCGAGGCAGTGGTTTGAGTTGGGGGCTGTAGGTAATGACCATTGGTGTTCTGCTATTGGCTTTTTTGGGCCTACCTTGCAGAAGCTGGTCTCTGGGTATTCGTCTGGCCCTGTCAATTTGTTTTTTTATTTCTCCTGGTGGGTAGTTCAGGTTTATGAAGATTTGGTATAGATCTTGTAGTTTTCGGTCTCTATCAGTAGGATCGGAGCAAATGCGATTACATCTAAGGGCTTGACTGTAAACAATGGATCTAGTTGTCTGTGCAGGATGGAAGCTGGAAGCGTGTAGGTAAGTACAGCGATCAGCGGGTTTCCGGTAGAGTGTGGTACTGATCAGGCCATCCTTGATTTGTACTGTAGTGTCCAGAAAATGTCTCTCTCGTGTGGAGTAGTCGAGCCATAAGTTGAAGGGGATGCTGAGTCAGCTGGGTCATATATAAGCTTTGCATAGGCACCACTCCAGGGGGCTCCTCAGGTGGTAGCTGCTAAGGAAAACTTCGCAACAGCCATGCACGCCTAACGCAAATATGTGCAAACACATGAACAATAATTCACATCTCAAAGCTCGTTTCACACTGACTTCTTGCACTTCAAAATAACTTTCACCCAACCAAACCCTCAAAACTCTTCCTCCCTCACTGGACTCCATGAACTGTGATATGTTTAAGAAAGCCTTTTAAACTCTTTGTATAGTTCCATGCACAACAGGATTCTGAGATATGATTTTAGCGCCTAAGTCCTACTGTGAGGCCAACCATCCTTATCAAAATTCAGAAACCAACATTTTCTCTTTACTGTCACCAACAGTTGAGATGTACTTTCAAATGAATATCAACCATCCCATTTCTGCTCCCACTTCAGCAGTGTGTCTACCTTCACGTTTTTCCTCACTTGCCTTTCCTCTCTTAAGCTGTGTTCACACTAGAAAAGAGATGCATTAAAATACAAATTGCCGTGACTACCCTAGGGACAATCCCAGCATGCTAGCTTTCCATTTCTTGTCATAACTGCAACTATTTTAAAATCACTTTTTAGTTAAAAAAAAAAGTCTGACCCATGTGACTTCCAAATGATCTGCTTCCTTCAGTTTAAAAAGGTAAAATACAGATATAAAACTTGTAAAGTCATTAGTACTGCAGCATAAACATAAACTACTGGCTAGTATACTCTGTTCTTTGATCGTTTGCACATAGTTAACTATTTTAATGACTACGTTCCAGAGAGTCTATTTTGGAAGGTGATGTGAAAGACTGATAGACACGTGATGACTTTTAAATCTCAGAGTGAATTTGCATGTGTTCAAACAACATCCTTTTTTGTGAAGTGCAAAAAAACCAAAAACAAACACCTGGTTGTTGCTGCTTTGCCTGAACTGACTGCAATTAGTCATCTTCTGCACCAAATGAAACACAAACAATTAGGTGCATCCTCATTAGCCACGCTGATCAGATATCTTTGTGCCAGGCACCCACACTAGCATTGCCTTAAACCATTTCATTTCAAATGTCTTATGAGCAGTTATCTTTGCCACAGAGGGGTGTCACAATCCAGTTATTTGTTAAATCTTTCTCTAGGCACCTTACCGAGGCCCAGTGAGGGACAGAAATGGGAGCAGGAGAGGAACAAACAGCACGGCTAAACAGTTTTGGACTTCCCCCCACTCACACCTCACCCAGCCACACTTCTCTAAGGGAAATGACACATCTCTACAAATAGAATGTCCCCATCAGCTAATGAACCACATCTGGTTTGCTCAGTAAGAATCAAAACCATAACGGCAATACGGAAGAAAAAGTGACATTTCTAAGAGATGGAAAATGCCAGGTGAGGCCAATGAACATTACTCAGGTGAAGACCTCATCTGCCTTTGCTACCCTGTTCTCAAGCTGCTACATCAGAATTGTTTTACTAAATGAGGACATGAGCAGGGGGAAACGCATAGAGCTTGAAAGCATTTCTGGAGGAGATATAGGGAAGATGATGTGGAAACTAGAGAGAAGACTCTTAGGCAGTGAAGCATAGCTGATTTGCCAACTTGAGGTAGCTGTAGAGCAAAGCTGCTAGCAGTGGGGTGGGCAATAATTTTTGATGGGGTGGGCACATCCAGAATTCAGTATGCGGTCAAGGGCTGCACTGTTTCATGATATTAATGGAAAAGGTGCAGGGTCTAGGATGGAGGCTGGGTTCAGAAGGGAACTCAGGGTAAGGGACTGGGGTACAGGACAGGGTGTGTGATCTAGGAGGGTGTTTCGGTGAAGAAGGGTGTTGCAACCTGGTACAAGAGACTGCAGTGTGGAAGAGGGTGCAGGGTCCAGGAGAGGATTCTGATCTGGAGGAAGGGTACGGGGGGATGTAAAGTCTGGGAGGGGGGGTCATATCCTTGGGCAAGAGTGCAGCAGGGCTGGCAGGGATTTGGGTTGTGTTGGAGGATAGGGGGATTAGTGTGCGGAGTCTGAGACGGAGCATGAGTGTAGAAGGGAAAACACTGGGTTTAGGCTACATGGGGTAGAGGTACAGGAAGGGCCGGAACAGAGGCAAGCTCTGGCTAGGAGGCACTTCCATGCTTGGCTCCTGCCAGCAGTCCAACAGGTTCCTCAGCCAGGCTCCCTGCCTGCCCTGCCAACACACACCATTCAGAGGAGGTAGGTGCTCTCAGCCAGGTGCTGATCAGAAAGCTGCGAGCCTGGGGGAGGGGTATTTGGTGCACTGTCTGTCCTGTTTCTGGCCAATGGCCACTACAAAATTGTGCTGGAGGCTGGAGCAGTGTGCAAAGCCTGTCCTTACCTCCCTCTAAATTTGCAGCACTCAGACGTACATGGCTGAGAGCTGCTGGCTGCTGTCAGCGGCATGCAGGGGCAGGACAGGCAGGGAACTCCCTGCTGGACACTCCCACTGCGCCTAGGGGCTGGATCCAGCAGTTTGGCAGGCCAGA
The DNA here is from genome assembly GCF_033958435.1 of Carettochelys insculpta. Classification (NCBI taxonomy): domain Eukaryota; kingdom Metazoa; phylum Chordata; order Testudines; family Carettochelyidae; genus Carettochelys; species Carettochelys insculpta. The sequence goes on along the minus strand of NC_134139.1, from coordinate 6,176,419 downwards.
TCTAGCATGTGAGCTGTATTTTGTTCACCCCAGTGATAGCATCACTCTTGGCACTTCTACCTCTTTGCTGGAAGGTCACTGTGAGAGACAGCTCCTCCCTCCGCACTGACACTGAAACACTTGAGGCAGGAATAAAAATAAGTTGTTTGTTAGGCCCAATTACAGTGTGTGAAAAATGCTTTTTAGAATTAAATCACTTGTATGTGTGTGAATGTTTTGCACCTTTCCACTGAGTAAGGGGGGGAACATGTATTACTGAGCATGGTAAGATTTTCTATCATCGAGATGGCCCAACACATAATGTAGAATTCCAAATACTGTGACAGTGGGAACTTTAGAAACATACCAATACTTTTTATTCTTAAACACAAACTGAAGACCACAACAGCGCACACATTTGCTTGCGATGAGGGAGTTCTTCAGGTAAAGGAGAAGCAAATACAGGACTCTTAAGTAAGAGGCTGTGAGGGTGTGTGTTGTGTTTGTGGCTTTCAGTGGCTGTGGCATTTTTCTGCTCTGTGATATGTGGCTATTTTTTTCTTTTTCTCCCCTCCCTCCCGCCCCGCCCCCCACGCCACAGAGGGTGGACTGGGACTGGCAGCTGGAAAGTGTTGGCTTCTAAATAAACTTGATATCTAGAAGCCTCTGCTGATTGGCTGAGCCTCAGTAAGGGGAGGGACTTTGAGGCAGTTCAGGGCTTTATAAAGCAGTGTCCAAGTGAACAGGTGAGCTTGTGAACAGGGAGTTAGAGAGGGAGTGGCAGGGGCCAGGGACCCTTGCCTTTCTTTTAAATCCCTCTTCTAGGATGGCAGGCATGGATAGTGACAGGTCTGCTGTTGTTACCTGCTCAGGATGCGCAATGTTTGTCTTCCTCCCCAAAGAAAGAAGGGATTTCGTCTGCACTAAGGGCAAGATGGTCTCCATTTTAGAAGAAAAAATTAGAGAACTGGAGGTTCAAGTGTCAACCCTACGCTCTATCAGGGAGGATGTAGATTTCCTTGACAGAAGGGAGGGTTTAATCTTGCAAACACGGCAGGCAGAAGAATCGGAGAGGGCAGTAAGGGATGAAGCAGAGAACTGGCAGCATATAACTTCGAGAAGAAAAAGAAGCCCGGTTCACAAGTCCCCCATCGATATAGAGATAAGTAATGAATGATCTTGAGCGGGTTACTGTGGATTATGTGGCGCTGGGAAGAAGGGTCAAAGAATTTGGAGCGCAAGTGGTGTTCTCGTCCATCCATCCTGTCAAAGGGAAAGGGCTAGGTAGGGTCCATCAAACTGAGGAAGTAAATGCACGGTTATGCAGGTGGTCTCGGAGAGAGGGCTTTGGATTCTTCAATCATTGGATACTGTTCCGGGGACAAGGATTATTGGAAAGAGATGGGGTCTACCTAACCAAGAGAGGAAGGAGCATTTTCGCAAGTAGGCTTGCAAACTTAGTGAGGAGAGCTTTAAACTAGGTTCGCTGGGGGACGGTGACCAAAACCCTGAGGGTAGAAAGGAAGTTGGATGCCGGGAAGAAATGCAAAGAGGAATGTACAACAAAAGCAGATCCCTCATTCGAGTAGAGAGGGCAGGGAGATCGACTGGTTATCTAAGGTGTTTGTACACCAGTGCCAGAAGCCTGGGTAACAAGCAGGAGGAATTAGAAGCCCTGGCCCAGTTCAAGAACTAAGACTTGATTGGGATAACGGACTTGGGGGGATGACTCACATGACTCGAGCGCTGTCATGAAAGGGTATAAACTGTTCAGGAAGAAAAGGCAAGGGAGAAAAGGAGGAGGAGTTGCACTGTATGTAAGAGAGCACTATGACTGCTTGGAACTCCAGTATATAGAGGAAGAAAAGCCTGTTGAAAATCTATGGGTCAAGCTTAGTGGTGTAGGCAGCACCGTAGATGTGGTGGTTGCTGTCTGCTATAGGCCACCAAATCAGGATGATGAGGTAGATGAGGCTTTTTTTGGACAACAAAGAGAAGTTTCCGGATCGCAGGCTCTCGTTATCATGGGGGACTTTAATTACCCTGACATCTGTTGGGAGACCAATATGGCGGTACACAAGCAGTCCAGGAAGTTTCTGGAGAATGTTGGAGATCACTTCTTGGTACAAGTGCTGAAGGACCCAACCAGAGGTCATGTGCAGCTCGACCTGCTGCTTACAAACAGGGAGGAACTAACAGGGAAGGTAGAGTGACAACCTGGGAAGCAGTGATCATGAGATGGTAGACTTCAGGATCCTGACCAAAGGAAGGAAAGAGCAGTAAATTACACACCTTGGACTTCAGAAAAGCAGACTGATTCCTTCAGGAACCTGATGGGCAGGATTTCCTGTGATGCTACCATGAAGGGAAAAGGAGACCAAGAAAACTGGCAGTATTTTAAGGAAGCCCTATTGAAGGCACAGAAAGAAACCGTCCCGGTGCACAGCAAGAGAAGTAAATATGGTAGGAGACCAGACTGGCTTAATGGGGAAATCCTTGGAAAACTTAGGCACAAAAAGGGAGCTTACAAAAAGTGAAAACTTGGACTGATGTCTAGGGAGGGATAAAAACATATAGCTCGAGAATGTAGGGCAGTTATCAGGAAGGCAAAAGTGCAACTGGAACTGCGACTCGCGAGGAATGTGAAGGATAACAAGAAAAGTTTCTCCAGGCATGTTAGTAAGAACAAGGTGATCAGAGAGGGTGTGGGGTCCCTAGTGGATGAGGGAGGTAACCTAGTGACAGATGATGTAGGGAGAGCTGAAGTACTTAATGCTTTCTTTGCCTCTGTCTTCACCAACAAGGACAGCTCCCAGACTAATGTGATAAGTGATGCACTGTGAGATGAAGGTGGACAGCCTTTGATGGGGAAAGAACAGGTTAACGGCTATCTAAAAAAGCTAAACGTACATAAATCCATGGGCCTGGACCTAATTCATCCAAGGGTTCTGAGGGAGTTGGCGTATGTCATTGACGAGCCCTTGGCCGTGATCTTTGAAAAGTCGTGGGGATCAGGAGAGATCCCGGATGATTGGAAAAAGGCAAATGTAGTGCCCATCTTTAAAAAAGGGAAGAAGGATGATCCAGAGAACTATAGGCTGGTCAGTCTTACATCAGCACCTGGAAAAATCATGGAGGGGCTCCTCAAGGAACTCATTTTGAGGCACCTGGAGGAGGGGAAAGTGATCACGAATAGTCAGCATGGATTCATGAAGGGCAAGTCATGCCTGACCAATATGATTAGTTTCTACAATGAGATAACTGGCTCTGTGGATGCGGGGGCGGCAGGGAATCAATGGATGGGATTTATCTTGACTTTAGCAAAGCTTTTGTAGCCAGACAAAATCTCCCCACTACAGACCAGCTTTTGCCTCCCCTCTAAGGTGCCTCAGAGCACTCAGGGCACTGAACAGCAGTTAAACAGCACAGTCTTTGATGTCTCTCACTGAGGCCCAGATGTGCTGGCTCATAGTGACCCTGAGAAACAGAAAACACAGATAGAGAGCTAGCAGGCTAACTGTCAATAAGGGGGGCCTCAGGAAGTCACCCCAGCTGGCATTGATGCCCACACAGCCATCCCAGAAGAGAAATCTCTGCCCTTGTAAAAGAATGTCCTGTACTCCCAAATTGCTTATCTCCTGTCTTACAAGTGCAAATTAAGTAAGAATTGCCCTTGTAAAAACTGGCGTCACAAAAGACAGACCAGTACGATCTGGCACCACAGATAAGAGAATACGTGACCTAAGGGGTATAAAGATGGGCCCAGCAGCACTCTGACTCTGAGTGCATTCCACCCAACTACCTGCTGGTCAGGTCAGGTGATTGCCTCCCGAGGTCCGCAACTGGGTACGCCCAACCTCGTATTCGTCTTTCCACGGAACTGAGTGACCAATCCGGCTTGGCTACGCTGGTATCGAGAGATGCAAGGAGGGTAAGATACACCCACATTAAGGTCTCCTTTTTGTGTACAGAGATAAAGAATTAGAGCTCTGTAACTAGATGTTGTTGTATTAAGATATCATTGTGTTAGATGGTAACAGATATCTTTGCATTGGATTGTAACGTAACCTGTTAACACCTGTACTCTGCTCGCATATAAGAAGTAGACAATAGCCTTTTGTAACCGCACGCTTATAACTTAACTAGTTACAAGTTTATTAAGCTAAAGTTATAAGCCTGACTGCTGTTACTCTCTGTCACTGCAAAACAGCCGGCAAAATAAGAAGAACTTTACCCATTTGGTTACCACAGCCTGGCCATAGGTCAGAGTGCTAGGAGCTCCCTGCTCTAGCAGTAAAAAAACTGGGTTGTTTAGGACCCAGGGGCATCCATCAGCCTGGCCCAGGCTGCCCATGCTCTTGCAGTTAAAGACTCGGATGGTAACAAGGGCATAGTTGGTACCTCACCACACATTACCCGGCCACCGGCTAACAGCTTTTGATACAGTCTCCCACAACATCCTTGTCAGCAAGTTAAAGGAATGTGGATTGGATAAATGGACGGTAAGATGGATAGAAAGCTGGATAGAAGGTCAGGCACAGCAGGTAGCGATCAACGGCTTGATGTCAGGATGGCGGTTGGTTTCTAGTGGAGTGCCCCAAGGTTCGGTTCAGTTCTGGATCCTCTTCTGTTCAACATATTTATCAGTGATCTGGATGAGGGGTTGAATTGCACCCTCAGCACATTTGCAGATGACACTAAGCTAGGGAGAGAGGTAGATACACTGGAGGGTAGGGATAGGGTCCAGAGTGACAGACAAATTGGAAGTCTAGGCTACAAGAAATCTGATGAGGTTCAATAAGGACAAGTGCAGAGTCCTGCACTTGGGCCGGAAGAATCACAAGCACTGTTACAGGCTGTGGTCTGACTGGCTCGGTAGTAGTTCTGCAGAAAAGGACCTGGGGAGTTGTAGTGGATGAGAAGATGGACATGAGTCAACAGTGTGCCGTTGTAGCCAAGAAGGCTAATGGCATATTAGGTTGCATCAAGAGGAGCGTTGCCAGTAGATCCAGAGAAGTGATTATTTCTCTTTATTTGGCTTTTGTGAGGCCACATCTGGAGTACCGTGTCCAGTTCTGGGCCCTCAATTATAGGAAGGATGTGGATACACTGGAGAGGGTCCAGCGGAGGGTGACCAATATAATTAGGGGGCTGGAGCATATGACCTACGAAGAAAGGTTGAGAGCATTGAGACTGTTTAGTCTGCAGAAGAGAAGACTGATGGGGGACTTTATAACAGCCTTCAACTTACTGAAGGGAGATTGGAAAGAGGCTGGAGAGTGGCTGTTCACAGTGGTCACAGATGGCAGAACACCAAACAATAGTCTCAAGTTGTGGTTGGGAAGGTCCAGGTTGAACATTAGGAAAAACATTTTCACTAGGAGGGTGGTGAAGCATTGGAATGGTCTACCCAGGGAAGTAGTGGAGTCTCCATCCCTGGAGGTGCTTAAGTCTCGCCTCGACAAAGCCCTGGCTGGGCTGATCTGATGGGTTTGGTCCTGCTTAGAGCAGGGGGCTGGACTCGATGGCTTTTTTAGGTCTCTTCCAGCTCTATTCTATGATTCTATGATTTGTGTTGAAAGATCCTATTAGTTAGGCTGAAAGGCACCTTTAGCTGAAGTATGTGTTTTAACCTGCCTTTGTGGTTTTCATTTTCTTCCCTCAGGGAAATCTCCATTCACATGACATTTCACCACAGTTCTAAGAGTTTGTCATTCTAACACCGGATGGCTGTGAAGACTCTTTGGATATCTGAAGTTCTAGATATTTTGGATATCTGAAATCCTAGATACACACAAAGCTCTAGAGAAGCAGGAACTGAATGTGAAATTTGGAGAGGAAAGGATGACAATTTTAAAATGCAAGAAAAGGAAAGTATTGGGCAGCAGAATAAGTCTTATGCCAAGTGGAGACTTTCAGCATTCAAGTCTGTGTTCCCCACGATTTTAATTTCAGCTTGCATTTCACTTTGTGCAGGAAAACATCTGTTGCTCATTCAACAAGACACATATACACAGGAAACATGACTCAAATTGAAGGGGATAACTTACAAAGTTATTCTAACTTGTTTTTAGCTATTTCATCTCAATTATAAATCACATGTTGCTACCAGAAAGCAAACGCTCAATCCCTTAATAGGCTGAAGCGTCCTTACTCAAACTTAAAAAAGCTAGGAAAACTTTGGTTAAATTTAATTTTTCTCCTTGGCTAACAGTTACCGCAATATAAAGGGTGGTCGGTGCTTTGAAAAATTATAGAAGGGGAAAAAAAAAGGTATCTCAGGAATTTTAAACTGCAGAAAATTAAAAGATTTATGATGTCTTTAGAAATAACGTAGCACTTTTACACCCTAAATGTCATCTCATTCATGGCACAGACAGAGGTAATACTATTAAATACAGAATGCCCAGCGATATAAATTAACATATAGAATATTTATTTCCAGAGAGTGGTTTTATAGTTCTACAATATTTATGATCTAAAATAATTTAGATGTGATTTTAGTTACACTTTTAATTACCATTCAGCACAAAGCCTACAAGGCAAAAGTCAAGAGATTTTTAAAAAAAAAAAAAAATCTTTGACTCTTATTGGGAGCAACTGACTAATATAATTTATAACAGTGATTAAAGGGTAGGGGAGTCTAGAACTAGGCTCCATATAATGCTGCAAGATGAAATAGCTTTTATTTTCCATTTTAATTTCTTACGTCTGGATATTTTTCAAGTTCATGGTATTAATGTACCATAATACAGAGTTTAATTTCCCAATATTTAGTTTAACAAGCAGTATTACTAAATACAGGGCCTGAATCTCTACTAGCTTGCAACTTATATAGTCACTGACGTGTGACAAATTGAAATAAAACAGTAACATTTTCATTGGCCCGAATTAAACTTACTATGCACAGATGTAAAAGATTACATAAGGAACGAAGTAGTGAAGATTTGTAGGTCTCATAATGGAGTTAACAAATGTAAAGACATAACTTACTTCAAAAAGAAACAGAATTGAGTCCAGCTCCTCCCTTTGTGATTTATTCCCTGCAATACAGAAAATATTTCATTTTTGTTGTTCTATAATTATAAGAAAACAAATTTAAAAAAAAAAAAAAAAATCGCATTCTGTTCCTTTTAAGTGAACTGAAAGGCTTCAAGCCAGTACAAGAAGTTACATCAAGCCCATATGCAAGCGGGGTGTGAATGCTCCATAGGCACACCATCCTGGCTCCTGGCCTCCTCCCCAACCAGCCTGGCCAGGGCAAGCGGGGCAGGAGGCAGAAGCTACAGGAAATCGTCTCTGTAAAGCCTCCCCAGCACTCTCAGTGTGGCACCCCACTGGGTCTTCACAGCCCACTGTGCTCTGTTTCTCTGCAGGAGGCCCCAGTACCATATACCCCCAAGCCCACACAGTACCACTCTGGCCTGCTGGACTCCACTCCCTGTTGGCTGTGTGCTCCATGGCTCAGGGTCTATCTGCCCTGCCTCAACTGGGTGCACACCTGCAGCAGCCTGCTTCCCTCAGGGCAACACCTTCCCCTTTTAGTCAGAGCCTTTCCGGTGCAGCTTTTGGCTCCACAGCACTGCTCCTTTAGGCTGCTGCCTTGAGGACAGCCTCTCCTAGCCAGCTGAGCACAAAGGACAGGACACAGAGGAGGGTTGGGCTGGGAGCCTTGGAGCAGGTGGGAAGGGGGGGCCCCTGGTCCCCCACAAGACCCTGACATGTGCTGCTGGCACTCTTGGGAGGAGTGGAGAGGATCTGGTTGTGGGCACTATGTGCTAGCTCCGGGAGCCTGGATGGGGAACTTGGCTTGTGCACCAGGGTCAGGCCAACTGTTTTGGCCCCCAAATCTCATTGGGATTTGGGCAAGACAGTGGCAGTGCTGAGCCGCCCATGGAGGCACAGCATCATCATTTGCTGCAGCAGCCTCTGGGCCCATCTGTGCCCAGACCCAGCAGGATGAGGGGGGAGCTGTGCTAGCCAGCTGGATTCTAGGGTGTGAGAACTGCAGGAGCACAGCAGCTAAAAGCATCTAGCAGTTAACAGTATGTGGCACCTTCCCTCTGGGTTCAGTGTGGCTGGAGAAGATGAGAGAGCAGCCCTCAGTGTGCCACTCATTTGGGCAGGCCCCTGTTTGTGGAACATGGGGTCCCACGCTGGCAGGAAGGGAAGGGTTAGTGATCCTCACTGAGGGTGTTCAGCAACTGGTGCTTTGAGTCAGTGTAACAGAGTGGTCCAGGGCCGTAGGTGAGGTGCCTAAAGATGGACTCAGGCTTGTTTGGGGATTTTACAGGTAGTTTTACAGTCCCTTATGTGTGAGACTGATTAAACCTGCTATCAACTGAACAGAAACAGCAACCTGCCCTTTTTCAGTTACAGCAAGCTAGAGTTTTTCTGTTTTCCAGCAGGCTCACAGCTCAGAGAAGTATAGGTGGGTAGGTTCTGATATATATCTTTTTTTGAAGTCAAAGTTGTCATGTAACCAGGCAACCATGGGGCATTTCAGCAAAGTAGGTAGATTGGTATGTAACACCCTTACTGACCTACCCCTCCCATTTCCTGGGTGCCAGACCTACATGACAATGTTACAGTGTTTTAGGGGTCTACCCTAGATCCCATATTACTTAATATTTTCACTCAGGACTGATAAGGAAGTGAAGAGTTTTCCTTATAAAATGTTGAGAATATCGCTAGACTGGGAGGTGTCACTTTTAGAGGATAGGATTAGAATTCTAAACTATCCTGATCTGAAATCAATGGTAAAATTCCACAAAGACAAGTGTAAAGCCTTTAGGAAGGAAAAAAAATCAAATGCACAACTACAAAACTGGAAATAACTCTTTAGTTGGATACTACTACTTTAAAGATCTGGGGGTTATAGTGAAACACAAATTTAAAATAAGCCAACAATGTCATATTATTACAAAAAAGTCATTCAAGAGAGTCTTCATAGGAATGTTGTAAGATGCAGGTCATTGTTCTACTCTGGTTGGCAATGAAGAAACCTCAGCTTGACTGCTATGTCCAATTCTGGGCACCAGCTTGAAGAAAGATGTTGGTAAATTGGCAAGAATCCAGAGAACAGCAACAAAAATGAGGAAAGGTCTAGAAATCCTGACCTGTGAGGAAGGTTAAAAAGTCCATGTTTCTTGAGAAAAAATTGTGAGAGGGACCTGATAACAGTCTTTGAATCTGTTAAATTTTGTTATAAAAGAGGACAGGGATCAACTGTCTTCCAGGTCCATGGAAGATCAAGTAGTAAGGGGCTCAATCTGCAGCAAGAGACAGTTAGGTTAGGGAATAGGAAAATCTAACTATAAATGAACTAGAAAAATTTAGTCCTGACAAATCTACTATAAAGTAGTTGCACGACTGGTTGGAAAACCATATTCAGGGAGTAGTTACCACCAGCATACAGTCAAGCTGGAAAGGCATACTGAGTGGGGTCCCATTCTATTTAGTATCTTCACTAATGATACAGATAATAGCAGGGAGAATACAGATGTAAAGTTCATAGATCATACCCAGCTGAGAGGCATTGCAAGTGCTTTGGAGGATAGGATTAGAATTCAATATGACCTTGACAAAATAGAGAAATGGTCTGAAATACATAGCATGGGATTCAAAAAGAACAAATGCAAGAAAGGAATCACTTGCGCACATACAAAATGGGAAGGGTTAACAAGCCACTTCACCTTGACTGGTTGGGTAAAATGTGCCAGCTACTTATGCTAAACTGTTTGCTTTAGTGTTTCATCCGTGACACTGAGTTCCTTTACCGTGCCTGAGGAAGAGTTCCCTTATAAGGGACTGGGGATAGGTGGCATAACCTGTGGTCACAGCTGGGCTGAGGTCTGCCCACCAATGACAGGAGACACAGGTAAGCAAGAGTCAGGATCAAACTCAGGCTGGGGGCAGAGGTCAGAAGTACAAGATTAGAGTCAGGAGGCAAAAGTCACTCAGGCACTAACTGGAGTTAGTAACAAAGTCTGGCAATGCAGCCCCGATCTGTGATTGTCCAGACAACTTCCTGGGGCAACACAACCAGCGGGCTCCAGGCTACCGTCACTCTAGGTTTCCTGGAGGGTACTTCCTGCAACTCCTACTCTCCACAGTGCTTCAATGCAGGTTCAAAAAAACCCTCCATTATAGATATGGGTAGACACATTTATGGCTACTGGGAAAGTCAAGCACATAATAGTCAGCGCATTTTAAATTAGCAGTAGTTAAAAATCAGCAATATCTCCACACCTACAATTATCTTTTAAATGCTTTTTTTGTAGGCCATGATTTTTACACGTACCTATACACCAGCTTTTATTGACAGTTCTAAGCAGTTTCCCTTTAAGAAATCCAAATGCTTAGGAAAAAATCAGAAATTGAAGGGAATGCCCATAAATTGCTTTAAAAAGTTGGGTTTTTTTGGCTCGAGATTATAAAATGAAGCTTAAGTACCTGGAAACTGAAAATGCAGTAGTATTGATGATATGGGTATGATAAAATATTATAATGGACAGCATTATGAATATCGCAAGACATGAAAGACACCTTTAATCAGATCTGAAGAAGTGGGTCTGTCCCACGAAAGCTCATCACCTAATAAATTATTTTGTAAGTCTTTAAAGTGCTACTTGACTGCCTTTTTACCTTTAATTATAGAGTGTGTTGTATTGGAATGATATTGAAACGTTTTAAAGAACATCTCAGGGTTCATCCTGGGAAAACCACAAGACAGATTACCTTTTTGTTTCAAGTTGTTTTCCAGTGTTATGAAGTTTTCATAGAAGATAAAATAAATTTGAGAGTAGTTGATCTCAAAAAATTGCTTCAGGTCACTTCCATCGGCAATATCTGAAAAATTAAGAAAAAGTACAAGTTAAGAATATACGTAACTTTCAAACACCAGAAGTATGAAACCTGTAATTTAAAAAAAAAAAAAAAAAAAATGAAAAATCCCCCATTAATGTAGCAATGACAGAAAAGTCAATTTTCTATAAAATATTTAACATTAAATTTATTCTATACTACTCATGCCCAAAAATGGATATTTTAACTCTGTTCATTTCCCTTTACCAAAGGGAGCGGAAGAAAAATGGATATTTTCATGAAAACTGTACCCAATTCTTTAAGCACAAGTTTTGTCCTATCTTTTACAAATAAAGATAACAGAGGTCCAAACACTCAAACTTATGTATACATTTGTGGTCAACAAACAAAAGACAGAAAGGTGTCTAACTAGCCAGCTACATTTACAAAAATGATTGCAAAATAAACTGCACTGATCGAACACAAATTATGCATGCACATGGCTCTATATATGGTTATAAAAACCTAAAAGAAGCCCCCTGAATTAATTTGGTGACCAGATGATTGCATGCACCACATTCTAAGAACATACAGATTCTATTAACAGCATTCACTAGTCAAATTCTGCTACAAAGCAACAGGGAAACTCACCAATATAATATTGCTTTACATTATGGAAGTCTCTACCAGGCACCATCAATAGGGTTGTGCTCTGAAATGGGCTTTGAACGGCTCAAATGCTGAGACCAGCTGCTCTCAAAGGCCATGTCTACACTGGAGGGTTTTGTCAATAAAACTGGCATTTTGTCGACAAAACCCAGGGAGCATGCAGATGCCCAAGGCATTCTGCCAAACAGTAAATCTACAGAATTAAGCATTTTTGTCAACAGTCTTATCCTGCTCCCCACAAGGCATAATGCCTCTGTCGACAGAAAGATGACCTGGACATTCCGGGGTGGCTCTCTGTTGATAATTAGCGCTTCCAGGACACCACACAGCCCTGTCTACTGCGCTTCCAGTTGACTGCTGAGTTGAGACAGTGGTCAAGCAGTCCAGCCACTCATTATCAACAGAGCGGATCTGGCAATTTGGCCACAATCTGTCAACAGAAGTTTTGTCGGAAGATACCTCTATCAACAAATCGCTATAATCTTGACATAGCCAAACTGTGGGTTGGGACCCCAAATTGAGTCGCAATCTCATTTTAATAGGGTGCCAAGGCTAGTGTGAGACTTGCTGGAGCCCAGGGCTAGAGCCCAACATCAAGATCCACCACCCAGGGCCAAAGCCCAATTTTTGAGTCCTACTGCCCAGGGCTGAAGCCCAACCTGAGGATTTCAGCCCTTGGTGGCAGGGCTCAGGATTACAGGCCCCCCCAACTTGAGCCGAAGCCCTTGGTCATGGCTTTGACCCACATACAAACACCGGAGCTGGTGGGGTTTGGGCTTAGCTCTGGCCCCCTGCCTGGGGCAAACTCAGGCTTCAGTCCCCTCTCCTGAGGTCATGTAATAATTTTGTTGTCAGAAAAAGTTTGAGAACCCCTGCTCTAGCTATAGATGGTCAATCTGTGGAAAATTTCACAGCAGGTTAGATCCTGTATCTTTTGAATTCTCTGCGCCATGTTTGTTTGTTTTCTCTTCATAATTTGTTTTTACTGGAAGAATGAATTTGGACACCAGCTGATGCTTTTCTTGGTAGACCTACTGTTCTTTGCTGAAAAATAGGAACACTAAACCTAAAACACAGGAGCACTCTGAGAAACAGAGATAGTACAAACATATATAAAATCTCTCGGAAGGATTTTTCTTTTTGAGATATTAATTTCTGAGAACATCTTCATATCAGCAAAATCACATTTTACAACAGTAGAATTAATTTTATATTTTGGAAAATTAATTTATGTTTTATTTCAAATGCATCTTTATAATTAAATATGTTTAGCAAGTCAAAGCATACAGTACAGTCACAATATTAAAACAAAAATTGAATTTATTATCCTAATAAGTGGTCTGATTTTCAGAAATATTACAAAAAAATTTTTGCCAAGCACATCAGAAGCAAGAAGCCTGCTAAACCAGCAGCGGAGCCACTGGTTGAATGAAGGGCTAAAGAAGCTCCTAAGGACAATAAAGCCATTTGGAAAAACTAAATGAACTCTTTTGCATTGGTCTTCAGAGCTGACAACGTGAGGAAATTCCCAAACCTGAATCAATCATTCTTAAAGTGTCAAACCTGAGGAAGTCCCAGACTGAGACATCATTAAAAGATGTTTTGGAGCAAATTGATTAAAAAAAAACAAACAGTAATAAGTCACCAGGAGCATATGACATCACCCAAGAATTCTGAAGGCACTCACATGGAAAATTGCAGAATCACTCACTGTGGTTTGAACCTATCCTTTAAATCAGTTTCTGTGCCAAATGACCAGAGGATTGCTAATATGATGCCATCCTTATTTCTGAGTTGCTGCTGGAGGTAGCTCTGCCTTCGAAGCTAGTCTCCCAGCGACAAGCCACTATTTTACAGCTGCCTGGCTCTGACAGCAAAGTGGTTGCCTGCAGCCGTGCTGAAGTAATGGCAGTAGTACTGTAACTCCAGTTATCACCACCTCGCAAGCGCTCCCCACAATGCTTTTTTTTTGGGCCAGGACTGCCACAATTACAAAACCATGACATCTGAGATTTAAATAGCTGAAAACATGAAATTTACTATTTTTAAAATCCTGTGACCATTCAATTTGTCAAAATGGACCACGAATTGTGTAGAGCCTTAAATATACTTTATGTGGTACATGACATTGTGATACATTTATAAAGGTTAAGCTGACCTCAAAAGTTTGAGATGTTTCAGCCTGATTCTGCATGTACTGTAATTCAACAAAAAAGCGCTTATTCAAATTTGAGGAACTGCTGAGTCAGTACCTTGTCAATGTATGTTAATGGATTATATAGTAGGCCTTAAAAATAGGTCGTAATTTCAAATTCAACTTTAAGGTGGTTAATTTTATGAAAAATAGAAAGAATCAAAAAAAGTTTATTTAAGTTTTATCTATCCTGTCAAGGTAGGCCAACCCCAACAATGCACTGGAAATAACAGCCTGAACTAAATGGTTTTTTCCCCCCTCTCTCTGAATGCCTTCTGTAAAAACAGAATACAAAGCTTCTATTTATAGGCTTTCACATAAAAGAGATGAGATCATAAACACTCTCCCTTCTATTCATGATAGAGTGAGGGATGGAATGCCTAATCAAAAAATAAACTCATTAACAAGGGGGTAGATAACCACTCATTTGTACTGTTTTTCTGAGATAAGCATACATTTTTATAGCTACATCCTCTTCCTTCCAAACTATTTGGTTGCTAAAATTCTCTTGCAGAACACAAAGAAACAATCTACAACTTTGAATGACAAAAAGTCAAAAGGGCATTCAACAGCAATACACTCCTTTTACTGCAGGAGCATGAGCTTTTTGAGTTAGAGTAGACATTTAAATTCGACACATTACCCGCAGTATGAACAGAGGCATCAACTACCTCATGCATTACAAGGACTGCTTCCCTTCCTTTAATGTCAGGCAGGACAATTAACACCCCCACCCCCCAGCCCCGTCACCCCGTTCCTTCTATCCTGTTTGATTTGTCAGTTTTTATTGCAATATTTTTTCTTTTTGGTCCTCTGTACTTATGTCAGTCTCTATTAGAAATAAATTGATCTGAAGAAGTGGGTCTGTCCCACGAAAGCTCATCACCAAATAAATCATGTTGTTAGTCTTTGAAGTGCTACATTTCTGATGCTTTGTTTTGTTGGAGTACAGACTAACATGGTTACCTCTCCATTACCATGCAGGAATAACAGTCAGTTCAAGTAAAATTAAGGTTCTGTTGAAATTCTGCTGTCAGTTCCTGGTACAAATGATCAACTGAAAAAAATTCTGGAAAATCATGTGTAGTAGATCTCTGAATTTCCTTATTTAATTATACCCAGCGAAAAAACATTTGACCTCCTCCACACAGCAATGAAAGGAATACAGAGACAGATTCTACAAGCACAGGAGAAATCTTACACTGCTGAATGGACCTCTCAGATCGGGAGACAAGAGCAAAGAAAGAAATGAATACACAGTAAGCCAGATATATGAGGCTTGTCTGATGGCAGAACTTCAGATCTCAATCTTGCCTTTCTGTTCCAACACAAGTTGGAAGCCCCAGGGAAGTAGGGGCTTCCATATCTTTCTAATGAAGCTTTCTTAACCAAATGAAGCACCACCACTGTCAATAATGTCTATTAACTTTTGGTGCAGGGTTTAGCAAAATCCCACCAGCTCAGCATTTCTACCCACCCAGTCAGCTGATTATCAGAGCATTCTGGCAGAAGGCGTTCAGCTGCTCCTCTACAAACCTTGCTCTAACCTATAGTAGAACTGCTCTCTTGACCCTCCTACTACCTGTGCAGAAGTCAGGGCTTCCTCCTGCCAAGCCAGCGTTAGAGGGGTACACTACAGAGCTGCTCCAGTCTGAAGTACGGTGAGCAATTGAGATGAGTGTCTGTCTCAAGAGGCAGTGCACTGTGGCTAAGATTTCTCCAGCAGCTAGCTCTCTCACTGTTCCTGCCCCATACACCCCATCTCTGCAGAGTGTGGGAGGGAGAAGAAAATTGAGCAGCACAGCTTTCCTTGTCTTAAAGAGACTGCACATGGCATCTCTCAGGGCACTTCTACACTTCCAAGAAGACTGAACCAGTCAGGGTCAATCTTCTGGGGTTCTACTTCATGTGTCTGGTAGAGATGTGGGATGTCAATCTGTCTGGAGTTGACAGTCGACCCTTGTACTCCTTGCTATCGTGAGGAGTAAGGCAGGTTGACAGGAGAAAGGCGCCCGTTGACCTCCCCACAGTGAAGACAGTCAGGTAAGTTGATTTCAAATATGTTGATTCTAAGTACCCAACTGCCATAGGGTAGCTAGAATTGCATACAGTCATACCCCGAGATACACCCATTCGGGTTATGAGAATTCAAGTTTACAAGGAGTTTGATTTAAAACCCCTACCTCGTCTTATGAGGCATTTCCTCAAATTTACAAGGACCAGTTTCAATTTCGTGCGCCTCAGCGGGATGCGGACGCCCTGCAGCAGGAGAAAGGCTGAGGCTCCAGGCAAAGGCTGCCTGCAGCTGCACCCCGCCTGGCATGTCTCTCCGCAGCGCCCAGCGGCAGTTTCCCAGAGCCCCCAGCCCAGCCTTTACCTGTGTCTGGTCTGGGTCTCCGCCTCAGCTCTGCAGCAGTGGCGTGCCCAGGCCCAGCTGGTGGCTGTGGGCTCCCAGGTGCTCCTGCGAGACGTGGCGGCTAGGCGCACAGCCCATCCCGGACCCGTCCCTGCTGCTCACTCCCCGGGCGGCTAGGGGGCTGCCACTGCCAGCCACTGCCAGCTGGGCACCGCTTGCTGCCTGTGGTGTTCCTTTGCATTTAGTGCCTCAGCCGCTGCTGGTGGGGCCTCTCTGCCACGCAGCCCTGCACAAGGAAGGCATCACCCCTTGCCAACTGGTGGCCTCCTGTGCCTGCCTAGCTCCCCATGCAGCCAGCCCGACACTGTCCCTTCCCCACTTAACCTAAGCTGTGCTCAGGCCGGGCTGCCTTCTCATGCCCTGCTCTGCCCTGCCACCCCCTTGCACCAGCCCCACTTCTGTGGCTATGGGCAGCTACCCAGCTTTGCACCCCCCTCCCAGGCACTCTTCGATTTCCATTCCCCTGTCTCTGCAGGTAAACAGACATATTGTAGAGTAATTAATGAAGGGAAAATGCCTTGTTAGGTTGTGTTATGATAACTAATGTTCACTATTGAAGCAACTGCGTTAATTTTACTGGGATTTGGTGTTGTTTTAGCATGAATGTGTGTAAATTTTGGGGCTCAGGAACGCACGCAATTTTTTCCCATTGAAATTAATGGTAATTACATTTTCAACTTACCAGAATTCGCCCTAAGAGGAAACAAAAAGCAGTCAATTAGCACGTTAAAGACTAGCAAAATGGTATCTCGGATATAGCTGGGAGTGTTGGTGGCATAGGGTTTGAGGAGGGAGTCCACGTAACTGGATAGTCCGGTGGTAAGGGTGCCAATACCCGAAATGATAGGGTGTCCAGAGTTTCCAGGTTTGTGGATTTTGGGAAGTAAGTAGAATAATCCAGGCTGCGGCTCAGATGGTGTGTCTGAGTTAATGAGGTCCCGAGTAGCAGCAGGGAGTTCCTTCAGTAGTTGTTGTAATTTCCTTTGAAATTCCAAAGTGGGATCAGCGGAGAGAGGTCTGTAAAATGTGGTGTTGGAGAGTTGTCTGGCTGCCTCCCGTTCATAGTCTGACCTATTCAGGATGACAACAGCACCCCCTTTGTCAGCTGGTTTGATTACAATGTCTGGGTTATTTTTGAGACTCTGGACAGCATGGCATTCAGCATAGTTCAGATTATGTCTCATTTGGCATTGTTTGTGTATAATGTCAGCCTGAGCACGGTTGCGGAAGCACTGTACGTAGAAGTCCAGACTTCCACTACGACCCTCAGGGGGAGTCCACATAGAGTTCTTCTTCTTTTGTTGTTGGTGGGGGGGGGGGCGAGAGAGTCGGACTGTTGTTCATAGGTGTGTTGGAAAAATTCCTTTAGACGGAGGCGGCGAAAGAAGGCTTCAAGATCACCACAGAATTGTATTAAGTTCGTGGACGAGGTAGGACAGAAGGAAAGACCCAGGGATAAGAGAGACTCCTCTGCTGGGCTGAGTTGGTAGTTTGAAAGGTTAACAATGTTGTTGGTAGAGCTACTGTTATTGTGGTTGAAGTATCCTGAGGAATGAAGTAAAAGTGCCACTTCTTGACTGCTTTTTGTTTTGATAGTGTATAGACTAGCACGGCTTCCTCTCTGCCCTAAGAGGAGTTTTTCAGGAACAAATTACCCTTGTAAGGCGGGGGAAGACTGTATCTGAAATCAACTTACCTGCCTAGCGTAGACCAAGCCTCAAAAACGTACCTACCAGAAGCCAGCACACATACACACACAGGCTTTACACAAGGGGGTCTGAGGGGTGCATTAGTGCTACCTGATCCTTCCCCGCTCTGCACCCGCAGCCACCATTCCCTGCTCCACCCTCATCCACCTCCGCCCCCTCCCCAAGGCAGAGGCTGTCCACAGCCACAACCACAAGGAATTGCCTCCTGCACTCACCACATGGCACTTCACTGTTCCTTCCCAGCCCGCTGAGCCCTGCAGAGTCGGGGAGTAAAGGGAGGCCAAGAAGAGAGGATTGTTTTCATCACTTCAAAAACTTAAATTCCTGTTACTACTACCTCCTTCAACTTTAAAGCACTAGTCGATGAATTTACTGACTTGTGATATATAAAACAGTAATTAACCTTTATATTATTATTGTATTATTGTTAAACCAGTGTTTTCCCCAGTAAGGGAATGTTGAAGCAGGGCACTTATTTCAAAGCTGCCCCCATCTTCACTGCCAATCTGCAATTCGAAGTCTGCACTTTGAAATTCGTGCAGCCACCATTATGCTAATGAGGTGCTGAATACACAAGTTAGCGCTTTCTTAGCCTGTTTTGAATTGCCTCATTATCATGCCCCCTCTGACGGGAGAGTGCAAGTGTAGAAGCAGCCTAAGCTATTCCCTGCAACAGAAGTGATCCTTTCAAAAAAAAAAAAACTTAGGAGAACCTGAAGGGTAGTGAGGGAAAACTTGTACTGCAACTATCCTTCCCATATTTGTTTGGTGAACAGAGGACTTCCTGAGCCTTAGCCACAATGGGGAATTTTAGGACAATCTCTCACCAAATGTTCAAGAACATTGGTATCTTCCACACTTTTTACCAGTAGAACACAAGGATAAATATGATGAATATGTCTGGATCTTTTCCTATACTATGACTCCTGTTGACGAAAATGAATTAGTGGAAACTTCTTCTAAAAAACTCTTTCATATGAACGGTGCTTCTGGCTGCCATTCTGAACTATTAAACACACTTTTAAATGTTTTTCTCCCCCTAAATGTCCCGACAAAAATTAAATCAACTGTAAGATGGTAACTCAACCTCTCTCTCTTTCTCTACCTTTTAGGCTTAAAAGCTTTAGTAGAGCAAGATGCCCTGCAATCAGTTTATGGAAGGGTGAATTTCCTGGAAAGTTCTCGTTGCGCCAACAAGAACTAAAAAGGGACACTAGGCTCTTAAATCAGCTAAGAGCCAGAGAAGACAATTTTATTCCTGGTTCACTTGTTTTCCTTCTATTTTTTTCCCTGACTACTTCACTGTATGCTATTGTGCTTATGTACCTGGAAAACTGAGTATTCAAAGCTGGATTTGTATTTGTGTTACATGTATGCAGTGCTATTTTTTCCTAATTTTACTTTGCTTGCTTGCGGTACTTAAAAATATGAAAAAGGAGACATAGTTATTAGCTAAACTTAAGACTCTCCAAGCCCAGGGGTCTGCAACCTGCAGCTCTGGAGCCACATGTGGCTCTTTAAGGACTTCTTTGTGGCTCCTGATGCTAAAATTGCACATTTAAAAAAATACCCTCCAAATTATTTTCGACAAATGGTGAACATCTAAAAGCCCAGAACTGAACAACTCCTATCTAGCAAATGACACGTGATCTTGAAACGTTTGATATCTTCCTCTAGTGTCCTTCAAAGAGACTTTGTCATTCAGTACTTTTGGCTGGGATTCTGCAAAGAGGCCCAATGTCCATGGTTAGTGATAGAATGGCACAATATATACTGCAATGGGATCAAGCAAATTTATTTAGAATACCACCTAATTGTCTCCTTTCCCCAAGCCCTTCCCATCACTCTGTTTTCTCTCTCTGATTATATCCTTTCACTTCCCTTCTGGTCAGCAAGGCTCTCCTCTCCAGAAAACCTACAGTAGGTTTTCACGTACACTGCATTTCAGAAGTGAAAGAGGAAGACTGTGGAGAATTCTGATAATATGAATAGTGTTAACACAAATACTTTGTGTGATACTGTACTTATCTTAGGACACTTTGAAGCAAAGGAAGAAATGGGGGGAAAAAGAATGAAGTAATTAAATGGGACTAAAAATACCTGACAGCTCCATTTCCTTTGATTTTTAGAGGGTTCTCTCTCTCTCACTACATGTAAATTTTGGACATTTTCAGACTTACCTAACAAGAGTGGAAAGCTAAGGAAGGATCAGTTGCTGTTAGAAAGCTTGAATATGCTGAATACAGGAGCTAATCAGCCCAAAGTGAAGAGAGATGTATATTTTTCCACACTGCAATCACAGCCAGGGAGCACTGTGGAAAGTAAGTGCCACAGGAAGTAGTATCTAATGGACCCACACAGTACCTTGCGGTCCTAATTCACCAACCATCCTGTTTAACTTTGGAGAATGCCCCTGGAAGATGTTAGGGAATACTACAGATTTTGGGTCTGCTGTGACTCCAGACCTCAGCTGATCTCTTGATCTTTAATCACAGCCTGACCCTAATACTTGCCTCCTGACTCTTATCTCTGACCTCCAGTCTTAGCCTGTGTCTACTAAGCTAAGAAAGGAAATATTCCCTCACATGAAGCACTGCCATTGAAAAGGTCCAATATGAATTCCTGCATACTTGTAAATATACTTTTTGTACCATCTTTGTTTTGGTTTACTGGAGCACTGTCACAATAATGTGCATATTTTGCCACCTGCTCTGCCTACCATTTCCAAGGAAAGGCAGAAGGGCTCTGAATCCTTCTCTAGGAGTACTCAAGTAAGTTTCAACACCTTGATGGCTCAGAAGAATGGAGAGTAGTGAAACAGAACAAGTATTCACTCATGACATGTGCACACCTACAAGCCAAAACAAATCCCACAGTTTGAGTGTACATACAGCCTGGAATAGATGTTCATACAAGCATAGCATCATAGGGCTGGAAGGGACCTCAGGAGGTCATCTAGTCCAGCCCCCTGCTTCAAGCAGGAGCAACCCAAACTAAGTCATCCCAGCCAGGATCTTGCTAAGCCGGGACTTAAAAACCTCTAAGGATGGAGAATCCACCACCTCTCTAGGCAGTGCATTCCAGTGCTTCACCTCCCTCCTGGTGAAGTAGTTTCTCCTAATAGCCAGCCTACTCCTCTCCTTCTGTAACTTCAGACCATTGTTCCTTGTTCTGCTATCTGACACCACTGAGCACAGTTTCTCTCCGTCCTCTTTAGAGGTCCCCTTCAGGAAGTTGAAGGCTGAGGGGTGAATTAATAGCAGTCTTCTCATCTGCAAATTAAATAAGCCCAAATCCCTCAGCCTCTCCTCATAGGTCATGTGCTCCATCCTCAATCATTTTTGTCGCCCTCTGCTCAACCAGCTTCAGCACATCCACATTCTTTTTATGCTGCCCCCCCCCCGCCCCCAACAGTGGACACAGTATTCCAGATGTGTGGCCTCACCACTGCCGAAAAAAGGGGAACAACCAGTTCTCTAGACCTGCTCGAATGCTCCTCCTAATGCACCCTAATATGCCATTAGCCTTTTTGGCTACAAGGGCACACTGTTTACTCGTATCCAGCCTTTCATCCACCATAACCCCTAGGTGCTTTTCCGCTGTACTGCTGCTTAGCCAGTTAGTCCCCACACTATAACAATGCTTGGGATTCTTCTGTCCCAAGTGCAGGAGTCTACACTTCTCCTTGTTGAACCTCATCAGATTTCTTTTGGCTCAATCCTCCAGTTTACCCAGGTCACCCTGGATCCTATCTACCTTTGCGTCAGCCACAAACTTGCTGAGGGTGCAAATGAGTCCCTCATCCAGGTCATTAATAAAGGTGTTGAACAAAACCAGCCCCAGAATCAAGCCTTGCAGCACTCCACTTGAAATCAACTGCCATCCAGATGTTGAGCCACTGACCACCATCCATTGGGCCCGACTGTCAAGCCAGCTTTCTATCCATCTTATAGTCCATGGATCCAAACCATATTTCCTTAACTTAGGGGCAAGAATGTTGTGGGAGACCATATCAAAAGCTTTGCTGAAATCAAGGTATATCACATCCACTGACTTCCCCATGTTCACAGAGTCTGCTACCTCATCATAGAAGCTAATCAGATTGGTCAGGCAGGACTTGCCCCGGTGAATCCATGTTGGCTACGTTTGATCACTTTCCCCTCTTCCAAGTGCTCCAAAATGGATTCCTTGAGGATCCCCTCCATTATTTTCCCAGGGATTGAGGTAAGGCTGACCGGCCTATAGTACCCTAGATTGTCCTTCTTTCCTTTTTTAAAGCTGGGCACTATGTTTGCCTTTTTCCAGTCATCCAGGATCTCTCTTACCTTCCTGAATCCGGTGAGCTGAGCAGTAAGCATTAATAAAAATTACCCACTCACTTAAAAAAAAAGGTTTTTCATTGTGGGGGGATAGAAAGCAGGTAATTTTAGAGACTGAAAGCTTTGTGAGGCTATTTTCTTAATGCTTTTGCAAGACACTTTCACAAAACATTCACCTAGGTAGTTATAACAAAACAGATTCCTAAAATTTCAAATTACTGATTATGAATATTCCAAAACAATGATTTAAAAACAAAGCGTTAAATATCTAACAGTGCTGTTTTTTAATAAAAAGCAGGTCATTTCAGAAATTGTGTTTTTACCATGACTTCTGGAACCTAATTTTCTTTGTGTTTTTGTTTTACATATCTGCAACTTGAAAAAGTTAAGGGTTGGCTGGAAAGCACAAATCCCTGTTAAAATTAAATCACTACCCCCCACATGCACTATTTATGGACTTTTCTCTTTAGGAATGGGTGGAGATTATGATTCAAACAAAAGCACATACTGTGTTCATAGCTAACATACAAAGTTCTAGTACATAAAATACAGAAGCCAAGGAAACCTTACATAGTCCTTTTATATACAAAGGGGTTTTTTTTGGGGGGGTGGGGAGGGAGGGGAGATGTTGGGGTTTTTTTTGTTAGAAGAATGACCAACTTACCATCCTAAACAACCTATTTACCTGTCTTAGACAGCACTCTTCTACTTCCCTCCACTGCATCTGCTTTGTCCAGGAATATAAAGGTTATCATTCAGTGAAGTCTGAAGGACCCATGGACAGTACATTTTAAAAACTGGAATTTTGTTGCTGCTAATGTGCAAGCTTGATTCTAGAGCTCTGCTTAGACAATGGTGTAAGATTGTCATCTTACTTTCTAAACACACTGCCCACTATCACTGTAGAAAGCACAATTTGTCCTTACAATATATCTACACTTCAAACTCTACCTTGCTGACAAGAGAAGTTCTCCAGTTGGCACCATCCTGAGAGGTGATAGCAAGGCCACCAGATGAATTCCTCACTCAATCTAGCACTGCCTAAATGGGGAGTTAGGGTAGTTTACAGCCACCACGCAGGTGTGAATTTTTGCATACCTCAACATAGTTAAACTCAACTAATTTTCTAGTGTAGACCAGGCCCTAGTTTCCTAGAAAATGGTTGAAGTTTTTACTGCATAATCCATGCAGATGTTTCATCAATTCTATGAAGAGCGTGCTCAGATAGCACTGCGGTGGGCAACTAGAAGTCTAATAATGTAATACAACACAATACGGACTCTTATGTTTCCACTAAGCAAAGGCATTTTCAAAATTTTCGAAAGGCTGCATCAAAGATTGTTTCATGGACCACCTTGTGATCCATAATCACATAGTATTTTTGTCACAATCAAAGCTTAAAAATAGATAAATTATGATAGGAAAGTATTAATATCTTTAAATTGTCTTCATTAAATTTCATAGTATGGACATGGAGGAATTATTTGATCAGGGCAATGCGATCACTCAACCCTCCCCAGACAAAGTACAGTTTAGGCTCTCTGTAGCTAAAACCTTGATATCTAGTACCCACTGAAAGCTTGCTGAGGACTGGAAAAAATCCTAAAATTCATCTTCTATCACAGATTACCAAAAGGGTGGTGTTTCTACCATTTCACTGAATCAGAAGCCTAAGTGCCCTTTAAAGATATAATCACACATTGTTTCCTATGCAAATCCCTTACATAAAATCTTCTGAATAGTAACAGAGAGGGAGCCATGCTAGTCTATATACTATCAAAACAAAAAGCAGTCAAGTAGCACTTTAAAGACTAACAAAATAATTTATTAGGTGAGCTTTTGTGGGACAGACCCACTTCTTCAGACCATAGCCATACCAGAACAGACTCAATATTTAAGGCACAGAGAACCAAAAACAGTAATCAAGGAGGACAAATCAGGAAAAAAAATGATCAAGGTGAGCAAATCAGAGAGTGCTCACCTTAATCATTTTTTTCTGGATTTGTCCTCCTTGATTACTGTTTTTGGTTCTCTGTGCCTTAAATATTGAGTCTGGTCTGGTCTGGTCATGGTCTGAAGAAGTGGGTCTGTCCCACAAAAGCTCACCTAATAAATTATTTTGTTAGTCTTTAAAGTGCTACTTGACTGCTTTTTGTTTTGATAAAATCTTCTGTTGCAGTTTACTGAGAGGCAAACAGTCAGAGGAAGATAGGGGGACTCTTTGCCTGTGCAAATCACAGCTCACAGCTAAAAACAGATCTACCTTTCATTGATGTGGCCTAGATTTAGGACTAGAGTAGAGGTGGGCAAAAATCACACCTGGAGGCTGGATTCGCCCACCAAGCATTTCTCTGCAGCCCACCCAGCTGATTAGCACAGTGTGCATAATTCTAGCCAGCAGCAGGTGCTCAGCTGCCCTTCCCTGCTACCTTGTTTTGCAGCTGAGCTGCTCCTAGGACTCTCCTGCGAGCTGCACAGAGGAGCAGGGGGTTGAAAGTAGTCCCAAAGTCAGGGTGTTTCCCTGCCCCTCTACCCCATCTCTGCAGAGCAGGGATCAGGAAGAGGGGTACACACAGTGGAGCTGCTTCAATCTGAAGCATGGATAGTCAGTGACTCAGGACCACAAAGCAGGTACTTGGGGAGACGACAGAGCAGGACAGACTTCTCTTTAAGAGACAGAGGGAGGCTTCTCTCAGAAACTTACTCAACAGCAGCCAGTGCGCACACATTGTGGCCGTGTCTACACTGGCCCTCCCCATCCTTCAAAAGGGAGATGCTAATGAGGTGCTGCAATGAATATACAGTGCCTCATTAGCAGAATGCCAGCTGCGGCACTTCAAAAGTGCCGCTTTTGATTGCGTGTGGCTCGTCTACATGCAGTCCTTTTTGAAAGGACCCCACACAGCGATTTTGATGTGTGTGGGGTCCTTTCGAAAAGGACCCCCATGTAGACAAGCCACGCATGATCAAAAGCAGCACTTTCAAAGTGCCACAAATGGCATTATACTAATGAGGTTCCGCATATTCATTGCAGTGTCTCATTAGCATATCCCAAAGTCTCATTAACATCCCCCTTTCAAATGGACAGGCTTAGTGTAGACAAAGCCTGTGTCACTGTCATACATACCCAGTTTGTGCCACACACACACTGCAGCACACACTCAGGCTACGCCTACACTACCAGATAAATTTGATTTTATTAAATTCAGTTTTATGGTGGTGGGTTTCATAAATTTGATGTTGGGTACCCTCATTTCCCACTAAGTCCCCCAAAATCAACTTAGTGCTGCCTCACCAGTCAGGCCAAACTTCAACTGTTGCAGCAGTGCATTGTGGGAACCTGTCCCACATTTCCCTCAACCCCACATTCTGTGCCCTTCCCCCAGGCCCTGCTGCACCCCCACCACTGGCAGTGCTCACCCTGCTGCCTGGTTCCTGAGTCCTTGCAGCTTAGGGGACCAGAGAAATTGACCAGCGAAGCACCTGGCTCCCAGCTCCCGTGAGCCAGGCGTTGTGCTGGTCAGCTTCCTGGCTCCCATGAATGGCAGGTGCAGCAGCACTGTCAGTTTCCCAGCTCCCACCATTTGCAGGAGCCAGGAAACTGACCAGGGCTGCTGTGCTTGTCAGTTTCCCAGCTCCCCAAGTAGTGGGGAGCCAGGAACCAGGTGCAGCAGTGCCAGTCAGCCTAGAAGCTAATGAATTCGATTCAAAGAAATGGCGCTTCCACACTAGCCTTCATTCGAATTTGACACTACTCCCACCCAGTTCCAACAACATTGTGATATCAATATTAGTGCTCCCTAAATCAAGCTAATAGTATTTACAGTGAAGACTATCGCTGGGTACAATCGAGATAACTGCCTTAAATAAGAATTTTCCTCTTTGTGTAAATGTAGCCTCAGTGTCACAAAGTCTCTCTCCCAAAGTTTCTCTCTTTCTTACTCATACTCTCTGTTATCCTCAGCCCTACCCCTTCTTCAAACCCAGAGCCAGCCCACAAGTTCCAAAATTCATGGAGCGACCCCTCTTCAAAAAAATCATTGCCCACCCTTAGAACATACAGATCAGGCTTCTGGGCTGCCACTCTGTGCAGCCATATTACAAAGAGAGCACACATTTGCCATAGGTAAGGACACAAACAGTCTGTTAAGAATGACCCCTTTTGTGACTCCCAAAAGAAAATCGAAGTAATTTATATTAAATTATAGTGTTAATTGTCATATATAGAGAAAGTTTAAAATATTTTAAATACAATTCTTCTTTAAAAAAGTTTGCAAGCTGGCTGTTATTCTTTTGTGTCCTGTGCTCTCCCCGATACAACCACACCCCCACACATTAGAAACATGACTATATTTTTATACTGGCTCATGAAAAATCAGTTTTCAACATCAGGAATAGTAAAATGTTGAAGGAATTGAAAATGTTCGGTCAATGAGAGAAAATATTTTCATCACTCATCATCGGGCAGCTACTTTTCAGAAGTTAAACTACAGAGTAAAATTATTCCCTACTAAAATGCTTCCTTTCCGTAATATACATATCCATTGTCCCATTTTGAAAAAACAAAAACAGAACAAAGAGTTTAAGGCCTGGGACCAAAATGAACTTGGGCATTATAATGCTGAGCACTGTGACTCAGTGACTAATTCCAGGCTGCAAAGAACCACCTCTCTCTACTTAAAAAAAACAACAAGAAGTCCTGCAGCACCTTATGCTCCAAAATATATGTTAGTCTATAAGCTTTTGTGGGCAAAGACCCGCTTCGTCTGATGCGTCTGACGAAGAGGGTCTTTGCCCACAAAAGCCTATGCTCCAAAATATCTGTTAGTCTGTAAGGTGCCTCAGGAATTCCTGTTGTTTTTAAGATACAGACTAACTCAGCTACCCCTCTGATACTTGGCTCTCTTAGTGACCCATAAGCAATGGGCCTGTCATGTACAGTCAAGCAATTAAGTAGTTTCTAAGGAGGAAGAAGTTAGCTGTCTTGCCTCACCCAGGCAAGACAGAGGTAGTGACAACCTTTAGCTTTTAATCCAGTGGATAAAGCACATTTGTCTGAGATAGCCGAGATCCAGGTTCATTTCCTTCCTGACGCAAAGAGAGAACTTGGCAAGGAAGGATTGTGAACAGGGATCTCTCAACTTTCAGGCCAGTACTCTGAACAGCTGAGTTATATGATAGTCTCATGCAGAAATTACTCCACTGTAGATAAATCATTTACAAAAGTAATTGGAGCAGCAGGCTCAGACCACAGGCCTCTCATCTGTACAGGGGGTACCCTTGCCACCAGGCTACAACCTCATTCAAGTATTTATTCACAATAATTGGATGGAAAAGATTAAACATGTAGTCACGTGGTTAGGGCACTCACTGGAATCCTGTTGCAATCACTCATTCATCCAGTATGGAACAGCTTTACCAGGAGAAACTGAGGAAATCCCATAATGAATATCCTAATGACGGGCAACCCAGGCTAGCAAGTGGGCTGGCTGCATGGGTAAGCAAGACGGTTCCTCAAGAGAGGTTAGTTTTGCTAACTGCACTTGTGTGCCTAGAATTTGTAGTGTACGTGCCTACTGACAAATGTTGACCTGATTCTATTGTATCTGTATTTTCAGCTATTTTCCTAAATAAAATTGATTCTTATTGACAGGTGTAACTATTACAATATGTTCATGTGAAGCTAACATCTTCTTGAAATTTGATATTTTGCTTAACAAAATGGTACATTAAATCTATAAACATTTAAGCAACTACACAGCTTAATACACATTTATTCAGATTCTTACTTTTTTATATTTATGCTATGTTAGAAAATGGACAATGACATTATCTGAAATAAGTTTTTTATTTATTATCTGAATCAAGCTAGATTTGGAAAGGCAACTGGAACACAAAAATGCACAAAACTATTTTAAAATTGGTTCTTTAAATAAAAGAACCTTAAAATGCTGGGTACTGAAGCAAAAAAGTAGTTAATCAAAACATATTTTATACTTAAAGTTAACATGTTTATTAAAGAATGAAATAGCTATAATGAATTGAACTAATTGTTGCTGGTTGTCTTATCCTTCAAGATTTTTGAACTAATAGATATCCTCTCCCGCCTCTTTGCTATTAATATACTAGAACAGGAAAATGAGCTTTTTCCACTTTTTAAATTCATGTCATAATTTTGAATGAACTTGCCACTAAACTAACTTAGTTCAATACGCAGAAATACAGAAAAAATTCTCTCTGCAGCTACAAACAAGCTACTGCTATCAAAAGCATGTTTTACCACTTCGGCAACTGCTGGTTCCAGGTACTTAGCCACCAGTTCAGTGGTTTGATTTCCTATTTAAAATATTGGCCACAAACATGTACTGCTTGAATATTTTTATTTAAATTTAAATTATTTTGATAGATTATAGTAAGTTAAGGCCTTAATGCAGGTTACCAATTCATATTTCATTTTAAATTTCTGTGTTTAGAATAAGGTAATTTTAAGAAGCCTTCAAGTTTTATTAACCCTGTCATTCTGTCAGTCACCTCCTAAACCATGTTCACATAATACTCTCACAAGTTAGCTAAGTATAAAAATAAATATTCCATGAAACTGTCATTAAGTGATTTGAATAAGTGATTTATATGTCACTTCGTTCAGATAAAGTCTTGCTGCATTTCCTGGGAAATTCTGAAAGACTTTACCCATCCTATTGTGTCCTTTTATCCTCACAGTATAGGACTATAGTTAAGACATCATTAACTTTGATTTTCTAAAGCAACCATTTCCTTCTATCTTTATAGAATTTAAAATATTGGCTTAAGCTTACGTAAGAGACTTTAATCATAACAGTAAAAGCTGCCGCATTTACAATTAAACACAAAGTGACATGGAGTTCTGCCCTAAACCTGGTCAGGGAATTTTATTTGGAAAAAGGTTTTCCTCAATTCTTATATAGTAATAAATAATAAGATTTCAAGGAAGTTTTTAAAACTAACTCCCTCTTGTGTTGAAAGACAGTGAAGTGACCACTGACTTACCCTCTTGAGTCTTTTTCTGGCATCCATGAGTTGTTTTTCATCTTCATGCTAAGACTATAACCTGTACCGGTCAGTCTTCGTGGTACATGTGTGTTCAGAGCCTATATCAAGATGGATTCCTGATTTGGGGCCTTTAGATGCCACCATAACAGAAATAAATACATCAAAAATGCTATGTAAGGGTATCTTCGGAGGTGGAGAATAGCAGTCCATCGTCTTGCACAAACCATGCCCTGAACCAGAGTAACTGCATTTCAGCCTTGTACAGTAAACTCTTTCATATCCAGCATACTATTATCTGAAACTCTTAGATAACAGGCATTTTACCCATAAATAAATGTTAGGTAAGTTCTCCATAAGTATAGTATAATAAATGTAAATAAAAATAAATACAGCAAATACAGTATAAATTTACAATGTACAATACTACAGTTGTTGGTAAACAAAGTACTCTGCATACATTTTCTTTGTTTCTTAATATCTAATCTTGTTTTATGCATTGTTAAGTACACCTCTCTATTATCCAGAATATCTGAATATTCGGCAACCTCCTGGTACTGGAGCTGCCAGATATGAAAATCTACTATATTCATTCACTGAATACAGTAGCAGGAAGTGACAGACCCAGAGCTGCTCCGGCACCTTTCACTCCCCATTTATTGGTGCCTACCCCCAGGACACAACAACCGGGCCCAGTCTTCCACTGGGGAGAACGAGGAATAATCCAGTGGGAAGGAGGAAAAGTAGTTGGCAAGCCAACTGATAGTTCCTCACTCCCCACAGCATCCTTGAAATTAAAGCCCCCCCCCATCCTACCCCCGCGATGCAGGCATGCCTCGCCTGCTGCCTCCCCATCCCGACCCCGACTCACCCAGCAGCGCTTTGAGGTGCTTGAGGCGGGTTAGGACGTCCTTCTTTGGGTCCAGAGCTTTCTGTGTAGATTTCTTGACATCGGCATGGCCCCTTCTGGAGAACATCCCGCAGGGGGCGACCCAGCAAGGGAGCGAGACTCACCCACGGTGAGGTGTGTATCTGGGGCGCGGGGGTGTGGGGGAGTAGATCCGAGACTGACGCTGGAGGGGGGCAAGGAGGAGATCACCCCCTGCCAAGTCCGGCAGAGAAGATGGAGCTCTCCTGCCACGGGAAGAGGGCAGCACCCCTATGGACGGGCAGGAGAGACCCTTGTTATTAGTAGGGAAGGGCAGCACCCCCTTTGGAAATCAGGAGAGTCCCCCTCTGAAGTGGGGGAGGGGCAGCAGCCCGCTCTGGGGGGGCGGGAGAGACCACGTTCGGGGGAGGAGGGGGCCGGCACACCCTCACTACTGCGCGCCTGAGGGGTAGGGGAGAGCTCCCTGCTGGGCGGCGGGGAGACCCCAAGTCTCGGGGGGCCGGAGAGCTCGTACTGCCTAGAAGGGCTGGGAGATGAGCACCCGGGCAGCGCCGCGCGCTTCGCTCACTCCCCGAGGTGGGCGTGTAAACACGGAACTGACCCGGCGCCGCCCGCAACAGTTAACCTTCTCCAGCCCGGCGGCGCAGCACTGCGCAGCCGCCCGGCGAGCGAGCCCCGCCCCCCTGCCCAACCACAGCCGCGCGCGAGACCTCCCCTGGGCAACAGCCAGCTCCGGCAACTGCAGGCCGAGCGCTCGCCCGCCCGCCCGCCACTACGGCCCCCAGCGTGCAGCGCGGCCGGGCAGGCGGTCTGCGTAGGCGTTGCATGCTGGGATCTGTAGGCGCTGGGACACCGGCTCTGCGGTGTCACCTGCAGCCCCCCCCCCCCCCCCCCCCACGTCACCGGCTGTGCCCTGTGACCTACTCATCCCCTCCTTGATACTGGCTCTTTGCTGTGACCTTCGCGTCCCCCCGCAACACCTGCTCTGTGCTGTGGCCCGCTCCTCCCGTGACACTGCACTGTGACCTGCGTGCCCCCCCGGGACACCGGCTGTGTGGTGTGACCTGCCCCCTCCCACCCAACAGAGGCTGTGCGCTGTGACCTGTGCATTTCCCCCCCGCCTTGACACCTGCTCTTCGCAGTGACTTGCACGTCCCCCCGTGACACTGCTTTGTGACCTGTGTGCTCCCCCGTGACACATCTCTGCCCTGTGACCTGAGAATCCCCATGACACCGGCTCTGCGCAGTGGCCTGCACCTCTTTCACCCCCCACCCTTGACACCAGCTCTGCAGTATGACCTCAGCCCCCCAACACACTCACCGGCTCTGTATTGTGACCTGTGGGGAGCCCCACCTCACCAGCTCTGTGCTGTGTCCTGCTGCCTGCCCTCTCACCCCCTTTGACACCTCGAAAAGAGGGAGGTCTTTGCATTTTGTCTACATTGCCTTCTGCTACCTGCCAAGTAGAATGGGTTTGGTTAGGGAGGAAGCCTAGCTGAAGAGGGGGTGGAAAAAGTTTGGGTAAGGATGCAAGCAAAGGGTGAACATTAGAATGAGAGCTGGGGATGGCAAGGAGGACCGAAATTTTTCATGCTACCATGCCCTTTTGAGTTCTGGTGGACTGGGTCTCAGATATACTGAGCTCTGTTGAATTCTGTTCCAATTCCAACCCTGCAATTACTTTTTGTATCTGCTGTATATTTTAGATTTTTGCCCTATAGTGTCACCAACTACTGTCATTTTCTTTATCATGATGTTTACTTCATTTTGATGTGTTTGTCTTAAGGCTCCAGCTCCTGGAGTCAGTTGTTTATGTGAGAATCTTAGTTTTCATTTGTGGGGATGGGAGGTAAGGAAGTGTCGAGCACTCCAGAGTTCAGAAAAGAAGCTTGAAAACCTGGCCCAGCTGTAGCTTTGAGGTTCAAAACACAGAAGGCAAAGAAGCCACATTTAGTATTACTTTAAAATCCTGTGATTTGGAGGGGCATAACTCCTGATTGTTTAACAGACTTGGGGTTGACAATCTGACATATTTGCTTGGTCTTTTAATCCCAGTTTTACAGGATAATGTATTAAATAAAGCTGGTGAAATTGTAAGTCATTTTTCACATTATTTGTCAGAAAAATTGCCACTTCCTGTGAAGAGTGAAATGGGTCACTAGTGTTTCTCACATTTAAATGCAACAAATAACAAATGTGATGGGTTGAGGCAATACATAAGTCACAGCCTCGCTTCCTCTTTCCTTATTTAAATTAGAAAAAATTGTAAATTTCAGTTTAGCTCTTCTGATCATTTCTGGTTTTTTCCACATTTCTGTCTCTTCGTTCTTAAAAAAGAATTTTTATTTTTACATAAAATGCGTTGCTATTAAATCAGTCTAATTTTCCACAAATAACTTAACTTCACTCAATTAAAAATGCTGTGTTCTTCCAGTTGTGTTGTGATTAAAAGTTACTTCTATGCAACCACAGCCACACATACAAGCAACGTATTTGGTGTATGTTTATGAATGGAAAATAGTGTTCTTTCCCCTGTCAAAGATTCTTTCCCTTGTTTTAGTAAAGTTTCATCCAGTTATAAATGTGTCTGTTTACATGGGTTTGGAATAGAAGCATAATTAGGGAAACATAATTCATTTTTATTAGCCTGGGGCTGACATCATTCTCAGATAGTACCAATACATGCATTTGCAATGTTATATTACCACATATACAACACACATGAAAAGGTTCATACTCAGGTACAAAACACAATCATGTGAAGCAGAGCACACTACCACAACACATATCATTGTGGATCGCTATTTTAAAATTATCTTTCTAAGCCTCCCTCAACTGTACAGCTCCTCATTGATTCCTTCCTCTAACATGGTATCTGGCTGCTCAACCCACCATCCTGGGAGAAACTTCTTCTCCTTCACCTGGGTCGTTCTCTGTTAAACATCCCCAGTGACCCACCAGTGCTTGCAATGCCATAGGAAAGTAGCCTTTTCTGTTGATGTCGTCTGTGGCGATGTGGTCGGGGGGCAAAATAGGGCCACAGCTGTCATATAGCACCCCACTGCAGTTAGGGAATCAACTATGTCCTGCGTTGTCCAGAGTCACAGTCCTTTGTAGCAGGATGTCATTAATGTCCCTACACACTTGCATCACAGCGATCCCTATGGTGGATTTCCCAACTACAAATTGATTCCTCACTGCTCAGTAGCAATCTAGCACTTTTCACAACTCTTGTCACTTACTTCTCCACCACTGGTGCAGCTCTTATTATTGAATCATCGCACTGGAGGACTGAGGCAAGCACCGCACACACATCCAGGAGTGTGTCCTTGGACACCTGAAAGTTCTGCAGCCACTTCCTGTCATCGCACACCTGCCTTAAGACACTATCCCACAATGCTTGTTTCTTGGGCCCAGAACTGGCATTCCAGTCTGCAGCTGCTTCATGGATGTCCACAACAACTTTGAATTGTTCTTTTCTTCATTCCAGCAAAGCAGGCTCCAGGGCATTGTCATATTTCCCAGAACTCCTCCAACAACTCTGTAAATACTGCAGGAACAGGCACCTCATGTGAGCACTATCCATGCTGCTGACAGAGAGGGCAAACACCTAGGTTTGCAGGGCTTTTGAAAAGAGGTGCAAAACATTATGAAATGCAGGTAAAATTATGGGATGCAGAAAACTGCATCATGGGATGTTGAAGCAGTGTTCTTAGTCATCCCTGTGCAAGTTTTTGGCCCCCAGGAGGCATTGCAAACCCTTCCCTAAATACCCCATGCTAGATGGTAGCAGGTTGCATAGTGGAATAGGTGCCTACAGTGCATTGCTTTGCATCAATGAAAGTACTGTTAGTAAGGATGTTCACCGCCGACACAAGGAACATACCATGGATGTGCAAAAACAATGTAATTATTGTGGAGGCTGGCACACTGAATTGACTCATATCATGTTTCCTTGGAGATTAAAAGTGCTGTATTAAATAAGAATAATATTTCTCCACATAAACTTTTCGCCATACACTAGTTATTCTTCAGATTGCACAAGTCTTTTGCTTTTTATTAAGGTTGTTCAGAAACGTCAATGAAGAACACTATAGAAAAATCAATAAAGTGTCAGATACATAATCATGGTCATCTATTTAAGCAAAAACAAGGAGTCCTGTGGAACATGAAGGACTAACAAGTCATAAGGGCATAAGCTTTTAGGGGCTCCAGCTCACTTCATCAGATACATGACGGGGAAAGCTTGAATTGGGAGGGATTTATACGTACTTGACTATGGGAGTGTTACCTCAGTGCTAATGAGGATAATTCAATCAGAGTGGATGTATCCCACTTCCAATAGTTATATGAAGGTGAGAATACAGTACCTAAACTCCTTCGGGTAGTCTCACCTTGGAACAAATGAACGAACAAACGAACGAATCATACCAAGAAATTTACAGCTGAGCTTCTGAGTTCTAGAAAACTAGGTATATAGAATCATAGAATGCTAGGACTGGAAGGGACTTTGAGAGGTAACCGAATCCAGCCCCCTGCCCTCATGGAAGGACCAAGTACAGTCGAGACCATTCCTGATAGACACTTAATCTAACTTGTTCTTAAATATCTCCAGAGATGGAGATTCCGCAACATATACGAATGTTATGATTGAGAACTATAAATGAATTACTTTTAACACGTAGTGTACATTTTGAATAAATATATTTTAAATAATTGCTTGTTTTTAATAACTGTTTTCTTAAAATGAAGGCGCATAATAAAAACCCTACATAAAACTCCAATAAACAAGCAGTGATGATATCAGCTTGCACAGAGGAAAGACCATAAAGTATCATGACGTGCATCTCAGAGCTGTACAATATTTATAATTTCCCAGAAAGTCAAATGATGCATTTCAGACAGTTTAAGGTAAAACAATTTCCTGCAACAGATCATCATTCAGTTTCCAAGATCAGAAGTGAAAACTGTATAATGCAACTGTTTAAATAGAAAGTAAGGCCACACAGCAATTTGCAGTGGTCACAAAATTTATTTTTTAAAATGTTAACACTTCACCCTCCTGCCAGAGGACTGTTGGAGGCGATAATACCAAAGCTCCAGGCTGATATTACACTCACACTATTTTATTCTTCTCCACTTATTGACACAACAGGGAATATTGCCCTCTGTAGGAGCTACAGCATACAAAAGGAATAATGGAAGAACATGGGCCTTCAGAATTAAGGGTTTATCTATGCTGTCTGGACATAGCCCATAGTGAAGGGCAGGGGGAAATACTCATCCTTAAGCAGCATAGTTAAGCGGACCTAAGTGCTCACACAGACAGTACAAGGGATTCTTTTGTTCATCTAGCTACCACTTCTTGAGGAGGTGGATTACTTAGGTCAGTGGTACAGTCCCTTCTGTCCTCAAATGGTGTCTACCCTGAAGCACTATAGTGTTGCAGCCATGGTGACACAGCTGTGCAAGTGTAGCATTTTACGTTTTAAGCTCAAGCTCTCAAATTTATCTAAAGCTTTGCTCAGGGATAGGCAGACATGTTCAGGCACAGTTTTCTTCATTATAAGTAGAGATGGCACTACTGCTTATTATCAAGGTTACCTGACTTTTCACACATAAAACCCTGTTTTCAGTTGGTTATAACTTTGCCACACTTTACCCATTTAGGTTTGAATTTTTCCATGCTGAATGTGTGAATTGGTATGCAAAAATTTCAGTCAAAACAGCTTAGCTATTTTTGTCAGTGAGGCTAGCAAATATATATATTTCCTATATATATATTCCTAAATATATGTATAATTTTGTCCATGGTAAAAATCAGGAGATCTTTACTCTTTAAAGGTCCTATTGTCTCAAGCTTTGGTGTAGGGGCTTAAAATTGGGAGGAAAGGTGGCCTTTGCCTTTTAAAGGATGAAAAGTAAAAGGAATAGGTAACATGGATTTTTCAGACAAAAATAACACCAAACCAACCTAACTTCCCACTTTGACAGAATTAATGGCCTTTTGTTTAGAGGGAAGCAAAAGCTGTGAGATATCTACTACTTTATTAAGGCTTTTGACAGAGTCCCACTTGAAATTCTCACATGCAAACAAGGAAAATTATGCTGTAAAATGTAGATGAATTTACTATAAAGTGAGTACAAAGCAGGTTAAAAGTCCAGGCTCAAAAGAATAGTTATCAATGGTATGCTGCCAGGTGAGAGGTGTGGGGGAGTAACTAACGGATTCTGTGAACATGTCCTAGGTCTGGATCAATTAAATATTTCTTTAATGACTTGAATAATGGCATAGAGAGTATGCTTATCAAATTTGCAGATGACACCAACTTGTGAAAACTCTGGAAGACGGAATTAGATTTCAAAATGACCTTGACAAATTAGAGACTTGGTCTGAAATCAACAAGATGAAATTCAGTAAAGATAAATGCAAAAGAATCATGAATTTAAAAAAAAACAAATGCACTACTACAAAAAAGGGCATAAGTGTCTTTAGCAGTGCTATTGCCTAAAGGAAGCAGGGGTTACACAGGATCATGAGTTGAATGAAGGACTAATTTGCAATAATAATAAAAGAAAGGAAAATATTCCAGGATATATTAATGGAAGTATTGAACATAAGAGGCTGGAAGTAAATGTCCCACTTTAGTTGGGTGAGGCCTCAGCCAGAGGGCTGTGTTCAGCTCTGGGCAGCATATTAACACGTTTGTGGAATTCCCACTCCACAGATCAACAGTAGGGCCCCTTCTTGTCCTCCTGGAACAGCTGGAGTTGCAAGTCCTCATGGAGGACCCTGCCCACATCCCTTGGCTCCAGGATCCCAGGTGAACAGAAGGAGCTGCGGGTCTAGCTCTATCTCCTCTCTGCCAATGTCTGCAGCAGAGGACTTGGGGAAGAAGGACTCCAGGGGAAACTGGGAGCTGACAGTGGAATGCTAATGGGCTCCCCCTCTCCTTTCCTCCTGTTGGAACTCAGCACAGTTCCCCAAAGTAGGGAATTGTGTGCTTTAACTGCAACTGTCCATCAGTGACCCAGCCAAGGACATTGGCTGGCTGGCCAGGGAGGGGATTTACTGGCTCTACAAACTGCTGTGACACCAAAGGTAAGAAAACCCAATTGGGACATTGAACCCAGTATAAAAGTGACACTGATAGAAGCCAGGAAATGGGTCCCTCCCATCTGAGACAATCCCACACTGAGTAATGGGAGCCCCGTTGAAATTCTCCAGATCCTCTGAAATTGGCCCCAGTTGGAGGACATATCTCTCTTTCTCCTTCTCCTCCTGCTCCATTTAGGATAAACCCCCTCCTCCAGCCCCAAGGATACTCCACCCACTGGTCGGAGCCCTACCATTCTGTGGGGCCAAGATGCAACCCAATGGGAATGGGAGAATTCAGCAACCAAATCCAGAAAGAGCAATCTGACAAGGAGAAGATGCTGAGGAACAGCTGCCATAGGGAGACAGAGGGATTGGAGGCAGGAGCTCCTCCTACAATGGAGCAGAAGGCATTTGGCACTGTAGGTCAGTGGAAAGGAAGACGAGTCCACCCCAGGGTTCAAGTTGCTATTAATCCTCCCTGATTCCTGGGGGCATCCAAGTCTCTGACAGGTCCTTGTTTTCTTGACATCACGGCCAGGGTGATGTGCCAGCTCCACTCCATCCCACCCTTTCACCAGGTGCCTCAACCTCTGCGGAGTAACAGCTGGGTGGTCAGAGCACACGGGAGCCCAGCTTAGAAGTCAGTGCCAGCACCAGTACCAGCACCAGCAGAGAATGAAGAGTAGCAAGTTATGGCACTGCCACCCTTCCTTCTGTGGTGCTGCTGGCAGAGGCAATGCTTGCCAGGCTGGGCAGCTGACAGCAGATACCATTCCAGCCAGCCAGCTCTGAAGGCAAGGAAATATCATGGCCATTTTTTCATATTTCCAAAGTCTATCTGGATGGAGATCAATCATGATCAGCCATGGCTGGGAAAACCCAAACATATGGTGACCCTATCAGCAACTCTCCTGCACTCACCTTGACCCCTCCTTTTGAGGTGGGACCCACAGTCTGAGAAACGCTGCACTAGGGGATTCCTCAACAACCCTGAGGTCCAACATGGCCATTAGTTCTTGGCAGACTCTTTCCCACAACTTCCCTGGAAGTGGTTGTGGATTCTCAAGGAAGCTTTTCATATTTTGAATATTGGGCCAGATGGAGATTGGAGGACCAAAAAGAAGGTCATAGCCAGGAAAACCCCTATGTATCTGCATCCCTGGCATTAAATGGCCATATACTTCTTTCTGCAAAGAAACCTATTAGTTACCCAGGTGTATTGTGTTTATAGGCCACTTGTATCAATCAGAATTTATACAACAATCTACTAACTCTGCAGTCACCAGCTGCCTGGTGCCTCCTCCTTAATGTCCTGGAACAGAAAAAATGAAGCATAGTCTCTGAGAGATGCTACATCAATGGAAAATTTTTCTTCCTGCAAGGATGGCCAATCTCAGGCACAGAAACACCATACGCTTAAAAAAAAAAAGTCACAGGACTGGCTAAATATGATGAGATTAAAAGTAAATAAATAAAAACGTTGTGTTGGGTCTTTTTATGTGTTTTTGCTTTCTGGGCCTTCAGGACACATTCATGTCATGTTTTCAACATTTTTTCTGCAAACCTGTGGCCTGGAAACACTTTTTACAGGAAAACTGATGGTGTGTCTACACTCCAGAGCCTATGTTGACATGGAAATACCACATAGCTCCTAGCTTCAATGCAGCCCACGTGCACAGAAGGAATTTCTCTGTTGGCATACCACCACCATCTCTCCAAACAAAGCCCCCTGACTTCTGTCTTGGGCACTCAGAACAGTGGAAGTCAGAGACCAGGATTCAGAGACTGAGGTCGGAGTTAAGGTGACCATCTCTCCTGTTTTTGGCAGGACAGCCCCGTATTTCAGGTGCCAAAAAGGCATCCTGACTTATTTTACCAAAAGGACTAATTCCCCCTTACTCAGTGCCCTGCTGGCATGCAGGCACAGCTGCTGGCTGGAGGGCACATACTCACACACTCTACGGCCGCACCAGAGGGAGCCAGCAGGGGCCCTGCAGAGGCAGAGGTATGTAGGGTCGCAGGAGCGGGCGGTGCTGGCTGCCTCCTCCTTCCCAGCTCCCCAAGGTGTGGAGAAGCCGGGAGTCCAGCCCCGCTGCTCTGGCAAGGGAAGCAGAGGGTCCCAGGCACTGCAGAGCACTAGCCTGCAGGGAGAGGGTGCACCAGCTGCTTTCTGCTGCTCTGCATCGCCCAGCAGCTCCACGAGCTGCTCAGGGCTTGGGAAGACCAGCTCCCAGCCTGATGCAGAGCGAGGGCCACACGCTGTTCGTGTGTCCCTGAAGCCAGAGCACCCGGGACCAGTGCCTTTCCTGCAGAGGCAGCTGTGGGGTGTGACATGCCCAGCCCAGCCCAGCCCAGCCTGCCCCGCCCCAAACATGGGCAGCAGGCAGCTCTGCCCTGGGCACAGTGCCCCACTGAGCTGCCAGTCACCCAGAGGCTGGCAGGAGTGCCTGGACCCCCAAAGCCTGCAGGCTGTCTGGCGGGGAAGCACAAGCAAAAGCAGCAGAGCTCCAGGCCTGGCTGATGGGGCTGGGGTGGGGCACGGGGCTCTCCTCTGGGCTCTGGCGGGTCTGCGAGGCTACCAGCACCCACTACCGGCACCCAGACATGGGACCACTCCTCCTGGCAGGGCAGAGCTGCTGTGAGCTTCTCAGGTGCAGTGATGTTCCCCTGCCCTACCCATGCATTCTGGGTACCTCATGGGTTCTGGCTCCTGAAGCACACAGTTAGTACCCGTCACCTGGGTGGGATCCCTTGGCTTCTACTGGCCCCCTGGGAGCAGCTGCTTGTGGCCCCCTCTCTGCTGCGCTCCAGCCATCCTGTACAGCAGCCCCCTGCCCACCCCCCATCCATGGCTCAGGCTGATGGAGCTGGGGAGCCATCTCCCACCCCCATATCTCCCTGTCCCATATTTGAGATAGGGAGACAGGGTCATCCTAGTCAGAGTTGGAGCCAAGAGTCCAAGAGCAAGCCAAAAGGCAGGTCTCATTGACTCAGACTTTAGAGGCAAAAGGGAACACCATGATAATTTGGTATGACTTGCTGCACATTGCAGACCACTCCTGTAACAGACCCACAGTCTCTCACTGAGTTACCGAAGTCCTCAGATGATGGTTTGGAGATGTTAAGTTTTGGAGACTCTACCAATTACAGAAGCTGAAATGAGCAAATGATCCAGACCCCATGCTGCAAAGGAAGGCAACTTTTCTCACCCTACCCCCCAGGTCTCTGCAAATCTGACCCATTATAAATTCCTTCCCAACCCCAAAAATGGGGTCAGTCAAATCATGAGTATTTTGTCAAAACCCACCAGCCAATCACCGGGGGGGAAGAATTCTCTCTCATAATCAAGGAAGTAGCTGGCCTCTCCAGCCTGCAAATCGCCAGTTGGCTAGAGAGTGGGCCACAGATTCCACCCCCTGCCTTATCCCACAATGTCCTTCTGCCAGCTCCTCTTAGAATGGATTGAGATTTGAGGGGAAGGTTGGAAAAGAGAATGTGTTGCTATTGTTGCAGGGACAGAGACATCCAGCTCAGTGTAGAGCCAATGAACAGGCTGCGTTGCCACTTTTGACTACCCATGATGATTAGTAGGGGTGAGGGACAGAGCCGCCTTCCCCAGGGTCTAAGGATGTAAAGCAGGAGGGGTGCCATACTGTTTGATTTGGCAGACTTCACTTAAACCCTCGTACTCTGAGAGGAGCATAGGTCATCGACAAGTCTCATCCTCTTCATTCTGTTTCAGGACAAAACTTCTAGCTGACCTCAGCAGTATCCCAGTTGTTGTCCTTCAGTCTTAGCAGATCTTCTCCATGTTGTCAGAGGTCT
This sequence comes from Carettochelys insculpta, assembly GCF_033958435.1. NCBI lineage: Eukaryota > Metazoa > Chordata > Testudines > Carettochelyidae > Carettochelys > Carettochelys insculpta. Next base: position 6,135,488 of record NC_134139.1, on the reverse strand, counting down.
TCCTCTTTTGTGTTTTCCTTGTACGTTCCATCTGAGAGCTTGACAGACTATGCTGGATGATGGTTTTCTGTGAGTGGAGCCTAGCCATCCCCTCTTTCTTCTCTTGATTTGGACATCAAGTGGTTCTTATCCTGTTCTGTTGCAAAGCCCCTTATTTGTGACCAAATCTTGCTATTTGATGTACCTCAGGCATCTGCTTATGAATGTCTGTAGCTTGTGATTTGAAGACTTTTTAGTACACCAGGTCTTGCATCCATACAAAAGTGCACTCTTCACATTTGTGTTGAAGATTCATAATTTCGTCTTCGCAGATATTATTTGTGAGTACCATACGGGACAAAGAGTCTTGAATGCAGCTGTTGCTTTTCCTATTCTGGCATTGATATCCTTGTCTGTTCCTCTGTCTCTGCCCATAACACTCCCCAGGTAGGTGAAATTCCTGCCCTATTCTCCAGACTGTCAGCAGGTTCTCTGTCCCAAGGTGCAGCGTGGGAATCTGAACAAGCTACCAGGCTAGAAGCCCCCAGTACAGTGGTTAGTTAAACTGGCATGGACAAAGCCTCGTTTAGCGTGGGATGCCAGTGCTGCTTGCTGGTGCGTGACAGAGGATTTCCGTCTTTCCTGAGCAGATTCACATGGCAGAGCTACTCTGGAATGTTGGAAAAATGATGTTGTACTGACACCTGCGACTGCAGGAGGGCCAGGCACATGTCTCCCCATCGACAGGGTTAGGCCACTTCAGCAGCAGACGTAGCAAGGGAGGAGAAGGTGGGGATGACTTTTCTAAAATAGCCTGGACTGTGATTCCTGAGCACCAGTTTTACTGTCCTGCCTAACACATACAAGATGATCACAAACGTGGCAATTCCAGGGATGAGGAGGATTTCCCATAGCTAGCGGACACTAGGGGACACTGTCACCAAGTCACTTTTCCACATCCAGATGCATGCTCACTGGCCGCCTCCTCATGATAATGAGGAGTACAGAGGCCAACTGTCAAGCCCTGATATTTTGATTTCATGTGTCTCCACACAGCATGCGACACTGACACCTGGAAAATCGACCATGACTGGATCAATCTCCCCATAAGTGTAGATGTACCCTGAGAGGTCATTTGAAAGTGCAGTGAAATCTTAATCTGTGGTTATTCCACAATATTTTCTGTTGAAAGCTTTGGGTATAATTTAAACAAAGAGCCTTCTCTTCTATTAGCCAAGCTCATCCTAACCATGCATTTCCTGTTCCACCCATTTTCTATAAAGCCTTAAAACTTTTAAAGCTTTTCGCTTTTTTCTTTACTGGAAAACCAGTATTCAGTCTTGCAAATGTTGAGGGATTGTTTTATACCAGGAAACGTCTGTTCATAGAAATATCCCTCTCATGGCTCTGTTATCTCGGTGTCACCTAGGAGACCAGAATGAGAGATTACAATATCCACATTTAGAAGAAAAACAGGAAGTGTAAAGAATCAAATGCAAGAAAGGAACTGGAAAAGAAATACGGAAAAGTGCTGATGGTCTGCTCCACACCCCAAGCATTATGGGTACAAAGCAAAAGCTATGCATGGGAATAGCCTACCCAAGATAGCTTTAATCCACCTGGCAAATATACCAGGAGCAAAGAAGAAGCCAGGGCAGACTTCAGCATACTTTGTACAAATCCAGCACAGACCTGGGTACATACTCAGCTTGCTTCTCTGCACTGAAGCCACTGGTGAATCCAGTACACTTGGGACATTGTTCAAACATAATTCACAACAATGGGTGTATGACTCCTGTCATACTGCAGAGGTCTGTGAGATCCTGGGTGAAATCCTGGCTCCAGTGAAGTCAATGACAAAGCTCTCATTGACTTCAGTGGGGCCCATCTTTCCCATGCCATATGGTAGAGGCATGGACTCTGGGTGCTCCAGGAGGGAGAGAGAGGAATGGGAACAGGGTGCTATCAGGGGAGACAGTAGAAAGAGCCAAGGTAGGAGCAGCGAACAGGCAGGAAGAGGCAGGGGCTTTGGGAAAGGAGGGAGTGGGGACAGGACCTGGGGCAGAAAAGGGATGAAACTCCTGTTGGATTGAGGGAAAGTTGGCACCAATGTTGTATGGTAATCTCTTGTAATAACTTTGATAAATTCCTAATGAGTCCTCCTACTGTCTCTGCCCATAATAGTCCCGACGCAGGTGAACTGCTCCACATCTTCCAGGTCATCCCCTTCCAGCGTGATGGTGGTGTTGTTGGATTGGTTGATCCTCATTGTCTTGGTCTTTCCCTTGTTAATGCTCAGTCAAGTCACTGAGGCAGTTTTGTCTAGCATTGCAACCTTTTCTTTCATGCTTTCTTGTTGGTGTGAAAGGAGGTTGACATCGTCAGCAAAATCAATGTCCTCTAGCTGTTTGAAAAGTGTCCATTGAATGCCTCATTGATGGCCATCTGCCATCCTGTTCATAATCCAGTCCATTTTGATCAAAAAGAGGAAAGGTGACAATGGGCACTCTTGGCACTCTTCTGAGGGTATGCTGAAGGATTCTGTCAAGACACTGTTGTGAACATCTTGGTATGTCAAGAGTTTGTATGTTGAATGAATCAGGTTAATAATGTTGGATGGAATGCCACGGTTTTGCAGCAGTTTCTACAAAGTGTCTCTATCAACACTGTCAAAGGCTTTTTTGAAGTCTGTGAAGAGGGCAATGATCAATTGACCTGAAGGTAGGACAAGAAGTCGTGGGCTCATTCAGCTGCAAGGGAGATTTAGATATTAGAAAAAAATGAACTATAAGAGAAGCTAAGGTCTGGAATAGGCTTCTAAGGAATGTCGGGGAATCCCTATCATTGGAAGTTTTTAAGAACAGGCTGGACAAAACACCCAACAGGGATGGTCCAGTTAGATTTTGTCCTGCCTTAGCACAGTGCAGTGGACAGAACTTCTCTAGGTGTGTTCTAGCCCTATGTGCTGGGGTGGAGGAGAGGACTTCACAGTCTGCCTCCACCCCGCAGCCCAACAGGAACTGCTGTGATTGGGCTGGGGTCAAAGGCAGCACATTCAGGCCAGGTCTACACTAGACCTTAAAGTCAATTGTAGACATGCAATTCCAGCTACGGCAATTGTGTAGTTGGAATCAACTTGTCTCCAGTTGACTTACCTGGCCATCCTTGCTGAGAGATGTTGACAGGAGAAACTCTCCCATGGACCTCCCTTACTCCTCTGAGATTGAGGAGTACAGGGGTTGACTGTCTACCCCGGTAGTTCAATTTCGCACATCCCCACTAGGGATGCGAAATTGAACCCTGGAAGACGGACCCTGACTGGGTCAGTCTTCCTAGGACTGAAGACATACCCTAAGTCTCTCCCCACTACCCTGGCATGGGCACAGAGAAGCACATGGAGGGAGCAGCGTGGCCTAATGTTCCTTCCCACATCTGACCTGCACAACAATCCATGCCTCTTTAAAAAAAAACACATACCCTGTTCTAATAGTTAATTCCCTGGTAATAGATATTTTGGAGCATAAGCTTTCGTGGGCAAAAACCCATTGCGTCAGATGATGAAGCAGGTCTTTGTCCACAAATGCTGACGCTCCAAAACCTGTTCGTTTATAAGGTGCCACAGGACTTCTTGTTGTTTTTGAAGATACAGACTAACTCGGTGATGCCTCTAATACTTGTTCCCTGGTAATGGCAAGTCTGCAGCTCGCTGCACATAATGTTTCAGGGAGTAAGAAAGAACAGAATGCGAAAGAACTAGTGACCACAGCACCACTCCAGTAACAAATGGATTGGGCACTAAATTAAAAGCAGTCCAACTGTTTGTGTATCCCATATCTGTTTTAGAGACAGCAAGTGTTACAGGAAATTCTTTAGTTTCTTGATAAATGTTTAGATTTTCAGAGCTCTGGATAACAATCGCATTGTTTTTATACTTCTTCTACAAAAATGTTGATAATAAAGGACCTCCTATGACATTAAGTGTATTTTAATTACGCCATTGTCTGTAATGCATATATCTAATTGCAAATAATTATTTTATCATATTTTGCCAGTTTGCCTGTTATATGAATTAGATATTATCTTATGACTCAGTAGAACAGGTTAATTAAATTTTTTCTTTTAATATATTTTCAAAGCTAATTGCCTAATTTCATCTAAACACCAGCTGTGTGAGTAAAAGTGATTCCCCTCCTCCCCAGGCTTATCTATGGGTGGACAGGGAGGGCGTGATTCCTGAAGGATATAATTGCTGCACTGCATTCTGCAGCAGTTCATTTGCAAAAAGAGAATCTCTGAAACCTCAGCGACCAGTGGATATCTTTGTTTCTTTTTTTGTACTCCCTGATATGCAAGGGAAATTGATGTTTTACTTTCAGAGAGAAAATGTAATGAATTACACTGCCACCAAATAACCCCTATTTTGTTTGTAGGCACTGTGCTTCGTCTGATCCCCCTTGATGTATCAGGAGTTTGGTTCAAAGGTGGTCACACTGGAGTGCCTCCCTCCCTCAATTACTGGGCCTTGGAGAGATAAAGAGCAGACACAAGGTAAGGGAAATTATGAAAGAAGCACATTCTTAAGTCTGGTAGCACATTACTGGCTAAGTATGTGCAAAATAAGGCAAAGAAATGAAGGCCCCTTAGAATAAGTTGATCTATATTTACAGAACAGAACAACATAAGAAAAAACACTGTATACACACGTGTAGATACTTCAGATATAACTTGTACTAACCATAAATGATCTTTAATTCTTATCAAAGCCTCGTCTCACTGTCATTGGACATTACCCTGTAAGCATTCTCTGACTGAGGCTGCATAGGGAGATATTTGGGGGTGTTCCAGCTTTTCTTTGCTCACTCCTATTGCTCACAAGAAACAAGCTGCCCTGTAGCACCTTAAACACTAACAATGTTATTTATTATGTAATAAGCTTTCGTGGATAAGACCACTTCATCAGGTCTCAGAGGATCCTAAAGACGGGGGTTTCTGCTCCTATATAAAAAATGGGCAAGTCTCCAAAAAATACATCCCAGTTCAGCATCTGACTAGAATTTGGAAAGATCAGCCAATGTTCTTTAGGGAGCAGCAAAAATTTGCCTTCCGTCCTTATTTTGACAACACTAGCTCCCCCACACTAAACTGTAATGTGTACCTTCCAGTAGGAACTGGTTCTCATTTGGAAGAACCAGTTTGCCCAAGTTAGAATGCTTACACACAGGAGGGAGAAATAAAATTCTTCTGGATCTTCACTTTGAATGTCCCAATACTTTGGGTTTAATTTCTCAACATTAACCTTGGACTGATGAAGTTTTGATTGCAGAAGAAACTGTACTGGGGAATGATTTAAAAGGACAGTCAAAAATGGGTGTTAGAAAAATAACTCCCACATGTGCTAATTTGTAAAATGACCACATAATTTAACGGATAAATATCTCTATAAAATCATTACTAACTGAAGAATTTATGCATGCATACAAATAGTACCAGAGAGCTGACATGCAAGAGGTACTTGTGCTGCTTGGGGAAATGTATCTCATTTCTTGTCATATGAAACTTCCATTCTACCTCAGATCAATGAGAAATCCAAGCAGGACACCAGTTCCACAGACTTTCACCCCTGAAGGTGTTTGGAAAAAAGTGTAGGCATAACTTTAGATGATTCATGTATAAACAACCCATGCCACGCCCCCCATCTCCACACTTCTGCAAACAAGTCGGCTTTCTTATTGGACTTGAAAGAGTCAGCTTAAACAGGACTTGACCGTTGATAAGGCGTAAGTGCTTCAAGCAATAACGTCAGCAGGTGAAGGGATTCAGAGCTCTCAGATTTCCCTCAAATCAAAGGATGTTGCTTGCTTTAGTCCCAAAGTTCATATATACTTAAACAGCTTTATTAGGGAGCGTAGGCACAAAGTCTCAACACAAACACTCGAGTCTTTCAGGGTGAAAATGTAATAGAAACACAGGAGAGATTAGTAAAACAAAAAAGCAATCCAGGAGCACTTTAAAGATTAACAAAATAATTTATTTGGCCATGAGCTTTCATGGGACAGACCCACTTCTTCAGATCATAGCCATACCAGAACAGACTCGATATTTAAGGTGAGATTAGTGGTATCCTCTGCTTCCCAGCAACAACAAACATCAGAGTCTGCATTTTACTCCTTCTCTTCCCCTTTAAAAATCTCCTTTTTCCATTATCGTGAACATAACATTAAATTATATAACAATTCTTTTTTCTTGTCTTTGTTTTTATTAAAGTGCAACTTCCTCTACTTTTTTCAGAGATTAGCTTAAACAAACAATGATGTAAATGCACTTTAACTCCCTCAGCCATACACAAGAAGTGGTAACAGCTTAGCGCCCTGCAAATCTTTTAATACTCAGAATACAACCACTTAGCTCCCCCGCCCCAACCTGTCTAATGTAATCCAAACTATGGAAATTTCAGTTACATTCTTATGAACAAAACAAAACAAAACACCCTTGTGGCTTGTGTAAAAAATTATGTGGAATGCAAAACCTCTATTGGTATATAAATGTGAATATACACACATAACAAACAGCAATGTATTTCAACATTTTTAATTAGATGGATGAGCCTGAGGCCTAGCTGCTGATGGTGCTGTGTCCTTCTTATGAAATTTGAGGCCCCCGAGGTGGCCTGCCTCCCACTTTGCACACCTCTGATGTAGAGGTTTCTCTTGACAATGCAGAACAGAAGCCACTCATTAATCTGGGAAAACAACACCACCCCAGTCATGCCTGAGAGGCATCTACAGGTGCTTTATTAGAACAGAATCCCCTCATCTTCATTGGGAATGGCTATCCAGGCCTCCTGCTTAGCAAGAGAAGTTCAGTTTAGAATGACTCCCTCAATCCTGGCACAATAAGCACTGTTCTGCTGCCCTTTACTGGTACCCCCATATTAAATACTGTAGTGACTTGTAATCCCAAACCAGGCAAAATAGAGCACTTTGGCAAAGTCGGTCTGTCTGCTGAGGCCTCAGGAAGAGTCTGGAAGCTTGTCTCTGTCACCAGTGAACCAATAGAAGATATTACCTCAGCCACCTTGTCTCTGCTAAACAGCTCTGGGGGTCTCTTACCTCAGTGCTCCCCTAAATGTCAAGAGAGAGCTCATGCAGATCTTGCTTGCATAGAGAAATATGATGATCTTTATTTTACAGATGGGGACAGGGAAGTGGGCAGAGAAGCTGAATCCTGGAAAGCATGCAATTCCAATGGAAGCTCTGTGGCAGGGAACTTGCACTTCTAAAAATCAGGGTAGATGATTTGCCCAAGGCCAAGAAGACATTAATACCAGACATAGGCTTATGATTCAGAAGTCCTTGATTCCTAAAGTCCCTAATTTTTCTTTTTTGACTGAAATTACAGTTTCATGTTTTTCTCTCTTATATTCAGCTACTGTGTTAATGAGAGCAATAGAAATATCAACATAGACAATTGGTGATGATCATGGCCCTGTTGACCTCCAAAGTAAATTTTCCTTTGATGTTACTGGAGTCAGGGTGTCACTCCCTGAGCTTTGATAGAAACTAGCTCTCACAGGAAGTTCTACAATAAGTTCTCTATTGACCTATCTGTGTTTTGAGAATTTTAATGGCAGGCCCTGCACAGACTCTGGCAGAAATAAGGTTAAAACTTCATTAGTGGCAGGAAGCTGACTTCCCGAGGGTTGAGCTGTATACACTGCAAGAAGAAAAGGCTAGACCTGCAAACTGAAGTAGTAGTGGTCCTTCCATTTGGATATGTCTGAAGAAAACACTTTTGTAGATCAGGTCTACACTAGACCGGAAAGTCAATCCTAGATACACAATTCTAGCTACCCCAATTGCACAGCTGAAATAAATGTATCCATGATTGACTTACCCGGACATCCTCCCTGAGGGGGGTCACTGGGAGAAACTCTGCCTTTGACCTCCCTGGCTTCTCACGATAATGAGGAGTACAGGGGTCAACTGTCAAGCCCTGCTAGTTCAATTTTGCACATGCCCACTAGGCGTGTGAAATCAAACCCCAGAAGGTCAATCCTGACCTGGTCAATCTCCTGGTAAGTGTAGATGTGCCCTTGGATTTTGTGCAGGCTGGTCAACAGGAGAGGGCAAGGGGACAATTGCCCCACGGCCTGGCAATACAAAGGGACCTGCAGCTCCCATCTACCACTGCTACTTCTGCATTAGTGGTGGCAACTGGAGTTTTGGGCCCTTTGAATTGCCGCTGGAACACTGCAACTGTGGGCAAGGGGTGGAGCGCACCATACTCTGGGTGGTGCTAAGGGCTGATTGGTCTTGGCCCCATTCCTTCCACCCAAGTCCACACCACTTCCAAGGATGTGGAGCCAAGCCCATTACACACACAACTTGTCCCTGGTCCTGCAGTGGCTGTTGGGTCCACTGCTTATAATGCTCCCACAGGAAACATTTTTCATGGTCATTAAAACAGTTATTTATAACCAGATGCTTAACACAATATTAACAAGAAGGAAGGAAACACAAGTCGAAATAGGGAAAGGATAGGTTAAGTTAGATGTATGCAAGTTGGGCATGATGAAATACATAATAGGTTACTTAACAAACTAGCTGAAGCAATTTCAGAACTATTAGCAATTATCTTTGTGAACCTGTGCAGGACAGGTGAGTCCCAGAGACTGGGAAAATAGCCAACAAGTAGCTATCTTTTATAAAGGAGAACACGAGGAACTGGGATATTACAGATGACTTAGCTAAACTTTGATTCATGGGAAGCAATTATTAAGAATCAATTTGTAAGCACCTAAACCGGTGCAGTAGAATCTCAGAGTTAGGAAACAACCAGTCAACCAAGCACCTCATTTGGAACTGGAAGTATATAATCAGGCAACAGCAAAACAGGGAGGAGGGGCAGGAATCAAATACAAACCAATACTTTGTAAAATGTGAACGACAATGTTAAGTCAATGTTCAGCTGCAAAGTTTTGAAAGAACAGTCATAATGGTTTTTGTTCAGAATTACAAACATTTCAGAGTTAGGAACAACCTCCCTTTCCAAGGTGTTTGGAGTTTAGAGGTAATAGTTTTTCAACCGTAATATGTTTTCCAAAGCTAGCCTGTATAGATTTGTCACTAACAAATCCTGCCAAACCAACCTAATTCCTTTTTTAATGGCGTTATTGGTGGATGAGGTGAAGCAGTAGACGCCACATATCTTGATTTCAGTAAGGCTTGGGATACTGTCGTATGAGATGCTCTAATATGCAAACTAGGGAAATGTGGTCTAGAATAGATAGAATTATTATGTTAGATGCATAAATGGTTGAAAGACAGTATTCAAAGAGTAATTGTCAATGGTTTGCTGTCAAACTAGAGGGCATATGTAGAGAGATCCCACAGAGGTCAAACTTGGGTCTGGTATTGGTCAATATTTTCATTAATGGCTTGAATAATGAAGTGGAGAGTATACTTATGCAATTTTCAGATGAGCTGGGAGTAGTTGTTAGCACTTTGCAGTACAGGGTTAGAACTCAAAATGAACTTCATAAATAAGAGAATTGTTCAGAAATCCACAGGAAGAAATTTAATAAAGACAAGTGCAAAGTATCATACTTGTGAAGGAAAAACCACCCTATTCTACTCAGCGCGCTCAGGCCACCTTTCAGGGCTGTCCCTAGCAGTTCTGGTGTTCTGCACAGCACAAACAGCTGCACCTCCCTGGGAGCTCTTCAGGGGTGGCTGTGCTCAGTGGCATATGTGGCCACAGGGGCAGACCTGAGGAGTCAGACCCAGCAGCAGTACAGTGTGACAGCGGGGGCCAGGCCCACCCTGCACTCACTGGGAGCAGCGGGAAGTGGAGCGACCTGGACCCAATCTCCTTTGCTCCTGTGGCTCACAGCTGCTTTGCTTGGGGAAGGGTTTGGGGAAAGTGGTGGGACCATCGCTCTCATCACTGGTGGTGGCAGGAAGCAAAGCAGGCTGGGTCACTCCACTTCCTGCTGCTGCTGGAGAGTGTGGGGTGAGCCAAACCCCTTCTGGCACCAGACCCCCCGCTAATCCTCCAGGCTGTGTCACTCAGGGATGGAGCAGAGGCATTGTCCCAGGCCCTATACCACCCTAGAGATGGCACAGCCCATGGCAGGGGAGGGGAGTAGGCTAGGGGATGTGGCTGGCTGCCAAAGCTGGCAATGCCATATAGGAAGCACACAGATGCCTAGGGCACCATGAAATTTAGGGCAATTTGGTGCCCCAGATTTCATGGTACCCTACACAATTGTGTATTTTGTGTATTGGTAGGGACGGCCCTGCCTCATATAGATTATTAGAGCACTGCACTTTGTGGGCAAATTGGAGACTGTCCAGAGGAGTGCACCAAAAATGATAAGAGGTTTAGAAAACCTCCCAGCCTATGTAAAAAGGTTAAAAACTGGTTGTGCTTGGTCTTGAGAAAACACGCCTGAGGGAAGGGCCTGATAAAAGTCTTCAGCTATGTTAAGGGCTATTACAAAGGTGATCATGATCAGTTGTTCTCCATATCAACTGAAGGTAAGACAAGAAGCAATGGGATGAATCTGCAGCAAGGTAAATTTACATTAGATATTAGGAAGAAAATAGGGTAATTGAATTATGCAGTAGGCTTCCAAGGGAAGCTGTGGAAATCACGTTACTGGAGGCTTTTAAGGACAGCTAGACAAACACCGATCAGGGATGGTTTAGATTAAATTGGGTCAGACTGGGCACAGTGACACATACTAGGTGACTTCTTGAGGCCCCTTCCAGCTCTGTCTTTCTATGAGTCTCTGAGCTTTACATAAAAAAAAAAAAAATCTAACAGTGCCGGTGGAAGCGAAACAGGGAAGTAGATTCCTAAATGTGGTATCAGTTTTCATGGGTCTCAGCCAATACCCTTCATCATTAATCTTAACCCAAACTCTGCTGCATGTGTGCTTCCTTTTTTCTATTTCCTGATAATCTTTGTCTCTATATTTATATCTCACCCCACCAGCACTAACAGCATCTTTCATAGTAATACAAATAATTGGCTTCACTGAGTCTTACCTGAGGTAAATTTGGTTTACATCATTTGCTTGTTTTCTACCGCTAGTTCCGGAATTGTAACAAAGCAACATTGACAAAGGTAAGTAGAGAAGTTCCGTAATTCAATCCCTGCCATTATCATTTCCCACTTAGTGGAAGATAGACATACTTGTTCAGCAAGTTGTGTGCAGTATGGGAGGTTGTGTTCACAGGTTAGAATGCATTTTGGTTTTTTTTAATAAACACTGAACAAGAGATCACAACCCCTTTGTAACACACCAAACACTACCGCTTATTTTATGGACTAGAGAAATGGGGATCAGCTTTCAACATATAGCAGCTAAGCAGGTTAAAATTATCAGCATACTGTTGGGCCAAATTCTGCCTTATTTTATTCAGATGAGTGAAATCAGATGAGTCAGGAAAGCAGGACTCGACCTTTTATTTTATGAACTTAACTCCACTCCATAAACATAGGTAGGCGTTATGGGAAATCTTTGTTCTCTGACTAACAAAACAATCAATGCAAATTAGAGCTATCACATGTTCATGGAATTCAGAAATAAATGCATATGCTCTAAGCACGTCAAGACAGTGATAAGCAAAGCACTTATGTTTTGTTGGCTGAGGGTTAAAAGAGTTTGATGTCTCACTGGCAAATGTGCTAGAAATAAAAATTAAATAAAGGAGATGGCTGTATTTTGGAAGTGTGTTTTCTGAGAGGCAAGATGCTCAATGCACGCAGTGTGGACTGACAGGTCACTGCTTTGGAAGTGCCTCTGGCATTAAGAAGTCTCAAACCGATGAGGATTTTAGAATGAACTGAAATATTTCCACAAAATGAGTGGTTGGATTAGCAGGTAAGTGCTTCCCATTTATCTCCTATGCTGTGTCCAAAGACACTCATTTTCTCTCCCCTTGGCTTCCTAATGGAGTTGGCTGCTGAGGCCTCTGTTCACAGGCCACAGCTCCCCAGCTCAAGCTTCCCAGACACTAAGCTCTGTCTCACGTGGTGCTAATAGATGGTCCCCAAGTATTTGTAGGGAATATGGCGATCTGAGCTGCTAGGGGAGGGGCACAGGTGGAGTAGTATTGTTGGGAAAAACGTGTGAGTGCAAAAGAGTTTAAACGAAAAAATGCACAGAAAAGAAAGACAGAAAAGGAAAAGTGAGTGAAAATGGATGGTAAAAAGGAGAGACAATGACATCCTGGTTTTGACATGGCACAAGGTGATAAATGGGAAGCATTTATCTGCTACTCCATCCTAAACTGTGGCTGCAGCTACATTACAGCCAGAATTAATGCTCTGAGATCAGGCTACCGGTTGTCAATTTAGTGGGTCTAGTTAAGACCCAGCAAATTGATAGCAGATTGCTCTCCCGTTGACCATGTTACTCTGCCCTGGAGCAGAAAAGTAAGGGAGGTCCTCAAGTGAGTCCTTCACCCTAGTGCTGCAACTGATTTTGCTGGCTCACTGGCACTCCCTCCTTCACTTGCTTCTGCAGCACACGAGGTTCAGTTCTTGTCTCCAACATCAAGTGTTTCCTCTGACTGGAGCTGGGGGTGCCAGGGCAAGCTTTTGCAAACTCTTGACCAACACCTGGAAATATCTATGTTAAAGAAGAAGTGAAAGAAGCTTCCATTCCCTCAATACGGCAGAAATATCAGGTAAGCAACCATAGATATTTTCATGAATGAATGCCTGTAAAGGGTTAAACACAGAGGCTACGGTTACCCTACAGCACTCTGTCAACAGAAGTCACTGTCAGAAGAGATTTCCTGACAAAACTTCTGTTGACGGAGTGTGGCCACACGCAAAAGCCAATCAGAAGAGCACTCAGCTCTGTCGACAGAGTGGCCAAACTGCCTGGCTGCTCTTTCAACAAAACAGGCAGCAGGAGGCACAGCACACAGGGCTGCCAATTGTTCTGGATGCCCTGTTTGTTGAGAGAAGACCCCCAGAGCAGCCACACAGCATTTTGGTTGATAGATCTGGGAAAGGCAGAAGGTTGTCGTCAGAATAGACAACTTTTGTCAACATAGTGCATTTTGTCTGTGGACATTCCATCAGTTTTGTTGACAAAACTGGGGCTTTGCTGGCAAAACTCGCTGGTGTAGCCGTGGCCAGAGAGAGTGTGTTCTCTGTTGGCAAGCAGCCAGGTGAGCCAATGGGAAGAGAGAGGGGATCTTTTGAACTGAAGCTGTTACCTGCTGAAGGGGTCTTTCTTTTGCCTGGTAGGGGGAGAGAGATAGAGATGTTTTAATCCTGAGCAGGACTCGAGTAATCCAGCAAATATCCAGGCCTCAGCATGATCTGAGCATACAGACATGTAAGTAGAAAGCAAATGTTTAGTCAGATGTGATCAGGTTATTTTTTAGTTTGGGTTTGGTCCAGGACTTCTCAGGTTGGCTATTTCCACCCCCACTACCCTCCCCATATGCTGTAACTTCTGAACTGAATCCCAGCGAAGTAGCTCTCTGGGCTTTTATCTACCTTTTTTTTTAAGTTGCTCTGTAACACCTAGTAACAAAGTACGCTTTATCACTTTATTTGCATACTTTATCTTTGCTTTGTTAATAAATCACTTTTTTTGTCTAAAGGCAATGATTTGATTCCTGTGTCCTAGAGAAAGGTCTGTGTATATGCATGCCTAAGACTGCAAGGTCAGCTATCAGATTGCAGCTTAATTTCTTCTTCTTTGTTTTCCTGCTCTCTCCTAAAGGAGGGTTAAGAGCTTGGGGTTACCCCACAGGAAGACATCCCAAGGGTATCTTCCTGGGTTTTAAAGGGGAGTTTTCTCACTTGGGTGGTGGCAGCTGCATCCCCTGGTCAGGGAATTTGTGACTTTGAGAAGCTTTAAGCAGAAGCCTATAAGAGCAAGGTATTTTAAGGTCTTTTGTGTGCTTCCACCTCCTGGACTCAGAGCATCAGAGTGGGGATCAACCTTGACAGACATGTAGGTGCACAACTCTCTCATTCTCTTGTGCATATCCATTCTACTCCTGATGGATGTGGTTTCATTTGCTCTCCTAATCGTTACCTGCTACAGTGAATTTTATGTTGTTCTTGCTTGACAGGTATGCAATTAGGAAATGTAAGCAGGTAGCCAAGCTGGCGTTACTGGAGTGCCTCGGGGAGCAGGGCACTTAGCTCTTACTGAATCCCTGGAGGCTGTGTATCTAGGAGGTTCACACAGCTGGTGGGTTTTTCTTCTCTTCTGACTCTGGTACCTTTGTAATTCAGAAGCACAGATAGTTGATGCCCTGTCCTCTCAACAGCTTCTGTGTAAGCTTTGCTTTCCATGGTGTGGATCATCCTAACCTTCACAGCTAAAGGCTACGTCTACACGTGAAGCCTACATCGAAGTAGCCTATTTCGATGTGGCGACATCGAAATAGGCTATTTCGATGAATTTCGTCTACACGTCCTCCAGGGCCGGCAACGTCGATGTTCAACTTCGACGTTGCGCAGCCCAACATCGAAATAGGCGCAGCGAGGGAACGTCTACACGCCAAAGTAGCACACATCGAAATAGGGATGCCAGGCACAGCTGCACACAAGGTCACAGGGCGGACTAGTGCTTCCGGGCAACAGCTAGCCGCTCCCTTAAAGGGCCCCTCCCAGACACACTCAGCCTGCACAGCACGCGGTCTGAGGAGCCATAGGCACACAGACCCCGGGCGCCGCAGTCATGGACCCCCAGCAGCAGCAGCAGCAGCAGCAGCAGCAGCAGCTAGAGGTCCACCCAGCCCTCCCGGCAGGAGCAGGGCTTGCCCTGACCCATGCCATGTGGGAGGCAGCTGAGCACCTCCTTGCCCCAGGGGAGGAGATGCCCCCAGGGCAGCAGGGCTCAACCCCTACCCCTGCAGCACCCCGCCCCACCCCCCGCCTCACACACCGGCGGCTGTGGAGCTACCCCACCAGCACCGACTGGTGGGAGCGGCTGGTGCTTGGGGAGTGGGACAATGACCACTGGCTCAGGAACTTCAGGATGACCCGGCAGACATTCCTGGAGCTGTGCCAGTGGCTCACCCCCGCACTCAGGCACCAGGACACTGCCATACGGCGTGCCCTCACAGTGCAGAAACGGGTCGGCATCGCTGTCTGGAAGCTGGCCACTCTGGACAGCTACCGATCCGTGGGACAGCAGTTTGGTGTCGGCAAGGCCACCGTCGGGGCTGTCTTCATGGAGGTAAGCGAACCCACGGGGGGAGGTCAGAGCAGGGGGGCCAGGGCAGGGCAGGGCCAGAGCAGGGCAGGGCAAGGCAGGGCAGGGCAGGGCAGGGGGGCCAGAGCAGGGGGGCCAGAGCAGGGCAGGGAAGGGCAGGGCAGGGCAGGGCCACGCACACCCTGCTCACCCCTCATTGGTGCTGTCCCATGTGCTTTCTCTGCAGGTTGTGCGTGCCATCAACGCCATGCTCCTGCACAGGCTCATGAGGCTGGGGGACCCAGATGCCACCATCGCCGCCTTTGCCACCCTGGGCTTCCCCAACTGCTTCGGGGCTCTGGATGGGACTCACGTCCCCATCCGCGCCCCGCATCACAGTGGCGGATGATACCTCAATCGAAAGGGCTACCATTCTGTCATCCTGCAGGCCTTGGTGGACAGCCGGGGACGTTTCCAGGACATTTACGTGGGCTGGCCTGGCAGCACCCACGACGCCCGGGTTTTCCGGAACTCGGGCCTGTGCCGCCGGCTGGAGGTGGGGACCTACATCCCCCAGTGGGAGATCCCTCTGGGGGACACCACCATGCCCTTCTGCGTCATCGCAGATGCGGCCTACGCCCTCCGGCCGTGGCTCATGCACCCCTACACGGGCCATCTCTCCGCTAGCCAGGAGCGCTTCAATGAGCACCTGAACCGTGCGCGCCAGGTGGTGGAGCGCTCATTTGGCCGCCTGAAGGGACGCTGGAGATGTCTCCTGACCTGCCTGGCTGCGGGCCCCAACAACATCCCCCAGATTGTGGGTGCCTGCTGCGCCCTGCACAATTTGGTCGAGAGCAAGGGGGAGACCTTTCTCCAGGGCTGGGCTGCGGAGGCCGGCAGGGCAGACGTCCAGCCACCTGCTGCCCCCAGTCGGCAGGTGGACCCCAAGGGGACCCGGGTCTGGGAGGCCCTGCGGGCCCACTTTGACAAACAGGCCGCGGGGTGAACTCTGCCCAGGCCCCCTACTGCCCGCCCCTTCCTCCCCCACACTCCTGCCCCAACGCCCACACCATGGAGCACCCCACCGCCCCCCCTCCCACTTGTCCTGGACAAATGACAGCACGCACTTGTGGCTGAACGTAAATTTTTTTTTTCCTTGCCGAAACTTATTTTTTTCTTTCAGAAATTTTTTGTTTTTGATGTAAATAAATATATGTGAACCACAAACAGAAAACAACGAGGTACAAATGTTCAAGAAAAGCAATATGTACAAAAATAAAACAATCCAAAGAAACAACTGTCTGCCATAAATAATAAAAAGAAAACCAGGGAGGATAAAGGGGAGAACTATTTACATGGGGGGGACGGGGCAAACGGGGGGACCAAAAAAACAGGGTCCAACTATATACAAGGGGGGGCCACGTCCCGGGCCCCTCGCCCCTATAGCCCGGCACTGGGCGTGGCCGGCCGGGAGCCCCGCCGCACTTGCAGCCTGGTCCGTGGCTGGGTGGGAGCGGGCTGGACCGGAAGGTATGGGGGCCGGCAAGTGTCAGGTGGCTCCAGGGGTACCTTGGCGCTCTGGCCCTCGCGGGTGGGTGGCAGGGCGACGGCGGACGGGCCGGCGACGGGAGGAGCAGCTGGTGGTGGGGCTGCAGGAGCAGGCAGGGCGGGCGATGGTTCGGCCGGCGCTGCATGGGGGGCCAGGTAGTCCATCAGGCGGTTAAATGTCTGCATGTAGGCCCCCCATGCCTCCTGGCACCAGGCCAGCACCCGCTCCTGCAGCTGGAGGTGCTGCTCCGTGACCTCCAGCTGCCGACGGTGGATGGCCAGCAGCTGGGGGTCCGTCGCCGTCGGCGGTTGGTGGTGCGGGGTCCGCCGTCTAGCCCGCCGTGGGGCCGGTCGGTCCTCGGCCGAGGGGCTGCCCTGGAGCGATGGTCCCGGAGGGCTCTCCGGGACGACTGACGCCTCGCCGGCGCTCTCTTCCGGTCCTTCTGATGGTGCAGGTGCAGGACACAGGAGAGGAGGGGGGGAGAAGAATGGAGACAGGCGTTAGTGTGGGCCCCGAGCCGTGGCCTTTGTCCCCCCAGCCCTGTGCTGCAGGTTCCCCATCCCCGTCCCCGGGAGATGCTGCTCTGATGGATGGGGTTCAGGGGTCCCCCTGCCCTGCAGCCCGTCCCCTGGTGGGAGCGACTCTCACTTCACCCCGCAGGGTCTGAGAACAGGAGAGGTTTCTTAGGGCACAGATGCCCAGTTTCTGCCAGGAGTGACAGCACCAGCTGTCGGAAGAGACAGTCCTTCCAACCCGTAGTGGGGAGAAGACCCCAAGGGGGGCCCCTCTGGGATGCAGCTTTCCCCCTCCTCAGGCTGGCTGCCTACCAGCTCTCCCTTCCCCTAGCCTCTACCTGTGGCCCCCGCCCTCGCCCCCCAATTCCAAGCCAGCTCGGCTCCTCCCTCCTGTTTGTTCAGGGCAGAGGTGTCACCTGCCAGCTGTAGCGCCAGGATCCTCCTTTGCCCCTGGGAGCTATTCGGCTCTTGTGGCTCATATGTAGCCTGAGTCTCCCTTTGGCACTCCCCCCACTCCATCACATGCTGCTGCTGCGGGGTGTCCCACCCCCTCCTCCCGGGGGCCCCTCGAGGTTCCGCTCCCCCCTGGCCCGGGGATGGGGCATGGCACTGTCATGCGGGGTGGGGGGGGCAGGGGCTGATGGCTGCAGTGCTGTGAGGGCCATGGCCCTGGTGTCCTTGGGGCCATGGCCATGTGAGCATGTGGGGGGCCCTGGACACATATCTCTTACCCCTGCCCCTCAAGCCCAGGGGTGTCCACCAGAGAGGGGTACCTACCTGTCGGTCCGCTCCCATGGTCCGGAGATCCCCGGGGGTTGGAGGCCCTGCTGCTGCTCCGGTATGGCAGGAGGAGGATCTGCAGGCTGGATTCTGCGGAGGAGGAGCCCCCCTCCTCCTCCTCCTCCTCCTCCTGCTGCGATGTCCTGGGGGTGGCCTCCGGGGGGGGCCCCCGGGGTGCGGGGCTTGCCTCCGGGGCGGACTCCGTCTGCAGGGCCTGCTGGGGCTCGTCGGCTGAGGTATCAAGGGTGGCCGGAGGGGAGGAGGTGTGCCGGGAGCCCAGGATGTCCCTGAGCTCCCTGTAAAAGGGGAAAGTGATGGGGGCGGCCCCATATCGGCTGGCCACATCCCGGGCCTGGGAGTAACCCTGCCGCAGCTCCTTGACCTTACTCCTGATGTGGTCAGGAGTGCGGGCAGGGTGACCCCGGGCAGCCAGGCCGTCGGCCAGCCGAGCGAACGCATCCGCGTTCCGCCTCTTGCTCCCCATTACCTGGAGCACCTCCTCCTCGCTCCAGAGCCCCAGCAGGTCCCGCAGCTCGGCCTCCGTCCAGGAGGGGCCCCGCTGCCGCTTGCCAGCCTGGCTGCCTGCCTGGCTGGGCTGGCTGCCCTGGCTCCCCTTGGGGGGGTCCCCTGGGGGCGCTGGGGGGGCTGCCGGGCAGCCATCGCAGCTGGCTGGGTTGCTGAGGGTGGTGCAGGCTAGCCGCGTGTGCAGGCTGCAGCCTGCACGTTCCCTCAGCTTCCTGCAGAGGCAGGGAGGGGGAGGGGACCTTTAAGGGGCCGCTCCACGCGGCCACCAGTGAGCTGAGGGGCTGGAGAGAGCGTCTCTCAACCCCCCAGCTGATGGCCGCCATGGAGGACCCTGCAATTTCGACGTTGCGGGACGCAGATCGTCTACACGGCCCCTACTTCGACGTTGAACGTCGAAGTAGGGCGCTATTCCTATCCCCTCATGGGGTTAGCGACTTCGACGTCTCACCGCCTAACGTCGAAGTTAATTTCGAAATAGCGCCCGACGCGTGTAGCCGCGACGGGCGCTATTTCGAAGTTAGTGCTGCTACTTCGAAGTAGCGTGCACGTGTAGACACAGCTAAAAATAGCAGGTCCTTTTTAAAGGAAGGCTGGAGAGAAAGGTACTTCCCAGAAGTATAGAGGTTTTAATGATTTTGATGATACTTTGTAAGTTCCTAAGAGACAAAGCCAGGATGGTCTTTGGAAAGATAGATTCAGTCTACTTGGCCTGGTCTATGCTAGGGATCAAAGTTGATTTGCTTCCAGGGGCTTGCACTGCTTCCAGGTTCTCTAATCCAAAATTGGCTCTATTGTGTATAGACATGCTATTTTGGAACAAGTTTAGCTTATTTTGGGGCTTCCCTGTAGTGTGGACACATTATTCTGGAATATCTTATTTTGGAATAACAATTCCAAAATAAGATGTTCCAGAATAACTTTGGTGTATAGACATACCCTGAGAGGGCAAAGCAAATACAAAGGCCGTCAACGCAAACACTTCTTGTACACCCTTAGGGAGAATCTCCACTCATGCAGCATAAATATCAATCACTTTGATGCAATGGAGGGCAAATGTCAAAAACTGTGTGAACACCTTGAGAAAGAAGATGCAAGAAACTGAGGGGAGGAGTGGGATGGTCCAAGTGTCATGAACAGTTTTCAGCAGGAACTTACCACTTTTCAGTGGGAACCTATAACTTTTTAACCACATTTCAAGAAAGATGTGGAGAAATTGGGGAGGGTCCAAAGCAGAGCAATAAAAATGATTAAAGCTGCGTCTACACGTGCACGCTACTTCGAAGTAGCGGCACCAACTTCGAAATAGCGCCCGTCGCGTCTACACGCATCGGGCGCTATTTCGAAGTTAACTTCGATGTTAGGCGGCGAGACGTCGAAGTCGCTAACCTCATGAGGAGATAGGAATAGCGCCCTACTTCAACGTTCAACGTCGAAGTAGGGACCGTGTAGACGATCCGCGTCCCGCAACGTCGAAATTGCTGGGTCCTCCATGGCGGCCATCAGCTGGGGGGTTGAGAGATGCTCTCTCTCCAGCCCCTGCGGGGCTCTATGGTCACCGTGGGCAGCAGCCCTTAGCCCAGGGCTTCTGGCTGCTTCTGCGGCAGCTGGGGATCTATGCTGCAGGCACAGGGTCTGCAACCAGTTGTCAGCTCTGTGGATCTTGTGTTGTTTAGTGCAACTGTGTCTGGGAGGGGCCCTTTAAGGGAGCGGCTGGCTGTTGAGTCCGCCCTGTGACCTTGTCTGCAGCTGTGCCTGGCATCCCTATTTCGATGTGTGCTACTTTGACGTGTAGACGTTCCCTCGCTGCACCTATTTCGATGTCGGGCTGAGCAACGTCGAAGTTGAACATCGACGTTGCCGGCCCTGGAGGACGTGTAGACGTTATTCATCGAAATAGACTATTTCAATGTCGCAACATCGAAATAAGCTATTTCGATGTTGGCTGCACGTGTAGACGTAGCC